>NC_080834.1:54826106-55451106 GCF_030435755.1 Ochotona princeps
TTTCAATTGACTGGGATGATACTCTGCTGGCTCTGTCTTCAGACCAGAGAGGGTATACCTAAGAAGCGTTGAACTTGATGGGACAATAAGATGCTGGACTCTATGTTTGGTGTATGCTTGCAATGGGGGAATCTCAACTGAACTTGAGCTGTGGTTATGCAACAAGGTGGAGGAATCCACCATGGTGGGAGGGTTTGGGGAGGGGTGGGGAGAACCCAAGTATCTATGTAACTGTGTCACATAATACAATGTAATTAATGAAGTTAAATAATAAATAATTAAAAAAAAACACACCCTACAGGCTCTAAAGGGCATCACACGATGATTTTGTTCAGGCTGGCTGAAAGTGCAGAAGCAAGTAGTTGGTATTTAGTTTGATCTCATTTCAACATTTGCTTTTTTATTCCACCTAGTCAAAATTACAGACCTGAATGCAACTTTTTAAAAATTATTTTTAAAGATTCATTCAATAATTTGAAAGGCAAATATCTATGATATTGATAGAACTAGAGATGATAGACATAGAGAAAGAGACAGAGATAGAAATAGTGATAGAATTACATACAGAGATGGATTCTGGAATATGTCACTCCATTCTCTTCTTGCCTGTAGAGTTTCCTGTGAGAGATCTCCTGTGAGTTTAATTGGCATTCCTTTATATGTCAACTGATTTTTTTTTTCACGTGCACAGTTAAAGACCTTTTCCTTATGTTCAACTGAAGAGAGCTTAATGATCATTGTCTTGGTGAAGTTCACTTTTGGTCAAGGCTGTTGGGAGTTCTGTGCCCATCCTGGATGTTGTTTCCCAATTCTTATGACTTTTCATTTGAGGGGATGTACAGTAGCTTGGAAACTGAGACTAACATCCAGATATGCAGATACAATGAAGTATGCATTTCTACTTCCAGACAAAGATGGACTTATTTTGAAACTGTTTACTATATCTTTTCAATAGGATTCTGGACTCTCTGCCATTGTCCATGCCCGCAATCATGGACATATGACTGTGTATGAAGAACTATGCTATAGTAATGATATAGAGGAACTAGGTGGGGGTGGAAATTGGGGCAAAATACCAGAAGCCTATGGAACTGTATCATAAAATAATAATAATAATAATAATAATAATAATAATAATAATAATAAATGTAAAAAAAGTCATAGAGATGGAGAGAGGAAGAGATCTTCCATTCACTGGTTAACTCATCAAATTATCTTAAAAACCTGCTCTGGACTAGAAGCCAGGAGCTTTCTCTAATTGTTTCATGTGAGTGAAGGCCCAAAAACTTGGGTCATTTCTAGCATTTTCCCTGAAACATTGAAAGAGAGCTGAATTATGATGAAACAGCTGGGAGCCAAACCAGTGTCCATATAAGAAGCCAATATGGCAAGCAGAGCTTTAACCTTCTGTGTCATAACATCAGCCCTGAAGGCAATTTTTATGAGGCTCTTTTGATGGGTATTTACCCTTTTATTAATTTTTTTTAGCTTTTATACCTGATAAATGAATGGAAAATCAAATGACTATGAAATTATAGTATGCTGGGCTTTATTTCATTGTGCATATCTGTAATGTCAGGATACACTTAAATAGAATGATGGACTTGTGACTATTGTTGAAGGGGTGTGCTATTGTTGTCTATTGCTGTAATATAGGAGGAAACAGTGAAGGAAGTGAGTGGAAGGGTGTCAGGGAAGGCAGAAGGGGAAATCTCTGAGCCTAACTAAATGTATCATGAAAAATAATTTTTAAAAAAGGAAAAGGAAAGAAACAAAGCAAAGCTTCCAAGTTCTGACTCCAGGTCTAAGTTGGAAATATTGGCTTTTGCTCATTGGGAAAAGATACAATTGTGGACATCACTAAAAGACCAGTGGTTTCCAGATATTAAAATGGGAAGGAGAATTACTAGCTGGATCTGAGAAGTTTTTGAGAGAAATGAAGCTATCTTGTTTAGTATCATAATAGCAAATAATTGGCATTATACATTTGTTCAAATCTATGTGTTTACCACATACAGTGCAGATTATAATGTAACCTGTGGAATTTGAACTGTGATGCTATATCTGTGTAAGTCTATTGGCTGGATGACTTAGAACATTCTAGAGAAAGGTGCTGTTAGTATGACAGTAAATGGTGTGAGAGGGCAGAATACGTATGGGACTCTGTATTTCAGGTAAATTTTTTATGAAGCAAAAAATATTTTAAAAGGCAAAGTTCATTAAAGGGAAAAGATAGCAATATTGAATGCCATTACTTCAATTTTGAATAGATAATGGATTTAAAAGGTAGCATTTTGGTGCATAAAATACCTATTTTTGCATAATATGCAATTTTAATGAACTATTTCATATCCTTCATATTAGTTTTCTATATTTGTGGTTACCAAATGCCATAAGGGAGGTGGTTTGAAACAGCACTATTGCATTGCCTCATATTTCTGGACGGTAGAGCCTGATATCTAAGGAGGATTTTTTTTCTGCTTTTTTCTCAACTTCTGAATGTCTGTTGATTTGCTTTGGTGTTCACATTGCATGTAACTGAAATGCCAATCTTCATCTAATTGGTCACATGATATTTTTGGTGATTTGCTTTGGTGTTCACATTGCTTGTAACTGTGAAATTCTAATCTCCATCTAATTTATCACATGATAGTCTCCTGCATGTCTTTTTATCTTAAGAAATCATGTTAGGAAGACACCAGTTATCATGGATTATGAGCTCAACCTACAATCATGATGACCACATCTTAAAAATTACATCTGCAATAATGCCAAATTCCAGTAAGACCACGTTTTTATGGTAATTCTATACTATTTTTCAGCTGACAATTCACCCAGAGCAGAAGCCATGACCAATGATTATTAAAGAACAGGTGCCTGAATTTCCTTTGAATTCATTTTCTCCATTGCATAACCCTTAGCTACCTTGTGCCAACACATGGGGCATTTTTTTTTTTTTGCTCAAATGCTTGTCAGTTACGACATAAATTGCACTTTTACAGGTTCATGGCACTTCACTGAAGATCTCGTCCATCTGGGATGTTCTTTGGAGATGATAATATTTTAAACATTCACTTCATTCAGCTTTCGGATGTCATCTCCTGAGAAAAACTGTTCTATTAACCTGTGATGTGTAACCAAGAGTGTTGAACTTAGACAAAAAGGGTATCTGAGAAACAGTGATGGAGTGTCTGAAACAATATAGTGGCCTGTGTTTGTTTTCAGAGATTGTTCCTGGAAAGTTAACTCAGGAACATTATATTAGTAGGGGCTCAGAACTCTACCAATAAGGAAAGGTAAGAGGTCTGAGTCAGCTTTTTGACCACTTAATGTGTGAAGAATGTATGTTTGAATGTGATGGGTCTCCTATTCCAGCTTTTCTACATCTCATCTACTTCTATAATCTTCGCTATAAAAATGCTGCAAATCTGCCTTAGGAAACAATTTCTTCCTAGTTCACCCTTTACTTGCTCTGAGAAAATCCCATTTGAGGCTGATTATTTGGTGACATCCCAAGCAATCATTCACATTACTTAAGTAGGAAAGTGAGCTCAATACAATGCCTCCAGTGGAGATGACACACCTACTTTATAGTCTCCCACAATGTCTCAGTCATCTTTCTGTAAATTTATTTGCAAATCAACCATTTGTTAAAATGTTACTTGTCTCACACAAACGGACAATTATCACCACTTACTCCAGAGGATACTTGATCAGGAGATTTTTAACATCATGTTTCTCCCTTAGGAACCATTATTTAATGTTAAGTCTTGTCATAATATGCTCTAGGGACTCCAAGCCCTGAGCAACATGTTACCTGCCACCTGACTCACTGAGGCTATTTTGCCATCATAAGAGTCCAAAATAATGTAATGCCACTCTCCAGTCAAAGGAAGACTGAAAATATTGCAGAGCAACCAAGGGAATGCACATGAGCTAAAACAGAACAAACAACAACAACAAAAATGTCTGAACCTTTTCTTTGCCTGTAACAACCTTTATCTCCAAAACACCCAAGAAGCCCAAGAATTAAGTGATTGCTGCCCATATCCATGCTCTCTGCTTCTCAATAATACCTGCTTTCTTCTAGAATTTCATTGTCAACATCTGGCTTGCATGAACCAAGCTAACATACTTAGGTATGAATGTTACATTACGAGCCTAGATTTTTTATTTCTTATCATAGAACTTTTTCATATTTATATGTGTATTATGTACATATGATATAGGACAGACTGACTCAAGAATTCAGGACAATATTGTATCTTGGCATGGTTTAATGCATGAAGTGAATGATAAAATGTGGTCAAGTATTATTCTAATTATTATAACAGACCATGAGACCTCAGGCAACTCAAAGACTTCCTAGACTCATAGGAAGAATACGTTTCCCAATCTTCTGCATCATTCTCTGCATCTTCTGTGTCTTGTTTAATCATAATATTAAGGTTATTTATTTTGCAAGAATTCATTTTCAAAGTTATTAGAGCATTAAAATAATGCAATTCCCTCAAAATCAGATTGCAATTAAAAATTATTTATTTTTATTGCAAAGTCAGATACATAGAGGAGAGACAGAAGTATCTTCTGTCTGATGACTCACTCCCCAAGTGACCTCAATGGCCAATGCTACTCCGATTTGAAGCCAGGAGCCAGGAACTTCCTCCAGGTCTCCCACATGGTGCAGTGTCCCAAGGCTTTGGACCGTCCTTGACTGCTTTCCTAGGCCACAAGCAGGGAGCTGGATGGGAATTGGGGCTGGTGGGATTAGAACCGGCCCCCATATGGGATTGGGTACATTCAAGCTGAGGACTTTAGCTGCTAGGCCATGGTTTCTGGCCCCTAATTGCAATTTTGATTTTAGACTATAAAATCATGGACTGTACAATCTTATATCAATGTAACATATCTGTGGTATTTCAGAACATAATAAAGGTACAAGTTCTACTTGGGATTTTACTGTATGTACAATTACTTAATAAAAGTAAGAAAAATATGTTGTGCATTTGAAAATCTATAATGTAAATATGAGTATAATATGATTATTTCTTACAAGACCAGAACTCACTTGCCATTATCAGAATTCTCAAACAATCCAGCATCACTGATCAAACAAAAAGTACCAATGGATGTCCAACCAACTAGGAACATACATATCAGCTATTCAGGCTCCATTCCACCACAGCATAATCAGTGAGGCCTTTTCCCCTTAAATCCAAGAAGGAGAATTAATTAATGGCTGTCAGATTACTCTGTACTTTGAAAATAACTTCCTGCTTTGTTTTACCATGTGTGACTCAGTGATTGGCTTACTGCACATTTGGCAAGCAAGCTCAGCTTTGATGGCAATTTAACAAAGGTGTATGCTAATAGTATCAGCAGTACTTATTCCTGTTCATTTTCCCTCAATTATACATTCTTCTGCAATGACTAGCTCCTATTGACAGGAAGACTAAATTTGTTTTGTTAAACTAAAAGTATACTTATCCTTTAAGTTATCATAATTTCTCTACTAATTGGTTCAATCAATTGGCCATTGCTTTCCTTTAGTTCTCCATTGAGTGAAACACTCTTTTGGTGTTCAGGAGTAGTCCTTTATTCAAGGCTGGTCTAGACAGCATGCTCTGATGATTCCTGCTGATAACAAGCTGATGTTGCTAAAAGGAGCTATGGTACAGTACCTCTAGTCACTCAGTATAAGTTGCTTTTCAGTTAAAACCCCTGACCAATAAAGAATAAGTACCTCTGGTTTTAACTGCATAGTGACAATAGGTATTGAACACAAAACTGCTTGTTATCACTCTCCTGTTATAATATTATGATAACACTATCCAGATCTCTGTACCCTCTTTCAATAATGGCATCCTACTGCCCCCAAAATAAAACACTTTAAATAAAATGCTTGTTGTAATTTATAAAAGTTTATAGAAATCATGAGAATCTTTTATGCATTCCACTTCTTCTTTCTGATTCTCCAGGATAAATGACTCAGTTGAAGTTCCCTATTCATTCCCTGAAATTACCTTTTTCCTACTGATGTGTCCGTGGATTCTTACAGAAATGAATTTGGGTAAATTCTCTGGATATATAGACGCTAGCAAATCCATTCATGTTATACAACTCTTTCCAGCATCCCCATTAGCAGCCAGAAATAAACTGGCTTCAAGTGAAACAACTGGACAGATATAACTGCTTTGTGAATCACATAACTTTCATAAAGATGGTAGATCCCCTTCTATTTCTGTTTAGGCAAACTTGCGCCAGACTACTTGATATTCATTAATATTCTTCTGCTGCCCGCTAAACACAATATCCTCTGTAGGCCATGTGCAACCACTTGTTTTCTCCGTAGTAATGGGGGTTATTTCATCTGTACATATGGCCACAATACTCTCTTGTGACTAGGGATAGACATTTATGAAACATCTGCTTAGGTTTCAAACCTGAGGCTCTGAAATAGAAAAATCTGTACAAGCTGGAAACAAATCCCATGATAGGTCCATTCTAGAAGACATTGCCAATGAATGAAAATAAATAAACTAACATAAGCCAGTAGTACCTGAGGCTGAGGTGTTTTGCTTTATACATGATTTTGTATTTCATGAAACTTACTTGGGTTGAAAACGTCTTGTGTAGGCATTTGGAGTCTTCAAGGAAGAAAATAGTAATACTTACATGACATTCCCTACAGATTCCAAATAATATTAGAAAGAAATTGAAATTGATTCAGGTATTACTGTTTTTCAGAATATGTATGATAGTAAAGAAAATTCTCATTTGCAGTATTAAATATCTGAAAAATATTTTTCTATATAAAGAACCATCTAATAAGATATTTTTTACATAAAATACATATTTCCTACCCAAACATTTCACCACTAGGTGTACCTGTAGTGAAAAATCTGGATAAAGGCACACAGTATTAACAACACATTTCTTTTGCAATGCAAAAGAATAACACATTGTCCACTCTGTTGCTATGTATAGAAATTGGACCATGACTATAGGTTGCTGTAAAATTCAACTGCAGAAACAGTGTGGAGTCCAAAAAAAAAAAGAAAGAGAGAAAGAGAGGGAGAGAGAAAGAAAGAAAGAAAGAAAGAAGGAAAGAAAGAATCATAAAAGGATTTGAAGCCATAAAAATGTATGCAAAGAACTATGTATTTATGTGCATAAATACTCACAGGCACATATCAGAATTCTAATAAAATAAAAATGATTCCGATTATTGTTAGACTGCGTTGATGATTAGATTTTTGTTAGTGTGTATTGTGATTAAATTGTGAAGAAGAAGGCAGCTGCATCTGAGCATACTGGGAGGTCCACAGTGGAAATAACGATCTGTTGTATAGCCTTATTCCTGCAGATGTGACTAGATATTTCAATGCTCCTATATACTCCTGGTCTGTTCCAGCTAACATCACAAAATATCATAAAATGGTCAGTTTGCAACAACACAAAATAATTTTCACAGTTCTAGAATGTGGAAAAAACAAGGCTTAGGTGCCAGAAAATAGTTCAGTCAAGTGAGAAGCAAATTTGAATTTAAGCTACAATGCTAGACACAAGCCTATGTATTTAGGTGTTATATAATTAATTTCATGTAACAGTGCTGATGTAAATCTTTTTAAGGTTCCTTTTCAAACGTGCTGGAAATGTAATTGCAGTGTACACTAGAAAATATTAACAATGGCTTGTCCAATTTATTACTCTACAGAAGAATTAGTGTGATGGCCAATTAAAAGATTCATTTAAATACAATTATGCTGTTTATCATGAAAAGCTAATTCAGGTAAAGTTAAAGCTGTTATTAAAACATTGATTAATTTTTCATATAAAGGATATAAAATTATCATAAAATATTGTATATGATCATGATAGATGCTTTAATTGATTCTTTCTATAATTATGTGTAGTTATCAAAATAATTTTACCATTACTAAAATGACAAAATCTAATTTTGCATTTTATGGCTTACATTTTGAAATTAAAATTGATAAATTTTATAAAGTTTGGTTCTTTATTCCACAAAGTACCTATGTGCTGATACATACATGTTCTAATGACAATTTTTTGCTCCTTTTATTGAATATGGCTGATTTTATCCCAGATGTACAAAATACATCAATTAGTTCAAATATTAGTACTGTTTTTTTCTTCTTTCCAAAGACACACAGTAAGATGTCACAAAAATTAATTCAGGAAGGGAGAAAAGGTTAAGTCAAATTGAACAGATAAAAGGAAGAACATACTTAAAGCTTTCTCTAAGGGAATGATTTAACTCAATTAGCAACATTTTATTTCATTCAAGGAAGAATCAACTCAAACCAAATAAAAAACTTCACTCATTTTCTCCATAGGCATCAGTACTCTTTCGCATTAATTTTTAAGAAATTGATTGACATTCATATGAAAACAATTAATTTTACTATTAATGTTAATTGTTTGCTGACCCCCCAAAACACAACTCAACTTTCAATAGCAAAACTCCTTAGGGTTTTAAATAGTTGTTCATCTTTATAAATATCTGAGAATGGAGATCACCATTGTTATTTTCCCCAAAGCAATTTTTCATTTAAAAAGTAGGACATTTAAAACATTTCAAATTATGTTGTACATCATGCAAATGCTACACAACTTAGTAAATTCAAATACAATGAAACATTTAGTCATCCTATCTGTAATATATAGAATTTAAATAGAATAGAATGTTACTTATACAATTTCCATGTTATAAGAATAACTCAAATATTAGAAGCCCACAGTTAACCATAAGATATATACTTAAATCATATTCCTATCTGCTCAAATTTGAGAAATTTATACCCATTATGGCACAAGTAATTAAGTTTTTCTCCCACACTCTCACACACGGAGACTTGTACTGAGTGTCTGGCTCTTGCCTTCAGTTCTAGTTCAGTTCCGAATATCGTGTGTCTTTAAATAGCGACCCAGTAAATGGGAGCTCTTACTCTTTGTCTTACTCTCTTTCAGATAAGTACAAAAAAAAAAAGAACTTTGCGTGTTTGTTCATTTTGTTTTTAACTTAGCATGTATTTCAAAATGGTCCAAATTATACTTTTCAAATCTAAGCTATATCCATGAAATTATTCAAGATAGTGGAAATCCATTGTCATAAGCTTGGTACACAATGGCTCTTAGGAACAGAATAGTCACATCTATGGTAGATCAGCTGGTATGACATTATCATGGTTTTTTTTTTTCTGTAGTACTATTTATCATGGATTTGAAAGACTGGAGAGATTAAACCTAAAAACATGAAACCATTCAGCTGAAGAAATAAAGTAAAACTAGTTTCAGTTTAAGCCCACAGCATGCCTAAAAAAATCCCCATTTCTCACTATCACTGCCTGAAAATTGGAACACTACATTGCTGTTTTTTCTGAATTTTATTAACAATGAATAAAAAATGCATGGTTTGGTACTGAACAAGAGTTGATATATGACTCTGTTTTTGCCTTTTGCAGATTATTTTAACAATTTGAACTTAAATAGACTCATCATCTGAACTTACCTAAATTTTATCACTGAAAATTATACCCTATCAGGAATAAAAATCAATCGTTTTATTCCATCCTCTATTCATGGATCAGGAACTTTTCTGTGACTCCAGGTGTTTTCCAATGGTGCCTTCCTTATTGGCTTTTTTTCTTTTATGTTTTTTTTTTTTAAGTATGTTTCAAGATTGTCAAATTCATTAGATTTGTTTCTTTACATTTCATACTTTTCTCTTTGAAAATGTTTCTACTCAAGATTTTATGATAAATATTTATGTTTCTCCAAGATATTTGAACTTTTTTCATATTAAGATTTGTCCCTTGCTAATTTATAGAACAAACCTTCTCTCCTTTTCCTCCAGTTCAACCTTTGGATATGGAATGCTAATAGTCCTAAAGAGATGTAGGATCTGACAGAAGGCATACTGCAATAAGGTCAAGGAAACATCAATAAAAAACCATTTTGAGAGCTGCTAATCTGATGTGTTGAAGCCTGGAGTGAAGTATCAGGCAAGCTTCTTTCACTTATTTCTATGTGGAAGTAACATTATTTTCTATGGTGATTCATTGAATTTTCCCTCTTTTCTCCACTGATCAAAAATTCTAGCCATAGTCAATGTCAAAATTCTTTTCTGGGGCCCTGCACAGTAACCTCATGGCTTAATATCTTTTCTTGTCATTGTTGTGATGCCATATTGGCATGGGTTCCTGTCCCGGCACCCCTACTTTCCAGTGAGCTCCCTGCTTGTGTCCTGGGAAAACAATAGAGGACCCTGGGACCCTTCACTCATGCAGGAAACCTGGTAGAAGCTCCAGGCTCCTGGCTTCAGATCAGTTCAGCTCTAGCCATTGTGCCACTTGGGGAGTGAGCCAGCGGACAGAAGAACTTTTTCTGTCTCTCTTGCTTTCTGCAGATCTGCCTTTCAAAAAACAAACAAACAAAAAAAAACAATAATATTATTTCCAAACTTTGTTTCAATTTTTGATACTTTTCTCTTACCTAGTGATGATATTATATATTGGTTACATCAGCAGTTTTTAATCCATCTAGACTCTTTTCCTTAGTTATAATGAATGATTTTCCAAAGAATTTCAATGCAGTCTATATGATTTTGGGAAAATTCCGCTCTTTGTTTTGGAATAGGGCAAAGCCTGAGGAAGAGAAGCATGCTCCTGTGCTTAGCTCACATGCACAGTCCTTCAGTCATTCTAAGATTTTGTCCTTTCCAAATTTTTTTAATGCTTTTTCATTGGATAACTCACTTTCAGTAAGTGGCAATTAACCATGTATTTTGATTCCAATGAATTGCACATTCATCTTTCATATTGCCCCTATCAGCAGGAAGGTTGAAAATCAAATTAGTTCTGCATTATAGAGCAATACCTACTTTGCTAATTTGAACTGAAAGTTTTATGAATAAAATAAAAATAAAAATAAAAATATATTTTAAACATTCACTCTTAATAACTTTGAACATAGTAATGATTTATTTCATAGTCTGAAGTTCATGACTTTACACTTCTACTAGGCCTGCCTATAGTCTATTGCCCTGTTCTAACTTACTGGGCTAATTTTATGATCTCTTTTTTCTTGGAATTGTTTTCAGCTATTTGGTAGTGTGAAGCAAAACCAGTTGCCTTCAGATACAGGTTTTATTTTCTTTCAGTGAGTTCCTGGAATCAGCATCATTGGATCACACTTCACACATCTTTATTATTTTTAGGGGACAAAATGTAAATTTTGAGCTCAATCTTAAACTATTATTTGTTTGAGAGTTAGCTGATTACGGTGTATTAAAACAAACACAACTTTTCCTGTGTACCCCATTTAGGCCAAGGACAGATTTTTAAAAGTTCCTCATTTTCTTTATCAACTGAATTCTTTTTCCTCTTCCGTTTCCTCCTTAAATCCTTTATTCAATTTATCATACTGTTTGGTTCTGGTTTTCTTTAGGATTCATAATTCCTATTTCTCACCTTTCAAGGACATCAGGAATTGCCTCCTGTTCCTGACATGTGGCCTATTAAAACCCAGGCGAAGAGCCAGCAAGACTGGCAGTTATTTCAGGGCAAATTCCAACATCAACTTTCCCTTCATCCTGTAGATTCACACTCTGATCTATTTCTTTCATGCTGTGTTGAATTTTAATATTTTTATTGACACTGTAATATATAATGTGATATAAAAGAGATTATAACAGGCATTTTTATTGCGCTACATAGGTTTTGTGTGTGTGTGTGTGTGTGTACATCAAGAACTGTTCATATGACTTTCTGACTTAACTGGGTACAACTTGGTATTGGTGTTCAAATTATCATTAGGCATTTAATCAACTACTTTCTGTGACAAGTATAAGCTTTGAAAGAAAAGTAATATACAGATCAAGCATTAGAGCAGCAGATACTACAAATATACGAATAATTTAAGAGTAAAGCACTTACATTGCAGTTTTAGCCTCATCTTTTTGTTCTAAAACAAAACTACATGGCAAACAAACAAACAACAACAAACCTCTAAGCAAAAGCCACATAAAGGCAAAACAATTTATGATTAAGGCATAGTTACTATATGTCAGAGGGTCAACAATTATCCTGATTTTAGCATTTAAATTGACTTGTAAATGCAGCAATAATTTTTTTTAAGATTTATTTATTTTATTGGAAAGGCAGATACACAGAGAGGAGGAGAGACAGAGAGGAAGATATTCGGTCCAATGATTCACTCCCCAAGTGATCAGAATGACGAGAGCTGAGCCGATCCGAAGCTGGGAACCAGGAACCTCTTCTGGGTCTCCCAAACGGGTGCAGGGTCCCAAAGCTTTGGGCCGTCCTCGACTGCTTTCCCAGGCCACAAGCAGGGAGCTGGATGGGAAGTGGGGTCACCGGGATTAGAACCGGCGCCCATACGCGATCCTGGCGTGTTCAAGGCGAGGACTTTAACCACTACGCTATCGCGCCGAGCCGCAACAGGGTTTTAAAACAACTTTCTCTCAACTGCCATAGCCTCTGACAGATGGGACTTTTTGAAAGTCATCTCAATATTGTTTCCAAATTTATCTTAAACCTATCAGGAGGACACCTATCGCAGACCACAACAAAAGAATATTCTTGAAAGAATTATGACCGACCAAGTGTTTTATACAATTACTTAGTTTTTATGCTGAGTGATAGATAACTAATATTCATTGGATACATGTTGTTGCTGGGAAGGGAGTATGTCCTATATATCATTAAGCAAGGATACATAACTATCTAGATCTAAAAGCTTAGATAAACCCGAAAGCTAATGACGTCTCTGAGCTGTGCAGAGACTCAGTTTTAGAAGCAGGCTGTGGTGGTGATTACATCACTGTGCTCTTGTCCTGTTTCTGGTTTTATGGAACTCCTTAGCACTTAGTAAATCTGTTGCTAAGTGAAGACTGTAATATCTTGTCCAGGTGGTGTCTGTCTCAAGCCAAGACCGTTGCCTCTATCAAAATGAACTGTACATTTACCAGAATACATTAGATACAAAACTCATATTGAAAGATGGGGAAACTGATTAGTCAATGTTTTTCAGGACACTTCCTAAAATAACATATAGGTAACAAGAATCCAAAGGGCTCTCTGATTTTTTATGTTAGATTAAAATCTTTAGTTAATATTCCAAGTTTATATGAGATTTTTAAAATTAAAAAAATGTCTTTAAGAAATGAAAAGAATAGGAGAACACTTTATTTCATTCTGTTTATAAGGACATGAATGTTCCCAAAAAATAAAATGGAATTTGTTTTTTTTTTCTTTTGAGATTTCAGACTACAATAATTCAGATTACAATATTATAATATTAAATAATTTACAGCCTGGCAACCATTCCCTCTCCACTATTTACAGAAATATACTTGTTCAGGAACTTATAAAACTTTTAATGAAAAAGTTTGAACAATTGTGTTAAAAGAAATTTAAGGATGACTCTATAGCTCAATATTTGACAACCATGGTTAAAAGAGGTATGGAAAAATTCACAAGTAAAACATTATACATAAGTAGTCTTTGATTCCAGTATTTTCGCACCCAAATGAACACATCATTGACTTGTTTCCAAAATCTTTTAGAAAAACTCTTTGAACTTTGTTTTCTTTTGGAAGACAGAGAGACCAAGATAAATATTTCATTCAATAGTTCACTGACCCAAATCCTTTAATACCCAAGGCTGGGACAGCACAAAACCAAGCATCCTTTGGGGACTTCCTTGGATGGCAGGAACTTGAAGCATTAGCATCACTCTCTGCCTCACATGCTATATGCCTTATAGATAGGCTGGGTCCGAATGCAGTATCTAGGACTGGAAGCAGGTACTCAGTAACAGAATATAGACTTCCTTAACACTGATTGAAGACATCATGCAAAATGTCTGTCTTTTACTATATTTTTAAAGAACCTTCACAAATACTTCTCCACTGCTAGCTATTTTACTCTACTGTGAAAGAAAATTATGCATGTATTAGTACTGCTTCTGATTTAGCCAAAATATCTCTATATTCAGGTATATAATTGATAATAACTGAGTTTACAAATATATATATATTTGTTGTAAAGTAAGATATACAGAGAGGAGGAAAGACAGAGAGAAAGATTTTCCATCCGCCGATTTACCCCCCAAGTGGCTACAATGGCTGGAGCTGAGCCAATTCGAAGCCAGGAGCTTCTTTGGGGCTCCGACATGGGTGCAAGTTCGCAAGACTTTGGGCCATCCTCCACTGATTTTCCAGGGTACAAAAGGGAGCTGGATGGGGAGAGGGGCTGCTGCGACACGAACCAATGCCCATATGAGATCCCAGCATGTGCAAGGTGAGGACTTTAATCACTAGGTACCACACCTGGCCCACAAAGTTATAGTAACATCAAAATTATGACAAGAAGAAAGAGAAATAACAAAATGTTTCTAAAATAAATAACAATTATTAAACCGTCATATTGCTCAAAGTTGCATATATTTAATATATATCAGATATAAGTGAAAGGAAGAGGAAATCTATGTGTAAGTAGAATGTGTGTATTCATTCATATATTTCATTTCCTTGTCATATACTTAGGAACAATAATTCTGGGTCATCCACTGATATCTGCTATGTTCTAAATATTACATGAAGAAATGTTTGAAAATGTAAAATGAACAATTTGAAAAATCCTGTCTGCAGATTGTTATCTTATTTTTTGCCTGTGTTTGTCCATGGGTTTTATCTGTGTCTATATTTTATGCACATATCAAGTATTACTGATGCCAGGAAAAATGCAGAATATAATACAGTGGATGCTTCTCATTTCATTATGCATATACAACTTTCAGCGAAGGTATTGTTAACTTAGCAGTACACTGACCATGTCTGAGAAATTTCAAGATAGGTTTTTGTTTTTGTTTTTGCAGAAAGTTTCAGAGGAAAAACACATATTGATCAGTACTAAGTGGTAAAAATTTATTGCAATGTTGTCAGTTGCCTTATTCCAGATCAATACAAACCTCACCAAAAGCTTCTTAAATGCAATAAGAATCAGACAAGGCCTTTTTGTCACAGATTAGTGTTAAAGCAATGAAAGAGCCCCTGAGGAAAATTGTCTTTCTGGCTGAAATGCCAGCTGCATTCTGTTTCTGAAGTGTTCTAGGCATGTAAGACATCTTTATTGATGTTGTGGATGTCCACAGAGAAAAAAAAAAGATTTAAGCATTTTGCATGATGAATAATGCAGATGAGCATAAACAACCTGAAATCTTTAATAAATATATTGTATCTATCAAAAATCATGCTATATTATTATGCATACTTTGGTTACAAAAGCAGAGTTGCTATTATATTGTGCAAGATTTTTATACTAGCAAACCATATTGATTACAAATTAATAAGGATGATAATGCAATATTGTCAAAAAGACAGCTGAATAAGTTAGAAAAGCATTTAGAAAGAAATGATTCTAATTTGGATATAACTCAAATTTATTAGAAATGTTTTTAATTTAGACATAATTAAAATTTATATTCCACACAACACCAAACACGTAAAATAATAGAATCTAATTTGAAATTATAGAAGGAGCTCTCAGGCACCTCAGACAAGCTGCATTTCATGAATTCTGATAGCATTGGAATTTAGTCATCTTGGCAGTATTATAATGTCAGTTGCATAAGTAAACCCATTGAGGCTTTTGGTACATGCTTCCTTTGGCACTTTTAATTATTTGGCCCAGGAAGGCACATGAATCTTTCATGATATTTATGTAATTTAATTTTATGAAAAATATTAGTTTAAGCATATATATGTGTGTGTGTGTGTGTGTGTGTGTGCATGTGTGTGATTGTATGTGTCTCTGTGTGTGTGTTTCAAATCGTAGAAATATTTGATTTTGGAAATGTACTTTTACTTGAATCCAGTATTTTAGCAACATTGTCATCAGGCAATTGAGCTCATTCTTTCCATGTCAATCCAGTTTTCCATTCTTTGTTCCTACTATAAATTCTTGACTTTCTAATCTCAAAATATAAACTTGCTAATATGCTTAATAAGTGTTTTATTCTACAGTTTCAAGTGATTGCCAGTTTATTAAGATACATATTATATCTAAAATATGTGACATAATTTTTATAATCATATCTAACCTGAGAATGACTGATTATCATTGGAAAGTACAGATGTAATAAATGTGCAGTATTATAGAAATATCGCATTATACTAAAAACCATAGACGTAGATAAGGGTACATATAACCACAATGGTGCTCTTTGTTTACAATTACAGGTTTGAAGATAATTTGTTACACTTTACTGAATGTATGCTGCTACTTCACGGGAATTCCAAACTAAATAAATGGCACAGAGGAATGTGAGACTATATTGTGAAGAATTAAAATAGTTTGGTTTCAATTTTTAACCCTTGGAGGAAGACTCAAAGGGCTACTTCAAAATTGTTTACTGGGTTGTGTATTAACACATTCAGTAGTTGTGGGTGATTTTGATTGATGATTATGTCAAGCGAAACCTATCCTTAAAATCTGGTGTTCCTTAAAATAGGTGGGGGGGGGGGCGCAAATTGGGGCTGGGATAAGGGAAATACCAGGAGGCTATGGAACTGTTTCATAAAATGATAACAATAATAATATAAAAATAAATCTTTTTAAAAAGTGGAAAAACCTGGTGTTGCTTTAAAGTGATCACTGTAATGTTTCAGGGATTATAATGTGAACATCAATGCGCACTTCATTGATTCAGATGAACCCATCCTTATATAAGGCTATCAGCTGTATCAAAGATTTGGAAGCTAGTTTTATTTTTGGATTGGATAAACAACTAACAATGATACCAAGTCACAATAATAATAATAATAAAGCTTTGATAGGGAAGTGTTTTTGATTTCAAATGTAACATCTCTGACTAGCTCCAGGGCCCTCAAAGAATACACTTCAATTCGAACTCCAGGGTCCTTGCCATCAAAGCGAAAAGATCAGGTATCTTATTTCTAAGGTATATTTATGCCACATAACCTTCACATACTGTTTCCAATTAAAGAATGTTTTCAGTGAGTCTTTCATTCATTGCCACAATAAAAATGGCCTCTGTCACATTTAAATACTGTATTTTTTTCCTTAGCCTAATTTCCCTTTCTTTATCTGGATACTAATTTCTAATCATTAGGCTTTGGGACTGAAGCTTCCAGATATTGTTCCCAGACATGAAGCATGTTTCATAGTACGATCTGCTGGTGTCCAGGAGCCTTCATTACAGGGCTTAAACCGCAGCTAGTGTCTGCACACAATCACACCTGCTAGTTCATGAATAGTGTGTGACTATCTGATTGCAAACGGCGTATTGTGACATAGACTCCATTTTCTCAAAACCTAAAGAGATTACAAGTGGTTTGTAACAGAAAATATCTGTGAATCTCTCTGGGCAATGGGATGATGATGAATTATCATTTGTTAATTTCAGTGAAGCGCATCTTTCTGGTATACAAAGGCAGAATCTGGAAGCATGTTCCAATCTGAGATTGCAGTGTCTGCTTTCATAACATGTTAAAAAAAAAAAAAAACTTAAGTGGGAGCCAGGATTATGGCACAACTAGTGAAGCCACTGCTCGAGACACCAGCCTCCCATAAGTGCATCAGTTTAAGATCTGCTGTTTTACTTCTGACTCAGGTCCTAATAATTGCCGGGGAAAGGATGCCACAAAATGGTCCAAGTGTCCGTGCCACTAAACTCACCAAGGAGAACTGGAGGAAGCACCTGACTCCAGGTTTTTGCCTTGCCAAGGTCTCGCCATTGCATTATCTAGGGAATGGATCAGCAGATGAAAGATTCTCTTTCTTTTGCTCTCTCTTTCAAACCCAATTTCCCAAAGATCTGTATTTCCAACTCACAGGAAAATGCCTTCAGCTAGGTTTTTGTTCATTTGTTCCTTGAAATTAACATGTACTTAATTCTGAGAAAAACAAAAAACAAAAACTACAGTTTTTATGCTTTTAAGTATAGCCTACTTTGTGACTCCTAACACTGAGGTAAGAATTATTAAGTAGATGTATTTACACCTTGGGCTCTTATGTTGCTGTGGCTATGTACACGGTGTGAATCAGAAAACGCAGGCTTGCTGTCCCTGAGGGTCTCCAATTGGGCTGAAACTTCTTTCTGCCTGAACTCGTGTAGTTTGTAACCTCATCAAAATGTGTGGATTAGGATTCCTGAGCACTTTTGACAGTCGAGGAAACAGACAGGAATGAAAAAAGTCTCAGCAATCTTTATGTCAATCCTTCTTAGAAATGTTAACAATAATGAATGGGAGATTTAGCTCATTTTAATTTCTAGTAAATCAAGCATGGCCTCTATATATTATGCCTATGTCTCAATATGCATGTTTTGTAACTGGCTTATAAGGTTAACACTAAAAATGGAAATGACAAGAGAACAAATTGAATTTCATAGAGACCAGTTTTAAAAATCACTTATTTGCAGATGACTTCTGTGATGAAAGCACTAGTAAAACGCAGTTTAAAAAATTATACATGCTATTTACTTTCAGGTACATATGATTTCTTCACCCTCTGTCTGAAATGTAAAACAAACATAATTTTGAAAACATGTTTTTGTTTAAAAAACAAATATTTTCCTTTAAAATAACATTTATTATTTCGTTTATTTGAGAGATACAAGACAGAAAGAGAGAGAGAGAGAGTGCATTTATCCTATTTTAATTCCCCAGCAAGCCTACTTCAGTCATGTCTCGGCCAAGCTGCAGCCTGGAACATGGAATTAAATGTGGTTTTGCCAGGTGGGTGTCAGGTGCAAGATACTTGCTAAAGCCCAGGTTATGCACCAGTGGGAAGCTGGAATGTAGACTCAAACTGGAACTTAACCTGGTAATTTTGAAATGCAATGTTTGTTATCCCAAGCAGTATCTTAATCATCAGGTAAACATCCACCTAAGAATAATATATTCCAAACAATAATGCTAAATAAGACGTCTTTTCTCATTGAACATAGGAAAAACAAAGTTTGTGCATAAAACAGCGTTGCTTACATCATAAGCAAAGACATAATCTCAAAGCATAATCTCTATTAGTATGTGGTAAAACTCAAAAGCCTATGTGTTTATATTTATATTTTCCCACAACATACTGGATTTTATTGATCTAAAATTTTAAGGATATGTAGCAAGGATGCTTGTCTTGCTACGGTGAACCCTTCATGAGTCTTAGCTGCGGTTGTGCATATGCTGTAGACAAGCTGAAATGATGGCATGGTGTTTGTGTGGCACTGTGCGTCATGCAGGATCTTGGTTCTTGCTCATAAGTAGCCTGCTTAGGTGAAAATATTAGACATAACTTTTTAATTCCTACTGTCATATATGGGCTATAAAAGCTGGAATAGCTAGCTTGTGGCAGGTTCGCTATCTCTCAATATTCTCACTTTTTTAGATTGCTGATTTGCATTTTGTTGCACAATGGCATTCTCCAGAAAGCTTAACTTTTCTCATGACAGGTAGCTATGCCCCACATCTTCCAAGGAGGGCTGTAACAGTTTTTGTTTTGTTTGTTTGTTTTTGTTTTTGGCTCAGCTGAATGTTCAGCTAAACATTCCATATCTGAAGTCTCAGAGGTCATTTTTATTATGTATCAAACAATGCTGGATCAGACAGAATTGAAGAAGAAATAATGGGCCTAGCAGGGCAAACTTGTTAGAAAGGAACTGATGATGGAGTAGAGACAGTTTGGAAGACAACAAGATCACTTGATGAAGAGGATTAAAATTTTTCCTGGAAAGTGAAATGTAACGATTGAATGGCTGTGGACCTTTTCCCTGGCAGTCAAGGTGCATGTGTGCCTCGCCAGGAGCCTGGGTTCAACCTCTGGCCGCACTCCTAGTGACAGCTTCATGATAACGTAGACCAGAAAAGGCAATGGTGCCGCCTTAGCTGGGTTCCAGTCTCCTTTGTGGGAGATCTGGGTGAAGTTGCCAACCCGAGACACTGGAGCAGCAGCAGCCATTGTGTGCATTTGGGGAGAGAAGCGAAGTGAACCAGTGGCTAAGATTTCTCTCGATCTCTCTTTTTCTCTCTATTGGCATGTGAGTAACTACATAACTAAGCAACCATTTTTTAAAATAGGAAAAGACAATGAAATTGACAATTATCTTCTTTAGACCTTCTCATGTAGAATCCAAGACAAATAATTAGACAGTAGAATGCATGAAATAATTTGCTTTTGGTACCATCTGTTTTACTCTTGCTACTAAGAAAATATAAATCTAATAACATGAAGGTAGGAAAAGACTGCTATTTAGTCCCATGGAATCACATGGTGAATTAGCTATCCAAACTGACATACCTCGCATCATCTCCCTGAACCTCACAACCTTGATAGAATTTAAAAACTGTGCCATACCTAGAATTGCTATGCATTTTCCTTCTTGAGATTAGTTTTGTTTTTCTTAAAAAAGAAAAAAAATGAGGAATTATGTTATCACTTCCTTTTTGTGTCTATATATTACATATATATATATATATTTTCTTTTTACTCTTCTTTAATTCAGAGTAGCAACTGTGGGAAAGAAGATTGCAAATACAATTTCTTCATGCACCAGTAACCAAAGGAAGCCTTTCCAACTATAAGTTTAGAGGTACTAAAGGTGCTACAGGGTTCTTGTTGAGGAATCCTTGTGTTGCCTGATGAAGCAAGGGATTTGTGGCCTTGGTCATTGAGAAGCATGCAGTGTGATGTCAAGGCGCATCTGCTGCGTTCTGTTATGCCACATGTACATCATAAAACATATAGTTGGGATCAGTCATACCAAGAGAAAAAGCATTCACAATCTAGTACTAAACAGGTAACAGATGTTGCAGTCAGATGGTCTACCTAAAATATGTATTATAAAAAGCATCTGAGGCAGGAAATAAACAGGATTTATGCCCTACACAAGATTTTAATTACTCTACATTCAAAAAAAGTTTTATCCTTAAAATTAGCATCTATCATAGAAATGAAGCAGTATTATTTCTGAGAATATCAACATTAAACAGCTATCATGTTATGATGTTGCTTACTAATGCTATTTTTTTCTTTAATGACATAGGAAATCTTTTATAAATTGTGGGAAATACGTATGTTTACTTAACAAGTATATAATTCAGAGGTGTATCCAACAATTACATGATATCCCATAAGCATGAATTAGGAAGAAATAGCACATAAAACAAAAGCAAAAATCCATAGTATTTAGGGATACAAAGTTTTAGATTTATAACTAAATTACAATTTACTAGGGATATAGATGAGATGATTTTAGAATAATTTTTAAATGTATTAACATACTTGGAGATGTTTAACAAAATACCACTCCCCCAGTAGGTATGCATTTAATGTTGCAAATCTCAACATGTTTGTAACTTATTGCTATCTTACCAGGTATATGGACAAATGCACTTGTTTGTAATGGTGTTTAGATATTACCAACTGTATTGTAGAAATCATAGCTTCATCATTTACTTATGGATTTATCAGTATATATGTGTGAAACTCATAAACATATATAACTAAGCAAAGCAAAACAGAGTGAACATGAATTCTTTTTTTTTCTTTCAGTTCTAAATGGTATTATGAAATGTAGAATTTCCTACATGTTTTAAAACATAGCAGCAAAACTAAGCTCTACGAAGCAAAAATATGATAAAAATGAAGATTCATTATTTCATAAACATGAAATTCAAAACCTTTTTCACTGTCATGAAAATTACAGAAAACAGTGGTTTATTTAAGCTGCATGGGGAAGGTGCCAGATGTGCGTTGCCTTTTGTTAGGTAACCTAGGAACATCGTTTGTAAATCTGGTTACGCTGAGGATTACTTTACTCTTCCTGACTTGGGAGCTCATTTTGAATTCTATTGCTGTGGCTGTAACTGTCTTCTCCCATCTAAAAAGTAACCCTGATGCTAATTGCCCAGTCTTTACACTTCTTCATTTCTCAAGGAGTCTTTGACAAGCTGCCTGCACGATGTTTTCACCAGCCATCATTGATAGGGACAACCTCACCAGTTACGAATAATTGGACTTAATTACAGATGCACTTGGACCTTTCTGAGAGCAAAACAACAGTCCAGAAGCCAACTGTGGAACAATTATTACAGAATGTCATAACCACACATTTTATCAGGGAGCCAAAATGAATTCCCAAAGAGAATGAGCTTTTAAAATCTTTGTCTTGTTGAATTCATCCTAATAAGTTTGTTCTCTCTATACTTAGCAAGAAACTCGTACCTTCTTGGAGTACGGGCTTACTGCTATTTCTGTGCCCTTTATTATAAAACCATTTCATCAAATCTTCAGAATCAGATAAATATTTTAGCTTTTAGTAGCTCCTTGCTTTTGCAGATAGAATACAGTCAGTAAATATGTCCTTCTGGTTCTTTGAAAAAAAAGTAGATTAGTCCATGTTCTCCAGGGGTTTAGCAAAGTCCATCAACAGACATGAGTGGCAGGGGAAGACACCGAAGATACTGGCCCCAGGGAATGGATTGCTGACTTGATAAATCTTTGGGTCATAAAAGGTCATCTCTTGATGTTTGGAAAAAAGATTGAGTTACTAACAAATACCCACTGAGGATCTTTCCATAATGTCGAATACAAAGAAAGCAAACATTTATTGAAAGACAATTTGCATGTTTGTGATGCCAGTAACCAAAGAAAACATTGGTAGATTATTTTCAGTTCAAATTAGCTATGACCATTTTTTTTAATACTGTTGTCATTATTGCAAGAAAATGCATGCTTTCCCTGGTTTGTTGTTTTTCTAGTAAGCAGTGTAGAATATATAAAATATGTCTAATACAGGTACTTTTATGCAGAAGTAAGTATGAGCTGCAACCTGATTTCAACTGTGCGATCTAGGGCTTAGTAATATTTTTAATAAAGCTCTTCTTGAAAGCTGTAAGAAATAAAAACACACACTGACAGCTCAGAGTGTACAACTAATTAATTAACTAATATTATTCACTGTGTTATTTTGCAGCAATCGGCTCAGCTTTTAAGCAATGGTAATAAACAAAACTAAAACCCAAACAAAACAAAATGAAGTATGTATATTCAAATATGCTATCAAGTCAACTGTTCTGAAACTTATAGAACAAATGTTAATTCTTTCTTAAATCTGAATTTTTAGAATTTTTCAATTAGGAATCTAAAATAATCATTTCATGTTCATGTTCATGTTCATGTGCATAGAAAAGTTAATCTGCCTTTATGAATGACACTATCGGGAATGCCATTGTGTTCTCACTTTCTCTCTCTTTCTCTTCCCCACCGGACTCCATTGCAGGTCTATTTTTAGCCACACTCCATATCACTTCCCAATAATGTCGGCACATTTTCTATTGAACCTGATGTTTATTTAGAGCAAATGCTGTGTCCACAATACGTAACCTGAGCACTAGGAAACTGCTTCAGTACTTCACAGTGTGCTGATTCTTTATAAGAATTAGTGATGGCTGAGGCTTAACCATTGTAAACAGGAAACAATTGCAGACTCCTGACCAAAAAGAACCATAATATTGCAACTCCCATTTAACATTTAGGGAAATTGGTACCTAGCTTTTAATATTGTGCATCTACAGACACAATTATATTGTTAGATTATGGTTCCCTGTAATAATTTCAAAATAAGACACAAGAGTTATAACCAGTTATTAAATTTGTAACATAGTGGAATTAAAACCTATACTTTGGGAAAGGAAATGATAGCATATGTATTTTGTTTAATATGTTTGGTACTGGTCAAATATTTGGTATCACAAAGACTTACCAAAGTGTGACTTACTGCACATAATAAATATTTTTTAAGCAAAATATATACAAATATTTCCTGTACTAATTAATAAAATGAGACAAATGTTTTATCCATAGACATCTGGGGTATTATACTAAAAA
Organism: Ochotona princeps; assembly: GCF_030435755.1. Classification (NCBI taxonomy): domain Eukaryota; kingdom Metazoa; phylum Chordata; class Mammalia; order Lagomorpha; family Ochotonidae; genus Ochotona; species Ochotona princeps. The sequence continues at coordinate 54,850,061 of NC_080834.1, forward strand.
TCTCTCAGTATTTAATTTTTGTGAACATTAAAGTGTTTGGGCTAGGATTTCATGCAGAATTGGGTCACAGAATCATAATGTGGAACACGTGTCCTTAGTATTGTATCTTTCTTTTTTTTTTTTTTTTAAAGATTTATTCATTTTATTACAGCCAGATATATACAGAGGAGAGACAGAGAGGAAGATCTTCCGTCCGATGATTCACTCCCCAAGTGAGCCGCAACGGGCAGATGCGCGCCGATCTGAAGCCGGGAACCTGGAACCTCTTCCGGGTCTCCCACGCGGGTGCAGTGTCCTAATGCATTGGGCCGTCCTCAACTGCTTTCCCAGGCCACAAGCAGGGAGCTGGATGGGAAGTGGAGCTGCCGGGATTAGAACCGGCGCCCATATGGGATCCCGGGGTTTTCAAGGGGAGGACTTTAGCCACTAGGCCACGCCGCCAGGCCCTAGTATTGTATCTTTCCCATGCATCACCTCAAATCATTGGAAAGTACTACTCTTATATCACTACTACTTCATTTTTTATATACTTTTTTGCATTTTATTATTATTATTAACATTTTATAATACAGTTCCATAGGCTCCTGGTATTTCCCTTATCCCAGCCCCAATTCCCTCCCCCCACCTTGGTCCTCTATATCATTACTAAAACATAGTTCTTCATACATAGTCGTATGTCCATTATTGCGGGCATGGACAATGGCAGAGAGTCCAGCATCCTATTGTCAAGATATAGTGAACAGTTTCATTGTAAGTCCATCTTCGCTGGAAGCAGAAATGCATACTACATTGTATCCTCACATCTGGATGTTAACCTCCATTTCACAGCTACTGTACATCCCCTCAAATGAAAAGTTATAATACAAAATCAACAACAGAAAGAAAAATAGAAATTTACAATGCCATAAAGTTAAATGACATATTACTAGATATGACAGTCTCCATTACACAGCCATTATATATCCCCTGAAATTAAAAGCCATGAAACAAAATCAACATCTGGGAGAAAAAAGAAATTAACAACACCAAGAAGTTAAGTAACATGCTACTAAATAACTAACATGAAGCTGAGGAAATGAAAATCAAGAACCTTCTTGAAGAAAATGATGCTACTGTATGATCCATGAGTCACTGAATGATTTAATCAGAAGAAATTGTTTTGAGGAGATTAACAGAGAATAACAAAACCCATGTGATATAGTTTCCACTGATTTTTGTTGGTGAACTGTGTCTCTTCTAGACAACAAATAGATGGGTTTTGTTTTTTATTCCAGTCTACTACTGTATGATGTTTGATTGAGCTTAAGCCATTTACATTCAGAGGTTAATACGTATGGATGCTACCTTGGTCCTGTCATTTTAGGAATGGGTTGTTCATTGGTTTAGTTGTCTGTTGTCATTTTACTGGGATGCTCTTCCCATTTGCCTTTGGTTTTGGTGGTGCTATTCCTCTTCTCTGTCAAGAGAACATCTTTTTTTTTTTTTTTTAATTATTTATTATTTAACTTCAGTAATTACATTGTATTATGTGACACAGTTACATAGATACTTGGGTTCTCCCCACCCCTCCCCAAACCCTCCCACCATGGTGGATTCCTCCACCTTATTGCATAACCACAGCTCAAGTTCAGTTGAGATTTCCCCATTGCAAGCATACACCAAACATAGAGTCCAGCATCTTATTGTCCCGTCAAGTTCAACGGCTTCTTAGGTATACCCTCTCTGGTCTGATGACAGAGCCAGCAGAGTATCATCCCAGTCAATTGAAAGCTCCAACATACCATCAGCAAAAATTTACATCATTATGGAATTAATTGACATAGTAATGAGTAACCAATATGTTAAAAGTAAATGCGGGTTCCCAGCCACCTTCTGTTACCACCTCACCTATACTTCAATTTTAGTTTATACACAACATATAACATTCAAAACATAACATGTTATACATAACATCATATCATCTTAAATTAAGGCAAACATGTGGTATTTAACCTTTTGTGATTGGCTCATTTCCCTTAGCATTATGGTTTCCAGTTTGGCCCATTTGGCCACAAAGAACTGCATTTTGTTTTTTTTAATAGCTGAGTAGTATTCCATGGAGTAGATGAACCATAGCTTTCTTATCCAATCCTCTTTTGATGGGCATTTTGGTTGTTTCCATGTTTTTGCAATTACTGATTGTGCTGCAATGAACATAGGAGTACATGTTGGTTTCTCATAGAACAAGTGTTCTGGATATATTCCTAGGAGTGCTATTGCTGGATCATACGGTATGTTGAATTTGAGTTGTTTGAATATTCTCCATACTGATTTCCATAGAGGCTGTACCAGCCTGCAGCCCCACCAGCAGTGGAGTAGGGTTCCCTTTTCCCCGCAACCTCGCCAACAAGTGTTGTTGGTGCTTTTATTCATGTGGGCCAGTCTTACTGGCGTTAGGTGGTACCTCATTGATGTTTTAATTTGGATTTCCCTTATTGCCAGGTAACTTGAGCATTTTTTCATATGTTTATTTGCCATTTGGGTTTGTTCCTTTGTGAAGTGTCTGCCCATTTCCCGTGCCCATTTCTTGAGTGGGTTGTTTGTTTTGACATTTTGGTTGTTTTGTAGCTCTTTGTATATTCTGGATATTAGCCCTCTATCACCTATGTCGTGTGCGAAGATCTTCTCCCATTCTGTGGGTTGCCTTTTTACTTTGTTGATTGTTTCTCTAGCTGTACAGAAGCTTCTTAGTTTGATGAGGTCCCAATTGTTTATTTTGGTCTTAATTTCTACTGCATCTGGAGTCTTTTTTAGGAAGTCAGGGCCTACCCCTAAGTGTTCCAGTGTGTTTCCAACATTTTCTTCCAAAAGTTTGAAGGTTTCTGGATGTAGGTTTAGATCTGTTATCCATTTAGATCTGATCTTAGTGTATGGTGAGAGATGTGGATCTATTTTTTTGTTTCTGCAGGCTATCAACCAGTTGTCCCAGCAGCATTTATTGAACAGACCTTCCCATTTGCCTGGGTTGTCGTTTGTCTTTTTGTCAAAGATTATTTGGCTGTATCTGTGTGGGTTTCCTTCTGGCGTTTCTATTCTGCTCCATTGATCTTCCTCTCTATCTAAGTATCATTTGTAGGGCAGGTTTGGAAGAGGCAAATTCTTTTAGCTTTTCTTTACTGTGGAAGAATTTTATTTCATTTTCAAAGACAAAAGAAAGCTTTGCTGGATATGTTATCCTAGGCCAACAATGTTTTTTTTTTTTTTTTTTTGCTCTTAGAATCTGGAATATGTCACTCCATTCTCTTCTTGCCTGTAGAGTTTCCTGTGAGAGATCTCATGTGAGTTTAATTGGCATTACTTTATACTCAATTGATTTTTTTCATGTGCACATTTAAGGATCTTTTCCTTATGTTCAATTGAAGAGGGCTTGGTGATCATATGTCATGGTGAAGATCACTTTTAATCAAGCCTGTTGGGAGTTCTGTGCCTCTCCTGGATCTTGTTTCCCAATTCTTTCTCTATATTAGGGAAATTTTCCTTTATTTCATTAAATACATTTGCAAACTCAGCTTCTCTTTCTGCACCTTCTGGGACTCCCATAACTCTTATACTTTGCCTCTTAATAGTGTCTTTCAATTCTTGAATACTTTTTTTGGCCTGATCCAGCTCTGCTTCCAGATTTTTGTTTACTTCCCCCTGATGACAGGAAATATCTTCCAATTCTGAGATTCTTTCTTCTGCTTGCTTCATTCTATTTTGAAGACTTTCCACTGTACTTTTAATTTGCACTATTGTGTTCTTAATTTCTGATATATCAGCTTTGATTTGCTTTGTTGCTTCCTTAAATTCTTGGAAATCTTGTATGTGCTTTTCATTGTTGACCAGAAGCTTTAAAATGAGTTTTCTGAATTCTGTGTCCCCCATCTTTTCAATGTCTTCCTCAGTTAACTCTGAGGTTGGCATAGGGTTTTGCTCCTTTACAGGAGAGTTTTCGGCAATATTCATTGTGCCTTTGTCTCTTCTTTTGCTCTTGATCATTGTACTTCTGGTTAGCAGAGTCTTCTCCTTGGGGCAGGTTTCTAAGCTGTGTCACCCATAGGGCTACAATGTGATTTTACTTGTTGCAATTGGTACACAACTCTTTGCTTGCAGCCACTTGTGCCACAACCTCCAGTAAATTCCAGTCTGGGTTCTTATGCTAGATTTCCACCATGGTCTCCATAGCCCCAGCTCCTGGCTCAACACTCTCCATCTCCTGTGATGCCGTACTGAGGCTGCACTGTTGTCTCTGCAACCTTTCTCCCACTTTTGGTTGGAGCAGGTCCCAGGATTAGAGAGACACCAGGTATCCTATCTAGTTAGGTTGTTGGTGGCACTGATCTTGTTGGAACCTGTTGGACATTAGTTCTGGGTGCCACACGGACCTATTTTGACCTGTACGATGCCACAGTCAGTATTATTTTCCTGTGGGACCAGTGCAATCCACGGACCTCAGTGAGTTCTCGCAAGCTCAGCACATGTGCAGTTCACTATTGTCCCCTGCAGTCCTAAAGCTATTACCACAGTGTACAAATGGCGCCTGATGTACCATTACTAGAGTTCTTAGGGCTACCCAGACCTGTCTTGGGTGGAACCTGTAGAATACCACGTTGCTGCAGTTCACTGAGTCAGAAATGAGCTCACTCCCAACTCTTTGTATGCTCCGTCCTTTCCCTTGCCTTTGACTCCTTACGCAAAATGGCGCCCAGTTCAGCTCTAGGGGACTGACTGGGCTGTGAAATTCACCCCATCCTCGCACTGTCCATCTGTGATCTGCTGCTCTATCTCTGCTCCTGGTCAAATCAAATGGACCAGCTGGACAGACAGTTCTTTGGGTTTGCCTCCCAAGCTTGCAATTAAAATCCCTTCCCACCTGGTTGCTGGTGGCGTTCTGGCTGCTGGTGGAGTGCAGATCACTGTTAGTTGAATGCCGCTGGAGTATCAGTCACTGCAACACCACACGGTTGTGACCGTTGCTTTCCTGTGTCTGTCAGTCTCCAGGTACCCCTCTGCTGTTGCTTTGTCCTTTCCTATTTCCTGGAATGTGTCCTCTCTGCTTCATCCTGATTAAATGTTTTTCCATCCGTTTAAACGTGTCCTTACCCTATTCCACCAACTTGATTCTCCCTAGATTATATCCACCACTGCTTCTACATGTGTGTTTCTATACACAGGTGTTGAATTAGTTGAATTGAATTATTCAAACTCTGCTTATGCATGTATCAGATATTAATGCTAAATATTTGATCAAAGCACACTTTATGGATCACATATTTTTAAGCAATATAGAAAACAGAATTGTGATGGTCTTAGAATTGTAGCCAAAATACATGGAATTTGTTCTATTGATAAAAATTTTAAAAAGCGAAAAATTAACAGCAGCTTCATTAACTATATATATACATATATATGTATATGTGTATCCTTTTTCTGTTTCTATAAAGAGGACAAGGTTGTCAAAGTAAATGGGAGCTTTAGTTGTCTTCTAAATGATGCCATCAAGGGAAAAATAAAACAAATCCTGAGCAAGGCAGTTACAGGAGCCTTATCATGGAAACTATTCCTGTAGGAATAAATCTATGCCAATTATTAGAAAGTAATTGAGGATGACATACTTTGTTTAGAAATTGAATCTGGGCAACAAGAGAAAGCTCCATTCAAGAATGACTTAACAACTCTGAATGACAATTGTGGGGAAAGAGTGAGTCAGAAAATAACTCGTTCAAGCAGCTGGTTTTTATAAGAAGGTGATGAAGTCCCCAAGAGTCTGAACCATCTTGATCCACCGTTTTCTGTTGACTTTCTCTAGGTACTCTTAGATAACCTCTTTCACATTTTTATGCTTCATATATGAGGCCCAGAGGCAAGCATGTTCTCTCCTCTGGTTAGAATTCCCTTCCATCGTTTTGACTCTTTCAGGTTCAGGGGCAATGACATCATGTATCATCTCATTAAAATCAATTCACAGTGAAGTCAGTGACAGATTTAAAATTTTTCGTTTTCAGTTGTTTTGGCAATTGCTGGTGACAACTGGAAACGGGTTTCTCTAGCAAGGGAAATGACTACAATCAGGTACGTAATTCACAAGTACATTGTAGAAGAAGCATTGAGCATTCATGAAACCCCCTTTGCAGTGAACCTCTGACCTTGAAAACCTGCCAGAGCCCCTGAGTCACTCTCTATGCTCTGTGTACTGTTCACTGTGCCCTACCTGCTGGTGACAGAGGAGGGAATCTGCCAGGTGTGCTGTACTAAGTTGGTTTTTTAGGAAGATGATCTGGAGTAGAGTGTGATGGTGTTTGAACTGATTGAGATTCAGTGGGGCTCAGGTAGAGCCACCCGGAGGAGGCTGCATGTGGGGGGGACATGGAGAGGAGCACTGATTCTGAATGCACCGTGATTCTTTTTTTTTTGGAAAAATACAAGAGTAACAATGACAGTGAAGAAGAGAGATTCAAACCAGAAAATGGCACAGAAGAGAAAAAGGTGCTGTGGATTATAGACTCCTCATCAGCCGCCTGATCATGCCTTAGTCTCTGGCAGTTTGCCATGAGATTCACCGGAAAGTGTAGTGCAGGGAGTTTTGAGGAGAATTTAATCAAATGATGTTTGGTGGAAAAATGTATTGAAATCCACTCAAACAAGGTATTTCAAAACTTTACGAAAATGTGTGTTATTTAAAAGCATGCCAAGGTTTCCTAAGCACCAATGGCATTGATATTCCCACCTCTAATACTTCTTTATAATCCCAAATTTTATTCTGTAACTTATCAGATTACTGTTTCTATCTTTTTATCTATGAACTGAAAATCTCCTAAATCTATCTTGAGCTATCATGTGAATTCATTCGGAAACTCATATCAAAAGATAAATTATTTTGATCACCCTACTCTAACCAAGCAAAACGTGGTATAGAACAAAGGAAAAATGGTAAATATGTTACCATGTTATGACATTTTTTTACATTTTTGAAAGTGTTATCCTTTTATAATTATATGAGGCAAAGTTTATTTAAATTAAATTTATTTCACAAATTAAGTTCTGATGATATTTTAATTTTCTATTGATAACTTAGTGAAGCTTACAATAATTAATAGATTTGAAGACAGAAATTACTCATGCCACATTTCAAAATATCAAGTTAAATCTAAATGTATATTATAAAACAGATTTGTGGTAATCAAATGTATGTGCCATGGATCCTGTAACAACAAAATTAGCAAAGTAATATACTAAATATATTTTCTAACAAATGATGATTAAAGACGTGACTATCCCAATTAATAATTGGAGGCACATTAATTCCTAATCATAAATAGGAATTAATTTAAATGCATTCATGAACTCTAAACTGTTGCTTGGTTTCTGCTCAGAATAATTAGGCAACCATGAAATTAAAGGGAATAATTTGATTACATTTCCCATCACATTATAATTTTTTTAGGATGGAAAAGGAGGAGTAACAAACAACAGAGCACTGTTGTTTTGCTTTACATTAATTTAATGTGATTTCTGAAAATCTTTATTTTTAAAGTTAAAATCACATTGCTAATTTGAAATACTCGATGCCTTTTTCATGAACTATAAAATGATTTTTCTATTGTCTCTAAGTTTCTTTCAATTATTTGTTGAAAACACAATTTTAAACAGTGCCAAACAGAATCCTTTATCTGTTTCACTCATTCACATGCTTTTGGATTATCTGTTCAACTTTTTTTAAAGATTTATTTCATTTTGATTGGAAAGTCAGATACACAAAGAGAAGGAGAGACAGAGAGGAAGATCTTCCATCTGTTGATTCATTCCCCAAGTGGCCACAATGGCCAGAGCTGATCTGATACAAAGCCAGAAGCCTCTTCTGGGTCTCCCATGTGTGTGCAGGGTCCCAAGTCTTTGAGCAACCATCGACAACTTTCCCAGGCCACAAGCAGTGAGATAGATGGGAAGCAGGGCAACCAGGATTGGAATTGGCACCTATATGGGATCATGGTATGTGCAGTGCAAGGATTTTAGCAACAAGGGTACCCAGGTAGGCCTTCTCTGTTCAATTCTTATGTTCCAATGAGATACACCTTGACCAAAATGGAGAACACCATGGCTACAACCAACCCACATCAGTACCCCTCATAGCCCCTTTGTCCTGACTTTGTCATCTTTTTTCAGTATTTATCTTCATTAAAAAGAGTAAATGGCTTAATTTCTTTTCTATCATGTGCCTCCTTCCTATAACATCTCGAATACTAAAAGATCTTTGCTTTCCACTAATGTAGTCCAGCCTCATTACTGGTGCTTTACCTACAGAATGTGTAGGGTCCTGCATTGCTCAATAGTCTGAACTTCCACCTGAATGTGCCAGCATTCCATTTGGATGTCACTTCTAAGCCCAGATGTTCCAATTCTGATTGAGCTTCCCACTTGTGGAACGCTAAATTGTGAAGGATGACCTTGGTCCTTGGGCACCTGTACCCACATGGGAAACACAGATGAATTTCCTGCCTCCTGGTTTCAGATGGTCTCAGCTTCATCCTCTGTGGACCTTTGGTGAGTGAAACAGGAGATAGAAGAGTCTCTCTTGCTTGTTCTCCCTCTCTCTGTAAATCTACTTTTCAAGAAAAAAATATTTTTTTTTAGAAAACAAATGAATAGGTTTGAAAATAATGATTAATGGATCATATTTTTTTTTCATTTAAAACTACATTCATCTAGAAGAACTGCATAATGGAGACTGGCAAATGGAAAAGTAGAGAACATTGCAGTATGTATCTTAGTTTCAAATGAACAATGGACTGCCAGTGAAATTGTTGAATATATCTTGGCAATTGGATGCTGGACATTCTAACATCGTCTATACTTACAATATCATAATGCAGTTAAATAGGAGAATGATGGACATGTGACTATTGTTGAAATGCAACGCCATTGTAATAACTTATGGAGAATCAGTGCAGGGGAAAGGGAATGGGAACAGTGAAACAGGGAAATCCCTGAACCAATGGAACCATATCAGGAAAAATTAATAAAACAAAACAACAAGAAACATCCAGATTTTGTTTTAAACAACTCCGGTAATTTTTCACTCTGTCAGTCAATCCTGTCCAGACTGAGAAAGTATTCTTGAAAGCCATTTTAGTTGGGACCAAATAGAATAACTTCATTCTTCACAATAGTTGAAGAATATTCAGTGGAGTAGATGTACCACAGTTCCTTTAACAACTCTTCTTTGGACGCAGACGCACATTGTGCCACATAATTCAAAAATCAAAATAAAAATATGCTAAACATTTTTTAAAAAATAAAATAAACTTAGTTTTTGTTGTCCAAAAACAAAAACAAAAAAGGCCGTTTTAAAAACAGCAAGCTTAAAATGAGATTTATTTATTAATCTTGGAAATGTGAAGCAATCTAAAGTTGTGATGTGTAAGAGTAAGGAAAAAAAAAGTTACAGACTGCTTTGGAAATGCAGCCCCCCTTCATTAACTAAAAACTTCAATGAAAAATAAATAATTGGAAGCCTTTAAAAACTGTGTCTTCAGAGCCCTGGTGAGAGTAAATAGTTTTTGCCTATGCTTATTCATCTGGCGGGATGAAAAATTTCATTTTGTTGGAGAAAATATATTTGCTTGAAATGAACAATATTCGATTATTGCACAGCAAAAATAAAGCTTGCCATTTGTGTGTGTGTGTGTGTGCACATAACTGTGTGCATGTATATTACACCCTAGAACTTGATAAAGAATTCATAACTTGTTTGTGGAATCATATGAAACTTGAAGAGTTAAAATCACTGGTTTAATTTGAGGGACAGTTTATGCCACTTTCATTGTCTGAATAGCCTCTCTCTATATATATAATTTTTATATTCATATATATATATAATTTTTTAATCTTCCTAATTTGATTAGGGTACAAAGGGTCAAGGGCTACAGGAAAGTGGGTAATACCATTGTTTCCACACCAGTATCATCATTTTTTTTTTAACCTGTATCTGGGGTCAGGGGAGAAACAAAGGGAAAAGCCCCACCCAGCTTCCCACCCATCCCAGGTCCCCGATGTGAGGCACACTCTGAGGGTCCTGTTCAAACAGTTTGGATAGTTCAACAGTTCTGAAGTGCTGCCAAATTCGTTGCTCCATTCACAATGAAATCTATTTAGAATGCACTGGCTAACATAATCTCTTCCTGGTTGGGGTTCTGAGATCAGCAGTTCAGATGGCAGGATCTCCAAAGAAAGTTCCTCTAAGGTGAACCCAGATCTGCTTCTTGTGTGTGCTTGCCAGTACAGGGTCTGGCACCATCTGTTGCCTCAATCAGCTTATGCATATGCAGCTCGTTGCTATTGCTGGGTCCGTTTGTTTCCAACTCTGTCTTCCGTGCAAACTGATGGGTGTTGTAGTCTAGCCCGATCCTGCCTACTTCATACTTGGCCCTCACACAAACCAGTGGGAGTTGCAGCCTATTGGGGTGACTCCCCATAACCCCACCAGTTCTGCCCCCACTCGAGTTCCCATGCATGCCAGTATGTATGACACAGTTGTTTAGTCTGTCCCATATTCCATTTAGCTCTCATACATGTCAATGGGCATTGAAGCCTAGTTCAACCCAACCAACCCTACTACCAGCCCACACACATACTGGTGGGTGCCTTTCAATCTAGCCACCTCTGACCCTGTCCTGGTTTTCGTGCTCTCCAGTAGGAATGGTAACCCAAGAGGGAGGTGCCCACTATCTCCCTACTAGGCTACTCCCATTCCAGATTATACACTCTCCAGGTGGCTCTGGAGTTTAACTGGGCAGGTTAAGGCCCCAGTGCCAGCCTGTGCCATCTGATGCTGTGGCAAAGCCTACCCAACCCTCACCCACTCTAATTTTTGCTTGCACCAGTTATTACAGTCAACCCAACCTGGCCCTTACCTGATCTAAATCACATGAGGTCCACAGGTGTCATAGCCCTGCCTGGTCTGTTCTGCCCTCATCCCAATGCACACTCTACAATGGGAGTGATTGTCCAGCAGGGGAGCCCACATCCCTCTGCCGGCTTTGCCCCCTCCCTCTCTAGTTCTCACTTGTGCTGGTTGGATGCTGCGGCCACATCTGGTATGGCTCACCTCTTTAACATAAGAAAAACAGGGAATAGTGATGAGAGAGTTAATTTGAACACTCAGGTGTGTAATAACACAAGATCTATTTATGATGATATAAGACATTTAGGAAACACAAAGCTAGCTCTAAGCGTTTGTAAAGTGCATGGCTTTCCCGTTACTGCAATTTCTTTTTAAATATCCTATCATGTGTCTGCTAATTATTAGCACCAGCAGGCTTAAATTGAAATACACTGCATGCTTATCTTCAACAGCTCTAAGGAAGAAATGGTGATAGAAAAAGAATTCCATTTTTAAGACAGACGTGGGAAGAAGCTGGAACTGTGAATGGCTGATCAGATGGAGGCAGCTACCAGGAGTCTGAGAGTGAATTCTGTATGTAAATATTTGAAAAACTCCCTTGTACTTCATCATGATTCCGACTATTACTGCATGTCACTGATAGAATTTTCACTTCAAGCATACACAGATATGTTATATAGCCTTGGAATCTTGATTACAGAAAATATTTTAGACACCATAACCCCAATAATGTAAGATGTGCAAATTTTAGGACAGAGAAATTGAGATTCAGATGTGACATCAGGATTGGAAAGAAAATAGGTGACCATTATTTGACTCCCTAGAATTCTTCCCAGCAATGTTCACCAGAGCCTCATTAACAGCATTTGGCGCCATATATTTTTGGAGAAAAATCAAACTTGTCTTCCACTGAAATACTGAAATTGAAAACAGCATTGTAAAACATTTAAGGAATTGCAACGTATTCTCCTTGGTAATCAATCTGAACTTTAGAATGGGGCAAGAGTCCCTATTTCATCCCAGTAGCGAAGGCACATTCCAGTGCAGTTCTGTGACCAAGAGGACTGTCAATCTTGCTGAGAAAGAAAATCAGTTTTGGTGCGATGACTTCCTACATGTTATTTGACATTCAATTCCTATGAGCACTAAACCATTTCCCTGGAAATCTGCAGACGGCAGGCCTATTCTTGAAAATCACTTAGATCGCATCTCTGTGAGCCTCATGGAGCACTCTTTATTTTGCCACTTTAAAAAAAAAAGATTTATTCATTTTTACTGCAAAATCAGATACACAGAATGGAGGACAGAGAGAGAGGAAGATCTTTTCTCCAATGATTCACTCTCCAGGTGACCACAATTACATGAGCTGCACTGATCTTAAGCCAGGAGCCAGGCTCTCTTCCAGCTCTTCCATGCAGGTGCAGGCTCCCAAGGCTTTGGGCCATCCTTGACTGCTTTCCCAGGACACAAGCAGGGAGCTGGATGGGAAGCTGGGCCACCAGGATTAGAACCTGTGCTCATTTGAGATTCTGGTGCACTCAGGGCGAGGACTTTAGCTGCTGGGCCACTATGCTGGGCCTGCCAACTGGAACTCTATTTTGACAGCTCTTTTTTCCTCCTCTAAAGCTGGGTTACCACCATGTTTCACCTTTTTTTTTTGTTCGGTTTGTTTTGTTTTCCTCTACCACTCTGACTCTCATTTTCAAGCTGTAGCCATTAGCCCTGGTATGTTTGCTGAGAAAGGAGAGAAAAATATTTCCATTTAAGTTTTGTGTTAGCTAGGATGTACATTGTTTTTCCTTCTGTCTCTCAAAGAAGAGATCGCAGATCATAAGTGTAGTATTCACTCCAGTATGGCTGTTGAAGCTGCCACCACCCATGGCTGAGGAGGACGCGGGTCTCTCTCTGGCACCAAGTGCTCACCTGAGACACTTTGAAATTTCTTCCTCAGCACAGTACGCAGTGTAAGCCAAACAGTAGGTGAGCTGAGACAGCACCCTTTACATGGAACTTGGTTATAATCCACTTTGAAATTGTTAGGTAAGTAAGCAATGAGAGAGAGTTTGGCCCAGTGGTTAACATTGCTGGGGATGCCTGTGCTAGGGTGTATGTGTTCAAATTTTTTCTCCACTCCTGATTCTACTTTACTATTAATGTGTAGCCGGGATGACAGCAGATGATGACCCGTGTATCTGTGTCCCTGCCAAGCACATGTGAGACTCACATGGAGTTCCCTTCTATTGGTTTTGTTTTGACCCAAACCTGGCAATGTTGGACATTGGAGGAGTAAGTATGTCAATGATCTCTTGCTCTGAGCTGTTCAAATACACGAACAGATAATTTGACAAATATTTGTAGTATTCACACTATACTATACCAAATTTTAGAGAATATCTTGTACATAAGTTGTTTGATCTCAAAAAAACATTGTGCATTTATTGTAGCTTACATTAAAAATTCATTTTGGGGATCGGTGATGTGGCAGAACATGTTAAACCACTCCCTGAAACACAGCATCTCATGTGTATGCCAGCTGGAATCCCACATGACCCACATCTGATCTAAATCCCCACTAGTGACCTTGGAACGCATTGGAGATCGACCTGAACTTCCTGCAAATCTCCCACATGGGTCATGTCATCCCATGTATGTGGGCTAGAGCATTTGGAGAGTGAGCCGATGGGTGGAAGACCTCCCTATCTTTTTCTTGTAATTTTATCTTTTAAATAAACAAGTAAATCTGAAAAACCTAATTTTTTCAGATGTTTAGAAACTTGTAGAGGTGAACAATTTAAAAACAAAAATGAGCACTTTGGGGTTCGCTTTCTAATTCAACTTGCTAATAACTTCCAATGTTTTCTACGCAAATGTAAATGAATCTGTTACCTTCTGGAAGATTCACAAGGCAACACTTTTGCCATGAAAATAAACCTGGGCCTCTGTTGCTGTTTGAAGGTTGATTGCTGTGTTCACCTCTACCCCTGGACAAGTCAAAGCTGCCAGCTTGAGCCCCTGTGGTGAAAGAGCTGATGTTTTTCCCATCTGTTCTAGCTGTTGTTGTACAGGCTCAACAGCATTTACTTACCAGGATTTTGTCTGTATTCTGTGCTTCAGTATTCCCATTGGACATGAAATTATAATTGTTCTACAGAAGACTTCCAGCCTGATTAATTACAGAGGAAAATACGTATGGAAGGTCTGTACTCTAAAAGATATTAATGTATTTCTGTATCAGAGGATGCTATAGATGGTATTAAGTTGATTTACTACAAATGTAAACTGAAAGGAAACTTCCTATATTTAGTTGTATGGGCTTAGGAAGTCAAAGATGGAACAAAGAAAATTAGTAGACAAATAGACATACAAAATTTACACAGCTGAAACTTTTCACATCTTATTTATGGCCTTGTAAGTTTTATCAGATCACAGAAACTCATTAAATATTTTTAGACTTTCAAGAAATTGTTTTCCTAAATGCTTTTCATTCCTTCTTCAGAACTGTATCAGATAGTAAATAAAGAAAACATGGACTTGCTGATATTATTATTAGCAATTTTTACTGCTTCATTATCTGTTATTTTATCTTATAGTTTTATTTGGATATTTCAACATCACCATTTTTCAACCCAATGCTTTTTAAAAGGTATCTCCCTATCTTGTCAATTTCTCTTTGTTTAATTAAATGATGCATGATTGCTGGAGTTTCTGAATTTTAAAATGGTTTAGAAAACACTTTGACACTGTACTTGATTTTCAATATTTCTCTATAAAACAGATATACATTGACTTATCATGACTTTAGCATATTGCATTGACTAAGGACTTCTTGGTCTGGTGTAAACAGCAGATTCAAAGAGACATTCATTCTGAAGCATCTTTTCAGGAAAGGTCATTTTCCTGATTTTCTAAATTTTGATTATTCTTAGCATTCAATTTGATTCATAAATCTCACTGACATATTTTATGAAATCTCTCAATTTAACAAAATCATTCAATTTGATATTCAATTCTGCTCATAAACTTTTAAAAGAGATCTATGCTTATATATTTATATGGCATTATAAGTTATTCCATCCTTTATGGAAATATATTTTGCAGTATCTATTCATATAACAAATTTATAAACGCAATGACCAGCAATTCCCCTTCTGGGAATTTATCCTTCAGATACTTTTGGCACGCATGCGGAAGACAAACACTCAAGGTCAGTCATTGTGGCTTTGTTTGGAATAACAAAGAATTGGAAACAGCCCAAATGTCTATCAGCAGAATACTGATCAAGTACAATATAGCATGCACAGCAATACCAGATGATATAAGGAAGCCTTATGAAAAGAAAAAAAGCAAGGAAACTTTACAAAATGAAAAAAAACAAGGGATAAATCAATCAATAAATAAATAGATATAAATGTGTTCAATGTTAAATAACATCATGGAACATATTTTCATTTGTTAATATCTGAATAAAAGCATCTGTAAAAATACACACATACTTGCAAAAAGCTATTTTCTAATCTCTATTATATAGAAATTGGTAAAATGACATACAACATAAGGAGTGTGATTTCTCATTTTACACCACTATTTGGAATTTCATTTATTATACTTTATATACACACTCACACATGAAATAAGATAATTCAGAATGAGGAAGACGCTTTACCAGAGGGTGCCAGTGCATGGCTCCATGGGTTAAATTGCTGCATCTAGCATCTTCTTTTCCTGTAGGTATCATTTGGTTTCCCAGTTTCTCCACTCCCATTCTAGCTAGCACTTTGTGTCTTGTAAAGCAACAGATTATGCAAGTCCCAGGATTGCTGGACCCATGTGCGGATACAGATGAATCTTCAATTTCTGGTTTCAGCACAGCTAAGCCCCAGCAAATGTGGTTTTATGAAGAGTGAAGCAACAGTGGAATATTCTCTATCTCTCCTTCTCTCCCTCTGTGTGTAACCTTACCATTTAAGTAAGTGAATAACATTGAAGAACACAAAATGGAATAGAGTGCTACTGACCACTCTTTATTCGGTTGAGCAGGTGCTTAGTTCTAATGATATCTTGGGATGATGGAAATACTGATATCTTCACAGGAGTGTTGCTTTAACAGCTACATATTCATCAGTGCTCTTTCACCAACGAACTTCAAATGAATGTGCTATTAAATTTGCACAAAACCTTGAAATAATAGATTTAAATGCATTTGTTCCAGATTCCTTAATGTAAATAGTTTTTAAAAATCATCATGGATTATTTATGTACAATTCCATTATATTGGTACTGTTCAGAGTTTGATATCATTGGTATGTTACTTTAAGCTGAAAGAACAGCGCCAGGTAGGAATGGTTGATGAAAATCAATTATGAAGGAAGTATTCTCCTATGAGAGTCACTTCAGCTGGAGTATGTGGTTTTCCCTTTTAATGGAGAAAGAACGGCGTACTTATGGATATATGTCAACTTGTGGGTCAGTGACTTTTCTAGTTGTTCAGTGATTTGGAAAAAGCAATATTAGAATTTCATGGCAAAAAGACCTTGGAAAAAAAAAAAGACTAGATCTATAGATCCGGATGTGAATGTGAAGATATCTGCGTTATTCTCTGATTTAATCACCAATGTACTCTAGACAAGCAGATGACAAGCAATGAGTGTCAAGAAAAGATTTGACATTGTGTTGAATCAGATCTGTGTTTATGCACTGAGATAACAGGTGAAGAGGCTGTGATAGGATAAACAGAAGCAATTGCATGTTTCCAGAGCTCCATCTCTAATTCGAATTAGGGTCATTTTCCAACTACCTCTGTGTGTGCCTTTCCTACCAATAAGACATAGACACTAAAATTGTAACTATAACATTTTTCTTTTAGGAGACCTGGAATTTGGTGACAACTTGATTATAATGCAATCCCTTTTTGTTTATCATTATGTAAGATAAACTTGAAATGTGATCTCAGTTCTGATTCTCTTCTTTTCCCATAATACCTTATAAAATCACCATTCGAACAATCCTGGAAAATCATGTAATATGATCTCAACATACTCAGTTTTTGATGCGGTGAGAATAGAACCTCAGACTCTACTGGTATTCTTGTTAGCCTGATTGTAACTTTGCAATTATTTATAAATGGGCATAGATGATACCAGTATATATATAAATATATAGCATTAGCCAAGCTAACATTGTTTTAGGCGTATCTACACCCATGTAATTTACCATCATTAACATTTAAATGCTATTGGTAGATCACATTGTTGAGACACAGAAGTGAAATACGAGTGTCTGTTTTACCATCATTTCATAATTTAGAATGTTTATAGCTATTGGTTCAGTAGGTCTAGAAATTCTGCGGCCCAGTGGGGTGTTTCTCACTACTGTGGGACAAAATTAGAGCCTCTGTAAATATAAAATTATATGCCATATAGTTGTTTCATATGCTTCGTAATATTTGGCTAGGAAAGTTACAACACAGTGTAACACGCTTCACTTTTCTTAAACAGAAATGTAATGTTCTTGCAATACTAAAAAAAAGAAAGACAGTAACTAGTAAATATTAAATCTTGTTTCTGAAAACAGCATAATTCCCAAGGTCCTGGGAAATCCCTAGCAGCTTTTCCAGCCCATACACAGGAAGCTGAATGGTAAGTAGAGTAGCAGGGATATGAACCAGCGCCCATAACTGGGACAACTGGCGACCAAATGGAATCCTGGTTCATGCAAGTCGAGGATTTAGCCACTAGGCTATCATGTCGGGACCTATATATATGACTTATTAGGAATAAATCATGAGTGCTGTTAAGTTGAGGTATTTTCTTGAATTTCTCCTTTTGGTGAATTAGTTTTCAAATGAAACATGTTGATTGTTATCTGAAATTTTAATTATGTAAAAGTAAAAAAAAAGACAGTTGGAGAAGTGAACATTTTGCAAATATGCACTCAAGTATATAAATAAGCATATAATTATCATAAATGCTAAATCATCATTTTTAGCAAACATTACCATTTGAAATTAATATTTACTTCAGATCAAATTAGTAATTAGAATATATTTCAACAGACTTTCTCATAAATTGTATACAATATTGCATCCAGCAAATTCACATGCACACATAAACTATTATGTTCATAAATTTAAAACTGAATTAACTTAAAAAATTATGTTAGTATAAAATAATTATTTCATCAAAATTAAAATTTTCTACAAAATGGTGCAGATATGGCGAGTGAATATTTACTAGTGTAAGTAAGAATGCAAGACCTAACTTTTCTAACTTAAAGTATGTCCCTACACTAAGTGAATTTCTGTCTAAATAAGTACTGACCTTTTGTTCGTGTTGCCCACTCAATCATGGTTTGGTGGGAAGTGGTTAGAAAAGAAATGACAATACCAGTTCACAACCTTGGAACCCAACTGGGATCAGCTGTTAAAGGCATTTCTGATCAGAAATAAAGAGATAACCTGAATCTGTAGGGCTTTTCAATCTTAACAGCATGAAACCTCTTCATTTCTGAAATCTTCAACATCCACGAATAATTGCCCTTTAGTTCTCTGACTGGTGGCTTTAGTAATGAGACATATTGCATCCTCATATTGCTGTCTTGCTCTTGGAATACTGCCATTTTCTGTATTTACTTCTGTAAGTGCTTGTTGAGATAAACAAATATTGTGAAACCTAATGTTGTCCCCTTATACTGTAAGAGAAAGAAATTATTATGCCTATTTTGCAAAATGGGTGAGTATTTTTCCTCAATCTAAAAATTACTGACATTACTGCCTTTCTGCAATATTGATTTTGATAACAAATCTATTTTTCTGCAAGGTAAGGAACAGTGTATTTTATGGGAATCTCTCTGATTTCCTAATAATGCATGGCTTTTTTTTTTTAACTAGATAACCACATAGCAATTTTTAGAAATTTTTTGGCACTAAAAGCTCACTGATTTTGATTGAAGATGTAAATACTTTCTATTCCTTATATTCCTTAACTCTTTTTTAATGTAAGTACTGATCTTTATATATATATATATATAAGTACTGATCTTTATATATATACATATACATAAAGAGAGAGAGAGTGTTTATGTAACATGAGACAATGACATAGTGACACAGCTGGGACCTGCATCTGATTTTGTTTCTTAGAAAAAGAAGCAGGAAAGAAAAAAAATGATTATGATGTGATTAAGCATTTTTGTTACTTTCCACTCTTTTTACTAAATTCAAACGTTTTCATTTCAATTCTGCTTCAATCTCATGTGTCTCGTTATTCTTCCTTTTTGTTTTAGAAATAACTTCCAAATGATTGTTTCCAATCACTTCCCATAGTTACTAGCATAATTTTTTAGGAACTTGGTGTTTTCACTTGTAAAAATGTCTCTGTATTTTATATATATATATATATATATATATATATATATATCACAAAGCCCAGCATTTTCACGCCAAAACAAACAAAACAATAAAATTTAGAGTGCAGTAGCATAGATAAAGAGCACTTGGAATGTAGCTGGAGGAAGAAGCACTTCTTAAAACAGCCAGCCCAAGTCAGGTCCAAGGCTGAATTCTTGGGGCAGGGCATTGTGCATGTCCTACTCACAGACCTGGTGAAAATGAGCATCTGAAATTCACTTGTCTGCAACAGTTTGTGAAAACCTCACTCAGATTGCTATAATTGTATCTACATCCTCACCCACACCCTCCAACACCCTTTCTTTAGTAATCAGCTTTGTGGAAAATCACTTACTGCCTTATTTGTTTTGTCATCGGATCAATAAATCTACCTGCTTCCAAGGACTTTCCTCAGATCCTATTGCTCCACCTGAAGGGTGTCTTACTTTCCCAGAATGTTTTTTTCTGTTTAGAACATCTGTATAATCAGAGCTGGGAAGAACAGTGACTGGTCAGAATAGTTGATAGCTAATAAATAGCTGGCATCCAGTCCATGGATATTAGTAGAATAATATATTGTGGGGTCAAAAACAAAAGCCCATTTTCCACTCACTATCACAGCAGTAACCAGGATAGCATAAATTGTTCATGTTTTACTACCACAATTCCCACAATAGGACAAAAAGAGGGACAGATAAAGCCTAATCACTAGTAGGCAGTACATTTTGAGAGAGGAATTGAAGTTCAGCAAAACTGTCCAATATGTTCTTGGAAGCAGATAGCTTATATATGGTCCTGAATAACAAATAAATTTGCTATCTTGGTGGGGAATTTCACTCAATGGTTAAGACACAATTTTGGGCATGGGAAACTCACATCAAAATGCTTGGTCAAAATCCTGCCTTCTGTGTTTCTAATTCCAACTTCCAGTTACTGCAACTGCAAGGAGGCTGTTGATGGTTTAAGTATTTGTATCCTTGACACCTATGTGGTAGACTCAGGTTAGGCTCCACACTCCTAGTTTCAGTTTGTTTATCTGTACCAGTCCAAGCTCTTACTGGCATTTGAAAAGTGAATAGCATATCTCTTCTTGTCTGTCAAACACTTTTTTGAAATGTATTTATTTTTATTTTAAAACCAGATTTACTGGGCCCGGCGGCGTGGCTTAGTGGCTAAAGTCCTCCCCTTGAATGCGCCGGGATCCCATATGGGCGCCGGTTCTAATCCTGGCAGCTCCACTTCCCACCAGCTCCCTGCTTGTGGCCTGGGAAAACAGTCGAGGACGGCCCAATGCATTAGGACCCTGCACCCGCGTGGGAGACCTGGAAGAGGTTCCTGGTTCCCGGCTTCGGATCGGCGCGCACCAGCCGTTGCGGCTCACTTGGGGAGTGAATCATCGGACGGAAGATCTTCTTCTCTGTCTCTCCTCCTCTGTGTATATCTGACTTTGTAATAAAAAATAATAATAAAAAAAAACAGATTTACAGACAGAGACAGAGAAAAAAAAAATGATTTGCTAAGTGCTGAGCTACTCTACAAATTCCCATAATGACCATGACTGAACATATCTGAAGCCAGGAGCTACGAGCTTCTTCTGGGTCTCTCAAGTGGGTAGGGTCCAAAGACTTGAGCCAGGCTTAGCTACTTTCCAGTCCATAAAGCAGGGAGCTGAATCAGTAGCGGAACGGCCAGGACAGTACTGGCACCCATATGGGCTGTTCAAACTGCAGATGCAGGATGAGCTTGCTGGGCTACTGTGCTGTCCAATATGTCACTTCTTCAAATATATAAAAATAATCTATGGAAATAAAACTTCTGTACGACCCAGGGGTAATCACTGCTTTTTTTTTTTTTTGAAGGATAGTTTCTATATGAACTATTTCAAAATACCAGTCAAAACAAAAGCCATTGAAGTCTTTGCTCAGAAGATGGGTGAGTTTGTGTGAAATTGTCTCCCAATAATCTACACACATTATTTTGAGAAAGAAAACAGAGATAAAGTTAAGATACAAGTGCAAGTGTCAGGGAAAGCTGCTAACAGTGAGAAAAAAGTAACCTTTTTTGAGCTTACTATATGACAGGACTACACAAATTATGATGCTACTGACATTAACCTTGATGTACACAAGAGGAAACAATGGCAAAGACAGTTCAAATGCTTGCTCAAAGTGACACTTTCTGTAAGTGAAGCTGCCAGCATTGATAACCATTTCTATTTTAAGAACAAGTGAGTACTTTAAAGGTCAAGGGCACAAAATACATAGGGGTTCAATAAGCACTGATAGATGCATATCGTTTTTCTTTCCTCTTATTTTTTTCAGGCTCGACACTTTTAGTAGTAATTTTTATCCACAAATAAAACACACATTGTTATTTTTAAAATCCATTTAAAATGTACTATTAGTAAACCATTGAATTCATTTACGCTATAAAAGTATATTTGAATTCCTTTTTGATGAAAAATGAATTTTGGATTTTATCTATTTCTTTTCGATAGCTCTTGGCAAACAAACCCTGCAATGTTGCCTGCTTTAATGTGTCTCTGAAGGATGCACTAGATACAAGTACTCCCCATTTACCACTAACCCTGCGTGCTCAGTGAAGTTGGAATAGATCACATCATGTTCAAAGTTGAATCTCCTCACTGTGTTGGGGTCTTGCATCAATATCAAATTTCTATGGAAACTATCAATCCTCTCTCCTCAATTTTTCAAATATTCACACTAAGAGCAAACAGGAAAAGGGCACTAGATTATATTTCACATTTTGAATAACGTAGTTCTGGGAGGAATTTAGTGATTTTAAAATTAGGTGCCCAGAGCTGACTACGAAAATTCTGCCTTGGTCTAGTTGAAGAGAAACAGAGCATAACATGACATCCTTCATTCTAGCCACTTTACATCTAATGCTGCAAACTTAGTTGTGTGTGCACACATGCATGTGCAAGTATTTATGTCATGATTAACATAAATGGACCCAAGTTCCCATTGTGTTTTCATGATCACTACTGTTTTGTTACAGGCATATGTACGTATGTACATTGTCTGTGCATTTCATTTTTTTCCCTGAGAACATCTCAAAGTCACCTCATGTTTATCAGATGTTGCCATATAAAACTTATTACACATAATATTTCCCCACCTAGGAATCTTTATTCAACTTACTAATTGTATTGTGAATGATAACATTGACTTACTAACACTTTTTGAATCCTGCCACTACAATAATTGTTCTGCCACTACCAAATAAATGCACCAATAAATGTCAAGGCTTGGCTGGCATTAAGTCCAGGAGTCTGCTACTACTAAAGTCAGTATGACACAGCCTCAACTGTTTAGTGCATTTGAGGGGTCCAATCCAACAGACTCTGGGCTCCTTCTTTCACACTGCCTTTGACATAAAGAAGATAAACAAACACACCTTTTAAAAAATAAGTTTGTAGAAATGAGGGCCCTGCGTGGTTGCCTAGCGGCTAAAGTCCTAGCCTTGAACACACTGGGATCCAGGTGGCCTCGCTTCCCATCCAGCTTCCTGCTTGTAGCCTGAGAAAGCAGTCAAGGATGATCCAAAGCCTTGGGACCCTGCACCCACGAGCGAGACTCAGAAGAGCTCCTGGCTTCGAATAGGTTCAGCTCTGGCCACTGAGGTCACTTGGGGAGTGAATTATTGGATGGAAAATCTTCCTCTCTATATATCTGACTTTGCAATAAAAATAAATACATCTTTAAAAAAATCATTTGTACAAATGAAATTTCAAGTTGTCAATTTTTTGCACTTTCTGAAATTGTATCATTTTCTTAATACAAATTTTGCATGAAAATTTTGAAAACATCTTTATATTGCAACACTTCTTAAATATATCTTTTACTCTTATGAGACACACTGCTATATCAGAAGTAATTTAGATATAATTTGCTTTTCCTCTGCTCATACACTTGTAATGTTAAATTGGTTTTCTAGCGCTATAAGTCATTCATTTTCATGCTTAACACAATTATATTCAGAAACATTTGAGTTGCTGGCAAAATGTTGTCACACAAATCTGTAAATATTCTTCAGTTTTAAATCTCAAGTTATAATATTATTTTCACAAAATATTTTCGGGGAAAGGTTTATCTTAGAAAAGTGGCATGAAAATTTTCTTTAAGGTTTTTACATGAACTTATAATCTCACCAGTATGATACAATATATCTTTATTCCTCAAATTCATACTAAAAAATATTGTAAGTTTCTTAAATTTACAGATCTATAGTTCATAAGATATGCTATTAAGTTGCATTTTCTTATTTGTTTCAGAACTTAATAATATTTGTTGAATAATTTTGATTTTTTTATAAAAATTATAAAATGCCTCTTCCTGTGTTTCAGGATTTGGAGGTTAGTAGGCAGACTTTTATAATCAATGCATGAAAATTCTACAAGATTTAAATGAAAAAAATGCATATTAGGAAGTTTCAAAACAATTAAAAAGATCTTCAATATCCTGCCTAGGCAATATCATCTGAAATCTAGAAAAACGCGGAATCTGGATGATACACAGGAATCCTGGACTTACACAACATACTCATGTCCTTTGTATCAGTATGCAGTGATACCATAAAAAGAACATAAAGAGTTGTGTAATTCAACAGTAATGTGTCTTCTCATAATTCTTGAGGTTAGAAACCCAAGATCAATGTGTTGGAAAGTTTGGTTTCTGGGGAAACCACTTCTGGTTTGCAAAAAGCACACTCTCCTCAAGTTTTCTCATCGCCTGGCCTCTGCATGTAAACTTCAGGTGTCGAGGGATAAATCTTTATATTATATATATTTGAAAATTACACATCATTACATTGATACTAAAATTAACATTACAGCAATAATACAATGAACAGGAATGTTAATTTTTTTTTCCGGCTTGTTAAGGCAGAGTTATAGAAACAAAGAATCTTCCTTTTTTCCATTTGCTGATTTATTCTCCAAAAAGCCACAATAAGATCTGAACTGATCACCAGGTTGGGAAATCTGGATTAGACTGTCTTGCTAGCCTCTTGGCTTCAGTCTGGCCCTGCCTTTGATAGTGTATATGTTGGGGGAGTGAACAAGTGAATGAAAGATGTCTGTCTTTCTGTCAATCTATCTTTCAAAGAAATTAAAACCTTTTTTCTTAAAAAAAAAAGATCAGTATAGAAGCAATATACCAAGTTGACATAAGCAGGCATGGGAATGCACACCTCATTATTTCTGTAGGGTGCAAACCAAGTTGCTTGTGATAGCAATTGAACTTTGATTTGAGAAAGCCAGAGCTAGGCAGCTGAGCATATGCTAAGATGGAGCTACAGCTGATCTCTCTGCTGGCTCAGGAAAGATAGCTCCCTCCTTTATTGGAAAAACTTGCAGGCAGGTCTTCTAGAAATGTCAGGGGATCTACCATGAAGTGTACTGATACACAGACACCATAAGCTCACTAGCTGCTGAATCAGCTTTCTCAATAGAAAAGATGCAAGTCCTTGGTGCTCCACTTACCAAGGAAAGCATATTTCTAAGAATAAAGTTATCAACAACCCCACACTCCCCCAAAAAATCCAAAAAAAGAGATAGCATGTAACATTTATATGTATTTAAAACTACTATAGAAGCATGAGAATCATGAAGAAGGAAAAAATATATAAATTTCCAAAGCAAAACAATATATTGGATATTGGACAGTGAAAAATAAGAGGAAAAAATGATTGTGTGGTTACTGAACAATACAGATATATGAAACAAATAGAACTAAACATGACATGAGGAATTCTGCAGAGATAGAAATTCCAAAGAAAAATCAGAAAAAAAAAACCATATTAAGGCTTTGTATTACACTTGTTGAGGCAGATGGAAAAATATCTAATCTAGAAGATTTTTTAAAAAATACCTCATTCAGGCAAAAAAGAGACGGAAAGAATAGAAACAAGAAAAACATTACTGAAGGCCTATCAGATCCCACTAAACAGTCAAATACACAAGTCTAAGGAGTTTCTGAAGGAATGGAACAAGTTTGAGTGACTTAGCATATTCAATGAAACAAAAGCAGAAAATGCTTCCAATGTGGAGAAAGATTTACATCTAGATTTAGCAAGTGCATATAATCCTCAAATAATATGATCTAGATATATTCTCATCATAACACATTACAAGGATGCTTGTCAAACATAAACAGAATACCTAAAATGCATAAAAGACAAACACTAAATCACCTTTAAGAGATTTTTGATTAGAATAACAGTTGATTTCTCAACAGAAACTGCAGGACTGAATGTAAACAAATACATAGTCAAAATATTTAAAAAGCAAAATGGAACAAAAGGACCTGACAATCCAGAATACTTTACCCAGCTAAATTTTCATTTTTTCAATCATAAATAAAGATAATGTAAAGATGTTACAAGTTTCTGAGAAAATTGAATTTCTAGGTGAAGAATTATGAAGTCAGATCCTCACTCCATATTAAAAAAATTACTGAAGTTGAATGAAGTTTAAATCTACAACTTGATAACACCAAATTTATAATGAAAAAGTATTGTAGAGACTCAGCATGACATTGGCACAAACAAAAATTCTTGGAAATGATCCAAAAGGCCTTTAAAGCAAAAATGGGCAAATAGAATCACATCAACTAATTATCTTATTCATTGCAAAGGGAACCTTCAGCAATTAGGAACGGCCTAAAATCGATTCAGTCCCTACAATGCACTACATGCTTTGGTCAGATGTGTTCTACTGTCCCATCTCATAAGGAGATCACTGTATATTTTTTCGTTGGTGCAAATGCATATGTATGACACCACAAAGCTTATAAACAGAGG
Organism: Ochotona princeps; assembly: GCF_030435755.1. NCBI lineage: Eukaryota > Metazoa > Chordata > Mammalia > Lagomorpha > Ochotonidae > Ochotona > Ochotona princeps. The sequence goes on from NC_080834.1 coordinate 54,876,187, forward strand.
GTACAATAAAACTCCTTGTCTACTTTCCACTAAATCATCTCTTTGTTTCCTATTGCCTCAGCATACTTCATGATTATAGCATACCTCTCATTACAAGACATACATTTTAATATCCTATGTGTCAATACAGCTCTATTACAGTAATTTAAGCTTTCATTCATTGTACATACTTTGTGAAGCCCAGTGTCTCTTCTGGAATTTTAAGTCATGTTTGGCTAGCATTTCTCCATGAATTATTTTACCTTGAGATCAATACTTTGGCGATTTTCCAATCAAAAACTTCTATTTGTACTTTTAGACCACTTATCTGCTCCCAAATCTGTACCCATGGCAGCTTTTATCTTTCCTGTGGCAGATGTGTGGAGCATCCCTCATCCATGGTCCCTGTAACTGCTATGTTTGCTCTTCACTGTTTCAGTATATGTAAAACAGCTCATGGTATGTTAAACATAATTCCTAAATGTTGGAATAGAAGGGTTGGCCCCATGACTCAATACGGTAATCCTCTATCCTGTGGTGACAGCAACTCTTATTAGTTCTGCTTCCTGTCCCAGCTGCTCCACTTTTGATACATCTCTCTGCTTGTGGTTTGGGATGGCAGTGAAAGAGTGTCCTAGTCACTGGGACCTTGTACCAGCTGGGAATTCCAGGAGAGGCATTTCGGCCCCAACTTTGGATAAGCTCTGCTCTGGCCATTGCAGCCATTTGGAGAGGGAGTCAACATATGGAATACATCTCTCTAGCTCTCCTTCTCTCTGTACATTTGTATTTCAAATAAAAAAATCTTTAAAAACTTTGGAATAAAAAGTATCTGAAAAATACAGATGACAAATGTCATAGAAAAAAATGAGACATTTTTAGAAGTGCCTCTGGTATACCTTCCATTGGCTGTTTTTGACTTGGTCTGTGCATTTTGAGATAGCCTAGCCTCTGGATCACGTACCAGATACCTCCATCAAACAATGGGTTGCCCATCCAGTTGAATGACAAGAAACAGGAACAGAGCTACCCTAAGTGATTGAAAAGGAACTAAGTGTGTTAGCAGTCATTTGTTGCCATCCAAGATGCGCATTACCAGGAAGCTGGGATTTATATTAGAGCCAGGACTCAAACTCAGCAGGTGAACACCACCACTGACATCTTAAACACTGTACCGAATGTTTTGCCCAAAGCATTTTCTCAATAGCTTGACCCATCAACGACCTGGAGAAAAATTAATGCTTATTAAATGACTTTAGATTTCTGACTTAGGTAACTGCTATCCATTGTAAAATTGGTTTCTTCAACGTCAATCCTTCTTGTTTTATTACCTTTTCTTTTTATGTAATTACAATGCCAGTGTAATAATAAAGAAAGATTCTCAAGAAAAATAAATGAATCACCACAGACATGTATCTTAGTACAGAATTTACAGAATGTAAATGGGCTTTAATCTAAAGCATATTCACTGAAAGATATTCTTGAAACGATATACCAGCTTGCATTAAGATTCCTGGGTGTGGGCCCGGCGCCATGGCCTAGCGGCTAAAGTCCTCGCCTTGAATGCCCTGGGATCCCATATGGGAGCTGGTTCTAATCCCAGCAGCTCCACTTCCCATCCGCTCCCTGCTTGTGGCCTGGGAAAACAGTCGAGGACGGCCCAAGGTTTTGGGACCCTGCACCCACGTGGGAGACCCGGAAGAGGTTCCTGGTTCCCGGCTTTGGATCAGCGCACATCAGTCCATTGCGGCTCACTTGGGGAGTGAATCATCGGACGGAGGATCTTCCTCTCTGTCTCTCCTCCTCTGCGTATATCTGGCTGTAATAAAATGAATAAATCTTTTTAAAAAAAAAGATTCCTGGGTGTTTTTGATCACAGCTCTTGAAATAAAAACCCAAGTTAACTTTATATAGACTGCTATTTGTCCATTTTATTTTTGAAGCATGTTCCTGATTGGTATCAAGGAGTCTACCCTATAACTGAAATTTACAGATAATTTTCTGCATGTTCTACAAATTTTTTGGTTTTGGAATTAGTAACGATTTAACACTTTTTCAGTAAGTCATCTAATTTATTTGTTTTGGAAATGTGAGATTTATATATGATATTTGTCATAGTCATATGCAATCACTTTGGTAGTCCTGATTAATAAATTTTAGAATTGAGTGTAGGCAGTATGCCATGGCTTTAATGCATCTGTTTAATTCTCATAGAGATGGTAAGTGACTTAAATGCTTTTGGAAATCATTGCAGATGGAAATTGCAAAGCTCATTGTACTTACTTGTCATTGGAAACCTGCCAAAGCAGTGGGCAAGCAAACTGCCAAATATGTGCACAGGGTATCCATGAATGACAGACTAAAGTGCATATGAGTATGAGAAAACAGGTGGTCTGGGATATCTGGCATCAACACAGCATCTGGGCTCTGGAGTGTGACTGCATTATATTTTGTTTTCCCAATGGGGAAACACAGAGGCAGACATTGTTTAGAATCTTTTGTTTATTTTTACACATTGGAAGATGTTAAAATAGATAGATGTGAGCCATCTTTTTATGATTTGAAAACCCTAAATCTCGTCCATGAGTTCCTTGTTGTTCTGTTCTTGTAATATTGCTAGCAATACCACATGCACATGTTAGTTGAGCTGCTGTGTTTGGCTTTTTAACTGCTGAGAATTATAAATGCTAGATGAATAGGATGCATTTCTATCTTTAATGTTCAGTTTTTCCCCTAATAAATTTACTAGATGATGAATATACAAATAAAGTTCTTTTTCAATTTTTTGACTTTAAGCTTAAGAAATATGATGTTTACATCTGACTTTTACTGAAATATTAATAATAGTTTAAAATTTCAAAATGAATTAAATTAAAAAACTGGATCAGATATTTTTATTTACTTAATATGCATGTTGCAGTACTTTTCATTTTATTTTAGTAGTTCTCAGCACAGGGATGGGATGAAATTTGAAACTGTAAATGTTTAAAGTGGCAAAACCAGCACTTTCACCAAGAGCAAAGAGGAAAATATCATATTATCACACATGTATTGGAGAGCTTAAAAACAATCAAAATGACAGAAGTATAGTCAAATTGTGGTTCCAGAAACAGTAGAGTCAAATTGTGGTTCCAGATTGCCCAGGCAGTGATAGGATGGGGAACAGAAAGATTTGTTAGTGTCAAATGTAATAAATATAATGCATTTGTTTGCATATTCTTGCATATTGTAGATATGTATAAATCTGAAGGATATATAAGTTCTACATGTGATGAACATGGTTATTGTTTAATTTGGTCAATCTATACTACATGTGTGTGTTGATATCTTGTATTGTATTCTGATAAATTTACATAAGTATTACATATCAATCATATCTGAATTTTTAATCTGTCTATATACCTATTTTACAGCCAGAGAATTAAAGACAGAGAGCTTCCACTCACAGATCAATTCCCAAAATGCCTACAATAGAAAGGACAGTGCCGCGCTGAAGTTAAGAGATAGAAACTCATTCCACATCTCTCTTCTGGGTGGTAGGACTCCTAATAGCTTGTTGTATTACCTATTGTTTACCAAGCTAAGCATTAGTAAGAACTTGAAAGGAGGAGCTGAGGCAGAACTTGAATTCATTCACCCTCACATAGATGTCAGTTCTCTAAGGAGCATCTTAACTACTAAGGTAAATACCTTCCACAGTCCCCATATTTAAATTTCCAATGAAAACCAGTGAAATGTACAACTCCCTTCACCATGTTATGGTTAGAATTTGCTTCTCTTATTATACCCATGCTTCTAAATTTTTAATATGCTTTTTGTCTACCTCCTTTATTATTGAGATTTCTACTAAGCAAATGGTCAGTTTCAATTACAAAAAAGAAAGAATACTGGCATGACAAGATAGTATAGTGGCTAAAGCCCCCACCTTGCACGCCCTGGGGTCCCATATGGGTGTTAGTTTATGTTCTGGAGGCCCCACCTTCCATCCAGCTCCCTACTTGTGACCTGGGAAATCAGTCAAGGACAGCCCAAAGCCTTGAGACCATGCACCCATGTGGAAGACCTGGATGAGGCCCCTGGCTCCTGGCTTCAGATCTGCTCAGCTCCCGCCATTATGACCTCTTGGGGAGTGAATCAGCGGAGAAAAGATCTTCCTCTCTGTTTCGTCTCTCTGTATTTCTGACTTTGCAATAAAGGTAAATAAATCTTAAAAAAGAAAGAAGGAATACTGATTTTGGAAGTCCATAATTCCTAATTTCTTATTTGTTGTCATAACTGCTAAGAAGTGGTTAGGGAGGAGTTGTTGTAGCCATCACTGTCTTACTGCTAATAAATGGAGTAGAAATGTAAAGCATTTCCTTTTAGCTCTAGTTGCAAATCAATCAGCCTTTTGGCTTGGGTTTTGGTACAACTGTTAAAACATTGCTTGGTATTTCACATCCACATCTGAGTGTCTGGATTGTAGTACATCCCCTGCTCCTGACCCAGCTTCTTCCTAATGTATACCATGGCAGGCAACGGATGATGTCTTGAGTATCAGTTCCTTGTCCACAATATGGATGGCTTATGATTGTTTCTGGACGCCTGGATTATTTTGGCTGAGTCCTGATTGTGAAGAATTTGATGAGGGAATGAACAGTTGGGAAAGTTCACTCAATATATCTGCCTCTGTCTCTCTTCCTCTGCGTATAAAGCTGCAATATGCAAAAACAATCAAATATTGAAAGAGACAAGTAGCTACTTAAAAGTGTTTTAACATATAACGTTATTGACAAATCAAACTTATTCAAGTTTCTTGTGTCATTGGACACATGTTTGGGAATAGAGAGAAAAAATAATGCAAAATTATGTGAAAATAAAAGATGGTAAGATCACAAAAATAAGTCTCTTCTGATGAGGGGCAATCAAATCATGACTGAAAAGGACAAGATCGCTGTGAGATTTGCTAGAAAAATTAGTCTTCCCGGAACTGGTATGGTAGCCGCTGGCTAAAGTCCTCTCGTGGAACACAACAGGGATCACACATGCGTGCTGGTTCTAATCATGGATTGGCTTTGGATTGGCTCAGCTCCGGCCATTGTGGTCGCTTGGTGAGTGAACCATCGGATGGAAGATCTTCCTCTCTGTCTCGCCTCCTCTCTGTATATCTCTCTTTCCAAAAAGTAAAAAATAAGTAGATCTTTTAAAAAAAATCAACCTTTAAAAAATCATTGTCGGGCCCGGCAGCGTGGCCTAGCAGCTAAAGTCCTCGCCTTGAAAGCCCCGGGATCCCATATGGGCGCCTGTTCTAATCCCGGAAGCTCCACTTCCCATCCAGCTCCCTGCTTGTGGCCTGGGGAAGCAGTTGAGGACGGCCCAATGCATTAGGACCCTGCACCCGTGTGGGAGACCCGGAAGAGGTTCCAGGTTCCCGGCTTTGGATCGGCGCACATCGGCCCGTTGCGGCTCACTTGGGGAGTGAATCATTGGACGGAAGATCTTCCTCTCTGTCTCTCCTCCTCTCTGTATATCTGGCTGTAATAAAATAAATAAAATCTTTAAAAAAAATCATTGTCATTATCTATTGATAATAAATCTTGTTATAACTTTGTGGCTTTTCATTGTTTTCCTCTAAATATTCCTTCTTATTCTTACTGTCAAACCTGAAATGCAAGTGTTGTGAGGGAATAATGGAACACAGGTAAAATCTATTTTGAAGTTAAGAATTATCTGTTAAACCCATTTTTTTTCAATGCGTTAGTAGAAATCCTACTATTGTTTACCACAGGATGTTAAAAATTCAAATTTTACTAATGGCACAATCTTTTCATTTATTCATTCTTTACTAACAGCATATAATTATTTCAATAAAAAGCAATATATTCTCAAAAAAGAAAAGGCACTCTGAAGAGAAATATTTGACTCCAACAAAAAAAAAGGAATTAAATGATACAGACATATGAGAATGACATTAATTCTCTCTATCCTAGTGTGTCTCCCCCAATTTACATTTTAATCATTAAGCTGTGTGTAATAGGTGATACAGATAGAATAATATGAACACATGTTGATCATTAAATAAATTATTATAGATTAATTGATCAAATATATTCTCATACTTATGGAAAATATGCATCAATACCATTGCTCAGTTGTTTGATGAAAAATACGCATTATTTTATGATTTTAGAGTCTCACAAATACAAATTGGGAAATATATGACAGTAGTAAAGCTTAAGTCATTACTTCATAGCTGCAGGACATGCTGTGGGATCAGAAAGCTCACTGTCTAACACATCACGTTAAGTATTTTCTTGAATACTATCCACACATTTCTGTTGCATGCTTTTCAGTTTCATAGGTAATAACTGAGCACATATTATAGATATATTAGTACAAATGATAATTTTGAAAAGACAAATTTTTATTTTTGAAAAGAAAATATCATGGAAAGACAAAATCCAGATTTGAAATTTAGAATTGTTCTTTTTTTTTAAGGTACTACATTCATGTGAAACACAAAAAGCAATGGCTTACTCACTCAGGGAGGAATGTGAGAAAAGGACATTCTATAGATATTAGAATTATACAAAAAATATATAACAATCTTACCTATATACCATAACCATGAAGAGTCTGATTTTAATCAAATGGATTTTTTAAATGAACTATATTTTTAACATTATAAAAACTAAGAAATGCCCGGGTCATTTTGCAGAAAGATAATGACTGGCAAAAGATTTAAAAGCATAGATGATTTTGTTAAAATATTTTAAAATGTTCTTTCAACTAAAAGTTCAGTGTTTTCTACTGTGCTGATATAATTTTAAATTTTTCTTATACAAATATATTCCAAAACTGAGAGATCAACGTACATCTTCTTTCTTTCTGTGTCCCACATTCTTTCCCTGGGCATACAAACTTCAACATGTGAGGACTTGTGCATACTGACAGTTCTATATAAGTTAACCACTCACATACGTGTTTAAGTGTTTTCTGTGTGTTTATTTCTTCTATAAACATGGGTTTTTCTTTCAAAAGTAAAGTGCATAGTAATAGTAATTTACAGTTTTGATTTTATAAACACAAAAAATATATAAACGAAGAAAAAGAAATGTCATTAATGCAACCACAACAGATCTCCCACAATCTAATCGGTTTCATTAGTGATTTTAGTCCTTGATTTCTCAGGAGGGCCAGAATTCCTTTTATGTATGCTTCTGCCACTCTTCTCAGTCAAATTAGGCTGTACGTGGACCTAATGGACTTATTTCACTTACACTTTGCCATTAGTGCAATGAAAAGGTTTTCTAAATGCTCTCTAATGGCCTGAAGAACTATTTCAACTTTCTCACATGCCTAACTTTCAGTGAATAACAACCTCTATAAGACTGGAATGCTAAAACCTCTAAATATCGTACTCCCAAACCCATGATCCTGCATATTTGAATGTAAAAATAAGTAAATAAATAAAACATGGTCACCTAAAGACTAACACAAATACAACACAGATCAATCATAATTTGGATACATAAAATGGTTTCTTTATCTTAAATAATTTTATCCCAGCTAGTTTTTATATAAAAACAATGTATGGGATATTTGCAAAAGTGTAAGTCTAAAGAGTGAATCAGTGGGGCCGATGATGTGGCATAGGGCATTGCAAGTCAATCCCTGCTGTGCCACCATTGCATATGGGTCTCAGTTCAGATCCTGGCTTCCCCATTTCTGACAGTTTCCTGCTTCTATGCCTGGGAAGGCAGTGGGAGATCTTCCAGGTCCTTGGGACCCTGCATGTACATGGGAAATCTGGATGAAGCTGTTGGATCCTGCCTTGGACATGCCAGCTGCAGGCATAGCAGTCAGTCAGGGAGTGAGTCAGCATTAACTCCTATCTTTCAGATAAATAAATAATTTTCTTTATTAAAATATATTTATTGATTAATTGATTGATTGGAAAGTCAGATATATAGGGAGGAGGAAAGACTGAGAGAAAGATCTCCCATCTGCTGCTTCACTACCCTTGTGGCTGCTGGTGCTGAGCCAATCAGAAGCCAAGAGCCAAGGACCTCTTCCGGTTCTCCCATGTAGGTACAGAGTCGAGACTTGGGCCATCTTCTACTGCTTTCCCAGGCCACAAGCAGGAAGCTGCTTGGGAAGTGAAGCAATCAGGATACAAACTGTTACCCAAATGGGACCCCAGCACATGCAAGGCAAGGACTTTAGCCACTAGGCCACTGTACAGGGCTCAAATAAATAATTTTCTTAGGTAAACCATTTGATGCATAGAGACTCTAGCAATAGAAGTATCGGGTTATAAAATGTGCAAGTCTAGTTCCAAAGCTTACTTTGTTCATTAATTTTATGACCTTGTATGAAATACTGAAATGATGCTTCATTTACATGAGCTCTGTTTAACTATAAATAAGCCACAGTATTGAATACTGAAATCTATGCACAAAAGCTTCCATGATGGATGACAGGATTTGACGTTCCATGGCAACACTTTCTCCGTTTGCCATTCTCTCTTTCTGTCACTTCGCATTTTGAATAACTATGTATTTGTATTTTCACAAAAACTTATAACCCCTATATTTACTACAAAAAGATAGTGGCCATTGAACACAACACCCGGATATTGCTATCCAGTGCCCATTCGATAATATGTAGGCTATTTAAAAAGATGAAACTAAAAATGTTAATAGCCACGTGAATAAATGCTACAGCTATCAGAGAAATGCTGATAAAAACCACATTGAGGTTCCACATTTCTCCAGTGAAAACTGGCCTATGTATCGAAATCAACTAATAAAAATTGTTGGCAAGGTTGTGGGGAAAAAAGTACCCTAATTCACTTTTGGTGGGAAGGTAACATCTCTGTGGAAGTCAATATGGAAGTCTCAGAAAGATGAAAATAGATCTACAATTTCCACCCCCCTGAGAATATATAAATGAAACCCGCATTTTAGAGAGTTACTTGCAACCCCATGGTTATAGCAGGACAATTCATAACAGCTAGGATGGCATATTTACCCCATGAAATACTGCTCATCCAGTCTGTTTTTCTGTCAACAGATGAATCCTCTAAATCTACGAGGCAGAATCCCACATGCCATGGTCAGTGTCCTGGATGCTCTACTTCCCGTCCAGCTCTCTGCTTCTAACCTAGGAGATCAACAGAATAAAGCCAAAAAAATCCTTCTACCTTGCATTCACATGAGAGAATCGGAAGGTTTTGGGTTAAATTGGCTCAGCTCCTGCTGTTTGGAGATTGAACCAGTGAAATGAAAATCTGTGACTCTCCTTTTCTCCATAAATCTGCCTTTCCAATAAATACAAATTTTAATAAAGAAAAGAAATGTTGTTTGGCCAAAAAAGCATGCAATTTTGCAATTTGAAACAAAATGGTAGCAGGTGGAATCTATTTTGCTTTCTGAAATAAACGAGTCCCAAAGGACAAATATCATATGTTTTCTTTCTTATACACCTTCAAAGGGTGAGCAACATACTGAAAAGTAATTGATGAATACAACACATGTTTCTACTACTGGCTAATAGTAGGATTCCCTTTGCTACTTATTAACATATCTTTTACACTATTATATTATGTTTCTGTTTCTTCCATTACATGTCATGCATCATATCTATATATGGATATAGATAGATAAATACAGATATCAGAAAGTTAATTGTGCAATGGTTAAGCGAGTAATTGCTCTGTTATGATAACGTGAGGAAAAGTAGTGGGAGTTGTTTATCGGGAAGCAAAGAGGACAGGGAGAGATACACCCCTGTGTTGAAATTTTTTAAAAATTTAACAAATATTTAGAATTTAAAACAAAAATATACAATGATTTTTACAAAGAAATCTTTCAGATTTATTTATTTATTTAAATTTTTTAATTTTGAATTTTGAATTATGTGGTACATTTTTTTATAGGCTGGGATTCCCCCTCCAAACTCCCACCCCTTTTCAGATTTTTCCCATTTTGTTACAATAGTGTAGTCCTTCATAAGGAATCATAATTCTATCAGTCTTTTATTTAAGTGTACCCCGACATTGTTGGCATAGACAATGTCAGACAGTCCAGCATCCCATTGTCTACACATGTCCAACAGTTTCATTGGGAATCCATCTTTCATCTGGATGCAGGGATGCATGTTCCATTATGTCCCCACATCTGTATATGATAGACCCCAGTACTCCATCACTATATACTACTATAAGTGAGAAGCCATGAAACAAGGTCAACAACCGGTATGAGTTAGAACAGCCACATCATCAACAACAAATCATAGCACCTTGAAAAAGTAACGTGCCACTGAGTAACCAACACATGAGTGACAAAAAGGAAACACAGAAGTCTCTTGGGAAAAATGATGTCATCGTATAATTCATGAGCATGTGATGAATTCAACAAGAGAAAAGAGATTATTTGGAAGGATCCAAACTGAAATAAAAGCATTAAAACACATGGGATACAGCAAAAGAGAAAACAAACAATCGAATAACAGTATGGCTCTGACTATTGGAGTTATAGTTTCCATGTTGGCTTCCTTATATAAGAGAGAATATATGGTATCTGTTCTTTTGTGATTGACTCACTTCACTGAGCATAATGATCTCTAGTTGGGACCACCTGGTTGTAAATAGAATAATTTCATTTATTTTTATTTAAATTGAATAAAATATGTGTACTTTGCTAAGATAAAGAATAGATATTGAAACATTGCCACGTGTGTGGATCATTAAAATAAATACTTTGAATATATAACTGTAACACCTATTTGACTGTTCTGTGGATTCTTTCCACAGGCTCGCCAGAAAGTATACAATGCATAAATACTATCTTTCTATGGAAAATTAATAGTTTTAGTAATATGCTATAAATGGTTTTGTTTCCATTTTTTCCTTAAAGTCTTCTGTTTGCATCACTAATTGAGGACAACTAAAACTAATCAAAATAATGGAATCATGATAAGAAATCTAGTAACATTAATTCTAACTGAAATTTTGCATTATAAATTATGGAATAATTTGTTACATGTCACTCACTATTGTTTCCCAGTTCATGATTTTGACGGTTTATGTTCATCAACAGGCTATATCTTTTCAGATACAAAAACATCTGACATGATCTTGCAGAACATCTGTTTTCCATGTAAATAATCTTGTTCCTTACAGGGAACATTTGGCAATGAGTTGGTACTCTTATGTTGTCATAATATGAGGTTGTAATTTGGGGTAGGATAGATTAAACAATGCATCCTCTTTGAAAAGCTGTCACATTCCTCTGAGCCTTTGCCAACAAGGGCTTGAACTTGGTCTTTCTTGACCTTGACATGTTAGGCAAATCTTAACTAGATTTCCTACTACATCAATTCAATGACAACTTCTCGCATTCACTGTTGAATTCAGACTAAAATTTTTTTTTAAGATTTATTTATTTTTACTGCAAAGTCAGATATACGGGGGGGGGGGGGTGAGAGACAGTGAAGATCTTCCTTCTGATGATTCACTCCCCAAGTGACCACAACGGCCACTGCTGTGCCAATCCGAAGGCAGGAGCCAGAAACTTCCTCCAGGTCTCCCACAAGGGTGCAAAGTCCCAAGTCTTTGGGCCGTCCTTGAATGCTTTCCCAGACCACAAGCAGAGAGCTGGATGGGCAGTGGAGCTACCAGGATTAGAACCAGCGTCCATATGGGATTGGGCACGTACAATGTGAGGATGTTAGCCACTAAGCCACCGCTCCAGGCCCCCACACTAAACTTCTAATCTCTCATCCTTTCATAATGTCTTGGCCTATATTTAACAATTGTCATGTTAAATAACTCAAAAATTTCACTACACTTAAAATATAATTAAACTTCTTATACTAATATAACCTTTTATCATTTTGTTCTTTTTTGTTAGTTTTAAATCCCTATCTGTCATTGGGATATTCGTGGATGAATTCAATCTCTTTTCAGTGTTGCAATAATCTCGATTTCCATAGTGATATTCCACAATTAAATTTTTTTCCAGTACATTGTGTTAAGTACTCTAAGCATTTTTCAATTACCTAAGGACTATACTATTGTATTACTGCGGGGAAAATGGTGAGAAAAGAGGTTTGGGGGAGGGTGGAAGAGAAATCCTTGAGTTTATAGCACTGTATCAAGAAAAAATAAAAATTTTAAAAATCAAAAATATGAAAATAAAATAAAATGAAATACAAAGCTGACAGAATGACTCTTTAGCAAGATATTATTGACTTCTTGTGAAAGGAGAACAAGACATCACTTTCACAACTTTTCAATCCAAAATGAAAGCTAGTACCGTGATTGACAAACCCTTGTCCAGAGATTAATCATAATGGTTAACACATGTATGGACAAAGGTAGTCTTCCAGTGCTATTTAACAATGGGATCAAGACAATTGGAATGTGAAGTGTGGTTTTTTTGAGGGGGGGTTAAAAAAATATTTCTTGCATTGGTAACCCAAATTCAGAGCTGGGATTTGAGAAATCTGTGGAAAACAAAGTTCTGGATGAAACCAGCATTGTGGTTGTGCATATGGCAACATTAGACAAAGTATGTTTAAAGATGGGTGCTGAAGAGCCTGGTATAGTAGCTAGTGGCTAAAGTCCTCATTTGCACCCACCAGGATCCCAAAGAGCAGCGAGTTCACATCCCAGTGGCCCCGCTTCCCTTCCAGCTCCCTGTTTGTGGCATGGGAAGGCAGTTGAGGACAGCCCAAAGTCTAACGACATTGCACCTGCATGGCAGACTCAGAAGAGACTCCTGGCTCCTGGCTTCAGATCAGTGCAGCTTTGGCCATTCTGGCCACTTGGGGAGTGAATCAGCAGATGGAAGATCTTCTCTGTCTCTCTTCTCTGCATATCTGACTTTCCAATAAAAAAAATGGGTGCTGAAATCCTTCACTAACTGAAAATTGCTTTGAAGATCTGATCAAATAATTGTGAATAATCAGCTTTAAAAGCAGTATATCATTTGGCACCAGCAGTAACAGCAGGCTGATAGCTTTCCTACTGGAAAAAGTCCCTAGAAAATAACAATAACTCAAGCTCAGACTTTATGAGAACGGTAGCTCCTTATACTTCTGCTCACTAGGCAAGTGGTGATTATGTAAGTAAGTGGACAATTAATTGGAGAAAACGAACAAGAAGGAACAAGTAAGTATAACTGCATTCCATCTCAATTATCAAATTACATAACGTATGAGTTAATGTAAACACAAAATGGAAAAATTAATAGTCACATGTGTCTTAACAGAAGATGGAAGAGATAGAAGATAATAATATATGCACAAGAGAGAAAGACAATTGGGATAGATGCCATCATTAGCATATCATTATATCACTACCTGTCGAATGTTATAAAGGGAAAAGAAAATGCCAAATTACAAAGAATGAACTGAAGCATTGTTTTATAGAGGATTAAGGTTTGTGCTGGAAACTATTGGGCTGAGAATGTTGTTTCAGATTTGGAAAACTTATAGAAGTAGCTGAGAGCATTTTTGAGTGCCCTGTGTCACTCCAATAAAATGGAGAAATGGTAAGTCTTCGTCTGCACGGCATTTCCCCTCAAGTCCTTGGATGGCCCAGTAGGTTTCCATGTGAACACCCTCCCTGGATGCCTTGCTCTCACCCTTGTCCCAGCGGGGCAGTCAAACAGAACCTCACCCTTCCGATAACCTCCTGCAAGTGTACCCTCACTTTGCTTCCAAATTAGTGAAAGATTCTTTTTCTAACATCCTGCACTCATTATAATGATCATGTTCCTTTCAAACTGTGTATGTATCAGTGAGGACTTTCCTCTTTCACTAATCTCACTGTTCCTGGCACCATGTTTCACACCCAGGGGAAGTCAATAAACATCCCTTGACTGATTCTGCCGGCTTAGAAGCTTTAGGTGAAATAATTACCTTTCAGTAATTATAAACACACTGACACAAAGCAAATGTTGAAGACAGGAATAAAATATAAATCGTCAAGATGAAGAATGGGGCCCGGTGGCGTGGGCTAGCGGCTAAAGTCCTCGCCTTGAACACGCCGGGATCCCATATGGGCGCTGGTTCTAGTCCCGGTAGCTCCACTTCCCATCCAGCTCCCTGCTTGTGGCCTGGGAAAACAGTCGAGGACAGCCTAAAGCCTTGGGACTCTGCACCCATGTGTGGGAGACCTGAAGAAATTCCTGGCTCCTGGCTTCGGATCGGCATAGTATCGGCTGTTGTGGCTCACTTGAGGGGTGAATCATCAGACGGAAGATCTTCCTCTCTGTTTCTCCTCCTCTCTGTATATCCGCCTTTCCAATAAAAATAAATAAGTCTTTAAAAAAAATTTTTTAAATGATGAAGAACGAAGGCTAAAGAAACTTTTCTCTAGGATTGCTTGCCTTTAGGAAAGCTCTTTAATATCCTTTATGCATTGTGAAACACAGAACATTCTGTATAAATGATGAAATGTCACTATGTATTCAAAATAATGTATTGATGCAGCATTTCAGTATCAAGCGTTCTGCAGAAGCACATTGGGAACAGAATGCCTGGATAGAAACCCTGGTTTACAACTCAGTAGCTCAGTGCTCTGCTTTCTTTGCCAAAATTTCCTTTTCTGTGACAAATCCAAACAGAATAAGGAAACATAGTGAAAGTGATTTCCTGCAAAATCTGTGCTAATCCTTAAGTTCAACCATGAAAGCAAGATGCCTGTAAATACACTTAGTGTGAATATTTGTTGAATAAGGCTTAGAGATTATGTTCTTAATGTCCAATATGTTTACTCACCAGAGTTCCAGACACAAAACTGCTTCAAAAACTGAATGTTAGTTTATGAGGCCACAAGTAAAGATAACAGGGAAACCAAACATATTCCAAATGGTTTTCACGTACGCTTCTCCAGTTACATGCCTCTCTTTACAATTTTTAAGTCATACCCTTTGGTTTTGATTTTCTTATTTTCTTTTTTTTTTCCCTTGTCAGAGAAGGACATTCAATAGATTGAATACTTTGAGTATTATTGTGGGTCCAGCACAGTAGCCTAGCGGCTAAAGTTCTAGCTGTCCACACACCAGGATCCCATTCAAATGCTGATTCTAACCCCTCAGCCTTGCTTCTCCTCCAGCTCCCTGCTTGTGGCATGTGAAAACATTCAGGATAGCCCACAGTCTCAGGACCCTGCATCCGCGTGAGAAACCTGGAAGAAGCTCCTGGCTCGTGACTTCAGATCGGCTCAGCTCCAGCCATTGTGGCCACTTGGGGAGTGAATCAGCATATGGAAGATCTTCCTCTCTGCCTCTCCTCTGCTCTGTATATCTGACTTTCCAATAAAAATAAATAAATCATTTTATAAACAAGAATATTATTGTATATCTCTTACATATCTACATCTTTGCCATTTTGTAATGCATTGCATTAGCTAGTTCACTGAGTACTGTAGCTCTCATTGGGAAGATCTTTACCAGAAAATGCAGACATTTTGAGTTCTGGACATTTTTATCCTCTCTATTCTCTTCCTTTTTTCAATGTTTCTGATTACTGTAAAATGTGCTTTAAATAGTATTGAGATTTTAATTTGATCATATTAGTGGCTATCCATGACATAAATGTGTTATATAGTTTTGTAGTTCAGAAATCTGAAACATCACTGCAGGAAAGATTACATTTTCAACCGGATTTTAATTTGTATGCTTCATGAGAGTGCATGTGAGTGCTTCATTTATTTTTTTATTCCTTATTAAAATGTTCATTTATTTGGTATTCATTTATTTATTAGAATTATTTACTCCCCTTATACCACCAAAGGCCATAATTAAGTGAAGTTAAAGCAAGGAACAAAGAAAAATACCCTGATCTCCCACAAAAGTGATTGACAGTCATTTAAACTATAACCACCATCTTCCAAGGTATTTGTCAGCAAGAAGCTGAAGTCAGAACCAGAGCTAGATACTGTATTCATGCATTCTGATGTGGGATATAGACATGTTAAGCTATGTAGATGCGTCACCTCAAGCTTGCAGTATTATGGTTTCTTGTCTTAGAGTTAGATCCTTGATTTATTCTCAGTTGATTTTTGCACAGGTTTTATTTATTTATTTTTTAAACATATTTTTATTGCATTTCATTTTTTTAAATTAATTACATTGCATTATGTGATACATTTTTTATGCACTGGGATTCCCCCGCCCCTCCCCACACCCTCCCCCCACGGCGGATTGCTCCACCTTGTTGCATTTCCATAGTTCAAATTCAGTTGACATTCTTTCATTGGAGGTATTTACCAAGCATAAAGTCCAGCATCTTATTGTCCTGGTAAGTTGAATGGTTTCTTGGTGAGACCATCTCTGGTCTGAAGGTAGAGCTGGCAGAGTATCATCCCAACCAATTAAAAGCCTCAACATAATATTTCCAACCATTTACAACATTGCGGCTTTAATTGACATGGTATTGATTAACTAATATGTTAATAGGAAAATGCAGGTTCTCAACCACAACCTGTGACTTCTTCATAGACATTTCAATTTTGGTTTATATTCAACCATGTTCTACACACCTTAAAATGGCTTAGATTGTTATTCAGCTGTCTCATGCCTATTTTAGTTTTAGTATTTAGCAGTTTATAGCATTGAAGCAGGTTTTCGCTGAACCTGGCTGTTTTTCAGGCGGTCTAACTCTATAATTCTAACAGGATATATGTCAACAGTTTAGGTGAGCATGTTTAGGAGGGGTGTGCAGAGAAATCTTCCATACCCCAGTGAGGAGTAACTAATATTTGTGTCCCACCCAGTGAGTTATAAGTGCATTCCCGCTGGCCGTTTCCTGTCTGTTTCTAAGCTTTCCTTGTTGTTCTCTATCTATTCTAGTTTTGATTGTTTGTTTGTTTTGAGGGGTTTCTGGAGCGCTCCTGATGGTTATTACGAGAGAGGGTGGGGACCCAAAATTGGAAGCAGGCAAGGACCAGAGAAAGCTCCTCTCCCTAGTCCCAAAGGAAGTTTACTGTTCTTCTGCTTCTGCGGACCGCTCAAGGATCCTGGCTGTTGTTCTGATGACCTTGGATCCTGCAAGGCAGGATTTGGGCTTCTTCCATTCCATGTGGTAGATCCAAATGGGGGTGGGTGACCTCAGAGTTCTTGGTCTCCAAAGGTACTCCATTTGGCAGTAGGGATGTAGTCCTTGGTGCTCATACTGATAGTCCTTGGTGAGGATCTAGGGTCTTCAGGGTTGGTATACAAGCCACCTCCTGTCCGCCTGCTCCACTCTGGGGTCCCTCCCTGCTCTATGCTTATGACCTCCTGTTAAGAGGTTGTTAGGATTACTCCTGATTCCCCATTTGCCTTTGTAGTTTTGCTATTGTTTAATGCTAATTCGAGTCTGTTGCCTATGAGTTACCAGTTATGATCCTGATAGGTTATATTTCCCGTCTTCCTCACACCTTCTAGGGTGATGTAAGATTTCTCTGCTCTCCCTCCCCTTTTCCAAGTATCACGGGACCTTACAAGTACATTAGGTTTTACAATTCTTTGATGTACAGGTTTTAGAGTCAGTTTCTTGTTTCCTACTGCTTATAGAGATCCAGTTTGCCAAACATCATTTGAGGAATAGATTATCATTTTTTCAGGAAATGATTTTGGTCCTTCTGTCAAGGATTAGTTGGTTATAGAACAAACTATACATTTCTAGGATTCCCAATCTGCTCCATTGATCTAGTACTTCTGACAGTACTAGACTGTTTTGATTGTAAGTGTCCTATGGTTTGTTTCAGTATCTGATACAGTGATGCCTCTGGCTTCATTTTCATTGTTTAAGATTGCTATAGTTATGTAGGTTTTCTTGTGATTCCACAGAAATTTTACAGTCACAGTTTTTCCAGATCCGAAAAGAATGTGGTGGTGTTTTTGGGAACTTTTTTTTTTTTTTCTGAAACTGTAGATTGTTTGAGGTAGCTTCAAATTTTTGATTATATTAATTTTCTGATCCATGAATATAAAATATGTTTGCCATTTTTTGTGTCTTCCATTTCTTTAGATAGTGTTCTGTAATTTTCATTGGTGAGCTCTTTTACTCTCTTGGATAAGTTTTTAATAGAAGAGGGCAGCAGAGAAAGATTGTAACTCAATCAGCCTTGCCTGTCTACTGGAATGACAGCAACAGGTCTGTAACAACCTTCCATGTTAGAGACTCGAAACACATCTTTGTTATATAGGGATATCCCTGCCTGAAGGACCTACACAGAGTGATACTTGGGTATTCTTAACTTTTTTTTCTTTTCTTTTCATTAACTTATCACCTACAGACTTAACTAGGTGATAATTACTACCCCAGTTTCTAGCATGTCCAGCATTGACTATGTCACAGGAAGACAGCACATTGAGAACAGGGTGCTTTGAAAAAAGTCAGCTGGAGATCAATTGTAAGATTTTCATGTTGTACAACTCAAAAGTTATTATGTAGATTTTAACACTATGATATGAAGCAGATATTTCCCCCCAAAATAATGAAAGAGACATAAGAATAATATTTTAAAACAGAAAGTAAAATATTTGTAGCATCATATAGAACAGTCTAAAGCTAGCCCTTGAAGAATTTGAAAGAGTAGCAATAACAGGTCTGGGATGGAAGGACCACGTACTCTGTGTCCTGTATCTTGGCTTGTGGCATGGAAACATGGGAGTTGAGCTCAGGCCGAGCTAGGGTTTCTGCATAGAAGTAACTTTACAAGGTAGCAGTAGTCCTGCCCACCAATGCCAATGCAAGGTGATAAAAAGCAATTATGTTGGTTTAAATTCACTATTTTAATTCATAAAACTGCTAGCAGTTTCTTTTCATAAGTTCTCTTGATTCCTGCGTTTCAACTATTCTGGATCATTGTCATTTATAGTATTGCCTGGAGTTTCCCAGAATCCTTCACATAAACTTTTTGTTCTGCTTGTTAACCTGGTTTTATTTTTCTTGCTTGCAATGGAAATCAATGGATGACACAATTCTGGGTACTATATCGATTTTAGATATGAATGTGTAGTAATTTTTCAGCTGAAAAAATACTAAAAGAACTTGTAAGGACAAAGACTTTAATAATGGTAAAGTTTTCAATAGTTTAGATTTGATTTAAACTAAAAATAATTTCCTTCTTCACTTTTACCTACTTTCCTCCTTTACCAAGGAAAATACAGATTAGGTTTTAGGATTTATGGAGGGTATTTTTTTGTCTGTTTGTTTGTTTATATTTATTGTTATTTTTATTGGTTTGTTTTTAAGAATCTATGTGCTGAAGTCAGTGTGCAATTTAAAATAGTTTTATTCACAGCTAGAATGTATTTCTCAAATTTTTAATGATGAACATAAAATATAGCCTTTTTGGTTTAACAGAACATTTTTGCCTTCTTTAATATTACTTTTTATTCATACTTTATAAAAATCGCACTGTTCTCTTATTTTTTGTCTTATCTACTTAGATAACCTGAATCCCATTTTTCAAAGCAGTTGTGCTTTTTCTCAGAATTCCTTTGTTCTTCTTTTTTTTTTTAAACTAACAAGATTCTTGGCTGTAAAAAAGCATGAAAACATAGTAGGATCATGAGTAGTGTTTAGACTTAGCCTCTCTCTCGCTCTGTTTTCCACATCTTCCTGAATTTCAAACCCCCAATTCTGTATAAATGTAAAATTTTTGTTTATCTCTGCAAATCTTCCTTTTTAGTTAATGCAGACATTTCATATAACTGTCAGCAGTAATATTATTTCAAAATAGATTTTATGAATCATGAAAAATATGTGGAAATCAAAATCACAGTGTGGGTGTGTGTATATATATATATATATAGAGAGAGAGAGAGAGAGTTTAATTTTGAGCTGTATAATATGAAATATTTTCACTTTTTTCAATTTGATTGAATGTTTTCTTAGACTCTACTACTAATTTCAGGTAAAAATAAACACAAATTTAAAATGGCGATGCTACGCAAGCCATGTTCTATTTGAAGATAGTATATCTTATCAAATCCTTAGTACAGACTGTGTGAATTTTTCTGTGCTAATTAACTAGAATAAATGAGCTGTGTAGAATATTTTATGAACACACACTATAAACTACCCAATACCATTAGGCTGTGTAAATATATTAGCCCTAAAATTACTGGGATTTATCATGGATTCCAATAAATGTTCATGTACTGCTCCTGTTAAATACGTGCTACTATGTCTGTTTTGGTTTTCCCCCTTAAGGATTAGCCTTTCCAATTATACTGAATGCCATATTGCTGAACTATAGCACATCGTGTCATGCTACAGATAATCCATGCCCTTGATTAATGCTCTTATAATCAATTGCTGTCTGGAAGTGACTCCTTCCCATCATACTCTTCACAGAAAGAGCAGATGGTATTTCAAAGGTTATGGCAAGAGGGCACTACTGAGGTCAAATTGGACATCGATCAAGTGAGCAGAAAAATTGCTTTTTTTCTTCTGCTTTCTTCTTATCATAATAATCCATGAGGGAATGAGATATAGGACTTATAGTTTGATATATAGTTCAAGCAATAAGATAGTTTCAAATGTCTATGTTGTTTTGGGTAATGAACCTGGAAATTGGATTTTTTGTGTGTGCCAATAAAAATTCAACCTATATCAGCATCTTATACAAATAATTCTTATATTCAATTCTTAGACTTTTGTTTCAAAATTTTAATGCAGCCAGAGAGTTTCAACTTAATAAGAACTTTATCGTGAGTCTTGGATCAATTTTTCCAGAGGTAATGGCTTTACTTATAGAAAATTACCTCAAATTTTCACCTGTATGTGAAATTAAACAAAGGGCTTTCTGTATAGATTTTTCTTTCTTTCTGTCCTTTCTTACACTATTATAAATTGCAAAGTGATCAATTCTCTTTTTAATTGGTGTGCTTAGTTCTATTTAGTAGAACTAAGTAGTAGAAAACTGAATTCTCATGGGAGAACTACAAAGATTGAAACTAAATAAGAAGTCAGTATAGTGTTTCCTTAAGAACTAAAATATGCTATATTTAATTTTAAGCATCTTCAAATGCCTGAAAGCAGTTGCTTTGTTCATGAGTAGGTCACATCCACATATTATGATGATGATAAACATATTGCTTATTTACATAAAGAGAGTGTAAGCCTGGAATCCATGCAGAGAAATGTGTTTTGAACACAATGCTATAATGTTTATTCACTCTACTGTTTAGTATTCTCTCATTTACCTTACTAGGTTATTCCACAGGCATTGACTGAGTGCTTACTCTATACTCAAGTTCAGGCATTTGGAGATTCAAAAAGATCACATTATTTTTGTTTCCAAGTAAGTTAAGCGAAGTCAAAATGCACATGAAAGACAAGCTCTCATTATTTGATAACTTGGAAGGTTTATTTCCCTCTCTTTTTTTCCAGTGGAATGGTAAACTTTAATTGGCAAGTAAGATGAGAATATGCTATCATAAAAAATGTAATAAACTAAGAGAGGTGGAAAACAGTTGAATAACGTGGATGAAAGAAAATAGTCAATATTACTAAGCTCCTAAATTTGCATTCTGAAATTTGTTAGCTTTGTGTAAACATAAGACTTTTAAAAATGGTAATTCATTTACTGTGAAGTGCACATTGTTTGCATCAAGGCCATTATGATATCATTAAACATAGGATTTTTTTATGATATTGACTGGCCAAGAAACACTGTAGACTGCTAAAGGAAGGTCATTATGTATCAATAGTATTTATAAATGTACTGGGGAGAGACAAAGCATGCAGAATGAAGGAGCAAAGGTATACACACCTAATAGCCTATGCTTCTTTGGGTCAGGAGAGCTATGGTAAGTCAATTCTGGACAAGTATCTGTGGCAGTCAGATTGTAAAGATATAAAAATATTGTCCATACATGTTTACATTTTATGATGGAAAATGCTTTTGATAGAGTATTATTTCACAAAATTATATGCGGTGCTTTTCTTACAACAATACAGATTATTCCCTCTATCAATTTAACAAACAAATCTTTTAAATATACATGGCTATCAGCAGTGTAATAGGTATTTCTGTAAATTAGATTGAAACAACGAAAAGTAAAACTGAGGAGTATCATTGTGAAGATGTTTGAATGTAATCTTGCAAAAACTGAAAGCCATACCAAATGATTGGAAGAGTCATTTTAGGCTCTAATAAGCTTGGGTTGTAAGAATGGCTTTTTTTTATTCATGTATTTTTCTTTGAAAGGTAGATTTACAGAAAAGGAAACATAAAAAAAATCTTCCCTCCACTGTTTCAGTATTCATGTGGCCTCAAAGGCCAGAGAGCTGAGTCCATCTGAAGCCAGGACCCAAGAACTTCTTCCACATCTCCCATCTAGGTGCAAGGTTCAAAAACTCCAGGCCATTGTATACTGCTTTCCCAGGTCACAAACAGGGAGCTAGATGGAAAGTGTAGCAGCCAGGACATTAACTGATGCCCATATGGGATTTCAGTGCTTGCAATGCAAGGATTTAGACACTGGGCCACAACATGTGGCCCGTAAGAATAGCCCTAATAACATTGGGCTAAAAAAAAAAAGTTGTACTGGAAGTAAGTTTCATTGGCAGGGATTGAAGACTGAGTACAGTAAGACACGTACCCTGATTTTCAATGTCATGTGAAAGGACGTTTTACTGTAAAGGACATGGTTAATGACATGACTTCTGTGAGGGGGACAAAGTTAGAGCCAACCCTTGCCTGGCAAGACCCAAGGATTGGAAGAGTTTGACAGGGAAAATGCAAAAATTAACTAGTGTTTAGTATCCACATTACAATTACTCTTGTTCTACCTGAATATTCTGAAAGAACTCTTTGTTTAGGATTAAGGAGTTGTCTTCTTAATTGTTGATAATTACTCAGGTAAGACTGGACAAAAGAAATTATATGAAAGGAAAGATTGTACATTATAAGAATCTATGCAAAATGACAGAATAGAAATGAGAAAGCAAAATGAAAATGGCCTTAATCCTAGATATGAAAGCTGCACAATTGTCACTGTGATCTCACAAACCATTGTCATTTTGACTTATTCCAAAGAAATATGAATAATGGACGGGACATATGATTAGGAATTTTGCGCAGTTGTTAAGATGTCGCTTGTGATGTCTCATTTCAGCTTTGAGTACTGGATCTGATGCTTAGTACTCTTATGGGAGTCAAGTACTGGCTAATCTGTGCCCTGTGGAGCAGCAGGTGATGGCACACAACTGTGCCACAATATGCACTACCTGGGCTGAGTGTCCAACTCCTGGCATTTCTTTAGCTATGTCTGGACTATTGTGGACTTCTAGGAAGTGAACCAGAAGATGGGAGACTTCTCTAGTTCTCTCTTTATCACACCGCCTTTTATGTACAAAAATGAATTACTTTATTTAATATTAAAACTATAAGTAATATCCATTAAACCCTCATCATGATTAATGCATAAATGCTTTTAGCCCATATAATGGAATAGTCAGGACTGATAGCTTTCTCCCCCTAGTGTTTCTAATTCCTTGTTGAGCAAACAGCACTATTCCCAATGAACCATTTTTCCTTCCTCCAACCTCTTTGGGAATATATGGGGGGAAAATACACACATGTCTATTCACAATTGGTTGGTCTAAAGTTGTCCAGGGCTGAGCCTTGGTGGATTGACATTCTTACACAGCATGTTTGATAAAAAGAAGCATGAACAGAGACTAATTTCTTTAAAAAAAAATGGTGTTGTGAAATGTAAACCCAGAATAAGAGTTTGATCAAAAGTTCTCATTGTTGTTCCAGGAAATAGTAGCTGTAATTTTGAAGATAACTAGGATGAATTAAATGCTTAAAGTTGGACATGCTAGGGGCCTGGCGCGGTGGTGTAACGGCTGAAGTCCTCGCCTTGTACATGCCTGGATCCCATATGGATGCCAGTTCTAATCCCGGCGACCCTGCTTTCCATCCAGCTCCCTGCTTGTGTCCTGGGAAAGCAGTGGAGGACGGACCAAGCCTTGGGACTCTGCCTCCGTGCATGGGAGACCCGGAAGAGCTCCTGGCTCCCGACTTTGGATCGGCGCAGTACCGGCCTTTCCTCTTTGTCGTTCCTTCTCTCTTTGTATCTGACTTTGCAATAAAAATAAATAAATCTAAAAAAAAAAGTAGGACATGATATTATCTTATTTGTCTAAGGCATAAGATTAGCTATGCCTCTGAGAAATATTTAAGTGATTACTATTGACATGCTTACAAATATATGATATTTAAGTATGTGTGTGTATCTTTTTAGAAAAGATTTATTTACTTTTATTGCAAAGTCAGATATATAGATAGGAAAAGACAGAGAGGAAGATATTCTGTCTACTGATTCACTCTGCAAGGGACCGCAATGGTTGGTGCTAAGCAAATCTGAAGCCAAGAGTGAGGAGCCTCTTCCAGGTCTCCCACACAGGTGTAAGCTACCAAGGCTTTGGATCATCCTTGACTGCTTTTCCAAGCCACAAGCAGGAAGCTGGCTGCCGGCATTAGAACCAGCGTCCATGTAGGATCCAGGCTTATGTAGAGTAAGGACGTTAGCCTCTAGACAACTGTGCCAGGCCCTAAATCCTTGATGGCTACATGTGCGGATAGATGGATGAATAATCTTCTTTCTGTCAGATGGATGGAAAGATTCAAGAACTACATCTGAGTATCTCAAGCATTTGAGCTATCACCTGCTGCCTGCTAGGTCGTCCAGTTGTCCCTTATCATCAACCTGGATGAGAAGCGAAGTGCCTTTGACTTAAATTGGCACCATTCTAAATGATGTCAGTGTCTGTATGTCTTAATCCAGTGTATTGCAACATTGGCCCCATCACTCTCATTTTCACATGACAGTTTCCCAGTATGAAAATGGATAAGTAATGCACACCAATTGTAAGGATTGTACATAATTTCTTCAATGCAACTCCAACGTGATACAGAATAAACAGAGTATGTCTTGCAATATTGGTTTGCACTATTTTTGGAAAAGCCCTTGCAAAAATCCATCTACACCATGGAAGCCAAATGAAGAGGAGGCTAGAAAATGTAAACAAGTAGAATTATTCTAATTGTACGGAGGTTGCCAACTCCTGTGACCCCCATGGAGCTGGCCATGATGTTGCTGCGCATCTCTCCTTTAATTAGAATAAACATAGCATGAAGGGCTGTTACGCTCACTGCAGGAACAAAGAGCATTAAATACATCAGTGAGTCCCATAAAAGAATTAGAGCAATGATGCTTGAGGGAGTGTCATTGTTTGTTATCAAAAAAAAATCAAGGCTTTACACAGAATAGGTTTACAGACAAAAATTTATATAAAGAAAAATAAAACATTGTCATGCATTTTTCCATACACCTTCATAGCAAATTTGTATATAGTTTTATTCATTGTTCAACGGAAATATGAAAAGTATAATATAGTCACACATAGTTGGTTGTTTTTTTTCTCCCAAATATATAATGAAGCTTGTAGTGAAAGATACAACAATCAAGCTTAATAGTTCATGTTTATTAAACAGGTTCAGTAAAAAAAAGTGTTAGATTTACAGATTATAATCCAGAGAACAGATATTGGTTGTAGCATTTATATATGAATACATGTGTACATTTTAATCATCATTTATATTTAACATGTAAAACTGTTTTGATTTCTATATATCTACATATATGTATTTAAATTATTACTAAAACCAAGCAAGTTAGTTTACAAATCACTTCACATAAAAATAAGAGAATACTTCCTTTCCTGTAGGTGTTTTTCAGCATGTGTGTGTGTGGTGTGAGCATTTGAATTTTTTTTGATTGGCAAACTTCCTGTAATCAATATAGTATTATAAACTGAAAACATCCTGAGGTATGTAGCTTCCCTAGCATCGTTCACCCTATGTCAGTACACTTTCTGTTCTCCACAATACCTCAGCACTCCTTATCAACTAAGCCTCTTACAGCCATTCTACTCTTCATTGCCACATATTATATCTTTTTCACATATGTGGATAATTTTCATTGCTTAATATATAAACAACAATTTGTGGATTCATCTATCACCTGATATGTGAGATGTTTACATATTTAGGTTATTATAATTAATATCATATCAAATATTAGAACTCAGACATCTCATTAAGTTGATCATTTTGTACCTTTTAAGTTTATACTCAAAAGCACATTTGGGGTCTCATGTAGTTCCACTGAAAATTTACTGAGTGATTTCTGTCTATTTTCCATAATTATTGTACCAATTTACATTACCACCAACAGTGCACAAGTGCTTGCTTTCCGCTATTCTACTTGATATATTTTCTCTTTATAACAGTCATTCTAGCAGGTGTGAAACAATGTCATTGTAGTTCTAATTTACATTCAGCCCATCTTAGGGTGTTGAGTACTTTTTCATGGATCTGTTGCTAATTTATGGATTTGAAACAGTGATGTTTACAGTTATCTTTTCTATGATCTAAATGGCTACATATTCATTTAGCTACTGAATTGCATGAAGTCAAATATATTTTGGATAGCAATCCTCACAAATAGGCAGCATGTAAATATTCTCTTTTTTTTGCAACGTGTAATCTACCTTTTCATTTTTTATGCTTTGCTTTGCTGTGCAGCTCTATTCATTCTATAGAGTCTTGTTTTTCTGTTTTCTCTTTTTTAAAGTTTTTGATTTTGTTCCCAGAGCTTTTCTAAAAAGTTTTTTTTTTTTTTTTTTATTGGAAAGGCGGATATACAGAGAGGAGGAGACACAGAGACGATGTCCGATGATTCGCTTCCACAGTGGCTGCAACGGACAGAACAGAGCTGAGACAATCCGAACCCAGGAGCCCAGAGCTTTCTCCTGGTCTCCCACATGGGTGCAGGGTCCCAAGGCTTTGGGCCGTCCTCGACTGCATTCCCAGGCCACAGGCAGGGAGCTGGATGGGAAGCTGGGCTGCATTTAGAACTGGTGCCCATATGGGATCCTGGTACATTCAAGGTGAGAAATTTAACTGCTATGCTTTTGCGCTGGGCCCCTTTCAGAGCTTTCAATGTGGTTTCTAAAAAAATCAATGTCAAGGCCAATGCTAAGGAAGTTGTTTTTTCTGGTGTCAGGTTTATTTTTAAGTTTTTAATTCATCTTGAATTTTGCGGGGTATGATCTAATGAAATCCAATTTTATTTATTTGTTTTTGTGTAAATACCTGCATATTTGCATGTAGATATTTGTACACATATACTAATGTTTTATGGAAAAGATTATCCTTTACACATTTGTGCATATTTGTTGAAACTAAGTCTTTTTGTCATTGCTATTTAGCTCAGTTGATTTGTTTCACATGCACATTTAAGGGTTTTTTCCTTATGTTTGATTGAAGAGAGCTTGATTATCGTGTGCCTGTTGGGAGTTCTGTGCCCCTCCGTATTTTGTATTCCAATTCTTCCTCCAGATTAGGGAAGTTTTACTTTATTAGTTCATTAAATGATTTTTAACTTTAGATTCTCTTTCTGCACCTTTTGGAACTGCCATAATTCTTATATTTAGCCTTTTAAGAGTGTCTCTTAATTCTTGAATATTCTTCTTAGCTTGGTCCCATTCTGAGTCCAACTTTTTAATTGCTTCCCAATTATGATAAGAATTATCTTCCAATTATGAGATTCCTTTTTTCTGCCCCCTTTATTCTATTATTGAGACTTTGCAGTAAATTTTTAGTTTTCTCTATTGTGTTCTTTTTTTTTTTTCCAATCATTTGGTTTGAATTTGTTTCATTGTTGCCATTTGCTGTGTGACATATTCCTTGAGTTTCTTCAAATCCTGCATGCGCTTCTCGCTTTGCCTTGTTGAAAAGAAGCTTTCTAACAAGTTTTCTGAATTTTGCATTGCCCATTCTCTTGATGTATATCTCAGTTAAATATGAGGTTGGCAAAGAAATGGCAATCATACTCACATTTGACTTCTCACAGAAAACTCTACAGGCCAGGAGACAATGGAGTGACATATTCCAGATTGTAAAAGGAAACAATCAAATACTTTCAAGAAAGCAAACCCAGGCATTTATTATATTTTATATTATATAATAAATGAATATTATATATGAATATTATAAGCATAATATTCATCCTAACCTGTACCTAATGAAGCTCCTCCATGCAATTGCCCTTCTCATCAGATTAGGAATCCGCAGGAATGCATCTCCTTGCTGATTCACCAGCTCAGATGAACCCTGGCTGTTGGTGATTTCATTTGCCAGATACAATTATTCTTCCTGAAGAGAAATGGCAGTGATATTTTATGCGGGTACCCTTATACATGAATGATAATATTACATTTCAAAAGTGACACTGATATATGTCAGGATTCAAGAAAGCAAAATTATATTATAAAACCTGGTAAAATAATGTGTAACGATGTCCATATACAATTGGATGATTTCTCGTTTGGGCTTTTTATGATGTTGATGTGAATAACTGTATGCATGTTGAATTCTTTACCTAATGTAAAGGTAAGTCTTTCAGAACTAAACTGAATGTTGTTAATGTAAAAATTTGATTTAAAAATAAATGAAAGCAAAAAATGCAGGGGTAGAGTGGGTGAGGAATGAGACAGGACTGAGTGGGGTGCATAATATTGTTCTGCTCCTAATATTGCATTGTAAAGTTTGCTCACGTTACATGACTAAAGTGATTTTTAAAGTTTTCATTCTTATAAATAATCAATTGAATCTCGTAATAAGGGAGTATGTTTTAAAATTTAATATCTTATAATTATTTTCTGCATTCCTTAAAAAAGAGAGAATAGGGAAAACATTCACCATTTCAGAGAACAGCAACTAATTTGGAGTGGCTGGGAAATGACGAGTAGGAAATGTTATAAAGGATCACAGAAAAGATCCAAATTATGGTCAGATCTTCACGATATTATACGAGGTTTATGTTTTCTTATGTATTACATTTTTCGGTAACAGCACATTCTTAATAATGAGTTTTAATACCAGGTATGCTGTCATGACTCACAAATTGAGGTTGTAAGATCCAGAGAGATGTGCTTAGACATTCCAACAATTTACCTTAGCCTTGAAAGTTTTCATTGGATACCTGGAAGTAACAATAAGTAATATGTCCTCCCTGTATTTGACAGTTAAAGTGTAAGTGTAGAAAGCTTGGAATCAATGACAACAGCTCATTTCTAACCCTGAAGATTTCACTTAGAGCATTGACATTAAGCAAGAGAAATAGATAAGAAGGGAGACATTATTGAATGTGCTTTGAGGGTAATTTTCTGTAATTATTATCTATGTTTTCTATTAATAACTCAATGACACAAACATTATATCTATATAGTTATGACAGAGTGTTGAGGAGTTTGATAATTGATAGTGATTAAACTCCTCTGTGAGTCAGTAGTGGTACCAAATTGACAAGTAGAAGGCTATGGTTAATAACCCAGATTCCATGGCAACCTAAACTTGAGAGTTGAGGAAATTTTCTCTTCTCGGGTATTCAACAATGGAGGCTTCAACCTTGTAATGACCTTAGGAAAATATTGGAAACTTGGCCTGTGACAAATTCCTTTTCTCTGGTAAGAAGGGTAATCCTAACTTCGACACGTTTATGACGTCTCCCTTATCCCACAGAAAGAGATGTAAAAAGAGTGGCCAGAGTTCTCCCTGTCCATGAGTTGGCAAACTTCAAGTGCCCCAATAGGGAATTGACAGCTTTAATGTAATCCATTATAATCTGCAAGTACTGTGAGCCTGTTGTCCCTGTGGCCCTCGGTAAAATATGCTTACAAGCTTCATTTTACAAAATGAGAAGAAACTACTAAAATATTGGGAATTTCTATAAATGCCATTAGTATCCTAGGTCAAAGATAGTGCCATTATGTAAAATTCAAAAGTGGGGACATCGCAGTAGTATAGTAAACTAATCTTCCACTTACAGAGCCCACATCCCATATGGGCATTGATTCAAGTCCCAGGTTCTCCACTTATGGTCTAGTTCCCTGATTATGGGCTGTGAAAGCAGCATTTGATAGCTGAATCCTTTTGCCTCCTGGAATCACATGGAAGACCTGGAATAAGATTCTAGCTTGAGATTAACTCTATCATTACAGCCATTTGAGGAGTGACCCAGTGGATTCTCTCTCCTTCTTTCTCCTTCTTGTCTC
Source organism: Ochotona princeps (assembly GCF_030435755.1). NCBI lineage: Eukaryota > Metazoa > Chordata > Mammalia > Lagomorpha > Ochotonidae > Ochotona > Ochotona princeps. The sequence continues at coordinate 54,906,289 of NC_080834.1, forward strand.
TGCAAATCTATGTTTCAAATAAAAATAAATAAATCTTAAAAAGGCAAATGTGAGATCATTGGACTTTTGATAACTCAAATGAAATAACCTTAATATCACAGGAAAAGAAAGAGCAGGAAAAATAGATACACAAGATTGACAATAGGAATGAAAAGCTAAGCTTAAATACAGAGAACATATGAATGATTGGACAATACTTTTTTTTCAGTCTGTGGCCTCAGAAAACGAGCTAATAGACTATAGAAGAACTTTCACTAGCCAAATCTTTCTCCATGGCAACAACATTTTCAGTTCTCAATTGTGTTACCTGATGGATTATTATAATCAAGCAGGACGCAATAGGGGGCATATCATGGAGAGAAAAGTAAGCTATTCTAATAGCTGTATGTTTTACATGTGGAACATGCTTATCAATTGCGTATTAGCATGTTATGAAACACATCCAAGTAAGTCATTTTTCATCCCTTAATATTTGACCAAAGAGTAGTAAGTATGTATTCCCTCAGTGAACACAGATGTCTGCTCACCTCCATAGCTAATTATAAAGAGGTCCTATTTTAGAGAGAAATATTAATATTACTGAAAAAGTTGAAACAAAGTTTCAATTTCAGCTCCAAGTCTGTCACCTTGTATGAACTCAATGAATGCTAAGGCGCAGTCTGTCACTGCTCATTAGTTCTTCACACAGGGTATCTTTGAATCCTAGAACCTGGATGTTAGTGACATCTATTCTTGAGTTCCATTTTGCACATTTTTTTTTCTTTTTCACAGAGAGAAGAAGAGACAAAAAGGGAGATCTCTTTTTCTCTCTTTCGCTCTCTGTTTTTTTGTTCGTTTGTTTGCTTGCTTGCTTGCTTTTCTTCACTCCTCAAGTAGCCATAATGGCCAGAGAGGAACAGGTTGAATCTAGGAGCCAGAAGTTTCTTCAGGTGTATGGCAGTATTTCAGGAGCCAGTTTCTCCACTACTCCACCGTTCCACACTCAGTAATTCCTACCTGTATCTTCCAGAGCTTCTAAGTTCTTGTACACCGATCACAAAGAGGTGGAGGATTGTTTTTTGTCTCAAAGACCAAGGAGAATCTCTTACCAGTCTCTATTTTATTCTACAGCTATTTGATTCTTTTGAATTCAATTCTATATCATTATTCAAAAAGTATTGTAAAATGGAATTATAAGATGCTTATTTTAGTGCCAACAATTTTTAGAATTCATGAATATATTTTCATGAAGTTTTGAAGATCTATATTATGCACATATTTCAGAATAATTTACACCCAAATCTATCAATTTCATTTGCCAAAAGCATTTTGAAATGTTCTATTCAGTTACCATTGCATCACAGTTAAACAAGGACAAAATTTCAGCCCTGCTCCCCCTCTTCAATACGTGTGTGTGTGTGTGTGATGTGCTTTGTTTGTTTTGTGGTTCCCAAAGATGGGCATTTTATTTACTAATTGGGATTTCAAAACATTTATTTATCTAACTGAAAAACTACAGAGAGAAGAGACAAAGAAATATTGCATCTGTTGTTTTACTCCTAAATGGCTACAAATGTCCAGGGAAGGGCTGGGATAAAGTTCAGTAGGGGTGCAAGCATTCTAGCTATCCCCTTATGCTTTTCCTGCTTTGTCAGCAGGGACTGGATGGGAAGTGGAGCTGCTAGAACCTGAGTGGGGGCCCATATGGGATCCCAGGATTGCAGGTGGCAGCCTTTACTTGCGAAGCCACAACATTGATTCCCTAAAATGGGATCTTAACTAAATTAAGGCTGTTAACATTTTTCTAGAGAACAGTTTGATAAAGCAAGTCATTTTCATCAGAAATTATAATCCCTTTTTCAGATTGTTAATAGCTCTTAACCCAAAATGTTGCTGTAACAGATGGAATGCTAACAAACTTTCTAGAATTTAAGAATATTATGTATAACAATTTGATACTAGAAGACATTGAAGCAGAGAGATTCATTAATTTAGGAAAAGTAAAAAACTGCACATTGATAACTATAGTTGGAAAAACTGTTTGAAACTGTTAAATAAGATGCTTTCTTTTTTTACTGAAGGTTCCTGGGGGAATCGTAATGAACCAAAATGCTCTGATTATTACCTTCAGCACTCTACGGATTCTCTGGGTTGTGTGATGAGATATGCTGTGTTGCCAAGAACAGTAAAAGAGTATATAGATGCCTATGCAGCTCAGATCAGATGAAAATAAGAGGGCCTGGCGGTGTGGCCTAGCGGCTGAAGTCCTCGCCTTGAATGCCCTGGGATCCCATATGGGCGCAGGTTCTAATCCCGGCAGCTCCATTTCCCATCCAGCTCCCTGCTTGTGGCCTGGGAAAGCAGTTGAGGACGGCCCAATGCATTGGGACACTGCACCTGCGTGGGAGACCCGGAAGAGGTTCCAGGTTCCCGGCTTTGGATCGGCGCGCATCGGCCCGTTGCAGCTCACTTGGGGAGTGAATCATTGGACGGAAGATCTTCCTCTCTGTCTCTCCTACTCTGTGTATATATGGCTGCAGTAAAATGAATAAATCTTAAAAAAAAAAGATGAAAATAAGAGTTTTCCCTAATCCTTTACTAACAACATTTTCAGCTTGCTTTTCACAGCAGTGTGAGTGATGGCCCTGTTTCACACTGACAAAGAAACACTCTTTCATTCCAAGTTTACTGGACAAGGGTTAAGAGCTGCTGGGGCCTCCCCTGCTTGTAACTGATTTGTTGTGTGACCTAGGGCAAAGCAGTTAAATCCTCCATTAAAGTTTTTCCACAAGTCCCTATGTGACAAGGACGTTTCCTCAACCAGTCTATCTGCCTTGCTTACTCAATTCCTGTCCTTTTTCACTCCTCATTCTGCTTGTGGAGAAGAGTACATTGTGATGCTTTAACCATTTCCTTCTTTATGCTCTGATTCAAGCTCTGTGAGGGGCAGGTGATAGCCTTGCAGCACAAACTTTTCATGCTCACTAGGATTAACATTTGGAGAGGAGAAATAAAACAAGAAAAAGGGAAAGGAACGCGGATTCTTCGACTCTATGCAATAATGAGTTTCTTGCTATAAGCCAAATGAGTTAATTGCATTCATAGGAACAATTTAATTTAATTTAATTGGATGTGAACAGAGAAAAAATGTCTGAAGGCATCAAATCACACCTGGAAAGTAAAAGTCATAATCTTTCTCATTAAAATAGATGAAGAAAAGACTCATTTTAAGAATGACTTGTGATGCTTTCAGGAACATAATCTAATTTTTTTTAAAATGCACAACAATGTAGAATTATTTATTCATTGAACAATTTATTTTAAATAAATGCTCTCTACATAGTTGATAATCTATTATATTTAACATGAAGATTAAGAACAAGTGTTAGATTGTAAATCTACTGTAGATTGTCAGTGTTTGCTGTAAAAATGCCTAAATACGTTGAATAAAAATGTTCACCATCAAGTAATGTTTTAAACAACTGCAATAAATTTATAATGTTATTCTATAAATTTACTCTCACGTAAGCTTTGAGAAAGTCATGATAATGAAAGGATTATCATATTGCTTTTACAAAGAGCAAAACATGAGATGGAGAGAAAGAACTTCATTTGTCTTTCTGAAATCAATTAATCATAATAAGTAGTATCTCTTGGATTGGAATTCAGTTTCCAAGTCCTATTAGGCTTCCCTTTTCTCTCTTTTCTCATTGTTTTCTTTTCTACTCCTTTGTTTTCTTTACTTTCATTTCTTTTCTTCCTTTTTTTAAAATTATGTCTTACAATCATGAAATATATGTTTAATAACATTTCTAATTTTGCTATAATGTTAAAATACACATAATACAATGATGTTCATTTTATACAAATCACATTTGCACTTGTGTTTTGTAACTAGTTTAGTTTGCTTTGACTATACATGTATAAATATATATTCTGTCTACATAGAACAGCCTCTCCTAAATCAATGAAAACTAAATAATTGATTTATTATCAAATAGCAATCAGCTAGCCTCAAGGCAATAATGGTTTTGGTTTACAAAGTTTTTTTTTTTTTTTTTTTTAACAAAGTCAGATATACAGAGAGGAGAAGAGATAGAGAGGAAGATCTTCCGTCCAATGATTCACTCCCCAAGTGAACGCAACGGCCGGTGCTGTGCCTATCTGAAGCCAGGAGCCAGGAGCTTCTTCCAAGTCTCCCACGTGGGTGCAGGATCCCAAAGCATTGGGCTGTCCTCGACTGCTTTCCCAGGCCACAAGCAGGGAGCTGGATGGGAAGTGGAGTTTCCGGGATTAGAACCTGCGCCCATATGGGATCCCAGGGCATTAAAGGCGAGGACTTTAGCCACTAGGCCACGCCGCCAGGCCTGGTTTACAGAGTGTTTGAACATATAGATGTATTAGAGCCTCCCAGACAGCTAAATTTGGTCTTCTAAGTTCTAAGTTCTCAATCCTGCAACTTTAATTTTTAAAAAAGATCTTCATTATTATTTTCTGATTTATTTTATACAATAAGGATTCCTCCCCTCACTCCCCCACCTTGCCTCATTCCTAATTTCCCCTCCCACCATTTTCCCAATATTATTGCAATAGTATGGTCCTTTAGTAACAGTTGGTAGTTTAACATTCTGCTGCCTGCAACTTTATGTAGATGAAATTTGTCAGCAAAATGAAAGATTTTCATGAAAAGTGTTCAAAGGTTGCAAAGACTGGGAGCGAATGTCATTCATCTCTCTCATTCTTGGGAAGATAAAGACCAGAACCCCCACTGGTAAAGGTCTAACAGTCTACTGTACAAGACATAATGCTTGGCTCCTCATTTGTGAGAGGAAGGAAGACCAAGGACAGTGAGCAACAGCCTTAATGCTCAAGTGCACGACCTGAAAACATGTGACTACGTCCAATTTGCCACTAACATGTTTCTCCTTGTTTTAGAAAGGAGATCCAAATATTAAAGACTGTCTTTACTTGCTTATTTAACCTGGCCCTGCCTGCTATCCGTTATATAACTTTCAGAAAATTTAATGAAATAATCTCATAGGTGAGCAAGAAACAAGTGACATAGGAAATCGACATCATTGTTCCCTGCCCATCTTCATTTCATGGCAACTGGCTTCATTTATTTAACTTGTCTGTTGCCAACTTACTGAAACAACTTCCCATTGACTATTGTAACATTCTGGAATTTATGTAAATTTAATGGTATTTTGTAGTTTTAACCTATCAGTCTTTATTGACACTTTCACATGATTGAGTAGAACCAGGAGTGTGACTGTACCAGAAAGTTGGGAAGATATTTGAGAAACAGAAATGTCCTCTCTCAATTGTCACGCAGTGTACAATATAATGCCATTTTTAATGATTCATTTACTTAATTCTATCCATTTCAATCCTTTTCAAATGGAAATGTATTCATATCTGTAGCAATCGTCACACATGTCTTTAGCTTGTATTAATTCACCATTCTCATCCTCCCTCCGCCTCACACACAGAGTTCACAGACACGATCTACATGCCCTCATAGTATCACATTGCTCACTGTCCTTGGAAACATAGATGGATAACTGATCACCATAATTACAGATACTCACTGGTGTAATGAAGGGAATTAAAAAATGTGTACACAATAGCATTACAGGAGATAGGATACATAATTGGCTTCTATTAATCTAATAGAGAGAAAAAGAGAGGACGGGAATAATTAACACATGCCACATAGAGTGATTGTTTATGATAAGGATGACTGAGAGGACGGCAGCATGACTTCGTTTTCCCCACTGGCCAAGAAAGCTGGAGTGAAAATGAAATGAATCCTGGGCCTAGATAGCAGCAATCATGTTTACTGAGCTGTGGTGAAAGTGTTGTTTTTCTGAATCCACGGGGTATTTCTCCTTTAACCCCTACCTTTAGGACTAATTCTTCTTGTATTTTTCTATATACTTGCTCTGTAACATACAAAAGATATAATCAAATTATTTGTAAAATGTTTGGCCAAAAATATTTGTTTTTCAGTTAAATAAAAATGGAAATCCTCTTCACTCAAGGAAATTCGAATTCAGTTATTTCAATGAATATTTATACTTTTTCTTCTGCTTGAGAGAAAGAAAAGGAGAGGGGTACAGAAGAGCAGTCCACATGTTCACTCCCCAGCTGCGCCCAACAGCGATGGCCCAGTCAGGAACCAGAACTGCGTGCAGTCTCCTGCATGAGTGGCACAGTTCCAAAATGTGAAACATCTCCTGTCTTCTGGGATGCATTAATGTGAACTGGTCAAAAGTGGAGAGTCGGGACTTGAATCACTCCCTTACACAGGATTCATTTGTCTTGAGTGTTGGCTTAATATGATATATCTTCCCCTTCCTTTTGAATTATATTTTGACTTTATCCTCCTAAAATTTGCATCCTAACAGAAGCATCATCACAGTTTGAAAAATTGTTTAAATAATCTATGGATCATTTAAATCACGGATTAAATCATGGATTTCAGAGATATAACTCTAACAGTAAAACCATCAGCCCTACCCCACTAATTGCCCTTCCTTCCATTGCTTCTTTTCTTCTACTTTGATTTTAACAACAACAAAAAATATGTTCATATAACTTTAAAATCAGAAGTTCAGTGAGTGACTAGCCATAATATGCAGCAAGTAAATAAGCAGAAAAATATTTTTCACAGGAATGTAGGCAAAGGTTATAAACAATAATCAAATAGTAAGATTTTAGCCTTAATACTACATTTCTAAAAAATCTATATTAAATACCATATTTAGCAGAAAGTATATGGTATTTATTCTTCCGAGGATGCATATTTCATTATGCATAAACATCTCCAATTACATGCACTTTGTTGCAAAAGCCAAGATTTCATTCTCTTCTATGGCTGTGTAATACCCCACTGTGTATATCAACATTTGATTTATCCAGTTATCAATAAATGAACATCTATGTTGATTCCAAAGCTTAGCTGTTGTGAATTGAACTGCTATAAATAAGAAAGCACAAAATAACTCTTTTGTATGCTTTCTTTTTGTAAATACCCAGGGGTGGGATAGTTGGGCTTATATTACAGATCTGTTGAAAAGCAGATTTAAAGAAAGAAGGAGAGACACAGAGAAAGATCTTCTGTGCTCTGGTTCACTCTACAAGTGGCTGTAAAGACCTGAGCTGAGTTCATCCGAAGCCAGAATCCAAGAGCTTCCTCTGGGTTTCCCAAATGACTGCAGGATCCCAAGCCTTTGGGGCATCCTGGAGTGCTTTTCCAGCCTAGAAGCAGGGAGCTGTATGGGAAGGGAAACACCTGGGACATGAACACGTGCCCATATGATATCCCATTTCATGCAATGTGAGGACATTACCCACTGAGCTAACTTGCTGGACTTCATACTGTTCCATAACTGTGTTTATTATCAAATGTAGATTGGTTTTATTGTCAGCAACAATATATTGGGAATAGTTTTCTCCACATCATCTCCAGCTTGTGTGTGTGTGTGTGTGTGTGTGTGTGTGTGTGTGTGTGTGTGTGATGGTAGTCATTTTAGCATGGGTGAGGCGAAACCTCATTTTGGTTTTGATTTGCATATCTGGTGGCTACTGATCCTTACCATTGTTATCATATGCTTTGCCAATTTGTAATTCATCCTTTGAAAAATTACTCTCCTTGTCTTTAGGCATTTCTTAACTGAAATGTTTTTTGTTGTTCCTGAGTTTCTTGAGCTCTTTATATTCCCTGAATATTAATATTGCCTCAGTTACGAAGTTGGCACATCCTTCTATTCTGATAGTTTCCTCTCTACTTGCATGAATGCTTTCTTTCTCATGCAGCATGTTCTTCCCTTGATGCAATCATCTTTGCTTATGTTAACGCATATTACCTTCCTTCCAGGGTTTTTTCTAAGATGTCTTTGCCTGTGCTAATGTCCTGCAGAGTTTCTCCAATGTTTTCCTCCATTGATTTCACCATACATGATTATTGATTCAGACACTTAAACCATTATAGGCCGCTGTTTTTATAATATGTAATGTAGGAATGTTGTTTCATGCTCCTGCATGTGGAGATTGAGTTTTCCGGAATCATTTGTTGAAGAGACAATCCTTTCTCCAGAGAGTGATTTAAGTGCAGTAGCCAAAAATCAGTTGGCTATAGATGTGTGGATTATTTTCTGAGATCTCTCTTCTGTTCCATTTTCTTACATGTCTATTTCTGCTATCATGTCAGTTGTTTCTGATTATTACTGCCAGTAGTGTATCGTGAAATCAGATATTACTTTCAGGCTTCATTTTTATTATTAAAAATCACTGGGCCCAGCAGCGTGGCCTGGTGGCTAAAGTCCTCGTCTTGAACGTGCCAGGATCCCATATGGGCGCCGGTTCTAATTCTGGCAGCTCCACTTCCCATCCAGTTCCCTGCCTGTGGCCTGGGAAAGAAGTCAAGGACCGCCTGATGCTTTGGGACTCTGCACCCATGTGGGAGACCTGGAGGAAGTTCCTGGCTCCTGGCTTTGGATCGGCATAGCATCAGCTATTGTGCTCACATGGGGAGTGAATCATCAGACGAAAGCGCTTCCTCTCTGTCTCTCCTCCTCTCTGTATATCTGACTTTCCAATAAAAATAAATAAATCTTTAAAAAATTTCTGGAGCTATGTGATGTGTATACATATGAATTTTAGGATTTTTCTTCTTAAATGCAAAAAGAATACCCTTGATATTTTGATTATGTTCACAATGAGTTCATTGACTGCTTTGGGAATTATGGATATTTTGATTTTATTATTATTTCCAATCCATAGAAATGGGAATATTTTTCCATTTTTTTTGTTTCCATCGGCAATTAAAGATTAAATTTAAAGCTATAAAACTAAAATTTACATTTAAAATTATTTATGCATGTATCATGTCACTTTCCCAGACAAAAAAAAGTGAATAATTAAATACAATTTATTCAGAACATCCAGATTTTATTTTGTTCACATTCATCAATATGAATACTCTCCTTCAAATAGAGTACATCATTATTTTCTGTTATCCTGCATCAAATCCATTGATTGTGCCTTTCTTCATGCAGCTCTTTTCTATTCCTTGAAATCATATGCTCAGTATTTACCTAAAATCATTGATTAAGGCTTTCCTTATGATATCGATCAGGAAACACCTTGTGGCCCCATTCTTCTATCATTCTAAACGCATTTTCTTTGTATTAATTTAAAAACACTGATTGCTTTGAAGTTTATTTTTTAATGTATTTCCTTATTTTTTTTAAGATTTATTATTATTGTAAAGCCAGATATACATAGAGGAGGAGAGACAGAAAGGAAGATCTTCCGTCCAATGATTCACTCCCCAAGTGAGCCTCAACGGGCCGGTGCGCGCCGATCTGAAGCCGGGAACCAGGAACCTCTTCCGGGTCTCCCATGCGGGTGCAGGGTCCCAAGGCTTTGGGCCGTCCTCAACTGCTTTCCCAGGCCACAAGCAGGGAGCTGGATGGCAAGTGGAGCTGCCGGGATTAGAACCGGTGCCCATATGGGATCCCGGCATGTTCAAGGCGAGGACTTTAGCCGCTAGGCCACGCTGCCGGGCCCTGTCCTTATTTTTAATATTTTGAAGGAAACTGTATATCATAAATTTCTTAAGAGATGCACTTTACACAGCTTTTAGATCAGATAGTTAAATTACTTCTAGACTCAGTAAGTGTACCAATAACTATTGGCTTCTTGCTTTCTGGACGTTCTTTAACTACATATATTGCTCTCCTCATTTCAGTCATGTAATTCTGTTTAATGCTTTTTATGTACTCCAGCAGAAAATTTTCCATGAAATAATTTTCATCACTTTGAAATAAAACTGTATTTTTGTCTAATAGAAGTTTCCATTACAGCTGGTATCTTTAACAGGGACTTGCAGCTATGGAAATTTTGCTTCCTGAGTTAAAATTTGGATATTACCATATGTAATATTTCTCATGTTTAACAATTTTGGAGTTTGAACCAATCCACAGTGAGAGTCACCCAGATCGAAAAGGATCTCTGAAGTAATAGAGCTGTTGCTTCTAGTGCACGGGACAACAATAACTTTTGGTTATATGACTGACTTTGCTCTCAGAATATCTGCATTTTGCATTGGAGAGCTGAATTCCAGGTCCTAGTTCTATATGATTCCAACTCCCAACTAATAATGTTCAACGTGGAAAACAACTGGTCCATACACTCAATGTGGGAGACATAGATGATTTTCATGTTCCTTTATCTCCTAGACCAGCCATAGCTGTTGTGGGTATTTGGGAAGTGTACCAGTGCAAATTTCATTCATTCATTTTCTCATTATTTTTGTCCCTCCCTTGTCTCTCTTTCTCTCTCATTTTCTTCCACCCCTCCCTCCCCCACTTTACTTCTGTTCAGTAAAAACTGACACACAAAATGTCAACCACAATTTTATAAATATGCAAAGTCAGTTCAATAACAAACATAATATTTAGAGTAAAAGGTGAGGGGGCAAATGGAAGCATATAAAAAGCTAAAATGAAAGTTGACCTTATTTGTGTCTAGCATGAACATTTATAAAATGATTCTTTCTTGTTTCAATTTATAGTTTTTTTTTCAAATCCAATTACTTTTATGTGAATTTTGCCTTATCTTTTTATTTTTTAATATTTATTCATTTATATTGGAAAGGCAGATATACAAAGAGGAGAATGGAATGAGTGGCCATAACAGGCCGGAGCTAAAATAATCTTAAGCCAGGAACTTCTTCCAGGTCTCTCACATGGGTGCAGGGACTCACGGCTTAGAGCCATCCTTGTCTACTCTCCCAAGCCACAGGCAGGAAGCTGAATGGGAAGCAGTGCTGCTGGGACATGAACTGGCACCCATGTGGGATCCTATACTGTGCAAGGTGGGGAACTTCAGCTGCTAGGCTGTTACACTGGGCCTGAGTTTTACCTTTATGTACTTCCTATTCATTTGTGTCTTTTTGCAACAGTCCTTCTGACTTGTTAATTTAGATCATTCATATGAGACAGTTTGATTGTAAATACCTGCTTTTTGGTTTTTTTTGTTTTTTTTTTTTATTCATTAATTACATTGTATTATGTGACACAGTTTCATAGGTACTTGGGTTCTCCCCACCCCTCCCCAAACCCTCCCCCCATGGTGGATTCCTCCACCTTGTTGCATAACCACAGTTCAAGTTCAGTTGAGATTCCCCCCTTGCAAGCATATACCAAACCTAGAGTCCAGCATCTTATGTCCAGTCAAGTTTAACGGCTTCTTAAATACCTGCTTTTTGTAAATGTCCCTTTCAACACTGTTTTTGCTACATGTTGTTATCATTGATATTCTTATTTCTATTGTCATTTCTTCAGAGCTTAACGGGTAGCGCAGTAGCATCAATTTCTGTAAGAAAATTTTGGATTTGCTTGCTCATCACTTTAGTGATGTATTGCTTAACTTCATGGTGATGAACATTTTCTGTTTTTCTCCCCGTTGTAGATTATGTTCTGGCTCTGTATTTAATGGGATTTATAATAGAAGTGTAGCGGAGACTGACATGTCCAGATGTGGAGACATAGTGCAGTAGGCATCTGTGCGTCCAAACCAAACTTGGACTCCCAGTGAAACTGTTGAATAAAGCCTGACAGTAGGATGCTGTACTCTCTGACACTGCACATCACTACAATGTTTGGAAATGATTCAATAGCAGAATGATGGACCTATGACTGTTCATGAAGGACTTCTCATTGTAATACTAGAGGGAAATCAATAATGGGGGGTGGAAAAAGACTTGGAGAGAGGAACAAGAAACCCCAGAATCTATGAAACTGCATCATAAAATAATAATACATAGCAAAGTGGATCATATTTGTGTGTAAAGTGAACATTTATAGAATTTCCACAACAAAACAGGTGAAAATAAAGATGATGGTGGGGTTGGTAACAACATATAAGATTAATATGATTTTAGATACAACAGGAATAACAATCTAAGAGTGACAAAAATTGACAAATTGTAAATCATTGAAATTAAAACATATTCTGTGGAGCCCAGTACAATAACCTAGTGGTTAAATCCTTGCCTTGCATTAACCAGGATCTCATATGGGACCCAGTTTGTGTCCCAGCTGTTCCGCTTAACATATTGCTTCCTGCTTATGACCTAGGAAAGCAGTAGATGATGGTTCAAATCCTTGGGACCCTGCACCTATATGGGAGACCCAGAGGAAACTTCTAACTCCTGGCTTCAGATCAGCTCAGCTTTGGCCATTATGGCTACATGGGCAGTGAACCATTGGATGAAATATCTTTTCTCCTCTCTCTTTCCTTCTATTTGCCTTTCCAATAAAATAAAATAAAATAAAATAAAAAAATAAAATAGTTTATATTTTAAAAAATCTATTCTGTAACAAAAATGACAAAAAAGTAAAAATTATAAATGTCGATAAATTATTTCGAAAAATATATATATATTTACATGTTTGCATTCAAATACTCAAGGATTCTAAAACTACATAGAAAAACAAACAATACATTCAAACACTAAGCAAAAATCTGAACAGATGTTTGCTAAGGAAAATAAACCAGTAACAGCAATAAAACTCACCAAAAATACTCAGCATCATTTGTTATCAGATTGATTAAAACAAAAATGTTGAAATATAACATCACATCTGAAATTCAACTCTCTCCATACTCCAAATGAAAGGACTGTTGCTGGCAGTCATGCATTGCAAGAAAAGACACATTAATTTCTGGTAGGGATAGCAGATATCTGAGAACTTTGTATGTAGTTCATTCCGGACCTCTGGACATACTATAGGGCAGTGGTTATCAAAACAGCCAGGTACTGGCACAAAGATAGAGAGGAAGATCAATGGAGCAGAATAGAAACACCAGATGGGAACCCACACAGATGCAGCCAAATAATCTTTGACAAAAGGACAAACGATAATCCTGGCAAATGGGAAGGTCTGTTCAACAAATGCTCTTGGGACAACTGGGTAACAGCCTGCAGAAACAAAAAGATAGACCCACATCTCTCACCATACACTAAGATCAAATCTAAATGGATAACAGATCTAAACCTACATCCAGAAACCTTCAAACTTTTGGAAAAAAATGTTGGAAATACTCTGCAAGATCTAGGGGTAGGTCCTGACTTCCTAAAAAGGACACCAAAGGCAATAGCAATCAAGAGCAGAATAAACAATTGGGACCTCATCAAACTAAGAAGCTTCTGTACAGCAAGGGAAACAATCAACAAAGTAAAAAAGCAACCCACAGAATGGGAGATCTTCGTACACTACGTAGGTGATAGAGGGCTGATCTCCAGAATATACAAAGAGCTACAAAACAACCAAAATGTCAAAACAAACAAGCCACTCAAGAAATGGGCACGGGAAATGGGCAAACACTTCACAAAAGAACAAACCCAAATGGCAAATAAACACATGAAAAAATGCTCAAGTTCCCTAGCAATAAGGGAAATCCAAATTAAAACATCAGTGAGGTACCACCTGACACCAGTAAGACTGGCCCACATGAAAAAAGCACCAACAACACTTGTTGGCGAGGTTGCGGGGAAAAGGGAACCCTACTCCACTGCTGGTGGGGCTGCAGGTTGGTACAGCCTCTATGAAAATCAGTATGGAGAACATTCAAACAACTCAAAATCAACATACCGTATGATCCAGCAATAGCACTCCTGGGAATATATCCAAAACACCTGTTTCATGAGAAACCAACATGCACCCCTATTCATAGCAGCACAATCAATAATTGCAAAAACATGGAAGCAACCAAAATGCCCATCAACAGAGGATTGGATAAGAAAGCTACGGTTCATCTACTCCATGGAATACTACTCAGCTATTAAAAAAAACAAAATGCAGTTCTATGTGGCCAAATGGGCCAAACTGGAAACCATAATGCTAAGGGAAATGAGTCAATCCCAAAAGGTTAAATACCACATGTTTGCCTTAATTTAAGATGATATGATGTTATTTACAACACGTTATGTTTTGTATGTTATGTTATATGTTGTGTATAAACTAACATTGATATGTCAATGAGGTGGTCACAGAATGTGGTTAAGATCTCGCATTTATTTTTAACATATTGGTTACTCAATACTATGTCAATTAATTCCATAATGATGTAAATTTTTGCTGATGGTATGTTGGAGCTTTTAATTGATCAGGATGATACTCTGCCGGCTCTGCCTTCAATCCAGAAAGGTTCTTCCTAAGAAGCCATTGAACTTGACTGGACAATGAGATGCTGGACTCTATGTTTCATATATGCTTGCAATGAGGGAATCTCAACTGAACTTGAACTGTGCTTATGCAACAAGGTGGAGGAATCCACCATGGTGGGAGGGCTTGGGGAGCGGTGGGGAGAATCCAAGTACCTATGAAACTGTGTCACATAATACAATGTAATTAGTGAATAAATTTTTAAAAAAATGAAAAAAAGAAAAAAAAACACTTGAGTGTGATGCATTCTAAAATGTTATTTCAAAAAAATAAATGAAATTAAATGACAAAAAGAACATCCATTCTACGTCTATAAAAAAAATCTACACATATAAATACATTTATATGTGGAGAGATAATAATTTTGGAGCTGGGGAAAAATTGCAATAGTGAATAATTTCTGTGGAAGGATGACTATAATCATAATTGCATATATGTTACTGATTTTTCTGGAATTTTTTTAAGATTTATTTTCTTTTATTGGAATGTCAGATATACAGAGAGGAAGGGAGATAGAGAGGAAGATTCAGTCTGATGATTCACTCTCCAAGTGGTCATAGTGACTGGAGCTGAGCAAATCCGAAACCAGGAACCCAGAGCCTGTTCTGAATGTCCCAAACAGTTTTAAGGTCCCAAGACTTTGGGCCGTCCTTGACTGCTTTCCCAGGCCACAAGCAGGGAGGTGGATGGGAAGTGGAGCTGCTAGGATTAGAACTGGCACCCATATGGGATCCTGGCGCATGCAAGACGAGGACTTTAGCTGCTAGGCCACGCTGCCAGGACCTGCTTATATACCTTAAGGATTTTATTCTCACCTTATCATAAGCTGGACAACCTATGTGGTATAATACAATCCTTAAAAAATACAAAATTAGGAAAAGAAGATAAAGAAGGAAGGTAGGAATCAAGCAGGGAAGAAAAAGGAAGGCAGGGAGAAGGGAGAAAAGTAGTACACGAGTTTGTATGTATTGAGCTATTAAAAAGGACACTGAATTTAATTTTCTTCAGGTACTGGAAATCAAAAGATAAGCTGTTAGATGATGACCACCGACCACCTGCCCGCTGGTGGAATAATATCACCAAGTTGTTCAGAGTTCTAATGGAAGCTTTATTGGAAAATCCACTCCTGGGCCCCCTTCGCACAGAGGGCAAGGAAGTGGGAGGCGAAAAGGGCAGCTGAGGTACATGTCTGGGAGTTTTATACTCCTATAGACACGTGGGCTGGCAAAGGGGCTGTCTGTGCCCCAACTATGTAAGGAATGTTCATTCAGGTGTGCCATTGGTCAACTGGAATCCCGCCAGCCAGGTTGGTGACATAATTGGCTCCTGTGGCCCCTCCTGTTCCAGGCTGAAGCCTGGGAGACATGCTGGGTCTGGAGCAGACCAGCACCTCGTCTCCATTGCTCTGGGCAGCCATCATAAACAAATCAGGGTTAATTTATTAGCAATAACAATATCCAAGGGAAAATCAGATTTTTGTAACAGAATCATATTGATAATTTCAATGTGAAATTTGCTGAACACTGTCTCAGGATTTTTCTATCATTGTATTTAATGATAAGTTTGTCTTCTACTGAGGTCTATTTCTATTGTTACCTGACCTCGTCAATATTTCCTGTAGTAGCGGGATGAATGTAAAGTTAAGAGATAGCAGGGTGAATGTAAAGTTAAGAGACACCAACAAAAATGCTAAACGACATAAATGGGGTGGTTAACCCATAATTATTTTCAAGATGACTATACGACATAATGAAGAATGGCTGTAATTCTACTCCACAGAAATTTCAATACTTTCTGCTGTGTTGAGCATTAGGGGAAAATATGCAAGTGCCATTTTCTACACATACAAATCTATACAGACTAATTAGCAATTAAATGAAATTTTAATAAATACTATGAATCAAGCTTAATTGTGTATACTGTCAGCTACTGTGATGTGCAAAATGCCATTTCCTATTTTGTTCTTCTACTCTGAATAATTGAGAATAATTAGGCGTGAATTTCATAATAATTCTTTGATACTTAAAAAGTGAAAGAAATTAACAACTCTTTTTATTATGAAAACATTACTCAAATTTACATTTTCTTAGATGTGATTATGAAAGTATACAGATGATAAAATATGCATTTTATTTAGATTTAAACTACAGTGAAATAGTTGTATTGTCTCTGAGAACTCACATTAATCTTCAGGTAGCATGATCCTGGCACAGAGTAACCTAAGTGGATTGTGCTGCTATAAATATAAGGTTGTGGGCTACTTTCTCTTATGCAGATTTCACTTCCTTTGGATGTATTCCAGGAGTAAGATTGCTGTGTCACGTGGTAGATTACTTCTTGGTTGTCTTAGAGGTCTCCATACTGACTTCCGTAGTAAGTGTGCTAGCTTACACTCTCACCAGATAATGTTGCAAGAGGATTCAAAAATCACACAGATTATATTTATACTTCATCAAAAATGTGATTTATGTTTTTCTTTTGATCATTAATTAATATTGGAATGAAAATGAGGTTGAATTCAGGCATAAAGGTCTTATCAAAACACAATTTCTAGAAATGAGATAGTAATGGAAAATCAAAGCTTTTTTTCTCTTTTTTATTATCACTATTAATTACATTGCATTATGTGACACAGCTTTATAGGCACTGGGATTCCCCCTTCCACCCCTCCCCAAACCTTCTCCCCATGGTGGGTTCCTCCACCTTGTTGCATTACCACAGTTCAAGTTCACATGAGATTCTTTCATTGCAGGCATTTACCAAGCATAGAGTCAAGCATCTTATTGTCCAGATAAGTTCAACGGCTTGTTGGGGAGACCATCTTTGGTCTGAAAGTAGAGCCAGCAGAGTATCATCCCGATCAATTAAAGGCCTCAACATAACATAAGCAACAATTCATAATGTTACGGAATTAATTGACATAGTATTGAGTAACCAGTATGTTGAAAAAAAAATGCAAGTTCTTTAACACATCCTGTGACTCCTTCATTGACATTTCAATTTTAGTTTATATACAACTGGGTTCTATACACATTAAAATGGCTATAGATTGCTATTCAGCTGTCTTGTGTCTATTTTCATTATAGTATTTAGCATTTTATAGCGTTGAAGCATAATTTTGCTGAACCTGACTACTTTTTCGGGTAGTCTGCACTGGCTTATTACTCTAACAGGACATATGTCAACAGTTTAGGTGCAGAACAGTTTTAGGACGGAATCAAAGCTTTTTTTTTTTAAGATTTATTTATTTATATTGGAAAGGCAGATACAGATAGGAGAAGAGGCAGACAGAGCAAGATCTTCCATCTGCAAAGATTTTCATTCCACAAACAGCCACAACAGCTGGAGCTGAGCTAATCTGAAGCCACAAGCCATGAACTCTTTCAGGATCTCCCACGCAAGTGCAGAGTCCCAAGACTTTGGGCTGTCCTCGACTGTTTTTCTAGGTCACAAACAGGGAGCTTGATGGGAAGCAGGGCCTCCAGGTTAGAACCAGCACCTAACAGGGATCATTCAAGGCAACGATGTTAGCTGGTCAGCTATTGCACTGGGCCCGGAAAATCAAGTTTTACCTGTCAATTATTCAGTGCATTTCCCTTGCTCATCATTAAATTTAAAACTGTGACGTTCTGTGCAAATCAGTGCTCAAAGAAATTATTCTAAATTGAGAGCTAATATCTGGGATCCCATGAAAAATTGTGTGTTACAAATTCCTGTGGTTGAGCAGCTGTCAGGATCACTCCTGCTTTCCACTTTTTGTTTTTATAGTTTTGCTCATGGGGCAGGTGGGGACGTCAGAATGGAGCAGGCAGAAAGAAGCAGGCTTGTATCCCAACCATGGAGACTCCCAGATCCTCACCAAAGACTATCAGTACAGGCACCAAGGGCTTGTATCCCAACTGCCAAGGAGAATACTGGGAAATGGAATGTCCACGTAGGCTGAGAACTCTGAGGTCACCAATTCCCTTTCAGAACTCCCACAAGGGATGGAAGAAGCCCAGATCCTTCCTCACAGAATCTAATGTCATCGGAACAACAGCTGGGAACCATGAGTGGTCATCAGAAACAGAACAGTAAACTTCTTTTAGGATTCGGGAGAGGAGCTTTCTCCGGTCCTTACTTAGTTCCAACTTTGGATCCCCACTCTCTCTTGCAATGACCATCAGGGTCGCACCAGAGTGCCCCCCCCAAATTATTAAATTAGATAGACAGAGACCAATAAGGAAAGCTTGGAACCAGACAGGAAACGGTCAGCTTGGACTCACATATACCTTACTAAGCAGGACACAAAATTAGTTGCTCCTCACTAAGGTATTGAATGGAGAGTTCTCTACACACACCTAAAACTGTTAACAATCATTAACGTTTGCCTTGTTAGAGTTATAAGCCTGTTTGGACTATCCTAAATTTGCCAAGTTCAGTAAAAATCATGCTTCAATACTATAAACTGTTAAATACAAAATGAATAGACACGAGACAGCTGAATAGTACCCTATAACCATTTTAAGGTG
The DNA here is from genome assembly GCF_030435755.1 of Ochotona princeps. Taxonomy (NCBI): domain Eukaryota; kingdom Metazoa; phylum Chordata; class Mammalia; order Lagomorpha; family Ochotonidae; genus Ochotona; species Ochotona princeps. Next base: position 54,925,019 of record NC_080834.1, read on the forward strand.
TATAGCAGCTGGTTTTGTGTAAACTAAACTTGAAATTTCAATGAAGTAGACATAGGATGAGGTTAAGAACTTGGCATTTTCTAACATATTAGTCACTTAATACCATGCCAATTAACTCCATAATGCTGTAAATTGTTGTTGATGTTGTGTTGTGGCTTTTCATTGGAGGGGGATGATATTCTGCCAGCTCTATTTTCAGACCAGGAGTGGTCTCCCAATGAAAATGTTGAACTTGTCTGGACAATAAGATGCTGGACTCTGTGCATGGTCATGCTCACAATGAGGGAATCATGACCGGATATGAACTGTACTACTGCAACAATGTGGAGGAATCCAAATGGGGGGGGGGATGTGGAGAGCAAGGGGAAGGGTTGGGGGAATCCCAGAGCCTATGAAACTGTGTCACAAAGTGAAATTTAAAAAAAAATCCTATGGTTATTTTAAAATAAATACTCCAAACAGAATTTCCTCTTTTACTTCTCAAGATATAGACAATATTTTGTTCTTGCTAGTGCAAAAATAATGTGTAATAGTTCAGTTCTCTATCCCACAAATATATCCTAACATCATGTTATTTGAATCATTGAAAGCATTCTAACTGCTTTAAAATAAGGCATTATTCAGTCACACAGGATTTTAATTTTAGTTACTTTGTTTTTAGTCCTAACCATTGAGTAAGAGGCAAGGAAAACAACATGAGGCTAAGGTTGTGGTGTAGTGGGTAAAATCAATGCATGGATGTGTCTGCATCCTTCATGGATATTGGTTTATGTTCTTTATGCTCTATTTCCCATCCAGTTTTCTGACAATATCCTAGGAAAAACAGCAGAACGTGGCTCATTAAATAATTGGGACTCTATGACTAATATGAGATAACTGGAATAAACTCCTGGCTTGTGGCTTTAGCCTAGCATGGCCCTCGTCATTGCTGCCATCTGAGGAGGAAACCATTCGATATAAGATCCCTCACTCTCTTTCTCTTTCTCCTCTCTCATAATATCCATGTTTTATATTTTCTGATATTGAGCTCAATACTTTTCAGATCTTCAATCAGATCAAAATGCATCACTAATTATCTGGGATCTCCATCATGCAAGCAAAAGAGGGTGCTTCTTTTTTACCTCTAGTGTCATATGGGCCAACCTATCACTAAATCCACTTATGCACACACAAGAACACAAGAACAGATTTTCTATCTATCTATCTATCTATCTATCTATCTATCTATCTATCTATCTATCTCTACCAATCATTTACCTATCTGTTCATTGACTGCATGATGGAGAGGTTCCTGAAAGGAGGATTCTGGCATCTTCCAAAATCCAGAACCACGTAGTTGAGTAAGTTACCAAATTCAGCCCAGCTGCAAGGAGAAAAAAAAAGAGACTGTTGCCACAGCCATTACTTTAGGTGACAGCAACTGCCGCTGGCATCTGCCTGCAATCCGACAGTCATTGGCCCAGAAGCACTCTGCTTAGCCATTATTGAATATTTTGGTTATGGAAACTGAAAAGTTATCCATTCTATTGTTGTTCCACCCTTCAAAATGTGTGGTACTTTGATAACACAAGTAAGGAAAAATTTAAGTGGTTATGTTATGATTGTTCATATATCAATATATTTAAATAAAATTCAAGATCCTATATAATAAATTCTGTGGTATCTCTTTTATATAATACTATAGGAAATTTTTGCTTTCCTAAGAAATTTCTGGACATTTTATCATTTCCAAAATATGTTTTCATTTTAATCTTCGAAAATCAGGGCTTTCCAAAAAAATTCTTAAGACTGTGACATTTTTCGCTGATATCACATTTCACTTGTACATTCTGATATATCATATATTTCATTGATTGACAATATAATTACAATAGGCATTCTACAATGTATCTATTCAACAGTAAACAGTAAGTAATGGGATTTTAACTAATGCTTTTATTTTAAAGGAAAATAACCTATTTGATATTTTTATTAAGGTAAAGTAATAAAAAATTAAAAACTGAACAAAGCACTGTAAAATATTTCTAATGAAAACTATATTAACTGCTTTTTAATGTTATTTCTTAATAACCAAAAAACTTTGTAAATAAATAGCATTTTTTAAAGAAAACATAGCCTATATTAATTAAATTACAGTTTGATTTTCTACATTATTAAATGTATCAGAAATTTAAAAGCAATTTTAAATTAAAGCTGTTATTAATAAACTTTTCTTCCGTAAGGATGAAGTCTCTTTAACAGAAATGAATTGAAGATAATAGTCCCTTGTTCTTCATTGAGTCATGAACTATTTTATTATTCAAATGAAATATTTTGCTAGCGTAATTAATACTAAAAGTTATTCTAGCCACATAAAAGTATTTTTTCTGCAGTAAAATTACTTTAAAATAACATTATTTGTGCACAGCTTTACTGTTAAGAGAAGAATGCAAATTAAAATTACAAAGGCATACTATGTAAAAATTACTCAGAAACAAAACATTAAAGTGTTTAATATACTCAGCATTCTGGAAGACCTGTAGTTAAGGATGCCTGAGCATTTTATACTGCCTGTATGGTAAAGGCAATCCATTTGGAGAATGAATTACAAGTTTCAGATAAACTGAAATGGTCAACTCATTAATTTTCTATGGGGAACATTTTGTATGCACGTACATATAGACAGTCAGGCAGACTTTACTCAAAATGGCACTACCAACATTATGTAATGTAAAAATTTTGAACCAACTCAAATACCAATCAATGAAATATAGCTGGATTAATAATAATTTCTCAATGATGGATTTTCACTTATCTCTAATAATCCCATTAATGTAACTGATTTCCAGGAGCAGAATATTAAGTGAACCAGTGATCTGTCAGTATCAAAGAGTATAACTTCATGCACTGAAACTTCAAATCTTAACATGATAGATGATATTTAATGTTTATTTACTGCCGCAGGCATTAAAACAAAGGATTGCCAAATGAAAAGTCAACTATGACTTTCTCGGGTGTGAGCAATAATTCAACATGAACAAGGTACTTTGATGATGTTGATATTGTGTTGTTTATTGAAATCTGCAGAATATATAAAGTTGATTGTTCCAGTTTTGTCATATTTGTTTGCATTTTAATCTGAGTACAATGTATTTAGTATTTACTTGCATAAGCAAAAACCCATAAATATAAATAATTTAAATAATGTCACTGTAATGATAAATCACATATACTATGGACTGGAAAGCAATAATTGACTTAGTGGAGAGTAACCATTCCAAAGAGCCATCAGAATATACAGGTTTCATATAAGTACTTAAGAGAAAAAGATACTGAAAATAGTTTTTAATGAGAAAAAAAATCAATGTATATCATTTTGGTAAAAGAAAATACATACAACCAAAAGAATAACACAGGAAATGTGCATATACATTTTAATGCGGTGTTACACTACATTTAGTACAAGTTAGAGTAAGATGGGATATGTGGCTTCCTATGACAAGAGATCAGTTGCAAGAGCAGGAATAAGATAGGATGTAGGTGGAATAAAAGGGGGAAAAACATTCCCCAGATATGTTCAAGGAAGAACAGAAATTCATCAAGTAAAAGGATAAGATAAAATGATTTATCTTAAATATTTTGTGTATATGATGCTAAAAAATCCATTAACTCATTTTCACAATACAATTTTAAAAATATTTAATCCTGCCATTCTAGTAGAAAATGGAGATAAATGTCCAGTATTTAAGCAAGGGGTATTTATCATAAGAAAACAGCTATAATACAGCAGTTGCATCTAAAGTCAAAACGCTGTCAGGCTCACTGAAGTAGATGCTGACCTTCTGTACCTGTAGAGCGTGAAATGATTTGCCCTCTGCACCTTTTCCTAATTCTTTTTGCATTCTCAGACAAGATCATGCATGAATATAAGTGTAATAAAATGTTCTGGCAGGACATTTATCTTTACTTCACAAACATAAATCCAGAATGCAAGAGGAAGCCCAAGAGGAGTCATCTGCATTCGGCTGTGCACCACATGGTTTATGTTTCATGTGCTGTTGTAGTCATAGATCATAAAACACAACTACGCTACCAGCAAAGTCATGCTCATTTTTGCAGAAATGGGAAATACAAATGACACGTATAACACTACTCTTGAGTCAGATCATTTAAGTGTGTTAAACATACAAATATTTTACTTCCAATATCATAGAGTTTTAAAATGTAGTTAAAATAGCTGTTCGGATTTGTATATTAATCATGACTATGCACTTTGAATATGTTTTCCTTCCTAGCCAGCTTTCTCCTGCTGTAAAAACAAAAGAAGTGGCTCATTTATCAAGATGCAGATGCATTCCAGAGGCTCATGGGTTTGGAATTCTTCAATTCAAAAACCAATAGTCCCATTATACTGGAATCAGATCTCTACACTGGATAGTAGAATGTGTGCAGAGTAAATACAAAATAGTAAGTCAGGCAGCAAAAATACAGGTTCCACAATCTGCATGTTCATGTGTGTCTCCTTTCAAGCACCCCAAGATACAATCATAGGCCTGCACCCTTTCAACTTAACCCAAATTCTTCCTATCGCAAAGTCCTGACTTCCACATACTACATTTATTTTAAGTTCCTATCATTCAGTTTTCAGCTGTTAATACAGAATTTGTGGACCTATGAAGGACACCACAAACATTATCCATACTGTAGAATTTTCTGATTGAGCATCAAAAGAGCCTATATAAGCAAGCACAGTGCTGGAAGCCTGAACACTAATTTTATTGGGAGATCTATATTTCTTCCACGAGTCAACCCTAAGAGGGGTCAAGACAAACAATTCTGAAGAGGGAATCACAGAGGAAACAGACTGTATTGTAGCCATTATTGTTGAGCTACTAGGGTTATTATTAAAGACAAATCATTCAAAATTTGAGACTAGAAAAGACCAACACAGCAAGCAATGTCTCCAGTAAGCCCTGATATTTCAGGATTTTTTTTTTCTAAAATTGTCCTTCTGCTGCTGCATACATCAAAACACAATACATATATTTAGATTTCTACATTGTAAAATAATATCTATCTATCTATCTAGCCATCCATCTATTCGTGTGTGGAAAATCTTCCAAACAGTTAATTATTTTGTCATTTCAAGAAACAATAGTAAAAGTTCCATTTTTTTTATCAAGCATTTAAAGGATTATAATAATTTTCCCTCTTTGTACAAAATTATGGAATATTATTTGAGCATTCTTAGAGTAATCTGTCTATAGCTTTATTTTTATTGAGCCATGGAGTCTATTTGAAATGCTTCAGATGGTATGAAAAACATTGATTTATTTTTTTTAATTCAGTGCTTTTTTCCACTTCATTACAATTTAAATCTTTTAAGTTTAGTCAGCTTTAAATAGTTATGTATTTATTTGCTTTAAAAACAAAGTTACAGAAAAAGGGAAGATTCAGACATTGTACATCACCTGTTGTATTCTCTAGATTGCTACAATAGCCAGGGCTCTGCCAACCAAAACCAGGAGCCAGGATCTTTATCAGGTTTCCCTGTGTGCATGGCAGGAACCCAGACACCTGGGCCATCTGCTGCTGCCTTCCAAAACCTGATACTGAATCAGAAGTAGAGCCATGGGGATGCAGATCAGTGCCTACATAGTTGCTGCCATTGTAGGTGGCACCTGTAACCTGAATGCCACTAAGTAAGCCCCTCACATTGAAATTTACTGGAGAGGGTGTGTGTGTGTGTGTGTGTGTGTGTGTGTGTGTGTATGTATTGTGTTTGTGCCTGAGAGCAAGAGGGGGAAAAAGATTTTGATTTTACATTTAGATTGATTTTACATTTAGATTGATTTTGATTTTACATTTAGATTGTGATCCAGTTTTAAAAAATGATTTAACAAGATACAATCAAATCAGGATTATTTGTACTCATACAGATAGCTATATTTGAGCCATTGCTAAATGTTACAAATTTTTTTCCTCATGTAGTGACTAGGATATTTGTTGAGAGTCAGTTCAGCATATGTATAAAATTATATTTTGCGATTCCTTATGTAGTTCAAATATTTTTATATTTACCCTGATACTAGTACCCACTATTTTGATTACTGCAAAATAACCTTGACACAACCAAAATAGGGCCTGGCGGCGTGGCCTAGCGGCTAAAGTCCTCGCCTTAAACGGGCCAGGATCCCATATGGACGCCGGTTCTAATCCCGGCAGCTCCACTTCCCATCCGTTCCCTGCTTGTGTCCTGGGAAAGCAGCTGAGGATAACCCAAAGCCTGGGGATCCTGCACCCGCGTGGGAGACCTGGAGGAGGTTCCAGGTTCCCTGCTCCGGATAGGCGCAGCATCTGCCGTTGCGGCTCACTTGGGGAGTGAATCATCGGATGGAAAATCTTCCTCTCTGTCTCTCCTCCCTGTATATCTGACTTTGTAATATAAATAAATAAATCTTAAAAAAAAAAGACAAACAAACAGGCCTCTCTACAAAACTGTTAAACATACCTTGAAGGTAGTATCCTAGAATTTCCGCCATTGTTATACCTGCAATGCCGTGCAGGTAGTGAAACTGACACACTCCTTGTCTGGGAAGCAGATGAGAGATGTCATCCTCCTACTTTCTTATTAGCGAGTGATAATAACAGATTTTATCTCTTCAAGAGAGCGGTTTCACACAAAGCAGCAGAGGAAGGCCCAATGCCTTGCAACCCAGAACCTGCAAGGGAAACCAGCAAGAAGATGCTGGTTTTATGTTTTTAAAGGTGTCTGTATAACTGTCCCTCCATTCTTTACTCAACTCCTATGACTTCCAGTTATATAAATCCCTCTACTTAAATGCGGACCTGTGTTTTGGTGTGTGTGTATGTGTGCATGCGCCCATATTTTTGATGGCAAAAATCTGCCTGGTTATCGAAGATACTTCATCCCTTTCTCCGTTTCACTGTTTTTCCAGGTATAGAATCTAGCTGAACATTGGGATCACAGAATTTCTTTTTCCTCAAGGGCCAGTTATATTGTGTTTGTTTTTCAGTTCTGGGTGCCTGAAGATTATCAGTGAATAACTTGTCCAATTTTTTCTTTATTTAGCCTGATAACTAAATATGATCATATTTCATGGAATTCCAGCTGAAGAAATATCTTAGCATGCATTTGACACATTCAAGTGAGTGTGGGTGAGTGGGGCGAACAAGTGTGTGTCTGCTAGCATTTAGAATTTGGTAATGGATGGTTGGGTTTTCACAACATAACAACATTAACACACTTAGTATAATTTATGTAAGTTAAGCTATTTCAAAAATCAAATTATGGCAGTTGAAGTTAGAAGGATATAACAATACAGCAAGAGAGTTCAGTCAGATGAATGCAATTCAAGTGCGAAGTAGGCACTTTAATTTACTAGATCCTTGACATATGTCCTTTGTGCAGTTGTTGGGTTTCATGATAATCTGAAAATGCTTCCTAAAGTATCTCATGGATCATTTGAACCAAAAACTAAAGATAAAATAAAATCACTGAGAATTTTAAAATCATACTAACATATTTGCAACTGTGTCAGAAATGTAGTGCTACTAAAATTTAATGCTTCTAAGATGAAAAATGAAAATATATCAAGAAATATGGTTAACATTTTCTCATGCTGACAGGAGATATTAGATATGATAGTGCATTTTAAAGATGATTGAATATGGTGTTGAATGATTAAGCTTGGAACCAAAGATTGAACAGCCACTAAATAGTGTTTGCCTGATTTATAGGAGAGGTTGCATCTTAAATGGATCAGAAAGTTAGAAAAATATAATAAATGTTAATAACACATCAATATGACTTCCCTAATACCAAGATAGTGACCTATACTACTTGGAAAGTAAACTGAAATATAAATTTGCTTATTTCAAATACTAATAGCCTTACTCTCCTGTCCAATACAGTGGCTATAAAATATTGGGAGACTAAATTACTTGCGGAAAAAATTTGTGTTGACAGTTTTGTGATTCTATGTTATGAAGAGCATGCTCAAAAATCCCTTTTTGGGGTTCAACATGGTAACTTAGCAGCTAAAATCCATGCCTTACATGTGCCAGGATCCCATATGGATGCTTGTTCTAATCCCGGCAGGCTCACTACCCATCCATCTTCCTGCTTGTGGCCTGGAAAGGCAGTTGGGGCCACCCAAAGCCTTGCAACCCTGCACCCAGTGGAAGACTCAGAAGAGGCTCTGGACTCTTGGCTTCAGATGGGCATAGCTCTGGCCGTTGTGCCACCTTGGGGAGTGAATTATCGCTTGGAAGATCTTCCTTTCTGTCTCTCCTCCTTCTATATATCTGACTTAAAAATAAATCTTAAAAACATCCTGTTATGAATGAGAACCACTAATGCTGGTGTTGTAAGGCAGTGATTACGCTGCTGCTTGTGACTCAAGCATCTCACATTGAAATACTATTTCAAATTCTGAACTATTCTAGCTTCCTGTTAACCGGGAAGAAAGCAGACAGCCAAGGCGATTGGGTCCCTGACAACTGTGAGGCAGTCCAATGTGCAGTTCTTGGCCCCTGGTAGTGGAATGCTCTAGATCTGTGTGCTTCAGCCTTTTGAGGAGTGAACCAATGGGTTTAATTTCTCTCTCTCCTCTCTCTTTCGCTCTCTCTTTCCCCCTGACTCTTTATTGCTTCTTTACTCTGTCATTCTTTCAAATAAAACTTTGAAAATAATGTGATTAAAGGTGACATATTCAGAGATTGACCACATTTCTTAGCTTGACCTCCAACTACAAATTAAGTGAAACTCAATGATGAGGTTTTTTTTTGCTTTTACATACTTTTATATATTTTCCATGTGTTTCTCAGTAAATTACACATACGTACACTCATCCATGTAAATATTCTCTCTGATCCTCTAAAGAAAAAACCTGCTATTTCAAAATCTCTTTAGTTTTAGTTTGGTTTAAAACTAAGTATCAATTTTATAGAATAAATTAATCCAGGATTAGTACTTTAACAGCAGTGCTGTGTTGACTCTTTTTCTAACCTCATGTTGAATCGCAACGTAGTGCCTTCAATGCCAAGGAGAGATGGCAGCATGCACTAGTGTCTCAAGGTATCCTTGCTTTTCCCCTTATTTTCAAGTTTTCTTAAAATACATTTTTAAATTTAAACCAATAATTTAGTACAATTAACTCACTGAGTTGTGAAAGTGATACAACTGAACTCACCAGAGTCTAAATAACTGCCCTACAGAGTTTTATTCAACGAAGTCATGAATTTCTCACCACAATAGGTGAAATCTTCCTATTTCAATTAGTTTTGATGGTTTTATGTCAGTGGAATTCTATTATTGGAGCAAAAAGTAAACAGAAACCACCATACTTACTGAAAACCACTTTGCCATCTCAAAACCATAGAAAGAAATGGTGTCAAAGAATACAAGCACCACTGAGGCTAGCAGCAGCTTAGAAACGCGTACACCATACACCTCTCCAGTCATACTTGTCTGTAACAGCCTTCACCCCTAATCTCTGAAAGAGTCTAGGACTTAAGAAAAACGTGCCACCCTCATCAATAATCTTTGCAATCATTGTTTTTCTACCATACCTGTGTCAAAGATAGACTTCATGTGTCTTGGGTAGCAAATGTAGTTTTGGGGACTCTACAGTAACTCCTCCAATTTTGGAGAATTTTCCTGTTGATTGCACAATGGGAACCATATCTATTTAATAGTGAATTCTATTGAAGTGATTTTATCTTGTATTCTGGTTTGGAGATACCAAAGACTAAACTGGAATTAAGTAGTTTAAGCTACCAGGAGTGGTAGATTATGTCCTGGAAATTCAGCAGAAAGAGTTATGTTGTGATTCAAAATCTTGAGAGATCCTACAGTCATGGACTGATATAGTTGGAGTATGTCAATATCAGTCCTAATCTCATCTTTAAAATATTAAGCTGATGTTAAATACCACATTTCCTGCCATGTGAAGAACATAGTTTTATAGAATGTGCATGATTTTTTCTTTGGTAATTTTAGATAAGACTGTTTACTTATAATTTACATTCTCATTTGTTACATTGCTATCATGCTTAACCAATGCTCATGGGGTTTGATAAGATCTCCTTGGTAGATTTCAAGAAATTATGGCCAATCATTTACTATGTAGACAGAACAGTTATTTTGCTTATTAAACACATGCCATTTGTTTATTTTTTTAATTTAATTAAAAAATATGTCTACTTTTATAAATTGCGTCAATCATCTAGAGTTACTTTTTCAGGGAAGAAAACTCATATTTAAGTGAGTTATTAAATTACAAAATTTAGATATATTATAGCTTTTTAAAAAAATCCATGCAGGGGCCCAGAGTGATATCATAGCTGTTAAGGTCCTCGCCTTAAACATGCCAAGATCCCATATGTGCACTGGTTCTAATCCCTGCAGCCCACTTCCCATCCAGTTCCTTGCCTCTGACCTAGGAATGCAGTTGAATATGGCCCAAAGCCTTGGGACCCTGCACCTCTGTGGGAGACCCAGAGGAGGCTCCTGGCTCCTGGTTTTGGGTTGGCTCAGCTCCAGCCATTATGGCCACTTGGGGAGTGAACGATTGGATGGAAGATCTTCCTGTCTCTCCTCCTCTCTATATATCTGCTTTTCCAATACAAATAAATAAATCTTAAAATCCATAGAGTATTAACTCTGAACTAAAAGTTTGGCAGGATAAGTTTTGACTGGACTAAGAAATACAAGCCAATAGATTTTTTAATTGGACATGTATTACAGTAACTGCAGATAAATGAGTTGACCTGTGGATGTCTCACATGTGTCAGGTTACTGCATGTATAACTCATTTGTCTACATTTAGAAATTTAATAGCAGCACTTTCAAGCATAGCTGTGGGAGAGAGGCACCATACTCAACTGTTGGTGGCAGTGTGTGCCAGTACAGCCACAATGGAAGAGATCAGTATGAAGAGTTCTAACACTATTCATCTATTGTGTGATCTAGGTATCCCACCCTTAAGAATACAATACAAAGGAGGGCAAATCTGCATATGAGAAATTGACTTATGACTCAATATTTATAGCATCAAAATAATATACCCTTTTTTTCTAAAGATTTATTTTATTTTTATTGAAAAGTCAGATATACGGAGAGGAGGAGAACAGAGAGTAAAATCATCCGTCTATGAGTGGATTCACTCCCAGTCTACCAAATGGGTACAGGGTCCCAAGGCTTTGGGCTGTCCTCCTCTGCTTTCCCAGGCCATAATCACGCAGGTGAATGGGAGGTCTAGGATTAGAAACTGCGCCCACATGGTATCCTGACACGTGCAAGGCAAGGACTTTAGCCACTAGTCTATCTCCCTGGGACTCACATTGCTTTGGCCAGCAGAGCCAGTAATGTGGACAGGGAGAGGGTCTGGGGATGAAGCACCGACAGGAGACCAGTGATGGTACAAGTCTCTATGAAGTCTCCCTTTATTGCTCCTTCACCTCCTTATATACTCTTCTCCCCACATCCTCATTTAGCAGGATATTGGATACAGATGAGTCCAATTAGTCTAGATGATTTTAGCCACAAGCCTAGTTCCTGTTCCTGCCCAGGCTAACGAGCACTATTCAGTTCCTTTCCCACAACACCATATACTTCCTTAAAACACAGATTTATATTCTTGGATAAGAAACAGGAGAGGAAGGAAAAAATGGCCGACCATGGAGAGTTGATGTAGGGGGGAAGGCAGAGAGAGAGGGCCAAAAAGTGCCAGAAGAAGGAGTAAGTATAGTTAAAAATAGTATAAGCAGGCATGCAAACCTCCCAGGACACTGTGGAATCAACAAGATCCACGCAATCTGGAGAATCAACCAAAAACAACGGCAACAAAGGAACCAAGGCTGCACTCGGCGGCTGGGCTTGGCGGCTCAGCTTGGTGGCTCAAAAAGGTTGAGTTGCGAACTCAGCAGGGGAAAGGCCGGCGGGAATTTTAACTGGAAGATATACAGGCAACTGCAGGGAATCATTGCACAAAGCCCCTCCAGTGGTGGCTAGAAACTGCAGGAGTGCTGAAACCTCTAGCACTGGTAGCGATGTTCATGACCTTGGCGGGGCCCAGGTAAAGATGGGGACTGCTACCAAACACACACTCCCCCATAATGCAACACCACGGTACCGGTAGGGCATTAGGACCCTGAAGCCCAGTAGCCAGAGGCTGCGGCAGTGAGGGTGAAATTCCCAGGATCACAGCTAATTTAAATTCAGGGCCAACCCAATCCAGGCAAAAGAGGCAGTGGAGCGGGTCCGCCACATCCCGTGCCTCAGACAAAAAAACAAAGCAAACCAAACCAAACCAAACCAAGCCAAACAAAACAACAACAACAACAACAAAACAAGAGACCACCAAGACCCAGGTGCCTAGGCACTGAAACCTAAGGCACTGAAACCTGAAACCCAGAAGGGAAACAAAAAACAAAAACTCCCTGGTCCAGAAGGAAAACAAAAACCTAGGCCAGCAAGACCTCAGGCCACCCACTAGGTGGCAACAGAGGTCAAGGGTGAGAATCCAGCAACACCTTGGGCCACAAATATGGGACGAAATAAGAGAATTAGCGAAGTAGAAACAGCTAGCAGCACCCCAAAAAGCCACCATAAAGCCTGGTCAATCGCAGAGATTACAGATGAAGAAATTGAAGATGTCTCTGATAAGGAGTTCAGAAAAATAATTATAAAACTCTTCAGAGACAATGAAAAACGAATGGGACGAGCTCAAAGATTTCAAAAACCACATAATCACAAAAACAAAATTACTCAAAAACGAGATCCTAGACTTGAAGCACAAAGTTGAGAGCTTAGCCAACAGAATTACAGCAGCAGAAGACAGGATATCCGACTTGGAAGATTCCCAGAATGAAAGCAGGCAGATTATTAACCAACTAGAGTCACAACTACACAAGGCGACCAAGACGATCCAGGAGATGAACGACAGCATCAAGAAGTCAAATATCAGAATCATGGGGCTCCCAGAAGGAGTGGAAAGAGAGACAGGCATACAACCAGTACATGAGGAAATTATGCAGGAGAACTTCCAAAATACCTGGAACATGAACCCAATCCAAATTTAGAAAAGCCAGAGGACTCCCCACAGAGTTGACCCAAAACGATCTTCCCCAAGACACATGGTAATCAAGTTACCCTCCAATGAGTACAAAGAAAGAATCCTAAGGTTAGCACGAACCAAAGAGAAGCTTACATTTAGGGGCAGGACCATCAGAATCACTGCCAACTTCTCAGAACAGACGCTCCAGGCAAGAAAGGAGTGGAACAAAATCTTTCAAGTACTGAAAGAGAACAACTGTCAACCAAGAATACTCTACCCAGCAAAGATTTTGTTTGTATTCGAGAATGAAACTAGATACTTCCACAGCAAAGAGAAATTAGAAGAATATGCCAACACAAAACCAACTCTACAAAATCTCCTTAGAAATGCGCTACTCCCAGAGGAAAAGGAAGCAAACCATAAGCAAGGATGGCAATCTGGGAGATCTCAATAAAGTCCATCCACAGAAATGACAATCAATTACCAACAACCTCAAAAACACAGGCATATGGCATGGCAAAATTATAATTTCTCAATATTAACCCTCAACACAAATGGCTTAAATTCATCACTCAAAAGGCACCAATTAGCAGACTGGGTTAAAAATCAGGACCCAACTATATGCTGCTTGCAAGAAACACATCTAACCAGAAGAAACTCCAAGAAACTAAAAGTGAAAGGGTGGAAACAAATATTCCATGCCAATGGACAAGAAAAAAGGTTGGTGTGGCAGTCCTATTCTCAGATGATATGGACTTCAAAGTAACCAACGTCAAAAAGGACAGGGAAGAGCGGTACATTTTCTTGAAAGGGAGGATCCAACAAGAACAAATCGCCATTCTTAACATTTATGCTCCTAGCCCGGATGTACCCAGCTACGTGAAACAACTACTTTTGGACTTAAAGGGAGACATAGATGAACATACGATAATTCTGGGAGATCTGAAAACCCCACTAACACCAATAGATAGACCAACGCAGCAAAAGCTCAACAGAGAAGCCACAGAACTCACACAAACAATAGAACAACTGGACCTAGTAGACAGCTATAGAATATTTCATCCTAAGGCCACAGACTACACCTTCTTCTCAGCAGTGCATGGCACCTTCTCCAGGATAGACCACATAATAGCACACAAAGCAAGTTTAACTAACTACAAAAATATCAGAATCATACCATGTACCTTCTCAGACCATCATGGAGTGAAACTGGAAATCAACAACTCAAAATGTCCCAGGAAACACGTAAACTCCTGGAGGCTGAACAATATGCTATTAAACGAACAATGGGTCAGAAAATAAATTAAAGACGAGATAAAAAAAATTTATGGAAACCAACGAAAACCCAGATACAAAAGTCCAAAACTTATGGGACACTGCCAAAGCAGTGTTACGTGGTAAGTTTATTGCAATTAGCGCGCACGTCAAAGCCCAAGAAAGGCAACAAATGCAGGAATTAAGCACACACCTCCAGGAACTAGAAAATCAACAGCAGAAGGACCCCACAAACAAGAGGAAACAAGAAATTATCAAAACAAGAACTAAATCAGAAAGAAATTAAAAAAACCATTCAGAAAATAAATGAATCAAAAACTGGTTCTTTGAGAGGATAAACAAAATAGATACCCCACTGGTCCAATTGACAAAGAAAAAACAAGACAAAGCAAGAATTAGCAGCATCAAAGATGAAAAAGGCAACATAACAAAGACACTACTACAATTAAGGAAATAATTAGAAATTATTACAAAGAACTATACGCCAACAAATCCGATAACCACTTGGAAATGGAAAGATTCCTAGACTCCCACCACTTACCAAAACTCACCCCAGAAGCAACAGAAGACCTGAATAAACCCATTACTGAATCAGAGATAGAATCAGTGATTAAAGAGCTCCCAACAAAGAAAAGCCCAGGCCCAGATGGTTTTACCACAGAATTCTACAAAACATTCCAACTAGAGCTAACCCCAATCCTTTATAAGCTCTTCAAAACAATAGAAAAGGAAGCAACTCTTCCAAACTCATTCTATGAAGCCAATATCACCTTAATCCCCAAACCGAACAAAGAATTAACAGAGAAGGAAAACTACAGACCCATCTCCCTGATGAACATTAACACTAAGATTCTCAACAAAATCCCAGCCAATAGAATACAAAAAAACATCAGACAGATCATCCATCCAGACCAAGTAGGTTTCATCCAGGGAATGCAGGGATGGTTCAACATAAGGAAATCCATAAATGTGATACATCACATCCAAAAACTGAAAAACAAAAACCATATAATAGTATCAATAGATGCAGAAAAAGCCTTCGACAAAATTCAACACCACTTCATGTTAAAATCCCTAACCAGGGTGGGGATAGAAGGAACAATCCACAATATAATCAAAGCAATATATGAAAAACCCAATGCCAGCATCATACTAAATGGAGAAAAACTGGATCCCTTCCCACTGAGATCTGGAACAAGTCAAGCCTGCCCACTATCACCACTGCTTTTCAATATAGTCCTAGAGGTACTTGCAGAAGCCATAAGACAAGACAAAGAAATCAAAGGAATCCAAATTGGAAATGAAGAAGTCAAGCTTTCACTATTCACAGACGACATGATTCTTTACATAGAAGAACCAAAAAAACTCAATACAAAGACTCCTAGAACTCACACGAGAATTTGGCAGAGTGGCAGGATACAAGATAAATGAACAAATATCAACAGCCATAGTGTACGCAAACGGCCACAAGATGGAAGAAGATCTAACCAACAAGCTGCCATTCAAAATAACAGAGAAAAGCATGAAATATCTGGGAATAAACTTAACCAAAAGGGTAGAAGAACTTTATAAAGAAAATTACAAAACACTCAAAAAACAAATAGAACAAGACCTCAAAAGATGGAACAACATCCCATGCTCCTGGATAGGCAAAATTAATATCATCAAAATGTCTATACTACCAAAAGCAATATATACATTCAATGCAATCCCAAATTACCCACAGCATTCTTCATCGAACTGGAAAAAAATGATACACAGATTCATCTGGAAACACAAAAAAACCACGAATAGCCAGAATTGCTCTGAAGAACAGGAACTTAACAGGGGGAATCACAGTACCAGATCTATGGACATACTATAGGGCAATGGTTATCAAAACAGCCTGGTACTGGCACAAAGATAGAGAGGAAGATCAGTGGAACAGAATAGAAACAACAGATGGAAACCCACACAGATACAGTCAATTAATCTTTGACAAAAAGACAGACAACAATCCAAGCAAATGGGAAGATCTGTTCAATAAATGCTGTTGGGACAACTGGTTGATAGCCTGCAGAAACAAAAAGATAGACCCACATCTCTCACCATACACTAAGATCAAACCTAAATGGATAAAAGATCTAAACCTACATCCAGAAACCTTCAAACTTTTGGAAGAAAATGTTGGAAACACACTGCAGGAGTAGGCCCTGACTTCATAAAAAGGACTCCAAAAGCACTAGAAATCAAGACCAAAATAAACAATTGGGACCTCATCAAACTAAGAAGCTTCTGTACAGCAAGGGAAACAATCAACAAAGTAAAAAAACAACCTACAGAATGGGAGAAGATATTTGCACACTACATAGGAGATAGAGGGCTAATCTCCAGAATATACAAAGATCTCCAGAGAAACCAAAACACCAGAACAAACTGCTCAAGAAATGGACATGGAAAACGGTCAGACATTTCACAAAGGAACAAACCCAAATGGCAAACAAGCATATGAAAAAATGCTCAAGTTCCCTGGCAATAAGGGAAATCCAAATGAAGACAACAATGAGGTACCACCTAACTCCAGTAAGGATGGCACACATACATAATACCACCAACAATTGTTGGTGAGGATGTGGGGAAAAGGGAACCCTTCACTGCTGGTGGGACTGCAGACTTGTACAGCCTCTATGGGAATCAGTTTGGCGAATATTCAAACAACTGAAAATCAACATACCATATGATCCAGCAATAGCGCTCCTAGCGATATATACAAAACATCTCCTACACAAGAAACCAACATGCATGCCTACGTTCATAGCAGCACAATCAGTAATTGCAAAAACATGGAAGCAACCAAAATGCCCAATCAATAGAAGACTGGATAAGAAAGCTATGGTTCATCTACTCTATGGAATACTACTCAGCTATTAAAAACAACGAAATGCAGTTCTTTGTGGTCAAATGGGCCCTACTGAAATCCATCATGCTAAGAGAAATAAACCAATCCCAAAAGGTTAAATACCACATGTTTGCCTTAATCTGAGATGAAAAGATGACAACTTGGAAGATAGTACCTGTATATTGTAATATTAGTGCAATCTCTAACAACCTGCATCCAATGCAATAAGATAATGCGATAAAATCTATAAACCAACAATTAATGTCAGAATACTTAAGATCTACATCGAAGAACTGTAAAACCCACTATACCCTCAATATGCTATGTTAATCCATAATGGGGAGGGAGTGCAGGGAAGTCTTTCAGGACCATAAAAAGAGTGAGGAAAAAGTACAATATAGCCTATCAAGATCAAATCTGGTAATTCATAGACAACAGACTGAAAGCAGCACTAAACAGTAGTAAAACTACTATACCAATGCATGAGGGGGGAATTGGGTGCGATCCTGACAACCTCTTAACAGGAAGACATGTGCGTGGAGCAGGGGGGCACTCCAGAGTGGAGCACGTGGTAAGGAGGAAGCTTGGATCCCAACCATGAAGACTCCCAGACCTTTACCACAAACTATTAATACGAGCAACAAGAACTATATCCCAACTGCCAAGGAGGCCACAGGGAATTGGATGCCCTCGGAGGCCCAGTACTCTGAGGTCACCCACCCCCAACCGGAGATTCCACAGGGGATGGAAGAAGTCCAAACACTACAGTGCAGAAACCAACGTCATCGGAAAGACAACCAGAAGCCCTAAGTGGTCCGCAGACACAGAAGAACAATAAACATCCTTCGGGACCAGGGAGGAGAGCTTTCTTTGGTCTGAGCCTGGCTCCACCTCTGGACCCCCTCCCTCCCTCGCAATGACCATCGGGATCACTCCGAAAAACCCTCACAGCAAACAAACAATCATACAAACTAAAAAAAACCTAAAATAAATAGACAAACAACAAAAAGTAGAGCTTGGAATCTGACAGGAAAGAGCTGGCGTGGATTAGCTCATGCCTCGCTGGGTGGGACACAAAGATTAGTCACTCCTCACCATGGTGTTGAGGATTTTCCTGCACACCCCCCCCCCCCAAAAAAATGTTCTGCACCTTAATTGTCGACAAATGTCTTGTTAGAGTTGCAAGCCAGTCTAGATTATCCTAAAATCTGCCAAGATCAGCAAAATTATACTTCAACACAACAAATGGCTAAATACTAAAATGAAATAGACACAAGACAGCTGAATGGTACTTTATAGCCATTTTAAGGTATATAGCAGCCGGTCCTGTATATAAACTAAAATTGAAATGTCAATGAGCTAATCATAGTTTGTGGTTAAGAACTTGCTTTTTTTTTTTTTTTAACATACTGGTTACTCAAAACCATGTCAATTCCATAATGTTGCAAATTGCTGTTGATGTTATATTGGGACTCTTAATTGACTGGGATGATATTCTACCAGCTCTAACTTTGGACCAGAGATGGTCTCCCCAAGAAACTGTTCAACCTATCTGGACAATAAGTAGCTGGACTCTATGCTTGGTGTACGTTTGCAAGGAAAGAATTTTGATTGAATTTGAACTGTAATACTGCATCAAGGTGGAGGAATCCACCGGGGGGGGGGGGAACGGGCGTGGGGAGGTGTGTGGGGGGATTCCCAGAGCCTATGAAACTGTCACATAATGCAAAATAATTAATAATACAAAAAAGAAACAGGAGAGATACTACCTGCTTTTGACAATGCTATACATGGAAACTAGTATATGATTTAGGCAATATGGGATCTTGAAATATACAAATATGAATAGATTAATGATTGTATTGTTCAATTTTATTTTCCTATTTGCTAGTGAAATTTTTTCTAGTGTACAGATAATTGTTTAATTTCAGTACTATTGTGAGTCTTTTATCTTCTACAAACTTCTTGGCATAATGCCTTTTGGTTAGTGATCAACCACACTTTAATATTATTTCTTTTCTAAATTTCTTATTTTATTTATTTTATTTATTCATTCATTCATTCAACAGTTCAAAAGACACAGGGATTTCCTCTCATACTGAAGATTATCTAGCCAAGCATTTGAAAACTTAGTTTTATTCCATTCTGAACAAAAATGGTGAGATCTTCTGAATTTAATATATAACAGCAAAATTTATATGCTTCGATTATTATTTTGTACACTAAAATACAGTATTTTCTCTGTTAACTTGTTGCTGAATTCTGTATTAATGAAAGCCTGAATTTTGTCATGATAAAAATAAGCTAAAAATTTGTCATTGTAAACAAAACAAAACAAAACAAAACAAAAAAAGCAGTAAGATGGGAGGAGGAGAATAGGTGAGATCATGGGCAAGAAGGATGGTATGATAAGAAATAGCAACATGGTATCAAGACCATATATATATGGAATACAAAAAATTGCTCACATATTATAAGTACAATTTAAACAAATTTAATAAATAATATTTCAATAACAGTACACATATCCTTGTCAACTACATCCGTAGTAGTACTCTATGGGTTCAATTAGTTTGTCATCCATCCCTCTGCGACAATTAGAATTAGATATTATTTGACTACCTAATAATTGTTTCATTGGGACTGGAAACATTTTTGGCTATAAATGTACTATGTCGTGCCCAGCGCGATAGTGTAGTGGTTAAAGTCTTCGCCTTTCACGTCCGGGATTCCATATGGTCACCGGTTCTAATCCTTGCAGCCCCATTTCCCATGTTGCTCCCTGCTTGTGGCCTGGGAAAGCAGTTAAGATGGCCCAAAGCTTTGGGACCCTGCACCTCTGTGGGAGACTGGGAAGAGCTCCTGGCTTCGGATTGGCTCAGCTCCAGCTGTTGCAGCGGCTTGGGGAGTGAAACATCAGATGGAGGATCTTCCTCTCTGTCTCTCCTCTTCTCTGTGTATCTGCCTTTCCAATAAAAATAAATAAATCTTTAAAAAAATAAGTGTACTATGTCTAGGCAAGCAGGAAGGAGAAATCTTTCTCAGTTGGTCTTGACACGTATTCTGCTAACAAATTAGTTGCCAAATGACTGATTCTGAAACGCAAATTTTATTTAGAAAGAGAATAAGTTATTAGAAATTGTTCCCTTTTTTCTTAGAAAACCTTAGGTTGTTTATTTTAGGTTGTTTTGGCAAAAATTCTTACACAGATTATTTCATGATTATAGCATCCATGAATGCTCAATCAGTCAGGGGGTTGTGCAAATTAGAAAATTACAAATGTATCTGACCCTGAACAAACCTGTGTTTTGTTGTTGGTGGTGTTGTTTGTTTGTTTTGTTTTGTGTTTAGCTATTTTTTTGTTTGTGTTTGCCTTGTTCTTTACAATGGCTATCATGGTATTAACATTATCTTACACAAATCTTTACAAAGCATAAGAAAACTCTTAAAACAGCAAAATTTGTTTAACAACTAATATCTAATTTCTTTCCAGCATAATTATTAAGTGTTATCAGGCAGTCACCAAAAAGACCCTCTTAAAAGTAACTTTTATTTTCTTTGACAGACCACAAACTTTGTGTTGAAACTTATAATTATTTGACATGCGTTTGACCATGAGCTATCACAGCATCCTTCAGCAAATTCTGATACCACTGTTTCAACTGAAATTGTAATTGTGTATGTTTCTTAGTTATTTTAACAGAGCAGAGGGAGCAATTTATCATTACAATTGTATTAATTGGAATCAAGCTTCTGCTTTTTTAACAGTTCTATTTTTTTTAAATTCAATTGCTTCTTCCTAGGATGTAATAAACAAAATATTCCCTAGTTTCTTTTTTTAACTTGTTCTGATAAAAGCTAAAACACATGAAATGGATCTACCCTTCAAATTTGAACATGTTCCAAAAAAGTAATGATTTCCTGATTTTGAAATGTATAAATCTTGTGAATCAGGTCCTATTTGTTGAAAAACAGCAACAGTAAATACATTGAATGTTGAATCCCCAACGTTGTGTTTTTCTATAGTTCATGTTTGCTAGATCAATATCCATGAATGTATTGAAGGCTTATTCTGAATATGAAAATGCATTCTTCTATTTATTATTTTAAAATTTTGGTTTCCTGGAAAATATATGTATGAACTTATAACTAACTGAAGGCAAGCCAGAAGATGACATATTAGTGATAATTATTATGCCATTTAATGAGCAAATTATGCTAGAAAATTTTTTACTTCCTACCTGATGATAAGGCTGTGTCTTGGTATACAGGATTTTAGAAAAGAAAACTATACCAGTAAGTGAAGTTTTATTTTTAAAATACATAGTCTTGCAAACTCCAAATGAATGGATATGGCTCTAAATACAATTTTTTTTTCAGATAACATTTCAGGACAACTTGTTTTTATAGAAAAAAATGTGCAGATTAGAATATAGAAAAAGGGTTATTATTTAAAAAAACATTTAAAAGTAATTCATATATTGTGCTTTGACACACATTACAATGTGATGTTCTATCTAGAGCTTTCATCAAAGAGATACAGAGCAATTTGAAGCTCGGGTGTATGATTTTTAAGCATGGGAGACGGGAGCTGCCTATCTTCCTTTCATTAGCATTTATATTGAGAATTCAACATCGTTTGGCTAACACAAGGGTTGAACACCAATTACAAGTTTGTTGGTTTCCATAGAATCATATGAATCTGTTTCATGTTGTCTTGGAAACAAAAGTGTCTATAAACACAATTGTTCCATCATTTAGATTGTGAAAGCAACTTTGAACATTTTCCTGGATATCAAACTTTGTAAACGGTGTGTTTATGTTCATGTTCTCAGAGTAAAAATGGCAGATTCCATTTAAAAATATGAAAACATAAAGTAGAACCATATCCAACTGCAAATGTGTCCTTTATTCTTATTTTCATGGTCCTTTGAACATACGAAAGTATGCTCCTTGCATTTCCCTTATGATATGAGGAAAATGAAGAATTTAAACATATTTGATGACTCAGCATACTGCATATAGTTCATTGAAAACCTCTCACTTAATCATATTTCCATCTTCATTTATTCTGTGTAATATGAATATAAATTAAAATGAAACATAGAAAAGTGAGACAAATTATGTGACCTGATAAATCACATTTACTTTGCTATAAATTTAGCAATTTGTTTTCTATTGACACTTTTTAAATATATTTATTCTCTAAAATGGAAACTGAAATCTAACTACCACTGCAATTGTGTGTAGTTGGTAATTCCAGGAGATGGTTAGGCCATGACAGCTTCACCCTAATGGATGGATTTCTGACTTTTGAAAATGGTGATTTCAGTACTGTCTCATTACATCATCTGTTACTGTGTGATGACAAAGAAAGACGCACTTGACAGGTATCTTCACAGTTGTGTTAGAATCTATGTTAAAATTTAAAGTTCAGTTTTCTGCACCCTTTGGATACATTTAAATGTTTATATATATTTTCACACATAATTAAATATCATACATGTTGCTTGTGAAAAAATACTACACAATATACAATACAACTCACAGGCAAAAAGCAAATATCTGAAGATCTGATTGTTGTTTTTATGCCTTGTCTATACTTCTGTGGAACTCTACTCTCCATTTCTTCACTTGTTAAATATAATTTTCACATGTGCTAATACCTGTGGTTCTACAATTCACTAAAATTATGTTTTTGCACCAATTAAATAAAAAGAAGGAAGGGAACTGAGAGAGGCAATGGTGGAGAAAATATGTTAACCTTTTTAAAATTGTATCTATGTAATACAATTGATCTGTTCTCTTTGTATTAATAATAACCAACAAAATAAATAAATAGAAGCAAATTTTTGAGTACACATTTTAGAAAAGTATTCATAATATTTTCCTTTCTTGATACTTTTCCTCAACATACAAATATGCACATGTTTCTTTATAAGTACATTTCTGCCTAATATTTATTGAATCACTTTGGCTCAAATATTCTAGCATTCATTTTCTCCAATTTAGATAGAAATGAATGCTTGCAAACATATTCAATCATTATCTGATATAATGTACATCTGCACACATATATTTATTTGCTTAATTTTATTTATTTTTTTTTGTAGAATAGCTTCTTAAAAAACAAAAGATTTGCATCCCCAAATAAAATCTTTGCAAGAACTACTGCTTGACTCAAAAGGCATAGTGACAAAAAGAGAGAGGGAGAGGATAAGGCAAGAGTTACTATACCTACTGATTCACTTTCCTCATATTCACAGCAGCCAGAACAACACTAAGCTGAAGCCTGCAACCAGGAATTCCATCTCTGTCTCCCACATAAATGGGTGAAACTCAGGCCCTTGAGACAATCTGTTTTTCGCAGACCCAGTAACAGGGAGCTGAATGAAGCAACGTAATTGTATCTGAAAATCACACTTTGATTTGAGATGTGGATATTCCAAGATGCACTTTGATTCCCTGAGGAATTGCGCCCACCTCTTACATATATAAACTTAGTAGGTACATACCATATTCCTCTTTTATGCTCTGGAGTCTTTCCTCTTCTTCTAGTACTAGGGTTTAATTAAAACGAATCCCACTGTGATTAATGTTTCTACAGTTGAGGTAACATCAGTTCAGAGAATACTGCACAACTAATCCTTTCATTCTCTCGATCACTGTGTCTGCCAAGAACTAAGAATGCAGTGACTGCTGTTGTATGAGTTTTACCATAGCATGCCCTCATCATTACAAACCAAATACCCTCTGTGATCATGTGAGTATTATACCTCACTGCTGACTTCACTATCAGGGTACTGCAAAATTTGTAGACTGCTGTTTAGTTTCTTTGTTCTTAACTGCATCTCACAAAATAAGTGGTAAATATCTAAGTACATTGCTGATTCTCTGATTTTTAAATCACATCTGTTGCTACTTGCTACTTATTAAAGGACCATTCAAATAGTTTTGGTGTTTTCAGATATACATTTTTTCTCCCCAGAACAACAGAAGAAAAGCATGTCACGGCTGAATTGTTCACAATGCTGGCTTATGATGTAGGTGCCAGCTCCTGGCAATGCTCCACTTCCCATCCAGCTCTCTGTTAATCCCTTGGGAACGACATCAGAAGATGCCCGAGTGTTTGAGGTCTTGCCATTCCTGGGTGAGACCCAGAAGAAGGCTCTGGCTTTTGTTCTGAACCTGATGTGCCCTGGCCAATGTGGCCACTTAGTCAATCAGTGGATTCCAAAATTCCCCTCTCTTTCTCTCATTCTCTCTTCTTCAGGCTCTATGTAACTCTTTCAAAACCACATTTATTTTAAAAAGAATGTAATAATTAATAAATAATCTGTTACTATTGCAGTGATCTTGGAAGTCTCTTGGAACTATTTTCAGAAAAATCTAATTAATTTATTTAATAACTTATGTACTACTAAGTTATTCAACTCAATGTCAAGAAAGAATTGAAAATTTTAATTACAAAATTCTAGACAGATGATTTGGTGTAAAAGTGATGTAACTCAAGAGCCCTATGAATTTCAACATGTTTGTCACATTTAATTCATTTTTACTCTGATAGAATAGCAAGATACTTTGATTTTTATTTTTTGACTATGAATTAAGTTTGGTTTGCTGAATTAATGCCCACCTGGTCCTAACACATTGTCAATTATAAGTATTGCTAATTTTGATTCACCAAAATTTGATTAAATTTAGCATCAATCTCATAAGGGGATTTTTGTTTTATTTCTAATTTTTCTTATAAAGTATATTTAATTATGATATTAACATAGACTAAACATCCTTGGAAGATAGACCTCAATAGCAAAATTATTTTAAGATAAAGTATTTGGATTCTAGAATGGGTGTTTCTGTAATGGTATTTACAACTCCTCTTGGGATGTGTTTCAAGTCAGACAACCTTGATTCCAGTGTTCTCTCTGCATTTCTCAAATAAAGGTAAAAAGTAAATAATTAAAATATTAAATGGAAAAACCATTCAAAATTTTCATGATATGCATTTTCTACTAACCTTTTGAGGCACTCTCTTAAATACATAGTGTTTCCCTCAAAATGATATGGAAAGCATCTACCAATTTCCATCTAATGCAAGATTTTAGGTACAGTACAGTTTCTCCTTTAATTGTTTTCTGTGATGTTCCTTTGGAGTCATTGGATCTTGGGTATTGCTGTGAGAATATTAATTATGTTTTCCAATTTTAAGAAAACACAGTATTCTTCTGATTACTTAGACCTTCATGAATAGGCTCTGATATTTATGTCTTCAATGAATTAAATTTTAATTGTAGGAAGTTCTTATCTTATATTTTACTTTTCAAATCTCTAGTATATATATTGATGTTGTCTGAGTAGTATTTCATAATTATGATGGCCTAGTAGTTAATTAAACATCTCAGTAGACTTATTGGCATCTCAAAAAATTAAGCTTATTAGTATAAGGCGGTCTGAAAGCATATCATTAGACTCATTGTGATGTCTCAATGGCTAAATTCTTACCTTGAAAATGTCAGCATCCCACATAGGCGTAGGTTTGTGTCCAGCTGCCCCACCTCCCATCCAGCTAACTGCTATGGCATGAGAAAGAAGTGGAGCATGCTCAAAAGCTTTGGGACTATGCACCCACATGGAAGACTTCCCAGTGTTAGATGCTCCAAAAAGCATTGGCACCCAGCACCTAATGTGGGAGAGCTGGCAGAATCTCCTTGCTCTTGGCTTTAGATCAGCTCAGCCCCAGCCATTGCAGCCACTTAGGGAGTGAGCCAGCAAATTGAAAATGTTTCTCTTTTTCTCTCCTTCTCTCTGTAGATCTTCCTTTCTGACAAAAACAAGTACTTCAAAAAGAAGCATATACTGAAAAAAAAGAGAGATAGGAATAAGTGAAGAAGAATGGGTACTAATGTGGGAGTGCATAAAGATAGGGTGAGAAGCACCATAATGTTCTTAAAATGTATTTATGAAATATATGAAATCTTATTCCTTTATAAACAGTGAATTATGAAAAATAAATTTAGTAACAAACCATTTTTCAAAAACTATTTCTATTGCTATTTATGGCATCACCTAGTCAGTTTCTCAAAGCAGTTTCATGTGCCATACTAGTCATAAAAAAGTAAATATTTTCAATAATAAAATTTCCACCACCACCACTTCAACTGAATTATCTCCCTTTCTATGCATTTTATCATTTTTTTTCCTGTTGTCTCTACTTTGCTAATTCTGGGGCCTTCAATCTCTTTGTCTCCATGAATTAGTGGATTGCTAGACTCTATGTGAACTTGATTTCTCTGTACTTTGAACAACCAATATTGTCTAAAGAGTTAGCTAAAACATTTTTAAGTTTCTCTTATTTTGTTCCATAAATCTTAGGAGTTTAAACCCTATGTATCTTGAGTAAAATGACTGCAACAAGTGAGTGAGAGAGCAGGCTCTGTTTTCAATGTCACTACCCAGAAAGCTGTATCTGTAGCTGTTAACACTTTAGGGAGAGAAGCCTATCGCTCCATGTAGTTTTCTCTAGTTTACAGCAGGTGGAGTCACAGGGGGATAGCATTCCACCCCTCCATATTTACAGGCATGTCTATTCTCATCTGTTTAATATGTTCCCGCTATATCTGCAGGTATTCCTATTCTGATTTACTTTCTGTAACATCTGCTTATATTGAAGTCATCCACTAGACCATGATATTTAAAGTACTTAATAACTATATACTGAGGTACTTTTGAGATGCATTTTTATTTGTTAATTTTCATTCTGGTTGATGTTTCCTGTTTTACAACAGTATGATTACATTTTAATGCAATTTCAAATATGTTCATGATTGTTTCTTCAGACTAAATATCTGCCTTCCTCTCTTATACATCCAGTTTTTTTAAATTGATAATGATATTTTAGATATATTCACCTTGCCTTTGTTTCCAGCAATTTATTTTTTTAAGATTTGATTTTATTTTTATTGCAAGGTCTGATATACAGTAAGCAGAAGATACAGAGAGGAAAATCATCCTCCCATGATTCACTCCCCAAGTGTCCACAACAGTTGGAGCTGTGCTGATCCTCAACCAGGAGCCTCTTCCAGATCTCCCATGCAGGTGCAGGATCCCAAGGCTTTCTGCTGTCCTCCACCATTTTCTCAGGTCACAAGCAGGGAGCTGGATGGGAAGCAGGGTTGCCAGGACTAGAACTGGCACCCACATGGGATCCTGGCATGTGCAAGGTGTGGACATTCAGCTTTTAGGCAATTGTGCTGGGCCCAGTTATTTAGATTTTAAATAAATTAGCCAGTGCATTTCTTCATCTAGCTTCGCAGTTTCTTCCCTCTTCCTATTCTCTTCCCTCCGATCCTCTTTCTCTCCTGTCTTTCCATCAACGTGTTGTTACATTTCATGACTCACTTATTTGCATGCAGTTAAATTTACTTGGTGCAATTTTAAAAATTTTATTGTTTTCTTCTTTTGAAAAGATGTATTGATTTTTATTGCAAAGTCAGATATACAGAGAGGAGAGACAGAGAGTATGCTTTTTCTATTCTTTGATTTATTTCCCAAGCAGCCGCAATGGTCAGAACTGAGACAACCAGAAGCCAGGAGGCTTTTCCAGGTTTCCCACGTGGGTGCAGGAACCCAAGGCTTTGGGCCGTCCTTGACTGTTTTCACAGGCCACAAGCAGGGAGCTGGATGGGAAGTGGTTTTGCCGCGATTAGAACCTGAGCCCATATGTGATCCTGGTGCGTGCAAGACGAGGACTTTAACCACTAGGCAATTGTGCTGGACCCTGTTTTCTGTTTTTAAAATATGAAATGTCAAAAGAAGTGAATTGAGAGAGGCTTCCACCATTTGATTAACTCTTTAAATGTTCCACAGTGCCCAAAGCTGGACCAGACCAAGGTCAGGAGGCTGGAACTCAAACCAAATCTTTAATGTGTGTGACAAGGGACTAAAGTATATGAGCCACTATCTGTTTCCTAGTGAAGTACACATTAGCAGATAGTTGAATTGAAAGTACAATGGTTGAGGGTTGAATCAAACACTCAGATATGGATGTGGATGTCCTAATATACCAATTATCCACAACTCAAACTGCCTTTACTACAATTTGGTATAATTTCCCTTTCAACTGTTCACAAATTCTATTTTTATCCTTCTTATGGTCATGTTTTTCGATTAAAACTTGGGAAGTTATTTCCTTCTTATAAAAGTGCCTTTTTAGAAATATGGTCTATTGATATTAGGCTGATAGTCTAAAATTGCTTATTTTTAGAGTGTATACCATGAAGTTTTGTTATATGTACATAACATATGATGATTATGCTAATTAAGCTAATTATTTCTCTTGTACTTTGAGACTGTATATAATAAGATCTCCTGAGTTCTGCTCTTAGTACATTTTATCTATAAATATTTAAAATTGATATATTTTTCTACAGAATAAGGGCAACTGAATCCGTAGCGTATAGGTCCTGAAGTAGTGGGGATTGTCTATATTGATTCAACTGCTCCTTTGCTTTCTTGCTTCAGAAGGTTTGAGGTAGAGCCAAAGAATCTGAATCAACAAGTTAAGTTGTGCTGCTGTTGCTTATATGGATACCACAGTTTAAGAATCATACTTTTGGAGGATTGGTGGATGTAAGGATGTTGAGGAAAGCACAAGAGAAACTCTGTAATCACCTGAAGAAGTTATTTCTTAACAGAAACTGTATGAACATTTTAGGAGGAATGGAAACAAGCTGTTCTGCACATAATAGAGGAAGAGCTTTGTTTCCATGGGTTAGACTGACGGAAATTTTTGGTAGGGAGGCAAATAAAAATAGTGAAAAACTGTGGGAGAGGAGGACATGACTTGGCTGTGCAGGGAAGAAACTCAACAGCCTGTTTAACAACTTATTACCCTCCAAGTAAGAACTACCACATTATGGAGTCAGGAAGAGGCTGGGTACATAGCATGACTCCTGAAATTGCCTAGTGTGAAATCTAATGGCTTATGCTAACTCCAGGTCTGGACAAGTTCCAATGCAAGGGAAACTTTCTTGCTGGTTGCTGTTGAGGTGGAACATAATCAGTTATCCTACAGGGAATCCAAAAGAGTAGCAAGAAGCTACCATTTTAAAGTTGTCTAGTCCTGTGGCTACAGCCAAGGTGCACACAAAACTCTGTGCTGTGCACATAAAGGGGAGGCTTTGTATTAAAAAAAAAAAAAGAAAAAGATAAACCTGTGCCCCTCACTAACTGTAGACTGGAGCAGGCAAACTGACAGGGGCAACACATGCAGCTTCCCACAAAATTAAATAAGCCTTGAGGGGATTATCCATGTGAGCTACAAAGGCAGAGCATACAGAGACAGCTCGAGTAGGAAATGTGCCTTCCCTCCACTACTGGAATAGATTCTTGCTGCTGAAGGCAGCATCAGAACTTTATGACTATGGGAATTTTCTATGTAAACACGGGGATTCAGTGGCTGTAAAACAGTGTGTGGCCGGGTCCCTGCAAACAGACAACTGCACATATCTGTTGTATGGTTCATGTGCTGGAGCTATAGTAAGACAATTTTAGCCATCGTAAGTTAACCTTAGGAGCTGATAACCTGGAAGTAAAAGTCAAGAGGTGATCTCTCAAACAGACCCACTGCCTCGATTGTGCTGACCTAAGGGGAGATCCATCACTCTGAACCCCTGTGTCACCCTGGACACTGAGCCCATGCTTGAACAGAGATCACAATAAGTTCACACATTCAGACACCCATTGAAGGAACATTCATTTCATCAAGCCACAAAGATGTAGTTCAATGGATAAATACACTCACAGGAGTAGAAAATAGAATTAGAAACAAAAATTTTGATATGTCAAAAATACAGTGGAAAGCCTTAAAATAGAGCTGGAAAAGTAGAAGAAAGAATCTTTGAGGAAAATGGTTATGAAAGATATCAGACAAAAATGAGAAGAGAAACTAAGGAAAGCCAATGAAAGCATTCAGTAATTATGTGATGTCTTCAGCCAAGCAAACTCTTGAGACTTCCTGAAAGAATAGAGACTGAATTACAATCCCTTTTCAGTAAAATAACAACAGAAAATTTATCTAATAGAAATAAAGAAGCGGTATACACACAGAGCAAGCACAGAGAACTCTGAGGTGATATGACTAGAAATGATCCTCAATATGACACATTGTATTCAAATTTTCGAGCTAAACAGAAAGCTTATAAAAGGTTCAGATGAGAAATGACTGATTACATTTTTTTGGATTTAATATTTTTTTATTATGCTGCATTATGTGACACAGTTTCATAGGCTCTGGGATTCCCCCATCCCCTCCCCGTACCCTCCCCCCATGGTGGATTCCTCCACCTTGTTGCAGTATTACAGTTCAAATTAAGTCGAGATTCTTTTGTTGCAAACATATACCAAGCATAGAGTCCAGCATCTTATTGTCCAGATAAATTCAACAGTTTTTTGGGTAGACCATCTCTGGTCTGAAGGCAGAGCTGGCAGAATAGACTGATACATTTAGAGCATCTCCAATCCAATTTGCGCCTGACTTCTCATCAGGAATCTTACAGGCAAGGAGCGAATGATATAATACACATCCTCAAATAAGTTGCCAATTCAGAATATGTGGGTGATTGCCCTTGAATCTTTGCCTGCTTATTTCATGTGGGAGGTTATAGGCACATGGCACACTATATCCCGAGGAGAACCACCTGATAATGGTATTGGCTAACTGAAACCTCAACCTGACATATTCGCTGGACATTCAGACAAGAGTTGTGGGCTGTCCCCTATTCTCTCTTCTCTGTTCTTGGATGAGCTGTGCTGAGAATTCATTAAACTGTAACAGGTAAGATGAGACCCATAGCCTACCTGACAGCAACATGTGGTGTTGAGGACCTAAGTCATATCTTCCAGCTTATGTTCTGTATATGACCTACTGCGTACCTGCCAACCATGTGTGCTGCATGTGGCCTACTATATGATTGGATGTTCCAGAGTGATAGACGTGCCTTCTAGCCAACTACAATGTCATTGTTGGGTGGAGGGACTATGTAAGGTTGTGCTTCCATTACAATAAATGGATATACTTGATCAGATTGTCTCTGGTGGTTCATGCTGAGGAGTACCACTGCCTCACCCTCTTGGTGGTTTGGGGGGCCTGTTGGCAGGAAAACCTTAAGAAGAATATTATACCCTGCAGATTTCTCATTTCCAAAATAAGGATGAAATAAAGACATTACACAACACAAAGAAATTTTGAAAATTTGCTATTTCCTTCCCAGAACTACTGAAGATGCTTAAGGATGTGCTATTCAGAGAAACAGCACATAGCATTCACCATAATCAAATAATAAAAAGGGAGAAAATCCCTTAGTAAAGGCAAAGGAAGAACTCCAATGCCAACAAATGGATTATAAAGAGAAGAGTCTTTCATTTAGAACACTGGATACAAATGGTCGGAAATCTCTAAACAGAAGATATAAAATCACTGAATGGATTAAAAAACAATATTTATCTGTTTGCTTCCTACAAGAAACACAACTCATCAACAAAGAGACACACAAGTTGAAAGTAAAAGGATGAAAAAGATATTCGATATCAACAGAAAGTAAAAATGAACAACTATAGCATTGCAATGTTACAAAATAGCCTTTGGCAAAAAAATTGTTAAAGGGAATTACCTATTGATCAAGGATCAATTTAACAAGAAGACTGGCCTGTTGTGAATGTATATGCATCCAACAGCAGGATACCTTGTCAATGGATCTAAATGGAGACATTGACTCAAGCATAATAATAATGAGGGGGGGATTTAACACCCCACTTTCATCAACCGACAGATAGGTTACACTGAAAATCAACAAGGAAATAACAGAGCTAAATTACTCTTTGGGCCAAATGTACCTAATTGACACCTGCAGATTATACAAAAATAACTAATGCCAATTTTATCTCAAACTCCTTGATAAAAACAGCATCATCATAACAGAAAGTAATAAAACAAATAGAGAACTGAAGAACAATAACGTTGATGACTATGTATGAAAAAATCCCCAATAATATACTAGCTAATTGAAATCTAACAACATGTCACAAAGGTTCTTCAACCAGACCAAGTGGGATGTATCACTGACATGTTGTTATACAACATAACACACATCAATGAAAGTGACACACTGCAATAATAGACATACTCTATGTACAATTTATAAAGAATTCAAAAATCTCAACAATTAAAGCAAAGGGCCGTGTTAAGAAATGGATATAAGACCTGAACAATCATTACTCAAAATATGAAATCCAAAGTGTCAATGGATATATGGAAAAAAATGTTCACGCTCACTAGCCATCAGGGAAATGCAAAGATAAGAAATCACCAAGTTTCATCTCATAATACTGTGACTATTATCCCCACATTAAAAAAAACGCTGTAGTGTAATCATGAGGTATCTGTTGCATAATTCTTGATCTGTTTTCATTCTTGTCCTTTAAAGTCTGTCACTTTTGACACCATGTGTTAGTGTTTTTTTAATTTCATTTAGTGAAAAAAAAAATGTGTTTAAATGCTTTCACTAACACACAGTGAAATTCAAGTTGTGACTCTGTATTTTGAATTTCTGGATATCAAATATTTTGTTGAGGCCCTGGTACAGCACCTTGTGGCTCATGTTTCACCTTACAAGAGTCGGGATCCCATATGGGCTCTGGTTCATGCTCTGGCTTCTCCGATTCCCATACAGCTCCCGGCTTGTGGCCTGGGAAAGCAAGAAAAAAAGAACCAAATGTTACAAGTTGGAGAGGAGAAAGTCAAAACACCATGTTTGTCTAGGCAGAGAAGCCAGAAGACTCTACTGACTGACTGTTAAAATCATAAGAGAGTTTGTCAAATTTTCAGGATACAAAATCAATAAAATAGTCAATAGTCTTTGTATATGCATAGAACTCCATGTCTAAGAAAGAACTACTATAAGATCAGTTCCATTCACAGTAGCTGCAAAAATTTAAATAGGTTAGAATAGACTTAAACAGGAATGTGAGGGATCTCAATAATGAAAATTAAAAAAATAATAAACAAACAAATTAATAGGACCTGACATGGTAATATAGTGGCTAAAATATTCACCTTGTGGGGACCGGCATGATAGACTAGCAGCTAAAGTCCTCGCTTTGAACATGTCAGGATCCCATGTAGGTACCAGTTCTAATCCTATCAGCCCAGCTTCCCATCCAGGTCCCTGCTTGTGGCCTAGCAAAGCAGTCAAGGACAACCCAAAATGTTGGGACCCTGTACCCATGCTGGAGACCCGGAAGAAGTTCTGGACTCCTGGCTTAGAATCAGCTCAGCTTCAGCCATTGCGGCTGCTTGGAGAGTGAACCACAGGATGGAAGATCGTCGTATTTGTCTCTGCTCCTCTCTGTGTATCTGTCTTTCCAATAAAAATGAACACATTAAAGAAAAATCCTCACCTTGCATGTGATAGGATACCAAATGGATGGTGGTTTGTATTCTGACTGCTCCAGTTTCCTTCCAGCTGCCTGACTGTGACCTGGGAAAGCAGTCAAGGATGGGCCAAAGCATTGAAACCTGGCACCCACATGGGAGACCTGGAAGAAGCTATTCTTCTGAACATCCAGTGCATAGAGTAACTCAGACCCATCTATGTCACTGCCCTCAGATTTGAATTTAATGTACTTCCTTCTATAGCTGCTACCAAATATGTGCAAAAAACTAGCAGCTTCCATAACCCTTTTAAATATTATTTATTTTATTTTAAAAATTATTATATTTTCATATTTTGGGTACATTGCTGTTTCATGATTGTGGCATTATAACTTTATTTTTATAATCCTTTTCCACAAAATCTATACAATACAGTTTTCTTTCTTATTGAGAAGGTCTGACATTATAAAATATTTCACAGCATTTCCACAATTACTTGTCTAGCATCAGTATCTTCTCTTAAATTATGTATGATTAAATGCCAGACATTTATTTCACACTTAATAAGATTGAACTAGAGCTTTTCATTTGCAATGCTGTTCAAAAGTTGTCCAATGTTTTTCATGTTAATGTGTTTGGATCATTAATTATTCAGCTGCTTAATCAATGGTCTATATGCATATCATCCTCTTCCTCATTTTTATCTACAACCAATTATTCAACAAATATTGTCATTTTCTCACTGATTTATGTATAGAGCCTCTCATTTCTAACATTAATGCTGCCATATAAATCCTGATAATCTAAATTACTGAAACATGTCTCTAGCTAGTTCCCTTACGTATCATTTCTTTTCTCACAGAATAGTGTCAGAATCATAATCACGAGAAGTTTATTACCATTTCCCTTCTCTTGAACATTTTACTAGATGTTCTCTCATTTTTTGTTGATTGTAGAACACAGAAATCATTTCTCATTTTTCAGTATCTGTACTTGATTTTCTGCAGCCTGAGGTATGCTTTCTGGATTCTAGAATATTTTCACATATACAGTTTTCATACTCATCACAGAAATATTATTCACTCCATTTTTAAATTTTTATCAGCCTATAAAAAGAATATTTCCCCCAAATTTAGCATACTCCATTTTATTGAATAGAAAGTGTTTATCACGATCTGATTTTATCTATTCATTTATCCTTTTAATCCTCTATCTTATTACTAATAAGCTCCCTACAGTACTGAATTTGGACTCACATACTCAATTATTCTCAAAAGAGTGTGTATAAACAAGTACTACTTGATTGCTGAAATCAGGGAATGATAAAAATCAATATTTAGGAAGGCATTTTATCACTTGACAAAGTCTTTCAATAAATTAAAATGTCTAACCTCACACATTTTTGAAATACTTCTATAATTACAACACCCACTGTCAACATATCTTATCAGAAAAATCTATACTTTAAGCTCAGTTGCTCCTTATATTGACTCTCCATATGCTTTTTTGTGAGTCCCACATGATGGTTGTATTTACTTTCCAAATACTGTCAGGAGTTTTTCCAGTTTGGTACATTGCTATCCATATTCTATTTTCCTAAGGAGTGTCACAAATCATGAATCATTTTTTGTATGTGTGTGTCATTTAGATGCCTAAGTTATTTACATGGCATAGCTCTCCTAAATTCTATCACCTACCATTCTTTTCACATTCATCTGTGAGTTGACTGTATCTTTGGGTACCTGACAACAAATATCCGTATACCTATGGGTGTGTGTGTGTGTGTGTGTGTGCGTACGTGATTGTACACTTTTTCCTTCCTTGATGTCTTTCCCGTCTTCTATCCAAGTATTGTTTCCAAACGTTACTTCAGTTTTGTTCTGCTTCCTCTTGCTAGATACATGAGCACATGAGAGTATTTTCAGCATTTACAGAATAGTTATAAAACCCCTTATTCTATTTTCACAGATAATTCATTTAGATAAGATTTTTTTGTACGTGTGTGTGTTTTTGTTTGCTTGTTTGTTTTTAAGAAGTCACCTGGGGGGGCTCAGCGGCGTGGCCTAGTGGCTAAAGTCCTCGCCTTGAACGCCCCGGGATCCCATATGGGCTCCATTTCTAATCCCGGCAGCTCCACTTCCCATCCAGCTCCCTGCTTGTGGCCTGGGAAAGCAGTTGAGGATGGCCCAATGCATTGGGACACTGCACCTGCGTGGGAGACCCGGAAGAGGTTCCTGGTTCCCGGCTTTTGGATTGGCGCGCACCAGCCCGTTGCGGCTCACTTGGGGAGTGAATCATCGGACAGAAGATCTTCCTCTCTGTCTCTGCTCCTCTCTGTATATCTGACTTTGCAATAAAAATATAAATAAATCTTAAAAAAAAAAATAAAGAAGTCACCTGGGGGCCCAGCGAGGTAGCCTAGTAGCTAAAGTCCTTGCCTTAAACACACTAGGATCCCATAAGGGTGCCAATTCTAATCCCTGCAGCCCTGCTTCCTATCCAGCTCCCTGCTTGTAGCCTGGGAGAGCAATCGAGGATGGCCCAAAGCCTTGGGGTCCTGCACCCGTATAGGAGACCTGGAAGAGGCTCTGGGCTCCTGGCTTCTGATCAGCGCAGCTCCGAATCCTAACCCTAACCCTGATCCTGGCTTCAGGCCAGCAGTTGCTTGGAGAGAAAATCATCAGTTGGAAAATCTTTTCTGTCTCTCCTTTTCTCTATATATCTAACTTTCCAATAAAAAAGAAAATAAATCTTTAAGAAAAAAATGTCACTTGGATGATACAATTTGAAAGATATTGAAATGACTTGCTATTTCAGCACCTTTTTCTTGGCCTATCATTAATTTCCAAAATTATTATTTCTTGTGCCTGATTTTGGAAATCTAAGATGTAATCTATTGAAAAAGAAACTTCTAGGAGCAAGCACCATAGCTAACAGGCTGATTACCCTCTGGTAGTGCCCAGCATCCCTATTATGGATGCTGGTAAGTGCAATGCCTGCGACATTTCTGATTTATCTCCCTGACAATAGCTTGGGAAAACAGCACAGGATGGCTCTGAGACTTGGATCCCCACACCCACATCGAAGATCCAAAAAGAATTCCTGACTCCAACTTTGGAGTGGCCAGATCTGGCCCTTGTTGTCATTTGGGGACTGGGCCAGTGATGGAAAATCTTTTTTTTCTTTCTTTCTCTCTCTCATTAACTCTGAATTTCAGATTCAATAAATAAATATTTAACAAACACACGCACACACACACAAACACAGAAATGTGTTATATGAAAAGTAAATTAGTAAATCACCTTCAGCAATTAATACTGGTTCTTGAGCATGAAAGAAAGCATCAGGCATCTTAAATTTCAAATTAGCAAAACCAAATATTTAACCAAATTCTGGTACTAATTAACTAAAAATCCTTCCACGTTTACTTTTAAAAAATTACCATCATATATTTTAGACACTTATTTTATTGTTCAAGTTTAAACTAGACCCTTACTATAAATCAGAGTTTTAAATATTATGTTATCATATTTTTCCAATTTTTAACCAAACTTCATTCTTTTACAATTATAATTATTGCAGAATGTCCTGACCTGCAAGACACGACGCTCAAACCCCGAGGGTGGACTGGGAATGCCGGGCTGCTAGCCCCGGGCTGCTGGCCCAAGAAACACACGGACACATGTACTTGGTGAAATGAGTATCTCCTGCTCTTTATTTTACTCCTCATATATATACCTTCTTCTCCAGGGGAGGAGGGGAAAGGAGGTGTTTCCTGGAATTAATTATCTTAATTTGA
Source organism: Ochotona princeps (assembly GCF_030435755.1). NCBI lineage: Eukaryota > Metazoa > Chordata > Mammalia > Lagomorpha > Ochotonidae > Ochotona > Ochotona princeps. Next base: position 54,962,464 of record NC_080834.1, read on the forward strand.
AACAGGGAAGGAACTAATCATCTATATTGAAACAGGGGAGGGACTAATCATTTATACTGAAACAGGGGAGGGACTAATTATTTGAACAGGAACAAGGGCTGAGGTTCTGTTCCGCTTGCTTTGCACGAGATGTTCTGGTCGCAGTATCCTGCTTGCTGTGACCCTGCTTGCCCAAGCGAGGTTTTGCAACACAGCAGGTTGTCAGGCATGCCAAGTTTAAGGCATTTAAGTCTTTAGCTCCTAACAACAGAAAATTATATCTTTTATTTTTTAAAATGTAAACAATTTCATTTGTTTATTTTAGGATGCTACAAGCGCATGATACTATCATGTGTTGCCAACACGTGCCTATAAGCCTCAGCCTAAACACTTTTATTTTTTTAGCATATTTCTATGGTTAACCACAACAACCTGAACTTACACTAGCACTGTGAAAAGAGGGAATAAGATAGAACCCTTGGAACCACACCAAATGACTCAATTAACAAAAGGGATTTTAGTCCCAAAAATCTGCCAGTGGGAATACTATAATGTTTTCAGAATACTCAGGATGAAATCAGACGACTTAGATTTGCACAGTCTGTGAGTGTCTGTGGTTCAAAAAATAATTGGGTAGTAAAAATTCATACATTAAGGTGTAGAGATCCAGGATTAAGTCCCATGTGGACCCCAAAATTAGGCCATTCATATTATGTAAATCAAATTGTAACACTTTTGTAATAAAATAATTTAACAGATTTTACATATTTACCACAATCATTGCAGCTTGATGTTTGTATCTTTTCCATTTAACCACATAAACAAGTAAATACTTAAAGATACAATATTATTGTTTGAATTTCCCAAAACTTCCGGTAATTCCAATGTTTTGGAAAATTTTAAAACTCTGAAAAATAACCCAGGAATTTTTTTGCACTCTTTTTAAAGCATTGAATTTAACATCCACAAAATAGTAACCATATTTTTGTTAAACATACAACTCACCAATGTGGCATTTATTTTAAATTAATGCATGAAGGGAAAAACTCGGTAAAGATGAATTTGATCAAGACATCATCTAACCAGCAGCTGGTCTGTGTCCTGGCTGCTGCATTTCCCAACTGGCTCCCTGTTTATGGCCTGGGAAAACAGCAGAGGATTCCCCAAAGCCATGGGACTTCACAACCCTATGAGAGACCTGGAAGAAACTCCTGGCTGCTTTCTCAAGATTTATAGATTTAAGCATCATTGTAAGTGTAATCATTACCAGCAACATACTCTTACCAAATATTGGTGTTATATTGTATAATTTACATGGCCTTATTTTATTTCTTTCTTCTGAAAGAAATTTTTAGAACTGTTATTTGCTAACTACCTTTCAGCAGCTATTTATTTAACTGTAAAATAAAGGTGGAAGTCTTTGGAATATGCCTAAAGAAATTCAAACTCTTTATCAAATGTACTAGTTACTTAGTGGTTTACATTTGTAGAAATTTTTATCTCTGTTTATTTTTTTCTTCCTCCTTCTTTCTCTTGTTTTTCCTTTGTTCTGTCCTTTCCATCTCCCTTCTTTCTCCTTCTCCCCTTCTGCTTCTACTTCTTCCTTCTCTCTTTTCTCCTCATTTTTTATTCTATTAAGGGGCGCAATGACATTTTACATTTTTATGCTTGTTTAACAACTTCTATAGCACTATCATGCTGGCATATGCTATAAAATATGAAATGAGTGTGTTACTTAAAATGAAATTATAGAAGCTAGTAATTTTCCAATTATATGGTAATCATGTATTTTCAAAAATTGGTTGAATGACATGTTCTACATAATCTTAAGCTACTCAAAGGTAAATTTTCTCTTTGAATCAATTGTTCCAAACACTTGTTATATGCTGTGGAAGTACTGTTGATATGATGTTGAGAACACATTAAAATTTTTGTAAGGTCATCTTATTCTTGTAAGAAGTTTTCTATATTATTCAAGTATGGGGGGGAACAAAATATTGTATTTCTCCTGGTAGACATTTTACAAAGCATATGTTATATACTGGATCTTTGAGACTTCAATTATCTGTAAAGTTTAAAGCCTAGAAGACATGTTATATGTGTCCTATACTTGTAAAAACAAAATGAACTTTAAGGTATAAAACAGAGATTTATCATTATTATATCTGCTTATATTAGCCAAAAATTAAATATTTTTAGCATTTTAATTTGAATAATATATATGTAACACAAAAGTTCCCTTAACAACATATTGTATGCAGAATTTCTGCAACTGTAACAACATTAGTACATTCAAAAGACACCAAAGCAGCGTTCTGAGAGAATGTTCACCAAATCAAAACATATATTCCAGGGAATCTTGCTAAAAAAAATGTGGATATTCTCCTAAATTAAGCAATATGTCATTGATGTGGAACAATTGTAAAGGACTAGATCTTACTTGAAAGGCAGACAGAGATAGGCTAAGAGATAATAAAACAAGGGAATCTCACACACTGACCCACTTCCTAAGGGCCCATGATATCCGGAGATAGCCAGGCCAAATCTGCAACCCTGCAATACTGTCTGAGACTTGCATTAGCCCTAGGAAACTGGGAACTGCAACAGAGCTGGACTCTCAACCCAGGAAGTTCCAGCTCAGGGTGCAGATATACCAAGAACTGTCGTAACGATCATGCCTACTATCTGCTGTTGGTTTAGTTTTTATGATTGTAAATTCAAGCAAAAATTCAATCTAAAAATTGTTTCTAGTTAATGATTTTTAGGTCATACATTTTAATGTACTCATTATAAAAAGTGCCAGATATGCAAATTGAAATGAAACTATGCATTTTATCAGGAAAAGGTCAAAGACAGTTTTAAATGTTAGTCTAAATGGATATGTAAAATTAGTGTTGATATATTGATATATAAAATTCATGTTTTACGACAATGAGGATGCAATCTTCTAGAAGTTATATTGAAATTAAGAAAATAGAAGTTTTTTGAAGAGACAGTGTTCACAAGTAGCTAAATAAATGAGAAGTTCATGTTTACCAAAATTAATTATGTGCATATTAGGGAATGAATCTGAGATGTTGGCTATAGTAATGAGTATATCTAAAAAATATTAATATTTCATTCACTAGTAGTAAGTGCAAGGCAGGTTGTAAGGTGTTTGCAGAAGCATTCAAATAGAAAAAAATGGACATGTATGTTTATTTTACACAACAGGATACAAAATTAACACACATATCCTGCCCTATGTTTGTCTGAACCTACACATCTATGTAGAAAGTGAAGAGTGAAAAGATAAAGAAAAATGAAGAATGGATTTTGATTATTATTGGAATTTTAAAAATTGCAGGCTACACAGTGTTCATAAATTTCGTGCAAAATGATTTTCATACCCAAAGGGAATATTCATTTTTAATTGCTTTTAGTTTGTTGTGAGTCTTGTTTTGTTTGGTAATGAAACAAAAACATTTGAAAACTCACAAGGAAAATATTAATAATGCTTTACAATAAAGACATTGTTAATATAGGACCCATTAGATATGTTTATTTATAAATGTAATGAAACAGCATGATGTCGCAGAATTCTGTGCTCTTTTAATATATCAAAAAAACTAATTATACCTTTTGAGTAGCAAAAGGATTTCAGTTAGAAACACCTTTTGAAAATTTAGCCAAGTTACCATTTAAAGGCTATTCACTTACAAATCGTAACACATAATGCTTAGATTCTTATCAATGCTAGAAGTGGACATCGCTCTCCTTGTTTTGGAAGTGGAAGCAATAACATCACACTTCACTCATCAATATGATGGGCATGAATGTTCAGGAAACAAAATTTGTACTGTTTGTTTTATTTTGGCTAAACAAAAATTGGGTTTTTAAATTATAAGCACAGTTTTGTCTTGACTTACGGATATATCTTCCCTTTTGAAAAATTTTAAATTGTTATTGTCATCATCACTGCTTACAGCTTTAAACAGAGGTAGCTTTTGTGTCTGTTTCTGACATTTTTCTAACTATTCCTTTAAGAATATATTAAAACACCAATGATAATTTGGAATACATTTTCTAAGAACGTATTAGTAAATATTTTTTAGTTTATGCATAACTGTAGAAAATGTTTGCTTTTAAAATGTATTTTTCAAGTTTATTTTATGTATTCCCTTATTACATCAATACCTGTAGTTACTACTATGAGAAAAAACTTTGCTTTTTTTAAATTGGTATATATATTATATCTAAAACTGTAGGAAAAAGAAAATTCTTAATAAAGTTCAGAGAGGATATAAGAAAACAAAAAACATAGAAGCTGTTTGTGCTCATGGCTTGGAGGAGCTATGGATGAATATCATCAAAATATCTTTATTGCCCAAAGTAATTTACAGGTTCGATGAGATCCCTGTTAAGATAGCAAGGATAATCTGAGATCTAGGAAAATGACACTAAAACTAATATGGAAGCATAAATGACCAGACTAGCTTAAATGTTCTTAAAAGGCAAGAAAAATGAAGAAGGCATCACAATACCAGATTTCAAAAAAACAATACAGACAGCTATAATGAAAACAGCATGGAAATGGTAAAGAAAAAAAATGGACGTTGTGGATCATTTTATTTATTTTTTTTTTTTTTGCTGTATATAAGCCTCTTAGTTTGAATTGATTCCATTTGTTTATATTGACCTTGAATCCTGTGCTTTTGGTGACACTCCTATGAATTTGTTTTACAAATGCCTATACCTTGCAGAATGTTTCCATGCTTAGAAAACAGAGAGGAGACTAATATCCAGGATTTATGAAGAGTTTCAGAAACTCAACAATAGAAAAAAAAAACACAACTTTGTAAAAAATGGAAAAAGGAAACAACCAGGTATTTTTCAAAATAACAAATTTAAATGTCTAATGGGCATATGGAAAAATGATCGGCTCCCTAGCTATCAGGGGGATGCAAACAAAAAACACATTTAGATTACAGCTAACTCCAGTGAGGTTGGCCTAATTTCAACACTATATTCATAGTACCTTCATGGTATGGATTTATGGAGAAAGGCACCCTACTTCACTGTTGACATAGTGTAAGCTAATACAGCCATTGTGGAAGTCAATCTGTAGAGTACTTACACAACTGGAAACTTATCTATTGTATGACCCACCTATCCCCCTAAAAATGTATCCCCCAACAAAGTGAAATCTGCATATGAGAAAGTGAACTGTAGTCCTATATTTAGAGCAACAAAATCTACAATAGCAAAGACATGGAAACAACAATGATGCCCATCAGAATAGGGGTGGATAAATAAACACTTAGTGTATCTACTTCATGGAATACTACTCACCCATTATGAAAAATGTAATTCTACCATTTGCAACAAAATAGTACAGTTAGGGATTATTATGTTCAGTGAAATAAGCCCATATGAAATTGAAAACAATTCATATGTACTCTCTGATACAAGGTAGCCTTCATGCAACATGAAAGATTATGGACATATAGGTAAATGTGTAAAAATGCGATATTCACCTGGAGGAACTGTATAATGAAGTCTGGCATACTGAAAAGTGAAGGTACATTGCATTATGCACCTCTACTCCTGAGTAAAAGAAGTACCCCCAGTGAGGCTGCTGAATATATCTTTGCTTAAATATATCTGGGGTTTCTACCATTGTCTGTAACTATAATTTCAAGATACACCTGAATGTCAGAATGAGGGACTTGTGATTATCGCGATGGGCTGTTGTGTTGCAGTAATATGGGAAAAAAAGAGTGGGGAGAGAGAGAGTGCAGAGGAACTATAGGCACAGCTGTGCTAACTTACCAATTTATCTTCCTCTGTGGAAAGTGATATCGCTCAGCCTGTGGATTTATACCATAAAGGAGAAAAGAAATTTTAAAAATAGACTTTATAGAACATTTCAATGGAATAGAATTCCAAAAGCTAATCTACATGTCTAATCTACAATCAGCCAATTTTTGACAAATGAGCTAAAACTATTTCTTGGAAAAATTGTCTAACCATAAAATGACGTTGGGAAAATTGGACATCCATATAAAGAATGGTGAGATGAGGCCTCTGTATTACATCTTAAAAATATTAACTCAATATTTATCAAAGTTCTAAATCTGTCTTGATTCCATCAAAATTCCTGGAGAAAAACATTGAGAAAATTGGGAATAAACTGGTATTTTAAAAAATTCCAGGAGAGCAGATTTTTAAAAAATGAGACCGTAAGGTAGATAAATGTGATTGAATCAAATGAACAAGATTCTGCTTCGCAATGAAAGCAACCAAAAATTTTAAGAGTTAAATATGAGTGAATGTGAATATGATAAAGGATCAATAAAGAACTCAAGAAACAATATTCACAAAACAGAAAACCTTTTTAAGAAACGTACAAAGGACATGGGAATGCATTTTTTGAAAGAATGAACTGCAAATTTTTTTTTAATTATTTATTATTTAACTTCAGTAATTACATTGTATTATGTGACACAGTTACATAGATACTTGGGTTCTCCCCACCCCTCCCCAAACCCTCCCACCATGGTGGATTCCTCCACCTTGTTGCATAACCACAGCTCAAGTTCAGTTGAGATTTCCCCATTGCAAGCGTATAGCAAACATAGAGTCCAGCATCTTATTGTCCCGTCAAGTTCAACGGCTTCTTAGGTATACCCTCTCTGGTCTGATGACAGAGCCAGCAGAGTATCATCCCAGTCAATTGAAAGCTCCAACATACCATCAGCAAAAATTTACATCATTATGGAATTAATTGACATAGTAAAGAACTGCAAATGTTTAAGTGACTCAATGGAACATGCTAAGAAGAATTAGCATTAAGGGGATTTTATATAAAAATCACTTAAAGTTTTCATCTCATCCTTATCATCCAATAATTTAAAAAATAAAATAAATGCTAGTGAGTATATTGAGAAAAAAAATACTAATCCACTGTTGAAGGGAATGTGGATTCAAAAACTATCGGGACAAGGGAGGAGAGCTTTCTCTGGTCCGAGCCTGGCTCCAACTCTGGACCCCCACTCTCCCTCGCAATGACCATCGGGATCGCTCCGAAAACCCCTCATAGCAAACAAACAATCATACAAACTAATAAAAACCTAAAATAAATAGACAAACAACAAAAAGTAGAGCTTGGAATCTGACAGGAAAGAGCTGGCGTGGATTGGCTCATGCCTCGTTGGGTGGGACACAAAGATTAGTTACTCCTCACCATGGTGTTGAGGATTTTCCTGCACACCCCCCCCCCAAAAAATGTTCTGCACCTTAATTGTCGACAAATGTCTTGTTAGAGTTACAAGCCAGTCTAGATTATCCTAAAATCTGCCAAGATCAGCAAAATTATACTTCAACACAACAAATGGCTAAATACTAAAATGAAATAGACACGAGACAGCTGAATGGTACCTTATAGCCATTTTAAGGTATATAGCAGCCGGTCCTGTATATAAACTAAAATTGAAATATCAATGAGCTAATCATAGTTTGTGGTTAAGAACTTGCTTTTTTTTTTTTTTTTTTAACATACTGGTTACTCAGAACCATGTCAATTCCATAATGTTGCAAATTGCTGTTGATGTTATATTGGGACTCTTAACTGACTGGGATGATATTCTACCAGCTCTAACTTCGGACCAGAGATGGTCTCCCCAAGAAACTGTTCAACCCATCTGGACAATAAGTAGCTGGACTATGCTTGGTATACGTTTGCGAGTTAAGAATCTTGGTTGAATTTGAACTGTAATACTGCATCAAGGTGGAAGAATCCACCAGGGGAGAAGGGCATGGGGAGGGGTGGGGGGATTCCGAGAGCCTATGAAACTGTCACATAATGCAAAATAATTAATAATAAAAAAGAGTAAAAAAAAACTATTACAGAAAACAGAATGTAGTTTCTTCATTGATACAAGAGCAGATCTATCATATCACCAGTTATCCTATTCCTGGAAATGTATGCAGAGAAAATAAAAACATCAAGGAAAGAACTATTACACACCCCATTTTTATTACAACACAATTCATAATAACTAAGACACAAAATAAACACAGGTATCCACCTACTGATGAATGGATAAGAAAATATGGCACTTATACACAATGGACTGCCACTGTGCTATAAACCGAAATGAAATCATGCCTTTATTACAGCATACATGCAATAGAATGTTATGCTAAGTGAATTAAGCATTTCCCCAAAACACAAGTATGAAATATTTTCTCTGAGTGGTGTTGATTAATACTGCATACAAAAAAAGTATAAGAATGAAGCTGACAATTTATGATTTGATTATTCTTTTGTAACACCTGCATATACTTCAATCATACAGCTGTACAATATGTTACTGGTGCATTAAACCTCTGACTTTTTTAAAAAAATGATTTTATTTTTATTGAAAAGGGAGATTCATAGAGAGAAGCGGAGACAGAGAGGAAGATCTTCCATGGGATGGTTCACTCCCCAAATGGCTGGAAAGTCTGGAACTGAGCCAATCCAAAGCCAGGAGCCAGGAACTTCCTCCAGGTCTCCCACATGGGTGCAGGGTTCCAAGGCTTTGAGCCTTCTTGACTGCTTTCCCAGGCCACAAGCAGGAAGCTGCATGGGAAGCCGGGTGGAGTGGCCGGAATAGAACTGGCACCCATACGGGATCCTGGTGTGTTCAAGGCAACGACTTTACCCACTGCGATATTGCACCATGCCCCAAGATTCTGATTATTTAGCATACTGAAAATTTTACTTCAAAAATAAAGAAAAAAAGAAAGAATAGGACGAAGGGAGCTTGAAGAGACAAAGAAAAAGGGAGGAAAGACATATTCTTGAACTTAGTGAAAACCATGAAATTTCTTCTGTCTTAAAGACATTAAAAAAATCAAACAAAAAATCCAATGTATGAAAGACATATGAGATGGGCTCTGGCAAAGTAGAGTCGGTCACTGGATGATATGCACACAATTATACATTCCGTTCCTCCACTTCTAATTCCATTCCTTCTAGTATGCACCCTGAGAGGCTCTTCATAATATTTTAAATACTCTGATCCACCATCTATGTGGTTGATACAGTTGGAGTTTTTACCTAGCCTAGCCACAATTTTTGTGCCGTAAACTTCTCTCTATGACTCCATGTATTCCAAACACAGATTTTAAATTATTAATACTGATGTACCTATTTTTAAATTATAGCATATTTATAACTGCAAAATATGTAAAATACCTTAAATAACTATGAATAGAATTGTGGTTCATAAGCCGGCATGGCCACACATTATTATAAAGTTATAAAAACACATAAAAATGTATTGATGCTAAATAGCTTCCAAGAAGATGAATGTGTGTATTTACACATAAAATGATACTTCTGTAAGTAGAAAAATATATGTTCATTTCTGCATAAAATCAGTATCTTATCTCATTTTTTCAAATTGAGGTCATCAAATTGCATTTAGTTTTTGTGTATCTTAAGGCTTCTCCTGATGTGGTAGATTCCTAACTTCCTTGCTCATTATAAACAAATAATTTGAGCAATGTCTACTGTCTACATATTTTATTCAAGGCTTTCCAACTGATTTTTTCACATATGTTTCCTATCAGAAGTCTGAGCATATGGTTACTGAAAGAGTACCACAGGGGTATAAGACCATTGTCACTCATTGTGTCAAGTTTATGTTTTATTAATGTCATTTGTGAATGCTGATTTTTTTCTCTAAGTTTAAATTGGAATTAAACAAATAAATAAATGGTGGAGAACAGGATTCTCACTCACTGGAGTTGGTGTTTTCAGAAAGGCATGGAGAATAGATAAAGATTGGTGTAGTGAAGAATCAGATATTTATCAAAAATCTTTAGTTTGGTACATAAAGATTCTGATGATCTTGGATAGAAGTGCTTACAGATGTCTGCTTATATCTCAGTTGTTATAAACCCTTTTATAATCACATTTTCCTGTTATTTGACAAAATAAACAAGAAAAAATAGTCAAGACATTTTAGTAGCAATGAACACATCTAAAACCAAAATACTGTTTTCCATTACCATTCTACAAGAAAACAGCTGGACATATCAAATTAAATGTTTAATTCAAGACTGGAGCAGAAAATAAGCTTATCTTGAAGTATCTCATGTGCCAGTCGTGTGTATTCTCTCTCTCTCTCTCTCACTAATAGAGAATCCACCAAATGACTACAGAAAGGAGTGAAGTGAATACAACCCTGAGGTTCAGCCAGGATAAAATAATTTGAATAATGTTAAAGCTGTATAATCACAGAAAATGTGAAACAATATCCATGAGCCTGTTAGTGTTCAAGAATGAGGGCATCAACTAATGATTTGGGATCAAAAGACATCTGTCATGCAGAATTATTCCAAATAATTTAACCAGAATAGTTATTGTCAAGATGGGGTGGGAAGAGTACAATTCCTCGCTAAGCAGTCCTAATTGGGCAGTAGGGAGGGAAATGAGGGTGAAAGGAGAGGTGAGAATCACTATACTGAAAACAACCTCCACCATTGTTTAAAACCAACAAGCTTTCATAAATCTATTGTTCTTTTCAATTATCCTACCAGCCTATAATGACATTTAAAATTGTTGTGAGCAAGGTGTTTAATTTAGTAGCTGTGCTCAGCACAGCATGAACCAGTTCTTTAGATCCCAGAACTTGTTCCACGAAAATCACATAAAACACAAGCTGTACTTGAAGGTTCTTCCTTGCTATGAATACATTCTTGGGAAGTAAGTTACTAACTTAAGTTACATTTTAAAAATATAATAATTTTAAGCAAATGAAAGGGGTACATATTCAGTATTGTGTAGTATAATAATGTCAATGTAATTTAAATGTGATGGCTAATGGATTTCCTTGCATTCATAGATGTTGAAAAAATAATTTTTATATGACTGATAAGTGTGCTATAAAGTGGTTCTTAGCTTTGTCATATTATTTTCTGCCCTTTAAAATGGAGATTTATAGATATGACCATTGCATGATTTAAATAATACTACTGTTGATGAAAACCCAGTTGATCTTAAAAAATAGAAAAAGCATTTTTCTACCAATTAAAAATCAAGACAATAAGGATTTTAATGAGCCTCTTGGGAAACTTGTCTTTTGTATCTTTGATAAATACATGATTATAAGGACAAATTATGTGAGTAGCAATAATTTCCTGTAATGTGATCATTAAAAGACCTCCCAATTGCAATATATCAATATTAATTGGGGGCAAATGATCATTTTGGTGACATGTTAAAGCCATTATCCATATTTCAATATGTCGTGAATACCTGAGTATTCTTAATGAAGTGATCGTTTTTTAAATTTTTTTCAGGGCAGTGACCTTAGTAAGGATGTTTATTTTAAAGCTGGAGCAAAAACTATAGAATAGAATTAAGCATTGCTGATTAAGGCTGTCTGAGAAATACATATGGGAAAAGTGAACAAAATGTTAATTTGTAGTTATTTGGGATTGTAAAATAAACTTTTAGCATCTATTTTCTGATGCTCTATATTACTAATCGCATGATGTAGGCTAGCAAATATCTTCTGAAATTTTGATGCAATGTTTGTTCAGCACTTGCTTAATAGGAAATTCAAATAAATACTCAAAACTCCCAATATATCATCCCACAATTCCTTCCTCCATTTGTGTTTGTTACTGATTATTTCTTACGTATACAATATAACCTAGTTAGGTTCTTTGTGTATCTTGTTGGGCATACAAAATAGAAGCTACAATGTTATTGCCAGTACATTTTACAAGGGAGCAAGAGAAAGCATTCTATAATTAAGTCTACATGCCTTCACTTTAAATAGATGAGTTACATTCTGCTACAAAGCTTGCCAGTTAGTCAAAAATAATCTTACTAAACACTTATTTCCTCAATTTTGCTTATTTCTCTGTGAATGAACACAGTATTGAACATCTTGTGCTTTTAGTATCAGTTCAATTTTTAGTGCTGCTTCTCTCTCCGAAAGCTCGTTACTTTCTCTACATTTTCTCCAGTCTCTATTTTTATAATCACCGCTCTTAGTTGTTTCTCATCTGGTGTTCTTCCTACTGTCCTGATCCATTTTTCTTCCATTCTAAATTTAAACATTGAAATATTTAAATGTCTACGTTCTATACATAATGTGAATCACTTCATTTTCACTGCTAATATCCTATCCTACTCTAGTAAACACTTTCATGTTTATTAATTTATAAACCTTGAATGGATGTTTCTCCCAAGTGAATTTCAAGTATTGCGGTTACATCCGTCTATGAAATCTCAAAAACTAGTGAATAGGCCAATAACTGTTAAACTTCAGATAAGCAAAGCGTACCACAGTACATGCTAGGTCACTATCTGAAGGACAAATAAGAAAATAATACACAGAGCTCTAACCAAACTAGTAATACTCCTGCTATGCTACTGCAGATTCATTCTTCGTGTTAAATGCTTACCTATTTATTGCTTTAAAAAATAAAATATAAAAATCTGACTTAATTTTTATTAGGTATTTATTTGAAAGGCAAAATTTTATTAGGTATTTATTTTAAAAATGAAATATAAAAATGTGTCTTAATTTTTATTAGGTATTTATTTGAAAGGCAAAATTTCAGTGATGGGGGGGCATACAGAGACCTTAAACATCCAAAATTTCCCTAATTTACTAACCACTGTTTCCATGCTCTAATGACCACAGAAGCCCAGACTATATGTGGCTGAACCGAGAGGCCTAAAGTCCTTTGGGGTTTCCCACTAGTGGCAGTAGAATAGCACTTGGGCCAATTTCTGCTGTTATTTTGGTGCATTAGTAATGGATCGGAAAGCAGTGGAGCAATGAACAGCTTGAATTTGGTGCACCATATAAATTGTCAATTTTGAGGCATGCTGGTATTACAGGTGGTAGCCTAACCCATTGTGACAAAACATGGTCATCTTTGTCTCAAATTAAGTCAAATTTTATATTTTTTATTTATTCATTCATTCATTCTTTTTTATTGGAAAGGCATATATGCAGAGAAAATGAGATACAGAGTGAAGGATCTTACATCCTCTGGTTCACTCCCCAAGTGACTTCACTGATCAGAGCTTAGCTGATTTAAAACCAGGACCAGGAGCTTCTTCAGGGTCTCCCATGCAGGTACAGGGTCTCAAGGCTTTGGACCAACCTCCACTGCATTCCCAAGCCACAAGCAGAGAGTTGTAATGGAAGTGAAACAGCTGGTGGTCATATGAGATGCAAGCATGTGCGATGCAAGGATTTAGCCACTAGGTTATACCAGGACATAAATAAAATATTTTTAAGAATACATATTTTCTACTAATCTCTCCCCTATTAATTTAAAGAAGAATTATTATCTCTTTTTACTCACATATTTATGTATTTTATCACTTGTTGAATACACATGATTTTCATATCTAACTTCTCTACACCTCTAGTTTTTACTTTAGATTTTGATATCCTTTTGCTTTTGTAAGTATAATGTCATTACATTCAACTTGCTGGTCTAATTGCTATATGGTCTCTAATGGCTTATCAGAAGATAAAATCAGTCACGCCAGTTTTACCAGTTTTACCAGTTCCAACTGCATTGTTCAGACAACAGTGTTTTTAATATAAATAAATAAATAGTATTTGTATACTTAAAGCAGGCATTTTTGTGGTTAATAGATGATTATGGGCAATCTACAACACCATTCCCAATGGTGCAACTAGGAAAGAAAACTCAAATAAATGTAATTGCGGTACACTGAGAACATTTTAATGGTAATTAAGCATACTTAATTGGGAGATTGAACTTCCAATATAAGGTATCCTTGGTTTCAAAACCTTGAATAATTTTGTCAGTCCATGCAGACCTCACTGGTAATTGTCATTGGTGGGCTTCCTTCGAAATAATGATAATCAAATTTCCCTTTGACTCAAGGGAACACCTTTCATTGCTTAGTTGCTACACATCAAGAACAACTACAACAGAACTGTCCTGTCTTCATCTTCCCTTGACTCTGCCTTGGAAATTCTGCAGTTAATTTGAGTTTTCCATTCACTGATTTTCAAATTCTTACATCAGCTTATTTTTCCATTGCCATTCATACAAATCTCTAATATATACAGTGTGAGATTCTCTTCAGTGGAGACTCAGACTAGACACTCCTTGTTCCTCCACCTATAATATTCACTTTGTTGACAGACTGCATTTACTACCTCATAATATGTTTAAAATCTACTTCCCAATGTTTGCAAGTGATTTGTTGATCTATATTCTGAATTACTTGCTTTGAGCTGGCCATGGCTAACTGCAATTTATCCTCTGTCATGCTTCATTGGTAATAAGAACCTCAATAGGAAAGATACTACTCATTTATTCATTTCATACACTATGTTTTACTTTTTCAGTTCTGTCTTATATCCTTTGCATAACTGATAGAACTTGTTGATGGAAACTTTTCCACTCATGTTTTCTTCCAGATGTGTGTTTATCTTTTCGCCTCTACCATGGGTACTTTATACAACGATCACATTTCAAGTTGTTTTATATCTAATTCAATCTGCTATCATGGCAAACTAAATACCATCTATTACAACAAATAAATGGTACAGGGAAAATGTGCCAACTGAAATGCCAACATTTTTTGGAAGGATGTGTGAGTTTGATTTAAGATGTAAACTCCTACTTGAAGCTTCCTCCTCATATGCAGCTTGGGAGGGAGCAACTGATGCCTTATGTGCCCATACTGAGTCCCAGATATGTGACTTCAGCTTTGACACGGTCACAAGCATTTGAAAATTGAACCAAAGGAGGTCAGGTCTCAGTCTCTTTCTCTCCCCAATCAGTACATCATTCAAATACAATCAATCAATGCATTTCAAATGATAAACCATCAAATGCATCGGCGGGAAGAATTTTGTCTCACCTTATATCCTCTTGGAAGAATAAAGCATATTATCAGGTATTTGATATGGTCACAATTGTTGTCTCTAGATTATTGTTTCCAGAAACAGTGAAAAACTGGTATAGAAAATTATTCGTGATTGTCATATTGTAACTTATGTTAGTCTGTATTATACACAACTTTATCACTTAAGTTAAATCCTTTCAATCAAACTATATTTATAGGCATAATTTGATGTATAATTAATGAAATGGTTGCCAAACTGATTATTAGTCTTTTATCAATGTAAAACTAGTTCTGTTATATTGAGCTATGATAATTCTTACTGATTAAAAAAAGGAAAAGATGGATTGGTATAGGTCATCTTTTAAAGTTAGATGTGGAACTCTTGTTAGACATCTTTATTTTTTTCCTTTTACCATAATGAAATCCTCTTTAATAATGTCCTACATTCCAAGGCTGTAGAGATTATGATTGGAAAAATGGGACATGCTGGTCAGTTGTCAAGCAATAAAATCTCACATAATCCCTAAGAGCAGTCTTTGATTGTTATCTTTCTAAATTTCATTCTAAACTGTTTTTGCTCAAGATACGTGATTTTTTTGCTTGCCTAAATCTTTTTTTTTTTTTAAGATTTATTCGTTTTTTATTACAGCCAGATATACACAGAGGAGGAGAGACAGAGAGGAAGATCTTCCGTCCGATGATTCACTCCCCAAGTGAGCCGCAACGGGCCAGTGCGCGCCGATCCGAAGCCAGGAACCTGGAACCTCTTCCGGGTCTCCCACGCGGGTGCAGGGTCCCAAAGCATTGGGCCATCCTCAACTGCTTTCCCAGGCCACAAGCAGGGAGCTGGATGGGAAGTGGAGCTGCCGGGATTAGAACCGGCGTCCATATGGGATCCCGGGGCTTTCAAGGCGAGGACTTTAGCCGCTAGGCCACGCCGCCGGGCCCGCTTGCCTAAATCTAATGCGGACTATCATTCAAAGCTTTCTTTGTATGAAGATTGTAATTCACTAGGAAAAATTGAAGAATTGCAAAAACAAACAAAAAAGCTAAAATGATACAAAACAAAACAAACAAACAAAAACCTGGTAAATGTTGATCAGAGTTAAGGATGGCAGAGGCAGAGAAATGGGGAAACGAAGAAATGAAAGTTAGTATCATGATGCTATATTGTATTGGAGAATATATTGCAATTGGTTCCTATAATATTTACATTTGAGAATTATGTGTTTATAAAAATGTTAAGGACTAATATCCATATTTCTGTACATATTATGTCATTTTCCTAATATTATAAACTTACATAAGTATTGTTCTTTTATAATTAATAAATCAATATTAAAATGTTACGAGAATACAAATCTGCATTTTATGCATATTTCTTTAATTTTAATTTGATACATTTTGTTTTGATTTGCTTTTTGCACTAACACATATGATTGGTTGGTTGTTTAGTTACACTTTTCCATGAGGTGCTTTTATGTTACATACTGTAGCTTCTGTTTCTCTTTTGAATTATGACACAGAGTTTAGTGTAAAAGGAGTTTCTGGAGACACAAATTTTATGTACATGCTTTATGAATTGGTTCTATGGTTTGAAGAAATGGTTATCTAATCTAATTAGATTTCACAAGTCTTCTAACTCTAGCTCCACTTAAAAATTGACATGATAGTCCATGTTAACTGATTATGGAGCTAAACATAATAAATGTAGTAGATTCCCCTAATCAACCACTTACACGAAACACTGAGCTGGGTAACTGACAGTGTTATGTTAAAGGTAGAACTTGTATGAAAAATTATGACTGTAGGGCCTGGCGGCGTGGCCTAGTGGCTAAAGTCCTTGCCCTGAACATGCCAGGATCCCATGTGGATGCCGGTTCTAATCCCGGCAGCTCCATTTCCCATCCAGCTCCCTGCTTGTGGCCTGGGAAAGCAGTCGAGAACGACCCAGATCATTGGGACCCTGCAACTGCTTGGGAGACCTGAAGGAGGTTCTAGGCTCCTGGCTTTGGATAGGCGTAGCACCGGCCGTTGCGGCTCACTTGGGAAGTGAACCACTGGATGGAAGCTCCTCCTCTCTGTCTCTCCTCCTCTATGTATATCTGACTTTCCAATAAAAATAAATAAATCTTTAAAAAAATTACAACTGTGATGAAATTGAGATGTTGATCTTAAATACTATTTGGGTCCTTCAGGATACATCCATTACCATAGCAGAGAAAGGAGAACAGAAGAGATTGGACAATGACCCCAGCCCAAATATGACAGTAAACATCTGGGCAAATGGAAACTCTAAGTTGCGTTCGTTATGTCAGGCAATGGATATTGAAAGTATTCCCTCATCTTTGGATTGGCAAGATCAACATTTCAGAACTATTGAAACCGCCTGGGGAGAACCCTCAAAGCATATGCCATATCAGGTCCCTGGAAAGATATTGGGTGGCTGTGCTCCATCCCCGGGTGCTAGGATGGTTGGAAGGCTGAGTGTGGTTTCTCGCCTGGTCTCCCTGCTACCTACAGATATAGGAAAAATAAATGTAAAAATTGGAAACAATGATCACACCCATTTTTACCTGACACTCGATCCTTCCCACACTGATCAACTATGTAAATATTATATCAAATAAATAAAAAATGAATAAAATATTAATGAAAGAAACAATGAGCCCAATGACCAGATAGAGATCTATGTCTGCCTGTACTAATGGCCGAGTTTGCTGAAACTTCAATCCAGATTCTGATCCTGTGACTGACTAAACCATGATACAAATTGAACTACCAACCTGAGTATAACTTGTTAAAGTAATGCCATTGACTGAAGCAGAATTAGATCCTATTAGTTGGATTGGAATGAGTGTCCAGAACTTGATGAAATTGGGGATATTATATCCCTGATTTTGATTAATTTTGTGGTAGCAGAAGTGTTTAACACTCACACTGACAGTAGTCTTCCTGTACCAATGAGGAGCAATTTAAAAGATAATAACTTGACGTTCAATATAATTATTGCATTATTTACATAATAGCAAATAATAGAAATTTATTAATATCACATATTATGTAATAATGATGCCCATATGGAATACAGGCATTACAGGTAGCTTTAACCACAATATCACAATGTTGACTGTATTTTGGTCTTTTATATCTTCATATTTTGAACCTACTAAAGAAATATGAATATTTTTATCATCAGTTTTAATACATAATTTTAAAATATCTTTGTATTACTCAAGGAGTAAGAGCAGAAATGATAAAAATGTAAGGCAACATGGAGCCCCATCTTTTCATTCTAGCTGGGAAACTGGTGTGATCCAGAAATCAAGAGTGCTAATAATTATACACAAAGAATTCTCCTGATTAGTTGGAATAAAATTAAACTCTACAGCTAAAGGCCACAGTAGGCAGGGTGGCTAGAATTTGTGGCTTTTTGGGGGAGTATGATGGAAACTAATAGCTCAATCTGGACAGGTCCCTCAACCAAATTTTTTTCTCTCTCCTGTAAAAGTCACACACACACACACACACACACACAAAAGTGAGATAAGAAGGCACAATGTGTTTACCACACAAGAAACACTTCTTAAAGGGCCTTGGATCAACTTTTCAAATTCAATCTTTTTTCTCTTTTCAGTATAACTCTTTTAGTAAAACTGGCCTTCTTGCTTTTTAAATTAATATTATTATTATTTTTAAATTGACCTCATACTTTAGTCAATTTTCTTAGAAAAATTCCTCAGGGTTTTTGTCCATTGTAACATTATCTTTCAGAAAAATTACTTGGAATATACTGAAAGTATATATTATAGCACATGTTTTTTGCATACTTGTTACATTTGTGAATCCAGTAAAATGGAAGAAATTTGCACTTACAAAACATACAAACAGAAATCACAGTGAGTTAATTACTTGCAAAGTCTTATTTAAGAACAGTGAGTCTGAAATGTACTATGTGCTGGTCCCTCAAGCTTTAAGAATACTTCTTGGAGCTGATAAAGTCTTACCTGAATCTGTTCCACCAGCATAACAGTGGAGAAATCTAAGAAAACAGCATTTCCTGTCTGTTGGCTACTCAGGGAAAACATGAATTGGTAGCCTAAAACATTTTTAGTGAATTCTGGAATGATGTATGATTAGCACCAGCTAATTATGTACCAAACATATAGAGACATTTTATGTTCATCATGAGAATCCCATAAGTCTCATTCTACAGATGAGGAAACTGATGAAATTGGAAGTTATTTGATTTTCTTCATGTGATAGCTTGTGAATGACAAGGATAGAAATTGAATGCAGTATATACAGCCAAAGAATATGCTTCTACTATCTTCTTAAATGTATTCTCGAAGCATGAAGGTCAGAGAAATGTCTGATTGTTCATTCCATGGTAACCTACTATTATTGAACATACATTTTTTTTCAGACTATTCAATGAAAATGTATTTCACATTAGACAGAATGTATACATCATGCAAATGAGGCATCACCACAGTTACAATGGTGCTATGAGGTTACAACAGATCACAACACATGGGACATTAAAATAAAGCTCTAATAAATATGGTAAGGCATTTTTTTCCCGAAAAATCAGATCATGCTATCATTTTCTGTGTGCTTATCATAAAAGGGATTTTCCCCTTGATATTCACCAAGACCAGTGGCATTGTATTAAAGGTTGCATGTGTTTTTATTTAGTATATACACATACACAGACATACACAGTTTCTGTAACTGATAACATTTTAAACAGTAGCTGGCATTAAGAGCAAATGAACAAGATCGCTTCTAGACTTCTTTACATCTCCTGGTTGCAATTCCCCTCAAATTATGGATCTTTCCAAATCTTTTACTGTAGAAGTCAAAATACAAGATGCAATTAACAGAAAGGTCATTTGAAACTATAATGAAATCTGGAACAAATGGAAATCATGAGTTCTCTGAAGCAAGGGAACCTAAAATTAATCTCAGTGTATCACTTTAATAGACTTCAACATGAACAAACAATTTACTGGGAAAAAAATTACACTAGATGTGTACTCTGCATACTTATGCCATGTAATGCTGTTTTCTAAATTTTGTTTCTGGTGAAATACATCTTTTTAAGATTCTTTTTTTTATATTTTGATGTTTTAAAAGTTTGGAAAATATTAAAAAAAAAAAGCATCTTGTGTCAATGCTGAAAATAAATGATGTTGATTGGAACCACAGAAGTCACACCATAGTTAAGATTTGTGGGGAAGTCAACAGAAATTTCTGCAATAATTCAGAGAGAACTGTCCATAGCTCATGGACTAGAGGAGTTGCAATTTACCAGCAGAAAATATGTTAACTGGGTGAAAGTACAGTCAAGAATGAGACTCTGTCATGTGATTTCAGATGCTGTTTACAGTATACATACTATGAATAGATACAATCAGGAAAATGAATATGATTATACATTGTAGAGTTGCAGATTAAATTGTTGCGAATCATTGTTCACTTCCTGACTCTGTTATATGACTAAGTAAGAAAAAAAAATAAAAATGGGTAAAGCTGTAGCCTAGGACACAGCTTGTACCTCATATGGATACAGGCTTGTGCTCTAGTTGTTCCACTTCCAACCCAGTCTACTGATAATGGCCGGTGAAAAACAATGAAAGATAGATCACTATTTGGGATATCAGGTAGGTGACCTGAATGAAGCTTCTGGCTTCAGCCTAGCCCAGCATCGACCATTTTGGGCATCAGGGAAATGAATCAAAACTTGGAACATCTTTGTCTTCGTGTGTCTCTAATTCTGGTATTCACAACAAATAAATCTTTGAGCACCACAAATATCCGTAACCAAGAGAATTTTAACTTCCTCAATATGCTAAGCTCTGGTCATATTACATTAAGAAAGGTTATATAAGGAACTATTTGATCAAGGTTGTGAGTTCATATTTCCAACATCTGCCACAATGTCAGGAGCTGCCAAGAGTCCAATACCAAGAGTCCATAGCTTATTCCTGTCTCCCATGAAGTGCTTGGTCCTAAGCCCTTGGAACATCATCTGAACGGAAATATTTGGGACAGAACCCTGCACCCATATGGTGTGCTTGTGCCCTGGTGACAACTTAATCTGCCACACAATGGTACTGGCCTCTTTATGATTACTCCAAAAGCTACTTTGTGAATCATTGGTATTCCTGAAAGTGTTGTCGTGTGGCTCTTATTATGAGTTTTTGTAAAGGAAGAAACTTAGATTCTAAGACAATAAAATATAATTTCTTCAGTCACACAATTCCATTGAGTTCCGTGTCACAAACATGGGATTCCACTTATTCATGTATTTATTTATGTATTTATTTATTTGTTTATTATATTTTTATTTTTTCCTAATTTACATTGAAATCCGTACCAGTTATAAATATATGTTCATTCCTACTCTAAGTAATGAATTTGGATTTGAGCCTTTGGCGCATACCATACCTTTAGCACTGAAACTTCCTGAATCAATGCTGAATTATGTTGGTGCTGCTTCTGTTCTTTGATGACCAAGGCTTCTGTTAGCTGAAAACCATGAACCAAATCCCTGGTTCTTTTCCTTCCTCACTGAGACTAAGTCTCTGTCTTGGATTTCTCTGTCCTGACTGATTCCTACACATGAATTCAATTTAACCCCCCAAAGGCACTCTTCTCTTGAACTTCATATTCTGTTCTTGAAATACTAGAGATGAAAAATGGAGAAGATACAATGCTAATTCCCCAGTATCTGTGTTCCTTGTGAACTGTTACGGTGAAAATACCAACTATCTGTTTCTTTAACACTTGGACATATCTCACCTTTAATGAACGCATGTCTTCCATTGATTAGCACTGGAAGGAAACACACATTGCTGTGTAAGGGTATTACGAATGTGAGTAATCAATTATGTAGTATTTCCCAACTTCAACCTAGCAGATATTAATTTCTCTACATTTGCTATGCTACCTTTCTCTTGTTAAGGTGTTCTTTCTCTTTCTCTCTTTCCTTTTCCTAATCCAGCATGACTTATTAGCTTATATTCTTTCTGCAGAGATCTCACCATATATTTGAGCATTTCCCTATGATAACATAGAGTTGAATGAAATCACTATAATTACCAAGCCTCAAGTTTCAGAGTATTTAACATTCTTTCCATCATATATCAAAGTATAATGATAATGAACACATATATTTATAGCTTACAGTGAATACCTGTATAGCTAAAATGCAGATATGAATGTTAATAAATTAATTTAAATGAAAACTGAGGATTCTATTTCATCAAAACTGCTTTACTCTGCATGAATATTTTTTCTATTCTAGTTTAGATTAAGTATTGATAATTCTTTTTCTGTTTGGAAAGCTTCTTATATATCTAATTTTACCTGGCGTTTTGGAGATTATCGGATACATCCTCAGGTTGCAGAATTGGCATGTAAATTAAATTTTTAACTCCAGATGTTAAAAAAAGAAATAATAAAACCTGTCAGATATCATACATAAAGCAATTTTTGAGAAAGTCAAATTTTATTTCCTGTTCCATCTGGTGCAGTGGCTGTCTTCATTACTCAAAGAGTCAGTCCTATAAATTTTTAATGGGACAATTTCTCAAACCTGATGTAACATCTGGGAAGATATTATTCGAGTAATGTTTTCAAGTATGTGAATATATCACTCTGAGCTAAAATGTACTCTTGGATATTAAACAGAAATAATAAACAACTATATATTTAACATTCTAGATTATATGATCAATACATTTAATACAAAACTATGTATTTACATGTTTAAAAAGTGCTACTCCTTATAATATACTGATTAGTTACATGGTGGCAAACTGACAGAAAAAGGTGCTAAGGGCAAGTGTTTCCATTTCATTTATCTCCTTTAAAAAGAATGTTTATTCTTTTCCATTTAATTATTTATCTCCTTTTTTTAAAGTTTATTTTTCTTACTCAGATCTCTGTCTCTTTAAAATTTCCATGATATATAGAACACATCTGGGACAAACATAATAGAATGCTTTCTCAAATTCAAGCTGGTAGTTTCTGATCACTCAAAATCACAAAGATTCTAAGGAGTCATTTCAATTATGGACAAAAGAGAAATCTGTCAGTTGGGCTCAAAAACAATGGAGGTCAATACTGCTAATTTTAAATTGTCTTTGAGGGACCATAATTATGATGTTGCCAGCACAGCCACCTCCTACAACATCAGTAACCCATACAAGTGCTCACTCAAATGTTGCTTGCTCCATTTTGGATTCAGCTCCGTGCTAAACATGTTTGGAAAAACAGTGCTAGATGGTTGCCAGTATTTAGACTCCTGCATGGAAGAACCACATCATGGCAGAATTCCTGCCTTTGATTTAGCCATTTGTGCAGAGAAACAGTAATTGGAAGACCTGTCACTCTTATTTTCATTGTGTGTATGTGTGTCCCTATGCCTCTATAACTCTTTCAGATAAATCAATATATATTTCCAATAAAATTAAAAGCAAAAGACTAGCAAAAAAGATGCAGCTATACTATTGAAATTTTATTATTGCTGTTTTTATTAGTGTATCCTGAGATCAGGTTTCTTAGAAATTGAGGTAATAGAATCAAGATAGTGGAATAGGATAAGGATACATTAAAACAGAGAAACGTTAGCCACTGTGAGGCAGAGAGGACACATCCCAGCAGACAGCAGGGGAAGGAACAGCTGAGGGGTACCTGTAGACTGACAGAAAAAGAAAAGCAGTGGACACAATGATGTGGTGTTGCAGTGCCTGATACTCCAGCAGCATTCAGTGAGTGGTGAATTGCACTGACAGTCAGAACTACAACAGCAATCAGGTGCTAAGGGATTTTCACTGGGAGCTCAACAGGTGAACCGAGACAAAGAAGTGCCCGTCCTGATGGTCTGTTTGATTTGAACAGGAGCAGAGACAGAGCAGCAGATCTCAGATGAGTAATACAGGAACGGGGTGGATTTTACAACTCAGTCTGCCCCCTAGAGCTGTATTGGGTGCCAATTTGTTTAAGGAGGCACAGGCTATAGGACAGTATGCCACATGTTCTGAGCTGGGAGTGAACTCATTTCTAGTTCAGTGAACAGCAGCAACATGGAATCCTGCAGGTTCCAGTCAAGATAAGTTTGGATAGCCCTCAGACCTGACAGCCAGCAGATAAAGAACTCTAATACTGGCACATCAGGCACCATTTCTTACAGCATGACAAAGAATTTAAGACTGCAGGGACAACTGTGAGCTGGGCATGCCCTGAGCTTGGCAAAATCTCACTGAGCTCAGTGCATTGCACTGGACCCAAAGGAAAATAATATACTATGGCATCCTATGGGTCAAAATAGGTCTGTGTGGTCCTCAGTCCTAATGGTCAATAGGTTCCGGCAAGATCAGCACAAACCAACAACCTAAATATATGGGGCACCTGCTGTATCCCTAATCCTGGGACCTGCTCCAACCAGAAATGTGAGAAAAGTTGTATAGGCAATGGTGCAGCTCCAGCACAGTATCACAGGAAGTGGATACTGGTGAGCCCGGAACTCGGGCTAAAGAGACCATGGTGGAAATCTAACATAACTCAAACTTTGAACTCATTGAAGGAAGAGGCAAAACTGACTGCAAGCAAAGAGCTGGGTGTCAACTGCAATAAGTTAAATTGAACTGTAGACCTGTGTGTGACACAGTTTAAAAACCTGCCCCTAGAAGAAGAATCTAATAACCAGAAGTACAATGACCACGAGCAAAAGAAGAGACGACCATATAAATATTACTGAAGACTTACCTGCAATGGAGCATAAGTGTTTGCCAAGCTCAGAGTTAACTGCGGAAAACATTGAGAAAATGGGGGATACAGAATTCAAAAGACTTGCTATGAAATTTTTCAATGACAAAAAGCACTTAAAGCAGGCATTCAAGGAATATTTCATACTGGAAATTAATCAAATGAAATCTGATATCTCAGAAAAGAAGAACACAGTGGAGCAAATTAAAAGTACATTGGAGAGTCCCCAGAATAAAATGAATGAAGCAAAAGAAAGACTCGCAAAATTAGAAGATATTTTCTGTCACCACAGGGAAACAAATAAAAAGCTGGAAGCAGAGATGAATCAAACAAAAAAAAAATGTGTTCAACATTTGAAAGACATTATTAAAGGCCAAATATAAGAATTTTTGGAGTCCCAGAAGGTGCAGAAAGAGAAGCTGGGTTTAAAAATAATTAATAAAAAAATATATATTTAATGAAATAATGAGGGAAATTTTCCCTGATCTAGAGAAAGAACTGGGAAACAACATCCAGGATGGTCGTTGAACTCCCAACAGGCTCGACCAAAAGCAATCTTTATCAGGACACATGATTATCAAACTCTATTCAATCGAACATAAGGAAAAGATCCTTAAATGTGCACATAAAAAAAACATCAACTGAC
The DNA here is from genome assembly GCF_030435755.1 of Ochotona princeps. Classification (NCBI taxonomy): domain Eukaryota; kingdom Metazoa; phylum Chordata; class Mammalia; order Lagomorpha; family Ochotonidae; genus Ochotona; species Ochotona princeps. The sequence goes on from NC_080834.1 coordinate 54,987,759, forward strand.
ATATAAAGGAATGCTAATTAAACTCACAGGAGACCTCTCAGAAATCTCTATAGGCAAGAAGAGAATGGAGCAACATATTCCAGATTCTAAAAGGAAAACATTGTCTACCAAGGATAACGTACCCAGCAAAACTTTCATTTGTCTTTAAAAATGGAATAAAATTATTCCATAATAAAGAAAATTTAAAAGAATGTGTCTCTACGAAACCTCCCCTACAAATGATACTTAAAGATGTTCCCTTGACAGAGAAAAGGAATAGTGCCCATCAAAACCAAAGGTAAATGCAAAGAACATCCCAGTAAAATGACAATAGAAGACTAAATCAATTAACAACCCATTGCTAAAATGACAGGACCAAAGTACCACCCATTCATATTAACCCTGAATGTAAATGGCCTAAACTCATCAATCAAACATCATAGATTAGTAGACTGGATTAAAAAACAAAACCCATCTATTTGTTGCCTATAGAAAACACATATCACCAACAAAGATCAGTAGAAACTGTATCTCATGGATTTTGATTTTTTATTAGTTTCATCTCTTCAAATCACCTCCAATGAAATGGTTTAATGATTCATAGATGATAAAGTAGCATCATTTTCTTCAAGAAAATTGTGGATTTCTTTTTCATTTATTCAATGACAGATTAGTCATTCAGTAGCATGTTATTTAACTTCATGATGTTGTTGATTTTTTTTTCTTTCTGTTGTTCATTTTGTTTTGTGGCTTTTCATTTATGGAGATGTGCAGTAATTGTGTAATGGAGACTATTATATCCAGATGTGAGGATAAAATACAGTATGCATCTGTACTTCCAGACACAGATGCTTTCCTAATGAAGCTGTTTACTGTATCATGACAATAGCATGCTTAACTCTTTGACATTGTCAATGCCCACAATGATGGATGTAAGACTGTTTATGAAGAACTATACCATATTAATGATTTAGGGGAATTCAGTGATGGGGAGGGAATTGGGAAGGGCATAAGGGAAATCACAGGGCCTGTGTAGTTGTATCATAAAATGATAATGATAAAAAGAAGTAATTTTTTTTATTGGAAATGCAGATATACAGAGAGGAGGAGAGACAGAGAGGAAGATCTTCCATCTGATGGTTCACTCCCAAAGTAGCCACAGTGGCTGGGGCTGAGCCAATCCAAAGCCAGGAGCCAGGAGTTTCTTCCGGGTCTCCCCCGCGGGCCCCAAGGCTTGAGGCTGTCCTCGACTGCTCTCCTAGGCCACAAGCAGGGACCGGGATTGGAGGCTGCACCGCCGGGATTAGAACCAGGACCCACATGGGATTCCCCGCACGTGCAAGGCAAGGACTTTAACCACCACACTATCGCTCTTCGCCCAAAGAAGTAAGATTTTTAAAAAGATTTTAAAAGTTGATGTAACAGCGAGATCTTAATTCTTGTAAACATTACCTTATTTGACCAAAAGGGACTTTGCAGATATGATTATGTTTGAGATTTTGGAATGTTTCAGTAGACTGTATATTTAAAGATTTTATAAGGCAAGTATATGGAGACTGAGAATAAGAGGGAAAAAAGACAAACGCATAAAAGGAAAAGGTACTGTGATGGACAGTCATTAACCAAGGAATGAGGATGGTTCTGGAAACGGGAAGGACAGAGAACTTGATGCTCGGGGGACGTTCAGAGGAATGTGGCTTGCCAACATTTTAAATTTGCCTCAGTAAATTGATTTAGACTTCTGTCATATATTATAGGAGAATATGTAGATGTGTTTTAAACTAGTAAGTTTGTAGTAATTTTCTGCAGCAATTTGGGTTATATACTTGGACTTATTTTTTATATATTTGCTGACCACAAGTACTAAAAATAACCATCTTCATTATTGTAAAGATAAAAGAAATTACCTGAAAGCATGAAATTTATGTGTTTTTTGGAAGGCAAACTATAAACAAATAATGTTATAATCAATAATATAAATTTTCCAAATATTTTTTAAATAAAAAGGCAGTGTAAAAAATATGATTTTTAAGACCGTGAATTACAAGCTGCATGCTAAAAAAAGATTCTTAAATCTGCTTCTGAGAAAGTCATATTGGCTAAGGAGTCACACGGATTATATAAAGATTTATTTAGGAACACTCAGAAACAGCTCAATGCAAACAGTATGCAGACAAATACAACAAGTATTTTATCAAATAAATAAGAATAAGAAATAAGCATATAAAAACAAGCAACATTATCAGTGTGTTACAATCACAAATGAAACCTGCAATGATTCGAATCGAAACATTCACAACACCATGTACTGACAAAGATGCTGAAAAAGCTGCATTATCATATGTTAGTTTCAAAAATAAATAATTACAAAACTAATCTGAAAAAACTGATACTCAAGTAAAAGTTCCATTCCACGGTTAGTATATGATCATATGATATAACTTTTGAGTACTTATGACTCAAAAAATGTAAAAAAAATACACATACACACAATGGAATTATATTCAACATGATAAAACTTTTTAAGTCTGCCAAGAATTTTTTAATAATGCACATATTTTGTAAACATTTAAAGACTTTTTATATGTGTGGATTTAAAAATTTTGCACCTTGCCCAGCATGATAGCTCAGTGGCTAAATCCTGGTCTTGAACATGCCAGAATATTATGGAATATGGCACCAATTTGTGTCCTGGGTGCTCCAATTCCCATTTAGCTCCCTGCTTGTGACCTAAAGAAGCAGTAGAGGATGGCCCAAAACACTGGCACCCTGTACGCACATGGGAGACCTGAAGGAAGCTACTGGCTCCTGGTACTCCTTTGGCTCACTTCTAGCTGTTGCAGCCACTTGGGGAGTGAACCAGCAGGCACAAGATCTTTCTCTCTGTCTCTCCTCTCCATAAAACTGCCTTTCTAATAAAAGTAAATGAATCTTAAAAAGAGAGGGAAAATTTTCCAAAATAAACTTATCTAATAGTAAATAGGATTTTAGGTAGGTGAATTTATTAATATGCTTGTCAGTTATGTCATCATTGCACATTTTGTAGATGCAGATGTTTATGGTTTTGTCTCCAATACCCATATAATCATAATTTATCAATAAAATGATATTGGTAATTAATCTCAAACGCATTACCTTGTAAATCATAGTATCTTGGAAAGAAATCTATACTATCTTAGTGACATTTCTTTTTCCTTCTGCTTACCACTTCATTTCTTTTTGTTTTATGAATGCTCCTTGATATCTTAGAATTTGGATGACTAAGAAATACTCCATCCATGCATTCATTCACTAAATTCCCAGAGCTAAAAGTTCAAAACTTAATCTATGTCTCATACAAGGATAACAAGGACAAAATATTTGAAGTTTAATCTGTTTCCTCCCATGGTATGAATTAACAGGAAGCTGCAAATTGCAGAGCCTGAACTTGAACCCAGTTACCCTATTTTGGATGTCTTCCAAGCTGTATCTTAAGAGCTACACCAAATATCACCTCTTCTTTTTAATTTTAATTTTAATTTTATTTCTTTCACATCTCAAATTCTAATTTTATCTTTTCTACATCTCAATCCCAATTGCTATTCCTCCCTTTAAATAAATGCACAGGCTTTGAAATCAAGAGTTCATGTACATTTTACTCACATTCTCATAACATATATGGAGACTGCAATAGTATGCTTTAATGTTATTGGTCATGGTTTTTGTTTTGATTGCTTACAAACGTTTCATAAAATCATTCAATGAAACTAGATGAAGTTGTTTTTATAAAAGTTGTCTAACGTATTCTACATTCATTTCAGTGCTGTTTTCTTCATTTCAATATTAGCATAGAAGTTACCAACATAATTAAAACATTTTAAAAAGCTTATTAAAATGTAGAATAGTCATGGATACATCATCAGGTTAGGAAATAAAAGGTTAAGGAGATAATTAAATACTTATTTTCAAGTACACTAAGCTTGATTATAAGAATCATGTTGTCCATGTTTTTCTAAATTTATAAAGGTCACAGCAAGAATAAAATCAGCATAAGTTGCTGAAAAAGTGCTAATTAGAAACAGGAAAAAATGTTTATCCATGCTGGTCACTTGACAGGCAAGTTATCTTGGGGATTATACAGTCTGAATCCTTGGGGAAAAAAAAGCATACATATTTATATTCCCAGTTTATTTGTGTCTTAAGCAAATGTTTGATACAAATTAATTCTCCTAGTAATGTGCTTAAACATTCTGTTAGAGAAGACAAATATATCTGCATTAGAAAGCACTGGGAAGCTGAAAAGTCTCCTTACTTTAAGAAATCAACTTCTTAATTTATAAAATTATACAATTATTTTGGGTTAAGGTAGCTTCAAACTAAATAAAATACTTTAAAAAGTCCTTTTAAAGTAATAAAAGGCATGAGAGATAAAGTGGCTTTTAATATTGCCTATTTCCAATCTGCATTTTAACCTTTTTAAGAGGACAACGCTGTTCACAATCATATAGAATATATGTTTTATCTGTTAACTGATTTCACAGTTTAGCTTATAACTAGTTTCAAAAATGATAGCTATACTGGATTAGAATTCATTAAGATGAATATTACACCATCATGACAGACAATATAGGGTATACAAAAGAAGTATAACAGAATGTCAAAAATACATATAGAAAACACTTATTAACATAAAAGTTTCACTTTGTTAACATTTCAACAATGATATATGTAATTCTATGTCAGGTTTTCCAAACTGGGAGATCAACTGGGAGAGGTGTTGAGATGCCTATTTAACCCAGATTTTATTCATTTTCAGTTATTTAGGATTAATGTTATAAAGTTTAAGTGTCTGCAGATAAGGTAAATTTGGGAGAATGTTAGTCTTGAAAGCAAAATGAAACAATGGAAAGGCACCGAGCACATGTGCACGTGAATATATAAAATTTCAGAGTGTCCATGTAAATGGCTAGTGCCAGTAAATTTTGGTGAGATTAAAGAACCAAATGTTACTATAGTGAATGGAATAGGGAATGTGAAAACTAAGGGAAATAGTATTAGACTTAATAAAATCTTGACAGGGAAGGTAATAAATTGATGGGAACATTTATAGACTTACATCAAGTTCATCATGATTAAGACTTTTATTTTCACCTGTGATACACTGACAGCATTGGTTTAAAATATTTTCCTTTTGAAACATGTAATATTGTGGTACAAAATGTTTAATTGCATGAAGAAATTTAGCAGATGTGCGGGAGTCTAAAAAACCTTTGCTGGAATCTTCAGCTAAGTTTATTGAAGATTTTATCAAAAGGATGAGGTCTAATTACACTTCAAGTTCTTATTTATGGATTTATTTTGCCTCAGAGGAGACCTACATAAATTAAACATTACCACACAACAGATATTAACAATATTTATGAGACTGACTATCTCTAGTAAATCACTTCGGTCATCTTTCCAAAAGTTTTCTGTGTATACTGTGGGTATAACCTTAAGTAATGCTAACATTAATGTGTTCTAACTCCAGTAACTACAAAATATACCCTTTTATTTATAATTTACAAATAATTTCTAAGTATAATAAGGAATCTTTCTGCTTAAATATTACAAATTGATGGAATCAAAGACCTTTTTTCTAACATTATTCATTAAAGATCTGATTCTTTTTTTTTTTTAGTTTTTTTAAGATTTATTTATTTTCATTGGAAAATCAGATATACACAGAGGAGGACAGACAGAGGAGATCTTCTGACTGCTGATTTACACCCCATGTGGACACAATGGCCAGAACTGAGCCAATCTGTAGCCAGGAGCTTCTTCCGGATTTTCTACATGGGTTCATGTCCCAAAGGCTTTGGGCCATCCTGGACTGCTTTCCCAGATCACAAGCAGAGAGCTGGATAGGAAGCGGGGTGACTGGGATATCAACTGGAATCCATATGGGATCCTGGGATGTGTAAGGTGAGGACTTTACCTGCTTTACCTACTTGGCAACTGTATTGAGCCCAAGATTCTCTTTTAAAAAGAAAATATAAGGCAAGCATTGTGACCTAGCAGGTAAAGCTTCCACTGAATGCTTGCAGATTCCTTTCTGGCCTTTTCATATTTCTTGTCCATGTTCCTATTAATAAAGTCAACAGTTAGTGGATAATGGCCCAATTACTTATGTTCCTGCCAACATGTAGGATAATGGAGTGGGAGCTCCTGAGTCTTGGGTTTAGCTTATCACAGCCCTGACTATTAGTGAACAAGAGGGCCTGAGATTTCTGTCTCTGCCTCTTCATCTTTCAAATAGATATATAAATTTAAAATAAATAACAAACTCTACAGAAAATACAATGATTCCTGGATGAGTCATATTCCTAGATAACATTAACTTCAATATGAATTATCAATTGTAATCTTAGCAGTTACTAACTAATAATAGCTAAAAACAATAGTAGATTCTGGGGCTGGGATGGTGGCTCAACAAGCTTATCCCTCACCTCTCAATGGCAACATATCATATAGCACTGGTTCATGTATTGGCTGCTCCACCTTCCATCCAGTTCCCTGGTTATGCCCGGGAAAAGCAGTGGGGGATGGCCCAGGTCCTTGGAACCCTGTACACACTTGGAAGACCCCAAAGAGGCAGGAGCCTGGGTTCAAATCTACTCAAATTGACTCAATTTTGGCCTTTGCATCTGATTAGGGAGTAAAACAACAGATGGAAGGTCACTGTCTGTTTATCCTTTTCTCTGTAAATCTGCATTTTAAATACAAATAAAAAAATATTTTTTAAAAGAAGCTTAAAAACAGTAGCAGATTGTAAACTAAGTGTTGGGTTTCAGGAATATTGTTTTGTTAAGACGTATTTTTGTTTATTGGAAAGGCAGATTTACAGAGAGAAGAGACAAAGATCTTTCATTCTCTGGTTCACTCCCCAAGTGGCTCCAACAGCCTGAGATGAGCCTATCTGAAGCCAGAAACCAGGAGTTTCTTCCAAGTCTTTCATGCGGGTACAGGGTCCCAAGGCTTTGAGCCATACTTGGTGTCTTTTCCAGGTCACAAGCAGGAATCTATATGGAAAGTTGAAGATCTAGCACATGAACCCATACTTGTATGGGATCCTGGTGCATGTAAGCAAGGATTTAGCCATTTAGGCTATTGTGCTGGGTTGGAGAAGTTCTTAAAGGCAAGCAAAATGTCTACATAAAGAAAAATTGTTTTCTCAAAAATTGAAAAGCATCACACTTTGTACTCTTCATCGGCTTGATAAAACATTACAGAAATGGACTAGAATACATTATTTTGACTATCTCTGCCAGATTTTTTCTTCATTTTGGTATTCAGGTGGCTCCTAACTTAATTGCCACTAATATTTTAAATTTCATAGTCTCAGTGTGAGGCAGAGCTAAAAATGACACAGAGAGGAAGCAAGGAATGTGTATCCGATGGCTAACACCAAGGCAGGTCCAAGAGGTTGGCCAAAGTAAACATCCGGGAAGGAAGGAAAGCAAACATCTGAGATGTAATGAAGATAAAATAATAAACTTCCTCATCCTGATAACTACAAATATTAATTTTCAGACTCATAAGGATTTGTACGAGGTGGTGATTAGATGAGGCACAATGAAGACTTGAGATGAAAAGCTATTTTGAAAGAAGACAAAGCAGGATAAGGTTTTCATTCCAGGAAATACTCTCTAAATATTCAGGAATTCCCCATGGACCTGTCTGTAGCCATGGATATCGAATGAATGGTGAGAGAATATGGCTTTTTGACATCATTGAATGCCCACAGAAAAATTTATGAAACTTGCAGAAAGGAAGCAAAGGCTTCCTTTTCTTTTTCATTCTGATCAGCTTCATGACCTTGGGCAAGTTATTTAACACTCAGACCTTCGTTGGCATTCCACATTCATGTGCCCAGGAGTCTGTTGGGCACCAGGGACACAGAGATGAATCAGGCATACACATAATAACACAGAAAATGCCTGAAGGACATGGGCCAGACCAGAAGATATTGTGGAATTCCTTCACACTAATAATACAATAAATAGAACTTTCTTACGGTTTTTCATATCTTTGAATATTTTGTAGTTAAAGTGCTATTCCAAAAATTCGAATTATTTTTATGCTAGTATGCGATCTAAGTGCAACACACATATATATTACATATATATATATATAAACAGTTCTTTTAAATGTTAAATAGTTTATTTGGATAACTAGGTAATATATTTGAGTCATTTACTAATAAGAAATCTGTTACCTTACTGAAAAAGGGTTGCATTCTGATTTTGAGATTCAGATTCATTTGTTTAATATTTTATCAAAGTGAAAATATGCTTTGCTAAGTAACATTTACTTTGCTTACCTTCTATTATATAATATACATTCCATTCTTTATTAAGTCTATAAATGAAATACTTGAATATGGCCTACTCATTTACAATCATAGCCACAACCTGTCCATTTTATTTCCTAAATGCCTTTCAAATCTATCTAGTTAGCCTCTAATTCAGCGACTATCACCTACAAAAGCATCTTTTCTTCTATTTTTTTTTTTTCCAAACTGCTCTAAGTCATGGTAAGCACTTCTCAAGAAGCAAGCAGGAGATCTGTTCAAATCTGCAACTCAGTGTATATGACAGGACCATGGAAAAAATCTTTCAGCTGCTTCCTTTTGCTAAACAAATAGACCATATATATACACATCAAGGTGTTTGTGGGAAACAGAATTTAAAAATTTAGCACAAAAATTACAAAATCCGTATGTAGGGGTTTTTTTTCAAATTCATTCTTTTTTATTTTTTTTTTTTTGAAAGTCAAATATACACAGAGGAGGACAGACAGGAAGATCTTTGATCCGATGATTCACTCCCCAAGTAAGCGCAATGGCCAAAGCTGAAATGATCCACAGCCAGCCTCCAGAAGCTTCTTCTGTGCATCCCACGTGGGTTCAGCATTCCAAGGCTTTGGGCCATCCTTGACTGCTTTCCCAGGCCACAAGCAGGGAGCTGGATGGGAAGCGGGACTGCCTGGATTAGAACTGGCACCCATATAGGATTCTGGCACATGCAAGGCAAAGACTTTAGCTGCTAGATTGTTACCTTGCTGGCCCCATGTGTGCTTTTATATTGTGTATTTCTTACGAATGTTTTGATGTACACATTTACGCTTGAATTTCAGATTTTTGTGTTCAGATAAGTTTATGAATTATCCTCCAATGCATTTGTATGTATATCTCTTTGTGTATTTAAAAAGTCCCGTTAGGTATTATTATTATTATTATTATTGTTATTATTGTTATTATTTGCTGCAGAGAGCAGTTTCCCAATTTTATTTTGCATTTTCTCAAAAACTAACTGCTTGGCAGATTTTCCCTTTCATTTGTTAGTAAACAAATGTGTCCTCATTCTTTAAGGATGATATCAATCATGACTTCCATAGGGATCTTCTCTTCTTCCCCCAAAATGTATATTGTATTCTTTACACATTCTAATTTATTAGTATGAATTTCTTTTACTGAGCTCATGGAAACAATAAGTAGAAAGCACTACAGTTCAGCTTTAGTCTTCCTGGAATATGTACTTACTTGGAAAACAAGAGATTTAATATCACCGTGATATGTGTCATATATGGCTAACCTTTAAAATAATCCCACACCTCTCGGTTGTTGAGGGTTTGCCATCTGTGGCAATATCAATTGGTCTATCTGTCGTGTGGAGAAATAAATTTTATGCTTTCATTATAATGCCCAGAATTAACCACATGAGTAAAACATTGTTATATTTTGCGCTGTGTTTTTGCTAGTTCAATAATTGTATGTGTTTTTATATTCTTGGTCCCTGCGAAGGTCCATACCACGTCCTGTGAACTCAAACAATGTTACTAACTAGTAAATAAAATGAACTATTCCAACATAATATCCAACTGAATAGTTTTACTATTTCCTTTCCTAGACTCACCTATATGTTTAATATATTCAGAGACATTTGGCTTTTTTATAATGAAAATTTTTCCAATATGTCACATATACATATACAGATTAGAAGCTAAAAAGTTTATATATTTAATGGTGCTTTAAATTGCACAGTTCTAATATATTTTGAAATTAATAACAGTTTTTAAAACAATAGCTTTTAATTTAGTTTATGAAAGGCAAAAGATAAATGAAGTGTAATTGAATTTATCCAATTCAATCCTGCATAATTTAAGAAAGAGAAGAGTGAAGAAAAAGAAAGCTAGGAATCAAAGCATTACTTTAGGAGAATTATGAGACCAACATCTTTTTATTCAAAACATTTTCTGGCATAAATGTGTTTTCACACAATATGTTTCAAAATTCTTACTCCAAAGTAAAGCATATTGAATTTCAATTATATATAAAGGGCCAATTCCTTGCCAAGGAACAGATAATTTTTCACAAAACTTAATGTGATAAATTGAAACTTACTGCTAACTCTGCAAAATACAGTAACAGGATCACTTTAATAAGTTCCAATGCAACAGAATAAAAAAAGGCAGTTCAAGATAGCAGTGGAAGAAGCGTTTATCTTCCTAAACCATTGACATTAAAAAATGAAAAGGACTGGATATGTAGTCCTGAGTTTGAGATGCTGGTAGAGACTGGTGCTCCACATGAATGGTACTTGAATTCTAATCCAAGTTCTGAATAATGTGAGCTACTTTCTGTCAGTGTACACCCTATGAGACAACACTGACGTGTCAAAGAAATGGGTTCCTGCCACCTGTATCAGAACCTGGGTGTAATTCCAAGCACCCAGCCTTGACCCTAGCAAGTTTGATTGATACAGAGATTTGAGGAGCACACAAGCAGACCCAGGAACTTGCTCTTTCTATGCCGACTTCATTCTCTTCCTCTCAAACTTTTTTTTTTTTTTTAACCATTGCATTGTTTTGCAGGCTAAGTTTGCACGGTAATATTAGAGTTGATATGATAGGTGAAATAAAACAGATTTTTAAATTCTAAAACGGAAGCACTTTTCTCTCTTGTCATGTATTGCTCAAATTCTTCAAAAGGTAAAAGTGCAACAAAAAATACACCTGCAATGAAGTAGGATAATCAAAAAGAATCTTCAAAAAAACTCATGGAAGATGTGTTTTATTAAAAAAACTGAATTTCAAATTATTTTACATAACAATAAACCCATAACAACTTGTTAAAATTCTGGCTATAACAGAGTCTAGTTGGAGACAATGAGATGGATAATAGATTGTTTTTAAAAGAATCTGAATGAGTGAAAGCAATTCTGTTTAGAGTTCAAACAAGAACACGATTTTGTTGAAGTAGCTGAAAGAATGGTGAAATATTTGATTCCATACAAAATGTCTGTAGGTAAATTCCCTTCCTTGCCCCACATTTATTTTTATTGGAAAGGAAGATTTGACAGATATGGAGAATGTTCTCATCTGCTGGTTTATTGCTCAAATGGCCAGGCAGTTGCAGCCGAGCCAACTGAAAGCCAGGAGCCAGGAGCCTCCTCCAGGTGTCCCACACGGGTGCAGGGTCCCAAGGCTTTGGGCCATCCTTGATTGCTTTCCCAGGCCACAAGCAGGGAGCTGGATGGGAAGTGGAGCTGCCGGGATTAGAACCGGTGCCCACATGGGATCCTGGCATATGAAAGGCAGGGATTTAGCCACTTAGCCATCATGCTGAGTCCTGGAGAAGATCTTTTTTTTTAGGATTTTTTTAAAAAAAAAATTATTGCAAAGTTAAATATAGAGAGAGAGGAGGAAAGACAGAGAGATCTTCCATCCGATGATTCACTCCCCAAGTGACTGCAATGGCCAGTGCTGCGCTGATCCAAAGCCAGGAGCCAGGAGCTTCCTCCAGGTCTCCCACACTGGTGCAGGGTCCCAATGCTTTGGGCCATCCTAGACTGCTTTCTCAGGCCACAAGCAGGGAGCTGGATGGGAAGCGGGGCTGCCAGGATTAGAACCTGCGCCCATATGGGATCCTGGCATGTTCAAGGCGAGGACTTTACCCACTAAGCTATGGCGCCAGGCCCCTTGGAGAACATTTTTAATGAAAAATGAGAGGCTGTTGACTGTGAATCGACATCAGATTGCAAATTTTACTTTATTTGTACCTTGAATGAGCAGGAACAATGAAAAAATCCGTAAAAAAAATAAAATAAAAAACCAGCAACTATCGTCAAAACAAATTGATTCTGCTTGCATAACACTGACTGAAAAATTAATCTGAGGCAAATCAAGTTCTACCCGATGTCTGTCAAATTTTGCAGACGAGGTAAGAGGTTCTTAAAATTACCAGCTAGGCGTATCAAGATTTTGAAGCATTATGTTGAAAACTTACATAGCAAGGTTGTATAGAAAAAGAACAGAAGCAATGCTCACTAATTATTCTGAAGACAAAGCACCAACGAGGCAATGGCTACTGGAAATGGCTCAGTCAGTGCGAAAATGCAATGGGGAAGAACAAAGATTACAAGAATAACTTTTTGGTATATTCAATACATTTCACTCAGTGAAATTCTGGAAAGACAAAGAACATTTCCATCTGCTTATCTGATATATGTTTTGAGGAAATCATCCAAAATGTAGGTAGAAAAATGTGCAGAAGTTTTCACTGTAGAGTCTGTTTTTGTTGTATCTATATAGTTGCTCATTCCTTTCATCAAGAAAAATAGTTTTATGACAGAATAAATGGGAAGTCATTCAATTTTTTACTCCTAATATTAAAAAGGGCATCCATACTACATTAGCCAATAATATGAAAAAAATGAGTACATGATGTGGTTATAGTCCAAGGACCTTCTATCTTGAACTTGATGATCTGCTACCGAGAAATTTACATTTTTTGTCTTTTAATTCTACTTTAGAATTTTACATTTAATAATATTTTCATTCAGCATGTTTTTATTAAGAATCTTAGAATAACGTCAGTAATAGAGAGTTAGCTAAGACTCCAGAGCATTTGCTACAAATTTTGAAACTGTATTTATGTATGTAAAATGGAGAGAGGCTATACAGAGACAGAAAACATTCCATTTGCTGGTTCATTGCCTAAATGTATACAGTGAAGCTCAGATTTAAGAACTCAATTCATGTCTTCCACGTGTGTGACAGGCACCCAAATGCTTCATCCATCACCTGTGGCTTCACAAATCAGAATTAGAGCCAGGATTCAAATTCAGTCAATCTAATACGAGATCTGGGTTTCTTAACTGACATTTTAGAAATAAGGTGGAATACAAGTCCCATGGTTTGTTTTTAAAGACCATTTAATTGGGTTTGAAAATTGTTAAATACAGTCAACAAATCCATTAAGATCAGGTCATGGACAATAAAATTGTTTACTGGAACAGTTGCTGTCACCTAGTAAGTAGACAATTTGAAAATGGATTATTTTAATTTCAACTATATTTGTTTTTATGTGAGAAACAAATGTCTCCCTGATCCTTTTATTTTTGTGAGTTTATGATCAATATATGAGGAACTATTAGATTTTTTTCCCTGACAAATTTATCTTCTTTTCCCTGTGCTTAACATCATAACTCTTCCAGGAGTGGCTTGCATCTTAGCAGTTTAGATTCGCACATTCCACACTGGGATGCTTAGGTTCTGTCCAGCTCCGACTGTTATCTTCAGTTTCTAGTCAACTCAGCCCCTAGGATTTCAGTAGCAATGAAAGTAATTTAATTCCTTCCTCCCACGTAGACAGCTTGGCTCATGTTTTCAGCTCCTAGCCATGGCAGTAGCCCAGTACCAGCTACTGCAGACACTTGGAGGGTGAATCATTGGATGAGCGCTCTAAGTCTGTGTCTCTGCCTTCATCTCTGTGTGTCTTGTTTTATTTCGTTTTGTTTTTAATCCTAATTCTACCAGATACTGCAGATATCAGTTTCAGGGAAAAAAAAGAAATTCACTAGAGGATGGAGCAAAATTTTAAGCGCTGCTACCAATTTGAGAGATGAAGATGAAGCTTGGTAGTCACAGTTCACAAATGGCCAGTGCTATTTCACCTCCAGAAATCTCATTCCCAGATACTGGAGGTGCCACATCGCTATGATATTATTTCCAGGTCTCTGGAGGAATGTTTCATTCATATTTCAGATTCTATTGATAAAGACCTACTTCTTCTTTGTAAGAAACTAAAAATCAATTCAGAGAGTTGGAGCTGAAGCAAAGGGAAGCCTATTATAAAATGCAAAGTGATGAGTAAATTGATAGAGGACTACTGTATACAAATTTACTTGAATTGCATTTATATTTCTGAAGTTACCAACTATTTGTCCACGAAGAATCCAATAAATCAGTGTCATTTTTTCTTGTTTTACATATTGACTTTCCATACAAGATTGTATTTGACAGACAAATTGAGAGAGGGACAGGGGAAAATAGAGAGAGAATTCTTTTTTTTTTAATTTATTTTATTTTTATTGGAAAGGCAAATATACAGAGAGGAGCAGAGACAGAAAGGAAGATCTTCCATTCGGTGGTTCACTTCCCAAGTGACCATTACGGCTGGAGCTGAGAGAATCCGAAGCCAGGGGTCAGGAGCTCTTCCAGGTTTATCACATGGGTGCAGGGTCCCAAGCCTTTGGACTGTCCTCAACTGCTATCCCAGGCCACAAGCAGGGAGCTTTATGGGAAGTGGGGCCGCCGGGATTAGAACCGGCAACCATATGGGATCCTGGGCATGCAAGGTAGGACTTTAACCACTACGTACGCTATTGCGCCGGACACACAGGGAGAATTCTTATTCAGAGAATTAGAAATTTTGGAGGTGTATGAGAGTGATGTCATGATGACATATGAGGTGCCTGCTTTTGGGGGGGGTTATAAAATTTGGCTTTTTTTAAGTTCAGTATTTTATTTTCTTCAGAACAGCAATGCGATCATCTATTTCATATGCATATATATAACATTTTCTTTTTCTTTTTTTTAAAGATTTATTTTGTTTTTATTGGGAAGGCAGACATACAAAGAGGGGGAGAGACAGAGAGGAAGATCTTTTGTCCGGTAATTCACTCCTCAAGTGGTTGCAGCAGCCAGAGCTGAGCACATCCGAAGCCAAGAGTCAGGGGCTTCTTTCCATGTCTCTCTGTGGGTACCGGGTCCCAAGGCTTTGGGCCATCCTTGATTGCTTTCCCAGGCCTCAGGCAAGGAGCAGGATTTAAGCAGAGCCACCGGGATTAGAACCGGCACCCATATGGGATCCTGGTGCATATAAGGCGAGGACTTTAGCTGCTAGGCTACTGCGTTGGGCCCAATATGTAATAGTACATGAACATCGTAAATACAAGAAGCCTGATTTCCATGTGATGGCAAAAGTCTTCATTATAAAAAAAAAACTTTTGTAATACATACTTTAGAATTGTTGAAACTTGTGTGCATATAAAACTTACCCTGATTTTTCTATTTTAGTATTCAAATATCCCTTTTATGCATTTTCTATATTCATACTGGATCCCATATACACAAAGAAAGTCTTCAGCTAAGTTTTTCTTAATCACTTTCTTTTTACAACAAGAGGAATTCAATCAATTTTGAGAATTTCAAAGGTAAAGAAGTCGCTGCAATATGGTTTCTGAGATCGATAGAAGCTATGATCCACTCATCCTCATTTTCCACTTCACTTTGTACCTCTTGGTTGTTCCTGAGCTGAGTCCTAAGTGTCAAATTGGTGATCTGCTTTTCATTTTGAGTGTTCTGATTTAAAGGCAGGTAACTTTGCAGAGAAAAGTGCTTGCTCCAGTGAATGCAGATGGTCTGTTCTCTGTTCTTAGAAACTATCTGAAGATATTTTTATCTGAAATATTATTTGAAAATCTAATCCTAGATAACTTACTCTTAAGCTAATCATTTATGATCAGTCTCAATTTGGGGGGGGACTATAAAATGTGTGTGTGGGGGTGGGTGTGTGTGTGTGTATAATAAAGGATTTGTCAAAAAGCTATTTAATATTTTGAACTTTTGTTTTTTAGTAATCTCTCTTTTTAAAACCAATATTGGTTTTGGTAGAGCATAAATATATTTATCAAGAAACTAAAACTATTATTCATATCCAGAGATACACATTTTCTTCCAAATCAATTTCACAATTTCATCTGTTTGTAAAAATTATTTACTTTCCTATTTTCATGCTGCATTCTTATGCTAAGAGCCCCTCCCCCCCACTAGCCCAGACTAAATGATGGTGAGTTATATTCTGCCTATTTGGGCATAAAAAATTAGATAAATTACTGGAGGACTTCAGCACAGAAAATATTTTTCTAATTTTTGCATTAATTTACTTAATCTTTCGTTCATTACCATCAGTCTAAATTTACAATCATTTTCATAGTCTGAATTATAATTCAATGACAACTCTATTTTTATTCAAAATGTTCCAGTTATGCTGGTTGGCAACTCAATTGACACCACATTCTCTTTGGTACAACTCCCTTTGTTTTGAACCTTTTTTTTTTTCAAAGATTTATTTTATTTTTATTGCAACGTTTGATAAATAGAGAGGAGGAGAGACAGAGAGGAAGATCTTCCGTGCAGTGATTCACTCCACAAGTGACCATAACGGCCAGTGCTGAGTTGATCTGAAGCCAGGAGCCAGGAACTTCCTCCAGGTCTCCCACGTGGATGCAGGGTCCCAATGCTTTGGGCCATCCTCGACTGCTTTCCCAGGCCACAAGCAGGGAGCTGTATGAGAACTGGGGCTGCTGGGATTAGACCTGGTTCCCACATGGGATCCTGGTGAGTTCTAGGTGAGGACTTTAGCCGCTAGGCCATGGCGCCAGGTCCCCTTTGTTTTATACTTAAAAAGAAATTGTTACTTTCATTTTATTAGAAAGTAATAATGAAAGAAACAGACAAAAAGGAAAAAAAAACTATTTTATGCACATTATTTAGATGTTTGAAACATGGATGCCTGTGCTAGGAAGAAACAAGGAGCCTGGAATTCAATCTGGTTTCATGCATGAATAGCATGAATTCAAGGTTCTTTTGTTTGTTTGTTTGTTTTAAGATTTAATTTATTTTCTTATTTGAAAAGCAGGTTTTTACAGAGGAAGAAGGGGAGAGGAAGAGAGAACTTTTTCTATCCATTGATTCACACCCCAAATAGCCATAATGGCCAGAATTGATGTGATCTTAAGCTAGGATGCATGAACTTCTTCCGGTTGGTCTACACGGTACAACGTTCCAAAGCCTCGGGCCATTGTTCCCTGGTTTCTCATATCATTAACAGAGAGCTGGATTGACAGCGGAGCAGCCAGAACATGAGCTAGTGCCTATATGAGATATAAGCCTAGCAGGGCAGAGGATTAGAACACTGAACCACTACCGTGGCCAAAAGGATTCGGTATTTTTAATCTATCATCTGCTACCTCCTAGGGAATGCATGGGCAAGAAGCTGGAGTTAAATTGAAGCCACAACGTGAATACAGTCAATGTTATTTGAGATATGGGTGCTCCAAATGGTGTCTAAAGCATGACACCAAACAGCCATTCTCCTTCAGCACTTTCAAGAACTTCTTTACTTCACAGTGCTATAAATTGCTGCAGATTTGTCTTATACTCATTCTGACATAATTACTTCTCCATATTCCCTGAGCCACTTTTAAATCAAGCTCTGCATTCTGGGTCTGCTTGTTGCTACTAAGATCTCACTAACTACACATCTCTAAGCATATATGTTGAAGAAACATTTATATATATATGTATATATATGACATTTTATTTTATACATACTTTTATTATTTCTGTACTGATATATGTATAAAGCTAAATATAATTCATATGCTATTCTTCCAAATGTTTATGAGATTCAACTTTCTTACAGCAAGGTAAAGTTCCAGTATTATTTTCCGTAAACATGAGAAGTTCCCTCAAGCTCATATCAAATCAAATTCATTTCCACAGAGTTCAATCTAATCTGCTTCCTTTTTTTTCTATCTGTAACTTCTCTCTCTCTCTCCGGCATTTAGAAACTAGTTCTCATTTCCCACCACCAAATAAATAATTTGTTAATTAGTAGTGTAAATTCAAAACAAGTACAGAATTATTACCTTTTCAGGTAATATGCTTGTGAGAAATATGCCAATAACATTATAGTGGTCTTTATCTTTAACCTTAAAATTTCCCAACACAGCAACATTTCCACGTTACATCAGATATCATTTTTCCCCACTGATTTTGAGCTTTTTATGATTTTTATGGATTTAAAGGCATTTTCTTTAGCTGTGAGAAAGCACCATCTGATCATTGGAGTAACATGTAGTAAGCCAGCAGAGTGTCTGGCAGGAGGGCTTTGTTAGAGCCTGAATGGTTCTAAGTCTTTCCCACCTGCCAATTCATGTATTACCTTCATAACCCTTGTGTGCGTGCATGTGTGTGTATGTGGAGAGAGGGAGAGAGAGAAGGCAATCTTTTTTTGTACTTAATTCATAAAATCCATGAAAGCTGAGTTGTCCAACAAAAAGAGGTCTGCATGCTAAAGAAACTGGTTTCCAGTAAAATAACCCAAAATTCTGAGTCCAATTCTGAGTGCCAAAGAACCGAGGCAATTAGGGTGCAACTCTCAGCTCAAGGTCAGAAAATTGAACAACTATAGGAAATCCAAAGATGCAAGCCCCAAGGTGCAAAGAACTGCAAGCCTGGAGCTCTTGATTTCTAACACAGGAATTGAGCATTTCCCAGCTCCCTGACAAATGTTAGCTCATGTGTGTTCCTCCTCTGCTCGATGCCTTCAGCCAGTTTACAGTTGGTGATCTCATCTAGGCCTTTCACAGTCACATGCTAGTTTTATTTGGAAACACCCTTAAACATCTGCACAATTAATAGTTTTTCAGGTTTCCAAGTATTTTTTTTTAACCTAGACAAGTTGACCTCTATACACTGAGGATGTCCTGGTTTTATGGCTCCTAGGATGGGATTATTCACCCTTTAAAAGAAGAGAACAGATCTTTCTCGGCACTTTATATGAAAGGACATAAGGCAGTTATCTGTAAGCATAGAAGGCACACTAACGAGATGTTGAATCTGCTAAAACCTTTTATAACTGTGAGAAATACATGCTTGTTGCTTATGTCACACCGTGTGTATATGCATATATACATACACATATACATATATGCATATATACACACATACATATGGTATTTTTATATAGTTATCTATATCAAATAGGACTAGTTTCAACACCATTTCTCTATTTCCATTGCAACAATGAACTAATTTTCATCAACATAATAGATCTTTAACCATGACACATTCTAATTTTGGATCAGATATTTACTGATTTATAGATTCTAGAGAATTACTGAGTCATAAGCAATTATGGCTATGCTAAGAGAACATATTCTGATTTTGTATTCATGCTGCTTTTTCTGCATTACACGGTTATCACTGAATAATCATTATTCATTTAATGATATTAATGTCATTGGATGAATTATTTTTTTTAAAGATTTATTCATTTTATTACAGCCAGATATACACAGAGGAGAGACAGAGAGGAAGATCTTCCGTCCGATGATTCACTCCCCAAGTGAGCAGCAACCGGCCGATGCGCGCCGATCCGAAGCCGGGAACCTGGAACCTCTTCCAGGTCTCCCACGCGGGTGCAGGGTCCCAATGCATTGGGCCGTCCTTGACTGCTTTCCCAGGCCACAAGCAGGGAGCTGGATGGGAAGTGGAGCTGCCGGGATTAGAACCGGCGCCCATATGGGATCCCGGGGCTTTCAAGGCGAGGACTTTAGCCGCTAGGCCATGCTGCCGGGCCCTGGATGAATTATTGTATACTAGTATTGTGTTGCTTACAAATTTTTCAGAGTTGCTAGCTGAACCAATGTGTTTTTGATAATCTCAATGATTAATAGTTACATAATGATAAAATTTTAGCTCTTTTGTTGCTAATATTGTAATTTACTTATTTCAAAACTATTTGTAAAGAATCTATGATCAGCATTATTTTTCACCAGTGTTTTATTGTTGCATGATAAATACCCATATGGGCTGGTCTGGAGGCTCAATAGGCTAATATTCTACCCTGTGGTGCCAGCATCCTATTGGGGCACCGTTTCATGTCCCAGTTGCTCCATTTTTGATCCAGCTCTCTGCTTATGGCCTGAGAAAGCAGGGGGGTGGTTCTTGAGTCATTGGGACCCAGAATCCACTTAGGAGACCTGGAAAAACATTCTTAATTTCTGGTGTGAGATTGTCTCAATGTTGCCTTTGCAGCCAATGGGGAGTGAACCAACAGATGGAAGACCTCTCTCTAGCTCTCTTTCCCTCTGTAAATCTTCCTTTCAAGTTAAAAAAAAAAATTAAAAAGACTTTTAAAAATAAATTTTCATAGTATTAGTGTCTTGAAACAACACCCACACGTTATAGCTTTGATGAATCTCTCGGATTTACACTGATAAAACTAAGATGTCAGCAGGGCTTCCATTCTCATTTGAAAACATGATATTAGAAGCATTGGCTCAGCTGTAGGCTACCTAGCTACATCATCATAACAGAAGAATGGATAATAAACACCCTTCAGTTTATTGCTTAGGCTGTTTTTGGCTTTTTCCCCTCCGCGGTCTCTTGCTATTATTTCCATTTGTTCTTTATTCCTTTCACCCATTTTACCATCTTATATAAGTGATTCAGTTGCAGATGATACTTCATGTTGACACAAAGGAAAACCATTCCTTTCATGAATGGTCACCTGTGTGGTACCTCTCTGTCAATTTTCCTCACCACACTCCTTGCCAGTAGAACACAGCAATAGCAGTAGTGTTACCTCTTCAGAGGGGAGATTGATAAAAAGAAAGAAGAGACATTAACTGAGTCTTCATGTAGATAGTCTAGGATACAAACACAGATAAGAGACTCAAGCATGACGCAAAGGAGACTCAGATCTGTCATGCAAGTCTGCCAAGCAGTAAGACATGCTTAGAAAATCGCCCTCATCAACCAAAACACGGTAAAGAAGCTAAACAAAATGGTATGTGATTACTGAAGGGAGCAAGAACACAGGTTTTGTGCCTTATGGCCTAAGGATAGTAGATAGAGAATCTCTGACAAGGGACACTTAAACTATATTTCAAAACAGCAGTGGAACCTACAGTCACTGTGTTTACTTACCCACAGGGAACAAGAACTACCTGGGTTGAATACTTGTGAAAAGTTGATCCTGATCCCCACCCACTTCTCCATGTACTTGAAAACCCCATCTCTAGCAAACTGTAAAACTCTTCATGCTGAAGGAATGGACCATCGACTTGTGCCACTCCATCTACACAGGCTGTTGGATCCAGTTTTCTCTTTGATAATATATCCAATTTTCTGTAGATTTTTACCCTGTTTCTCTCTGTTTTCTTTCTGTCTCCAAACATTTACAACTGGACAATTTCTGCTTTAAATTCCAATTTGTGTGCCTGGCATGGTAGCCTGGCAGCTAAATTTCCACCCTGAATGTGCCAAGATCCCATGTGAGGTAGCCAGAGAGAATTAAGGGTTCCATGGCTGAGCTTGGAGTGCATGTGTCAGAGCTGGGTCTCTTAGACGGAGCAGTGGACAGCATATCCAAGTGCATATGGATGATATGGCTGTCCATTGGAACCTGTAGAGGTCACCTGGTTCTACTACAGAGGACAAAGGGCAGAACAAATTGATCAACTAACCCAACCAAGTGCTGACAGTGAATATCTGGGCAAACGGAGACTCTCAGGTGAATTATGTCAACCAATGGAATCTGGAAAGATTTCATCATGCTGGGATTGGTGAGATTGGCAGTGATTCAGAAACGTTAAACTATCAAAACCACTTGAGTAAGACCCTTGGAACTCACCCCACATCAGGAATCATGGGATGGTGTCAGGTGGCTTTTTTGCATCCCAGAGTATGGAGGTGATTGGAAGTCTGGGTGTGGCTTCTCCCCTTGTATTCTGCTTTCCCCCAGATGCAGGAAGGAAAAAAAAAATAGAATAAGGAAATGGTGATCTCATCCACTTTCCTGTAGCTCTTGAATCTTTGCACTACAATCAACTATGTAAAAAATCATCAAAAATAAAAATAAGCTACAATGTCTTAAAGTCACTGGGACTTTTAACGTCATTCTATAGTTAATGTAACACTCCAGGTCTGGTTACCCAAAAACAAGATAGAAAATGTAGGTTAGTACAGGATATCTGCTTCTGTAATCAGGGTGAGATTCCCATTTAGACAATGGTCCCTAATACTTACAGCTTACAGTTCCAAATATGGAAGGTTCTAAAAGGTTTGAAATTTCAGACATATAGGATATTTTTTTAACATATCTTTAAAGTCCAGACCCTAATATTTATTTGCTACTAAGGATCACTTAGTAAACTCACTTCTTGGACTGAGTTGCCATAAGGAATCTGGGTCAGTCTACACTTGTTTGGATGAGTATGATCTAAAGACATGTAGAAATTTTTGTTTCGAAAGCAGGATATGTATGTGTAAATGGAATTCTTAGCTACACTAGAATTAAGGTGGTTTTTGAAAAATAATATACAATTTTGTCCATAGCCAATTTTTCATTTCATAAAATCTTTAAGTAGTTTAAAGGCTACCAAGGAGGGAGACAATTTTGTCAACTCTGGATCCCCAGATATATTGCATTGAATATATTGAACATATATTGAATATATTGTACCAAGTGATAAACGATGTCCATTAGGTAGGGGTCCATATTTTGACATTGGGTACAACAGCACAGCAGGCATTTATCCAATGTAAACAGGCTTCGTTCAAACTTCCCATTTAACTTCCCACTGAACAGTCTTCAAACTATATGTAACATGGGGAAAGGCATTGAATTATAGGATTTGGTAATAGTCACACTGGGTACTTAGAATACATTCCCTAAAGCTAATGGATATCTACTAAGTTTTATTTGGCAATATGAAAATAATTAGTAAATATCATAATTTTGTCAAGGAAGAAATTAAGTAGAAGAGACACTAAAACTGATTAAGGTTATTTGCAGATAAAATTAAACAGTGTACAATGATATTTATGTATTTAGAAAATTAGAGACTAATGGAGCAATTTAAGTAAAATACCATTTAAAATATATTCTTATGACATAAAATATTTAAGATGGGTAGTACTATATTGATCACATATTAGAAGCTTAAGAAGTATGTGATCCTTTTTCACCTTTAAAGCACATTTTAAGATGTTTGCAAGTCCAAACTTAGGCTGCTCTTTGTTGCAGGGGTCAGCCATTAAAAGAAAATATAACCAGATTAAATGGTACCAGAAATAAACTTCTTGCATGCAGAAATTCTACCCACCTAGCTCCCTATATCACATTGAAAACAGCTGCACAGACTTGCCACCTCCAAGTTTCATGGATTAACAATTTCAAAATTACATAGTTATTAAGAAACTGGCATGCATGAAACGATAACAATGTACCCATAACTATATACAATTAATGTGTCAATTTAAAAAATACAATGCTAAATCCACAGAAATTGTACTTTCAAGCAAACAACATTGCTGTTAAATTGCACAGACCTATTGTCTTTAAGAATCAAAAATAAACAAAGCTAGCAAACCAACTTTAAAAAATATTTTAACAAAATCTGTTTGAATTTTTATTCTATATCTCCCCTATTTTTCAAAAATTGTATTCATATATGCTGTATGAGGTGACATGCCTCTTATCTAAAAAAAATGTGTTCCTATTCAGTATTCTGCTAACTACATTCCTGCAGAAATCAGTTGAATTCTATGGGACTGTATGTACTTATGAAAAAGATGTACCATATGTTATTAAGATGTTTAAGTTGTTTCAATAAACACTGATAGAATTCCTGTTTGTGTATGTAGGTAGAAGGCAATTTCTTGCTTTGAAATCATTTGCCTTAAGTGAAGTGCACAGACCAAATGCATAACTGATTTCTGTCATACCAAATTTTATGACATAAATTAACCCCAAAAATATCAGAAAAAGTTACACCTGCCGAACTGGATGCAGAGTTTTCATTTAATGTATGTAAAATGCAGTTGAAGATAAACCTTTCACGTGACCAACATGGCAAGAACAGGGTTTGAGAGGGGGCTACATGCAATTAAGAAGATAAGCAAAGAGTTAGATACGAGATAAAGACCATGAATGTGGGCAGCAAGAGCAAAGCCCACTTCTGAGGAAGGAGTTAGACCCAGAAAGCTCCCTGCCCCAATCCTTTATTGAGCTATTGGGGAGTCAAATTACAGCAGCTGATGTGGCACAAATGTTGACAGCTATGTCCCATATCAATGTTAACCAACCAATGCTTGACGATCAGAAAGCAGCAGTGTGACTCCTGTACAGAGGTTAGTACAATACTGCCTCAAGGATATCCTAAGGCACACAGTTATTTGGCCTTGGACCATTGCCCAACTGCAAACCTTTGTCCACAAGCCATGACCCTGGTATTGGGCTTTTGCATACTTGTAGTAGACTACTGTCTGCAGAATTTAACCTCATTCTCTGGCATCACCCTTTTGTGAACTCAAGATTCCAGACAGTTTGTCCTGATCTTCTTTCGTAAGTCCACTGGTACTTTTTACAAATGGGCTGTGGCACAATCTCTTACACTTCTAGAACATCATCAAACATAACAAGCTAAACATTCATAACAAATTAACAAGGCAAATAGTTATTTTTCCACTACCAAAATAATATTCACCTCAGCCTAGCTTCATCGATTAAGTGTCTTTACTGGAAAATTCAGGGTGGTAGTTGTGAATCTTTTCTCTGGAAGATTCTGGAATTAATCCCTAACTGGAATGTCAGAGGCAAAAGTAACATATGCAGATTTTAAGCATTTACCTACCCTGAAAGACTCTACAAATACCACTAATAATAATAATATCTCATTGGAAAATGTATAATAATACTAAACCATTACCTTTAGAACAGGGATTTAGAATTTAGATGGGTGATACCATATATCATATTGGTTCAGGCAGTTTAAATATACCTAGACATATGGTAGATTCACAGAATTATTAAAACACACATTTGAAAATATGATCATGGCTTGTATATACCTGTAAAGCAATCTGTAAAAATATCTCCAGTTTCCTAACAAGTAGAAACATAAATATTTAAGTACTTTAGTATTCTCTATTCAATGAATAATAGCCATTTTGACATGCAAGCCTGAAATTCACCACTGAATGACCAAATTGATTAAATATCCTTAATATCGCTAGGACAGTTTTGGATGATTTCAGTTATTTCATAACAAAATAATGTTCAATCAAAGGATGACCATATTCTTCATGGGAAAAAAAAGGAGAGGACAAGAGATCTCAAACATCAATGATTTATAAATGAATACAAGCAAAATAAACTTTGAAGGACAATTTGATTTTATCATAGCTCATTCAATTTCCTCTTCTTAGTGATTACATCATGTTAAACATGCACATATGTGCGTTTGACTGTGTATGAATATTTGACAGTTTGGATTGCATTATTTTCTTGCAGAATAAAGCCTTTGTTGTTTCAATCTTTCCTACATTTATAGCTCACTGTTTCCTGTATTAGCTGAAAATGTGAAGCGTTGGCCCCAATCTGCTTTTAAAGATATTCCTGTCACACACCTCTGTGCATTGTAACCTCATGGAATATCATGCTCATTAGGCAAGTGTGACATGCATTGTCTGTCCGGTTCACAGTCATAGTCACTATGTACCTTGACTGCCAATAATCAACACATCCATTGTCACTTTTGTCTCCAAATCTTGAATCCAGAAACTCTCTGATCTCTCCAAAGGGCAATTCTTGATCCTTTTATCAGAACAAATTACTTCTTCCTTGGGTTTTTCAAAGCACATTTTTTCCTCTGAGAAGACAAGCATGTACTTTATATGAGAAGTTTTCTTAATTTTTTTGCTATATTCTCTATTTTGATCAATTGTATGTAACATGGATGGCTTAATAATTGAATTAGTTTATTATAATAAAGCATGATAAGCTAGTATGATGGGATAAATAACAGTAGGGAAGCATTAATGATTAATGGTCATGGAACTTTAAGCAAATCATTCAATTCATGTATTCAATTTTTCTTATTATGCAATAGATAGTTAGGTGGCTTTGTCAATTTATTATGAGGAGAAAATGAGAAATCTGAATACAAATTTCAGTAAGGTTTTTATATTTTTCAGTTTGTTAGTGAGTTTTGACTATATGAGCAGTTCTCACAGCTGATAAGTTTACCAAAAGCATACTGTTTTGGTTAAATACTAACCAAATCAAAATGGATAGTGGGCAAAAAGAAGAGGCGCTGAGGGAACTCGAGATGCAAAAATGTCTAATACTCCTCTCCTTTTTTTCTTGGACTTAAACTTCTGTTTGTGCTTTTGATGACAATAATCATGACATGCTAACTTATCTGCTCTGAGCTGCCATTATCACTGTGAAAATGACGATACTTGAAAGTGATATTATTCAAGATAGCTGCTTGAGATTCAGCGCTGAAATTCCTGACTAGTAAAATGTAAACTCAGCATATGTCTTCAGATTTAATGTTAAATATTCAACACTTATATTTTATTAATGCAACACTGAAAAGGTTGATAAATCATGCTGGTAACATTAAGGGATGTTATCAGTACAGATACGGGATGTTTTTTGAGATTTTGGGTCACCTACTTGTAAGTACTCTTCTGTGGTATATAATTGGTGTATTTGTCCTTTAGCAATTGTTTATTATTATTATTATTATTATTATTATTATTACTATTATTATGTGGCAGAAACAGACAGAAACAACCACTATGAACCAAATGACTAAGCTTTCTTTCCAAATTAGTACATAAATAATCGAAGTGAAGAGTTTTTTTATATACTGTTCTTTAATATTTTTATAATTTTCAGGAAATTCAGTCACCAGTACGGTCATTTGAAAATCTGATTGTCAGTAAGAAATATTGGTAGCAAAACGTAAAATAACTTGCTTTGAGCCCAGGGAGAAGCTGCACAACTAAGCTGCAAAGATCAACAGGGTGCATTCCACTTTAAAAGTCATTTTATCCTCAGTTTAAAGTGCACATTATATATATCCTTCAATGATACCCATGACAGTAGTATGTCTGTTTTCCAAAATATTGATACAGAAGTCAAGAAAAGCAGCATTTTTGATGCAACAGAAAATGCACAGCACTCTCCTAGGAGGAATATTCTCTCCCTGAGCATCTTGGCATCAGAGCACATACACTATGATTCACCCTAAGAGTCCTTGCCTTTCTCACTTCTACTACACATTACCTCTATTTCATGCAAAGAAGGAAACTATGTGGAGCATTGGAAATAAGGATTGAATAAAAGAAAATGACATTGCTGACTTCAAATGTGGCACAATTCTCCAACAGCTCCCAAATTCTGTCAAATAAGAAATCTGAATCTCCAGTCCTATAGGAGGAAGAAATGATGGGGTGAAATACAAGCTGTAAAGAAAATGTTTGTATTTGTCATTGTTTTCTCTCTTAATTTATTTTCATCTCTCTGGATGGCAAAACAATGAGAAAGAGAGAGAGGGAGAGAGAGATTGAGAGAGCTGGGAGAGGGGGAGAAGTGTGCACATGGAGGGAGGAGGGTAGGTGCATGAAAACTCAGTTGGCTCAATCCTAAATGCCTCCAATAGCCAGGGATGGAATCAATGGAGGCCAGGAGCTCCAGCTGTGTGGTTCACATAGGCAGCAGTTGACCCATCATCACTTCTCTTCCCAGGCACATTTAGCATGTAACTGAATTTGGAAGAATAGTAGCTGGGCTTTACAATCAGCAATTTAAGCCGGTAGACACAGCACATCTTGGTTTGAAAATATATATTCCTTTTATTTTGAGCATTCTCCAAATTATGAACTTCAGTATGTGCATTATATGGGAAAATGCAGTTCATAACAATCAACTGATAATAAAATATCTAGAGAATACCAAATTTTAAATAACTTGTTTTAGGAAATGTTTTACTTTGAGGCATCTGTAGACTCACAGAATGTGGTAAATTGCATATGGAATTCCCATGTAAGCATTACTGCATTTGCTCTTTCATTTTGAGCAAAATGATGAATGACTTTAAAAGAACATTAATTTAAAGGAGGTTGATTTAATCTACTAAATGGAGAATATATATAAATACATATATGCACAGTTTTTTCATTGTTGAATATTTCTACACATTTTAAATAAGCCATAAATATACTATTTAATTAAAGAGGTATTAAAATATTAATTATAAGCATCTGGAATAAAAAATGAGTTTTCCTTTATTTTTACAGTTAATATTGTTTAACCTGTTGATTTTATTTCGCTTCCAAGTGTCTTGAAACAAAATAAATATGCTGATCACATAAATATGCTGAATTTTTTATGATTTATCATTCAATAAGTCACAGAACATACTATGATTAGTAGTAGTTCACTGATTCAGCCATCTTAACCTTGTTATATGAAACCCTTGAAAATGACATGTATGCTAGCAAAACTCAGCTCTAAAATCTCATGCACTTTTTATTACTAATTCTATCATTTTAATATTAAATTTTTTATGTTAAGATAATTTTTAAAATTATTTTACTAGAAATTCAGAGTTGCAACATGAAATTGGGAGAGAGAGAGAAAGATCCTCGCCTGAGGTAGATTCACTGGACCCTAATGTACAAAATCACTAAGATTTGGACTTTTGTAAATGGTGGCCTTAATATCATATTTAATATTATATTTATATATTTCATATGTAGGATAATATT
This sequence comes from Ochotona princeps, assembly GCF_030435755.1. Lineage (NCBI taxonomy): Eukaryota > Metazoa > Chordata > Mammalia > Lagomorpha > Ochotonidae > Ochotona > Ochotona princeps. Next base: position 55,016,460 of record NC_080834.1, read on the forward strand.
TTTCAAGCTTAAATCATCAGAGAACATTCCTGTTTACACAAAACAGACTACTCTATAGAAGTGCACTTGCTTTGATGAATAAGGTAATGTTCTCTTTTTTCCTAATGTTACACAGTTATAAAACATGTCTTTTAAATTTTGTGTACACTAAAACTTCAGTGTACATTATTAACTTATCTTAGGTGTATCCTATCTGTTGACAGACAGATGCTTTTCTGTCTCATATCCAACCTATGTGATGTTTTCAATCAAGTTGAGACTGAATGCCAGAGATATAAGGTTTAGCATTCTCATAAAAGGTTTTACAGTTAGCAAAATATGTGTAACTCTTGTCGCTGCTTCAGTCAGCCCTCAGTTTTAGCATGAAGAGTTCCAGCTGCCCTGGCTATGGGCTGAATCATTCCCTCAGCTGTCACTTGTCCCTAGTTGAAGTTCAACATTATACTCACTGTTTCTGTCCATGGAATCATAGACCCAAAAAGGAAAGTTTTCCAAATCTTAAGCACAGGAAGTCTTGGAACAAGAGAATGCCTTACGTCCATTGAGGCATTCAAATCTCATGTTAAAGAATCTTGTTCCAAAGAAACAAGGATCTCGAAAAAAATTAAAAACAGAAATGAGAGCTTACTTCTGATGTTTCATATAAGTGTTTTAGCTTTTCCTCTTCATGAGCATTTCAACAGTTTATAACGGTGGTTTGGGGTTTAATTTACATTACATAGAGGCCATTCACATGAAACGCTCTTCAGTCAGTAACAATCACTGTAATGTTGTTTTCTGATTCATGGTACTACCTGAGCTCAATTGCATTTATGATATTTATAATCATATAATTCCTGTTAGGACACATTTGGTAATCCTCTTCACAATTAAAGCCTTTCTCTTCATGTCTGAAGTGTCAGTTCTCCATAGGGGTTGTTATGTTGATATAAATCAGTGTAGAAAGTAATAAAGGGAGCTGCAGGTATATTTGAAAGACATCATGCAGTTTTACAATCCCTCTGATTTGATTTACTCTTATGATCTGCAGCAAAGTTATATGATTCAGAAGAGTGTGTGCTGTTGTGGAGAGGTAGTGGGGCACAGTAGAGTGACTTTAACTCAACTGCAGGATTCAGAACAGTTTAACAACATTTTATTATCTTAGTCCTTATATCATTCTTTATTAAACCAGAGTCACTCGATTACATTGTCATACTTTCTATTTTGTAGGGTTCAACATTTCTTTATTTAGGTCCTCTAAAATAAGGCATAGGGTATAGACTTGCATACAAATGCTTGTTTTTGGTAAAGATCTTGAAATCAGGAGTGAGGAAGAAGGAGAAAAGGCAAGAAGAAAAAAATGACAAAAACTGTGTTGTTGAATTGGTTACAATTTTTGGCACTTGCAGCTATAATCTCCTGAGAAACCTTCAAACTGCATCTGAACATCGCTGCTCTGAAAGACCTGGGACTGAGGCATTCATTAACTTCTATTTTAATGATGATATCACTTCTGTGACACAAACCATTCTTTCATTGCCATTTCTATTGTGCAAGCTCATGACTTTGGAAAAGATCAAGTTATACTAGCAGAAAAGGACAGAGGTGGCCAAGAAGACAGGGAGTCAGAGTTCATAGAAAATTCCAAAAAATGGGCTTCATATTTCAAAACCAATAAAGTGGGGTCCAAAGAAATGTAATGTTGGCATGTCTGTTAAGGCACCAACTTAGGAAATAGAGGTTTGAATGATATTTTTGAAGTTTATATATTTACATAAAGGAAACAGATTTTATGTGTCAATGAAATGGATGGCGATGACATTATCTCGGTTATTTCATAATAATAAGATAAACGTTCCACTAAGTAAAAAATTTAAAAAGAGCAATTATATAGGCCACTGTTCCTAAGGATTACAACAAGGAATATTAAGTAATGATCAAGTTTCTGGATGCCAATTTCACGTACATATGTTAATTCTTTAAAAAATATCTATTTTTATTGGAAAGATAATTTTATGGAAAGAAGGAGACAGAAATATTAACCCACTGTTTCACTCCCCAAGCGGTCACAATGGTCAGGGATAAGCCAACTAAGCATGAACCAGAAGCTTTGTTTGGGTCTCTCACGTGGGTGCAAGGTCCAAAGGCTTTGTGCCATGCTCTACTGTCTTCCAAGACCATTGGCAGTGAGCTGAGTGGGAAGCGAAGCAGTCTGGACAAAAATCAATGCCCCTGTGGGATTCCAGTGCTTGAAAGCTAGGATTTTAGCCACTAAACCATTGTGCTGGCTCCATAATTAAATATTTGTAGTCTATGTATTTAGAAAATACAATATTTGCCTGTTGTATTTTAGATTATTTCACTAAGCATAATGGTCTCTAGATACATTAATTTTAATGTGAAATGCAGGTTTTCTTTCTTGTGTTTTAATCTTTAAGTAGTAATTCATAAAGTAGTTATTTAAGATTTCTTTATGCAGTCATCTATTGATGGACATCTGTGTTGATAAGATTTATTTTGTTTTTATTGGGAAGGCAGATCCACAGAAAGGTGAGAGATGGGGAAATATCTTCTGTTCTCTGGTTCACTCCCAAGTGGCCATAAAGGCCAGAGCCGAGTTGATTTGAAGTCGCAGACTTCTTCTGGGTCTACCATAAGGGTGCAGGGTCCCATGGTTTTTAGCCCTCCTCTACTGCTTTTCCAGGTCATAATAAGCAAGGAGCTGGATGGGAAGTGGAGCAGGCAGGACATGAACTGACACTCATACAGGATCCTGGCATTTACAAGATAAGAATTTAGGCGCTGAGCCATGCTGTGAAGCCTAAGTTCATATTTTAGCTATTGTAAATTGAAGTTCTTTTTACATGGGGTACAGGTACATCTTACACATGACAATTTCACCCCTTTTAGGTTACTTCCCATAATTGGGATGACCAGGATATAAGACCGATTTTTCAGAATTCTAAAAACTCTCCAAAATGTTTATAGTGTCTTCCATAACAGTTGTGCTAGGATTTTTTTTCTTCACATCCTCACTATTTTTTTTTTTTGGTTAATTGTTGATTCCTGTATTCTAAATGGACAGATTTGAAGCCCTAGCATGGATTTTATTTGTATTTCCCCAATGACTCATAATCCTGAATATCTTTTTTCTGTGTCCATTGGTTATTTATATTTCACTCTTCAAAAACTCACTGTTCATAATCTCAGGCAAATTATTGACTCAATTGTTTTATTCTCAGTAACTTCTTAAAGCTCCTACTACACTCTGGATATCAACTCTTCAACAGATGTACAGTTTACCAATTTTTTCCCATTCATTCAGTTGCGGCTTCATTTTTTTTTTTTTTTAACACTTTCAGTGGCTGCTTGGGCTTCAGTGGAAAGCTTACAGCAAGAACAGAGACTGTAAAAGCGTGTAGCAGGTAGCAGGACTCAATGGCACAAATTAATTAAATGAGATAAATAAGGAGATATTACAATTGTTATCCCAGAACTAAAACCAATCATTAGAATTGCTAAAATAATAATAATAATAATAATAATAATAATAATAATAATAATACACTTTATGCCAAACACTGGAAAATCTAAAATAAATGGCTAGATTTATGGATTGAAGCAATTTATCAAAATTAAAGTACGAAGACACGGAATATCTAAGAACATCAATAATCAAGATAAAATGAATGAATAATCAAGAGCCTCTCAACATAAGGCAGTGCTTCAGTGTCTCTTCAATGCTGAATTATATCATACATTCAGATAACTAATTCTAATTCTTCCTAATTACTCAAAAAACTTGAAAAGGAGAGAACTCACAAGTGCTCCTTCTTTGAAAGCAACAACACCTGAATTGCAAAAATCAATACAGGAAAGATGCTTATTGAGAAATATCCATGGTGGATATGAATGGAAATATCCTCAACAAAGTTCTATCTAATGAAATTCAAAACACACAGAAAACTAGGATTGCCCACACAGACAAAATGAGATTTATCCTTGGTTTGCTGGGATAATTCAACACACTCAGATCAATAAACGTGAAACCAAAGAATAAAAAGTCAGATGATTATCTCATGAGATGCATAGAAAACACTTACTGTGCTTTCATGATAACAGTCTTAAGTTTTAATTGAATATACCGAAGCAGACCTCAACACAATCAATGCAATGTATTGCTAACTCACAGCTGTGGAGCATATGGATTGAATAAGGAAGCCTGAAAACTTTCCACCATGACTGGAACAAGAGAAGAATGTCTATTCTCACCATTACTATATGGCTTAGAAGTTTTATACAGAGTCACTAGGGTAGAAAATTAAATCAAAATGATTCCACTTGGAGAAAAAAAATAAATCAAATTATCTGTTTACAGATGATATAATCCTAAAAATAAGGAAAACAGAAGTACTAACAGGTTATTTTGTTTGGCACGAAATCAGTAAACCAATGATATTCTTGAAACTAAGGATACTTATGAAAACAAGTGTTTCTCATTTAGTGTAACTGCAAATGGACGTTAATCCAAGGCCAAATGACTTCCTTTACCCTGTTGGGAAGCCCAATAGACAGAGGTTATTTTCAGATATTATTTTGAAATAACCAAAATGTTTAGTGGAGCTGAATTGCAAATAGAAACAGAGTCACTGTGAAAGGCAAGGAGCTTTACATTATGTATATTCCTATGCATTTAAGCTTGCATATACTTCATTTTGATGAGGGCACCTGTGAATTAACAAAAAAAAATGTTGCCAAACATAACTAAAAAGGTTTTCTTCCAAAGTGCTATGCTCTAATTAGAGGCAATTCATCTGGATACACAATCTTGTAGCAATGTCAGGTACCTGCCTGGTTTGGCCTTGATCACTGTGGCTATTTGTAGAGTAAATCAGAAGGCAGAAAATTTATCTCACTCTTTCGCTTTAATTTTGCCTTTCAAATGAATAAACATTTTAAAATGTGACTCACTGTGACTCTGACAATGATTTCTAGAGAGATTAATGTTTGAATAAATATCAACCTTAGATAGAACACATTTTAAAGAATTGCATTTCTGATGATTATGTACAGAATTTCATTATTTTCTTTATTTAATAATTAATCCAGTGTCATTTTTACACAGGAGTTACATTGTGTACTCTTGAGATAATGTAAACAGTTTGTGTAAATTATCTGAAAAGTGTGATTTTTGTATAAGATAGTTTAGTATCCACTGATGCTGGTGCCATAGGGACTTATAACCAATCCTCACAAACATTAATGGATAATTATCTTTACAAATATGCATGAAAAGGAATAAAATGTCATTATTTTAGCATTAAAATTAGAGTTCAAAGAAGAGTCGGGGTTACTAATTTATACGACGTACATCTTCTTGGATTTATGGATTTTGAAGCTGTGCTTTTGCATAATATGGGTCATCATTCAATTCAGTTCTAGTCAATTGTAATATTTGTCTATACTAAAAATTAACTTTGCAGCTTCCATTGTTGAATTGAATCTTAGCCAATTGCAATGAATGATTGTGGCACAACTTTGATGTATAGCCCTGTGTTTTTTTTCTTTTTTTTTTTTTTTCATAGAATCTATTTGGGACACATTTTTCAGGTATCTTTATTACCATGTTGTCCACATGTAAGACTTGATATTGTAAGGGACATCACAATGGTACAGCAAACTAATCCTCCATCTATGGTCCAGCATCCAAAATGAGTATAGTTTGTATACTGGCTGCTCCAGTTTTCACTCATCTCCCAGATAACCGCCTGAGAAGTCACTGAGGAATAGTACTAGCCCTGAGGCACCTGCAGCCAATTGGAAGACCCAGAAGATGCTCGTGGCTACTGGGTTAGGACTGGGCCAGCTTTAGTCATTGTGGCCATGTGGAGAGTGAACCCGTGGATGGAAGATACCTTGCTCTGTTTCTCCCCCTATCTCTCTCTCTATAACTCTTTCAATTAAAATAACAGATAAATGAAAAAAAGAGCATATTGTGTATTTCAAAGGTGCTAATAGAATATATTTAAGTATGTGCCATCAAACACTGGAAAACATGTATAAGTTAACACAGGTTGAATATCTTGATTTATGCATTGCCTTCTGTACATTTGTATTAAAACATCTTACTGCATACCATGTGTATGTGAAATATTTGATTGTCAAGTAGCAGAAATTGCACTCTTTTTAGGAAAAGCCTATATAAGGAAAAAAAAATGTGCCTTCTTTACCCTTTTGTTTCTTTGGATTACATGCTTCACAGATCCTGTTCTCTTTCTAGACTCCCTTCTACTGTTGTTGCTTTAGAGATATTTGTGTGCTTTCTGCTGTATTTGCACGTGTAGCAGTAATCTATAACATCTAATATGAAATTTGTACCATTAAAAATGGATGTGAGATTGCTAAGTGCTCCATGTCTCTATTATGCAATGCAACACACAAATACTAAGGTGAAAATGTCCCATAAAATAATGTCAAATCTTAGTTGAGATTAAATGATTAAAATGTTAGTATTGCATGAAATGAGGTAAAATTTGGATGGTAAAATGAGTTTTCCAATTATCTTGATTTTGACAGCTTGTTGCATTGAAAATTCATAGAGTGATTTCTCATAATTACTGTCTCTCCAGGTAATCTACAAGGTTATTTTTTATGGAGCATTACATAAAAAAAAGTTAAAGAATGGGGTTTTACTTTTCAAAAGGATTTTAAAAGTAACTATTTTGCGTTTCTTTTTTGCTTAAATACTTTTGAATAACTGTGTTTTATAGAATTTCATAATTATTTGCTTTCTCATTTCCAGAGCAACATCGTAACAAGCCATCACTTTAATAGCATTAATGCTCTTAGCACCTAGTTATTTTGGCAGATATGTCTAAACCCCTTAAAAGGTATCTCAGAATGAACAGAGCTATTCCCATGGTAGTATCATTTCTCCTGCTTTCACTGCATGATTTTTTTTCCCAGCAATAAAGCAGAAAACATATTTAATTTTTATAAATACTAAATCAGCTAAACAATCTTGTATTTACTTAATAATCTGTATTTTTGGCTACAGAGGCATAAAATAATCTGTGTTAATACATCAAGATATTACAACTTTTATAAATTTGGTTGAATCTATTAAAGATACAGAGCATAATTAATAAGAGAGTGTCTCATAAAATTTCAGAAAACAGAAATGAAATTTCAAAAAAGAAATGGAATATTCTGGTATCTGCAATTTAAATATGTAATCAGTATTAAATTATGAAGAATAATCTTAGACTATCCCAGTTGTCATTCTAACTATAGTCAAACTTCTCATTATACCTGCGTCACTCATTCTTCAGCTCACAGCATGGACAATAGACATTGTAAGGGCATCTAGTGTAGATGTAAAATGTGGTTTAGGTTTATATTTTGCTCTTGATATGAAAAAAAAAGTTTAAATGAAAGGCTTTTATGTTAATGCATTGATTAGCAATGGAAATTCCTTTTTACTAAAACGTACTACTTTGTAATAAACATTTTTTTTCTTTTTGTCTCTTATATGATTGCAAGCCAGAATTAAACCGTGTGCCATTGTGTATCCAATCTTTGCACACCACATGCTGTAAAAGAATAACAATCAAAAGTAAAAATCATATCCTTGATGTTTTTTAAAGAAGTAATAACACCTTGTGGAGTTGCTAATTAGCAAAAAACCTGCAAGGACAGTCTTTTGAGTTATGGTTTCCATGGAAAATTTGCTTTGAAGTTTGCACTTGCAAGTATTTGACTTAAATTGCTTTACAAGTTTGGGGACAGGAAGAAAAATATTGTCATTCTTCCACAAATAATAAGGATTCTCACAAATGACTTTTTCATTTTAGAATATTTGGACAGCCATCGTTCAGTCATGGGCATAAGTTAGCTTAACACCAATCACTTTCATTTTTTACAATAATTTTCAAAATTTTGAAGCTAATTTCAGTATGTTTCTTTACAATTATGAAACATGGTACAAAAATTGGTTAGAAAAATACTTAATATTATTTTAGAAAAAATTTATAAGGTTAAGCAATAAATCAAATAAAATTCTCTCACAGTGAAATAATAAATACCTATATCAAATAATTACTGTTCAGCTCTTTGGAATCTTATGAATGTAGAACATTTCTTTGATTATGTATGATTAGTTTCTGGGATTTATTTGAATGAATACATCTTGGGCAATCTCACATTACCATAAATAATGGGATATATAGGTTAAGAATAACTCTTAATAATGTGATTTGTATAAGGAGAAGATCATTTTAAGTACAAGAAAATAAATGCTATATACCTTTGTTTAAATTAGTGCTTACAGCATTTATTATATGAAAATAGTAAACACTAATATACAATTGATAGCATATTTATATATAATACTTATTTATTTTTATTGGAAAAGCAAGTCAGATAAGTGGAAAAGGGAGACAAAGATCTTCCAACAGCTGGTTCATGCCAGCCAGAGCTGAACTGATCTGAAGCCAAGAGAAAGGAGCTTCATCCAGATCTCCCACATAGGTGCAAATCCCAAGGCTTTGGAATATACTCTGCTGCTTTTCCAGGCCTGAATAATGGAGCTGGATAGGAAGTGATGCAGCTGGGACACAAACTGTGGTGGCTCAATGGGAGCTCAGTGCTTGCAAAGTGAGGATTTAGCCATGGAGCCATTGTACTGGAGCGTTAATACCAGATATTAAAAGAGAATTCAAATATATGGAGCATTAAACAAGAAAAAACTTGGGGAGGAAGTCATTATTTTAATAATGTAGTTCTTGTGCCATAAGTCAATAAAAAATCCTCTTACACACATCTGTATGCTTTGTCTTTTCTATCTGCCAGTCTGGTAGCACTTTGTATAAAACAATCATTTCTAATTTATGCAGTGTTTATGTTCCTTTTCCAGACTAACAAAAAGAAAAAAAAGAGAAAAATTATTAATCAAAAATTTATATTTGTAAAAGGAAAGGCAAATGCATGTAGGAATAAAAATAAATCCAATGTTAGATTGCTTTGCATTGCTGCGTTGAAACACAGATGCCCAACGCTGCTCAATTTCCTGGGAGGCGTGATTAGCCATCATGTATTTATGTGCTTTGAAACAATTTTTATTATGTTGGCTTTTTCCCCAAAATAAATATTTTGTTATTTTTTTAATGGCACTTTTGTAATTTCCATTATAATCAAAGGCCTAATGGTTCACTAAATAAGATGTTTAACAAATAAATAATAATTTTTAAAAAGTTCATCAGGGATATAAGTTATGGACCATAAATAAATATCAAGTGAAAAAATGCTCAACTTCATTTATACAGAATAAAATTTAAAACAGACACAAATTAATTAAAATTCTAATAGTATATAATTTATGCCAAATCATTGACCAAGATGTAAACAAAGTTTCTAAACCTTCGTATTTGGTGCCAAATCACTACCTAAAGACATTTCTTTTTTTCCTTCCTTCCTTTCTTCCTTCCTTCCTTCCTTCCTTCCTTCCTTCCTTCCTTCCTTCCTTTCTTCCTTCCTTCCTTCCTTCCTTTCTTTGTCTCTTTCTTCCATTTTTCTTTCTAATTTTAATGCCACATATACAACAAAGAACATATCTGCCTTTCTGTTTCTGGATTACTCTATTCAATAGGATGTCCTCGGATTCCAATCATTTTTCTTTACAGAGAGTGTTTGATTACTTTTCTACCAAATAAAATTCCTGAGCACCTGCAATCACTTGTGCTACACCAGACCATAGCCAGGAGCCAGAAATTCAATCTTGGCAGGGACGCAAGTATTTGATCCTCGCTTCTTTCCCCAGAAGGTGTCCAGTAAAACTAAGCTGAACTTGGGAACAGGGCAACACTGTATCAACTACCTTCTACTCTGTGCTGATAAGCACTACCTTTATGGATTCTGCTTCTAAAAAATTAGATTAGAAATGAGGTTCATGAAGAAATGGAATTTAATATTCACTATTGTATGTTACATTCAAAGCAAAGAGATATGATCAGTATGATCTGATTAATTTTCTTAAACCTTACCTATTATCCAGTGAAAAGCTGCTAAGCTTCACTAATACAAAATAAAATTAAAAAGAGAGACAAAATAAGTAAAACCATAGTAGTATATAATTTATGCCAAATTATTGACAAAAATGTAAACAAAGTTGATATAACATTGTATTTGGGGCCAAACTATTATATATATCCCATCAGAAACAGAGGCCCCAAACCTCTTTCAGGTCACCCACGCGGGTGCAGGGTCCAAGATTCGGGCCGTCCTCTACTGCTTTCTCGGGCAACAAGAACAAAATGAAGTTTCTGGCTCCTGGCCTTGACTTGGCCCAGCACTGGCTGTTATGGGCATTTGAACAATGAAACAACAGGTGGATGGTCTCTCTTCTTCCTCTTTCCCTTTTGATTTCTCTCTGCCTTCTTCTTCCCTGTCACTCTGCCTCTCAGATAAATAAATAAATAAATTTAAAAAAATAAAAGAGTAAATAATAACACAGTGTCTACAGTCATTTTAACAGATATTTACCCAATCTTCTGGAAATGTTCCACTGAAACATACTTACCTCTCATTTTATATAAATATTATCCAGCAAATAAATTAATTAACATTTCCTTCATTTGCCAAACACTCTGACATTTATCTTTCAAATCTCAACCATGTAACATTAATTATTTACACATTTGTGGTTGCCCAGATTGCATTTCATAAAAAGTGTTTGATATCTAAAAATATATTTGATGTCTATTTTAGTTTTTTAATTTCAAGGGCTTTCAGAGAAAATACAACATAATTATTTGCTTGGCTTCTAAACACAGAGTCTATATGTGAAAATCTATTTGGTATTTTGGCATTTTATGCTTTCTATTGTCCAAGTATGACAGTAGTACCTTTCCAAGGGCCCAAAGGTAAGATGTTGCCTAAACAGTAAAATTTAAAGGAAGATTATATTGGGATATGGCTTGAATTTTTGAAAATTAATTTTTGCATAGTTACTAATCATATTAATATATACATCTTGATTCTCAATATAGTAAGTAAATTTACTCCAATTTTAAATTATGTCTTGGAGACTATTCCTTGTTCCATGAAAAGACATGTTTCATCGCATGCTAGCAGCTAAAACATGTACCAATTACAGAAACGTGTGGCTGAATTTTAATACCTTCTTATATTCAAATGTAAACTAGATTTAGTAATTTGTCGAACTTACCTCCCAAAGCATGTGACTGTTAGTGAGTTCAATCTAGTATTGGGTTTGTGAAACCCAGTATTCTCTGGCCAGGTTCCACTTCATTCTGACTGATCCTGCCTCTCCATTCCGTCTGCTTGACACCGAGATTCAAACACCGGACTCTCTGGGAGATTCCACAGTAATCTTTGAAAGGACTTTTCTCTCCGTTTATGGATCAGATACAAAGGCTTCAAACTAGGGAATTTTTTTTATAGCAGATAGGTGTTGAAGTTATACTTCCCTAACCAAGGTAGATTTAGAGAGCAATATAGATTTTTCTTATAAATTAGCATTAGAATGAATTTCAAGGTCCCATATCCCTAAAAAGGCAATTGAAAGCACAATCCTTTCTCCCAATAATTTTTGCAATAAAAAGGTAAAAGAAATTACAATTTTGTGCCATAATTTTCTGAAAATAATATTTTTCAAAGATTTATTTATTTTTATTGCAAAGTCAGATATACAGAGAGAAGGAGAGACAGAGGGAAGAACTTTGGTCCAATGGTTCACTCCCCAAGTGACCACGACAGCCAGTGCTGAGGCTCAGATGCCAGGAACATCCTCCAGGTCTCCCACAAGGGTACAGGGTCCCAAGGCTTAGGGCCGTCCTCAACTGCTTTCCCAGGCCACAAGCAGGAAGCTGGATGGGAAGTGGAGCTGCCAGGAATAGAACCCGTGCAAATATTGGATCCTGGCACATTTAAGGCAAGGACTTTAGCTGCTAGGCCGTCACACTGGGCCCTAAAATCAATATATATGTATTTTTAAGATTTCTATTTTATTTTATTTTTGTTGCAAAGTCAGATATACAGAGAGGAGAGACAGAGAGGAACATCTTCTGCCTGATAATTCACTCCCCAAGTGACCACAAGGGCCGGTGCTGCGAGAATCAGAAGCCAGGAGCCAGGAACCTCGTTCAGGTCTCCCACATGTATTCAGGGTCCCAAGGCCCTGTGCTGTCCTTCTTTCCACTTAGGTAGATTTAGGTTGTTTTTCTCACATTATTCTCAATCCTACCATACTCTTGAAAAAATACGAAGGGACATTTATTGTGAACCATTGCAATCAGTCCTGAGTTTTCCTTTCCTTGGGACAGCTATTTTTTTTTTTAGTTAATTCACATATTTGGTTTTTTTGGATTTTTTTTGGTGGGGGGCAGGATAGAGAAAAAATAAGGATAGAGACTGAGAGGCAGGTAGGAGATCTTGCATCTGCTGGTTCACTTCTCAAATGCCTGCAATAGTCAGGGCTGATCCAGTCCAAATCCTGGAATGTGGAGCTCATTGCGAGCCTCCCTGTCTGAACTGAAGTGCTTGAGTCAACACCTGCCACTTGCCAGGATGAGCATTCATCTTCCAGTTGGGTCTGGTGCACAGTAGTGGAGACTCAGGTACTGCAGTATGGAATGTAGGCATCTCAAGCAACAATCCGATTTGCTTCACCAAATACCTATCTTGGTAAATTCCTTATATAACCATGCAGCTTATTTCTCAACAATTGAATTCTACGAGGTTGATTCTAAGCTATACCTGGCAATGTATGCCTCAGAGAAACATTGTGGTTTCTCTTTCATGATGGGAATCTATTTCTATAGTTATGCTAATGATGACGCTGAATACACAGATTTGTCATGCAAATCTTGGCATGTTTAAATCCCCTCTATTTCTGTCTGGAGTTCAGTGATAGTTGATTTTTGTGTCAACCTGACTGGGCTACAGTTCCTCATAATTTCATCAAACTTTTCAGAGTGATTTCGGGAATGTGTATATGGGTGGGATTTCACATGTGTGTCAGTGGTCCCTGAGTAAAGCACAATGCTCTCTAAATCATATGTGGGCATTCAACAAGTCGAAGGTGTGCAAGGACTAAGATAGATCTCCCCAAGCAGATCCAGCAGACCCTCTGAGGGCCTGTTGGCATCATTGACACCTATTGTTTCTGCTACAACAGCCTTTATATGAGCAACTCTTCCTAGGTATCTGAGCTGCTGAACCGCTTTTCACATTTTTTTGGACTTTCTTGATTCTGTAATAATAACTGTCACTTTTTTTTTTTTTATCAAAAGAAGGTACTTCAGAAAATTTACAGAAAGTGCAATTAAGGACCTACCATGGTTGTATAACATACTAATCCTCTTCTGTGGCACCGCATCCCATGGAGATGCCATTTTGGGTAAGAGCTCAGAGATAACGACTCAAGAAAGCAGTGGATGATATCTCAGGGCTTTGGACCCTGCACCCATATGGGAGAGCTGGAAGGAGCTCAAGGCTTCTGGCTCCTGGCTCCTGGTTTCAGATCTGCTCAGATCTGGCCACTTTGGCCCTTTGTGGAGTGAACCAGTGGAGGCAAGATCTTCGTCTCTCCTTCTCTCTGTAATTATATCTTTCCAATAAAAAATAATCTTTTAAAAGGAAAGAACTGTGGAAGATTTATACCTGATGCTATTGTTATTGCAAAAAGGTACTATTTAAAATACTTTTCATTTATTTAAAAATAAAAGAATTAATGTAAAATTTAGTATCCACTCAGTGGAGCGATTCTAAGAAGGACTGCAGGCCAAGACACTCACCTTTCTGGATGGCTGAATTATACCTGTAAACCACTATTGCAATGGGTCAGGTGAATTTAAACCTCAAGAGGCTAAAAACCACAAAACTACATCAAGCAGTATTGATTTTTTTAAAGTGCTGAAGCTTTTAAGGAAATCTCCCAGCAAAGTGCATTGTACAGAGTGTGATCCATCAGGATTTTTGAATTCTAAGACACAGTTTGGGAGAAGTAGACAAATGGAGAGAGCTTTAGGGTTAATCCAAGTAAAGTCAAGTTTCCAAAGAACTGTGTGGCAAGAAATCGGAAGACATCACAACCCTTCCAACTTACTTCAGGGAATGCTGGAAACCAGATATGCTTTTTGAAGCTGTCATCAAGGATAAAAGAAAACGCTAAAACAGCACCTGGATTGTCATGCTTCGCTACCCAACAGACACAGGGGAAACATGGCTAGCTCACAAATCATGCTCATGTACTCCTGAACCACAACAGACATGTGCATGACAAAGGCATCACCCAAGGGACTGTTTTACAAATACTGTCACCATGCTAAATGATCTATTTCAACTTGTCATTACATACACTCCACATTCCTGATATTTTATCTTATGCACATCATTCAATCTATTGAGGGGATGTATGCTTTCAAGGACAATTACCAAATTCAGTACCAAATAATATCAAATAAACGTGAATTTGAGATGTTTCAACTGCTACTCAATGACACCTTGAATTAAAACAAGTCATTTCAAGAATTCAAAATGAAGAAGAAAAATATCAAAGGTGAAGTTTTTATTTTCTAAAACCTGATGAGCACACTTAGGTTAAAAAATTGCATTTAAGAAGATACGTAACACTGTAATTGATGAGTATAGGATGAATGGAAAGCTACTTTTTCTTCAAATGGAAAGGAATACAGTCTACAACCTGAACAGACCCCTTCTATGTATCTTTTTAATAAATTGAATATTTGAAGGCCCACTTTTTTTCCTAGTTCCTTGTTTGTAAAATGTTTATGCTGGATACCCAACATATATAATTGCTAATTTAAAGAACTATTTTTTCCAACAAAAATGATTCTTTATACAGAAAAAAAAATAAACAAATGTAGCAAGAGACCATTGCAATCGACATGATATTTTGGTAAATTTCAGATAATGAAATCAACATACAAAAACCAATAGTCGTATTCACAAACAATTCCATGGTGGAGGAAGCATTTGTGAATTTCCCCCACTGAAACCAGCTGCAAGAAATTAAATATCTTTAAATAATTATAAGCAAGAATTTGAAGGGTCTCTATGATAGAAATTGGATTGGCTCAATTAATATCTTCAAAATGCACATACTACCAAAAGCAATTTATATATTCAGTGTGATCACAATCAAAATATCCTACTAACCTGCACCAACTCTGGTTCTCTTCAATGGGTGCTACAGCCTAGCCAAGCCTGGCCCTCACCAAAACCTCTCTCTTAAGTGAACACCAGCAGATGCCATGGCTTAGGCCATTATGTGCCAAATCCATTGGGTGTACAGGGGCCGGAGCCTCATCCAGTCGAACCTGATCTTAGACCCAGCCCACATATGCTGATGAATGGTAGAGGCTTGCCTAACCTCATCTCTTCATAGTCCCAGCTCTTGTGTTCACCAGCGGGATTTATAGTCCAGCAAGGGATTCCCCAGAATTTCCCCCTCTGTCCCCTTCCTGTCCTGGGTGTTATATGTGCTGGTGGGTGCTACAACCCAGCTGGGATGGCTCATCTGCAATCTCACCTCTCACTAGTATTACAGCCCACCCAAGCTGGATGTGGTCCACACCCCATCTTGGCCCTCATGCATGCCAGTGGGTGCTAAGGCCTGGCCCAGCCCAGCCTTCCCCCAGTCCTGGCCCACACAAATGCTGATGAGCACTGCAGTCTTTCCTGACTTGGTCTGCCACTAACCCTGACTCTTGTGATCCCCAGAGGGATCTATAGGAAAACTACTTTAGGAGAGGTCCCCAGGTACCTCTACTAGACCTGCTCCCAGTCTCAAATGTCATGCATGCTAGCAGGTGTAGTTTTCTTTTTATGACAAAGTCTGGCATCCATTCTAGCCTTTGTAGATGCTCATGGTTGGTTCAAACTGGCCAGATCTGTCCTCTTGCCTGCTCAGGTGGATTCCTGTCAAGTGAGTTCTGTGATCCAGCCTGGTTCAGCTCATCACTACTACTAGCTCTCCACATAAACTAGTGAATGCTACCATCCCAAAGAGGCAAGTGCACAGTTTTCCAAAAGGATCTGTCCCCAGACTCAGTTCTTTCACATTTTGGTCAGTATCATGTCTGAGCCTGACAGGACCCAACACCTGCGCCAACTCTTGTGGACTGTGGCCTAGCCCATCCAGGCATCACCCTCAGCCCCAGTTTATGCATGCACCAGCATGCAGTGGGCAATTCTGTTTTGTCCAGTCTAGGCATCCCATATAGGTCCCTTGGTCTGTCCAAACATTTTCTCTAGTTCCTTGCCACTCTAAACCACTAAAGTAGCCTGCTCGGTGGAAGACTCCCAAAGTCACTACTCCCCTTTCAAACAAGGCGTCAGCCACTCCCACTCCATTACATTCCCAGAACCCGTCCTTAGGCAGTCTGAAGACTCCCAGACCTGGGGGCCAGGGTGGTGCTTCCCAGCTTTGCATTCTCTGCCTTCCCCACTTATCTTAAGAAAAAAAAATATTAAAAACAAATAAAAGAACACCTATGCTGGGTTACTGGTATTATTAACACAAATTGGGCATTAATTGGACACCGATTGTTCACCAGGTACTGGCTGCTTTTCCCACAGCCGGGTTATCACCTGCCTTGGTAAAAGGTAATCTTGGAAGTTGCTACAGTTGGAGTTAAAATAGTTTTGTCTCTGCCTACTAAGCACAACACTAATTAACATGATATACTATGTCTTTGAAAATTGCACTGATTCATGCATTTAAGTAATTGAATAAGCATTTTTATGAGTTTTTTCACATTTAACTTATTCTAAGTCATTTTGATTACTATAAACCCTTAATAACTATTTCTTTCTATACTGTATACTGTATGAAGTATAAATTTTGCTTAATAAGGAAAAGTTTAGGCTGTAATATATGAGATTTTTTTTATATAATTTGAGATAGACATTATCTCTTGGTAGTTCTAAAGTGATATGAAACAAAGACTTATAAGTCATAAAATATTATAAATCAAACATAGCTATAAGTACACAAAGATATAGTAACAGGATGAAAATGACAAGACCAGCTACCTACCTCTCTTTCACTATTGTAACATTATCTAATATATATAAGTCCCCATCAAAAATAACTTCTGGGAACTTATTCTTTTTTATCTTTTATTTTTATTTAATTTTAATTTTATTATTATTATTTTGATTTTATGGTAGAATTGCATAGATCTGAGATATGTCTACCCCTCCTCAAATTTCCAACCCCTCACTGATTTTCCCAACATTATTACAATAGTATAATCTTTCATAAGCAATCTTATGTCCACCAGTCTGTTATTTAAGTATGTCTTGAGCTGGTACAGACAATGCCAGATAGTCCAGCATCCTATTGTCAAGATATATCCAACAATTTCATTTCCAGTCAATCCATCATTGATTTGGAAGCAGAAATTCATACTGCATTCTTAATAAAAGTTTATTAAAAAAAAAGGAATGGATACTAAAAGAAGAAATGTGTTTACTGGTAATATACCTCTTACCAATTAATCTATGACTAGATTAATGAAATTTTACTTTGATCCATTTTTATAATCAAAGAATATAAATTGGGAACTTTATATACTGAACTGTAGTTTTGCACTTCCTGAAAAATCATAAACATTCTGATTCTTTTCAATTTTCCAATATTTTTATAGCATTGAATTGTCACCTATGTGATCAGAAAGCATAAGATAGAAACTTAACATGTAACATGTTCACATCCAAAGTGTAAAAAAATTTAGTTTCTTCTTTGAATTATATCATAGTATATTTGAACTGAGATACAATATACCTAAATTTTTATTTACACTATTCCAATCCTACTATAAAAGTGTAGTTGTTTGGAATAATCCAGTAATTCATGTAATAATCATACTGGATTCTGGATAATTGCCCACTAGTAAAAAAGCTCTAAAAAGCAATATTAATGTAAAGAATCAAATTTAAAAAATACTCCCTTTGAAGGGAGAGAGGAAGAGCTGGCTGTGTGTGATTATATGACTAGGCAAATTTGGGGGCACACTTTTTTGAAAGTGGGAACTTTCAATACACAAATTTTCTATAGGAACATAATTTTGAATTCTGGATTCTCTATGTATTTAACTTATGTATATATACAATTTGTAAATTATATATATTTCACAGTACAGATTTAAAACCATAATAATTATTTTCTAGCCTGCTTCCCCTGCTACAGGCATACCTCATCCACCCAGCCATTCCTCCTTTTTCCTGTTTTTTTATTCTTTTAATTTTCTTAAAAAATGGTATACTTTCAATTCACTTCCCAAACACAAGTTTAACACTCCATTAGGCAAATAATTCAGCAACCAGTAAGAGGAAAACCAATAAGCAATCAAACAAATAATAACAACAACAAAAATCAACGGCTCCTTCAGCAAAGGCTATAAATAACAATTGATCTCAAAATGTCAGTGTCACTCATGTGTATATATAGATTATATTTTTTAGTACACTTCATTTGGTAGTTAGCATAGGTAGCACAAATGCTCTGTTTCTGATCCAGCTCCGTAGTAATACACCTGTGATAGCACCAGCAGATAGCCCAAGTGACCAGACACATTTCTGACGTAAGAGAGACACAGATAAGTTTCCAGGATCTTGGCTATGGTTTTTTCCAGGCTGATCAATTGTATCCTTTTGTAAAGTGAATCGGTGGCTTCTATCTCTCTGTCATTGTCATGTTAGTCTATTTTTTTACAAAAAGACATCTCTTTAAAGATGCTACAGAATTTCTTCCCTTGGAAAATGACATCTTGAATAGCTATTCAACAGTTATTCATGCAGCAAGTTACCCTCATAACTAGACATGAAGCACACTGGATGAAGAGCTAAGGTTTTAACGTAATTAAACAAAAAGAGATATTGAATAAGGAAAATTAAAATAATTGCCCTTGTCACTTCACCCATAGCCCCTTTGCTGAGTGAGGACAGAGAAACTTCTTGCATTCTCAGAGAAAGAACGGAGTCCTGAATTTCCACTTGAAATTCAGTACTAGACGTTAAATAGCACAGATCCCAAACTAGTCTTTGTAAGCAAGTGAACAAAGCACCACAATGAACTCTTCCTCAGCCTCAGCATACAGAGGAGCAGAGCATTTTACCCAACAAAGTGCTAATGTGAATAAAAGAGAATCTACACATAGTCTTGGTTGGAATACACATTAGCAAAGCTGTTACTGTCAGAGGTAGATATTCCTTAAAAATCTAGAAATCAATCTACCGTATGATCCCAGGTATTCTGCACGTATGGGTGAAATGATGAAGAATATATGATTGAAATGCACAGTATTACTGTGGTACAAGAGAATGAAAATTTAAAACTTATACAAAGTTAATGGACATGGAGGTCATTATGGTAAGTGAAATAAACCTGACATAGAAATAGAAATACTGTGTGTTTTCTTTCATAGATGGCAATTAAAAAAAAAAACAGAAAGATTGAACACAGAGCATTCATTGTGAAGGCTAGAAAGGGTGAGACAATGTGGACAGAGATTGTTTTGATACGGGATTTCAAAATTTGATTAGATATAAATCATGGGTTTTACTGTTTCAATGTATAATGGGGAATATATACTTCACAGTATACTGTAAAAAAGAACTTGAAGAGAGAGGCTGATGGGCTATAATGAAAAGTTGAAGAAATGTGATTGCTTGTTTACTTAATCGATTTCCATTGTGCCATGCATTTTTCAAGTATTCACTTTTATTTTTGTTTAAAAAGGCAAAGTTACCATGAGGAGAGAAAGAGAAATCTTTCATCTGCTTGTTCACACCTCAAATGGTTCCAGCAGCTGGAACTGAGCTGATGTGACACCAGGATCTGTATGCAGGAGATGCCGTCAGGTCTCCCAGTTGGGCACAAGGACCCAAGGACTTGAACCATGCTCTGTTGACTTCCCAGGCTGTAAGCATCCAACTATATTGGAAGTGAAATAGCTGAGACATGAACATGTGCGCATATGGGATGTTACCACCATAGGCAGAGCTTAGTCAACTAAGCCATGGCTCTGGCCCTGACCTGCATGTAAATTTCATTTTCTACCCCAGAATGTATATGTATTACATGCTAATAAAATTATGTATGTTATAATCCCCATTTAGGGGTAAAAATCTTGATACTGTTTTGTATCTCTTTTATTTATGATCTGAATTTCTCAACTCATGATAATATTCCCTTTCTTGAGAATTTACCTGAAGAAATGGAAGTGTGCATCATACCAATGTGATAAATGTTAAATCTTGATTTGATACATAACTTTGAATTTATCATTCTTGAGCGTTTTATATATATAATTCAGTGCTGGTGTCTATCTGTTTTAAAATGCCACCACTCTCATGCTCTTATAATGTAATTGGCAGGGTCATAGCATGTATTTTTAACAGTAAGAATACTTAATCATATTCCATTGTGGGATGTCATTAAAATATGCTAATTAAGGTTTAGTTGAGGAAGAACACACAGACATGTTGAAAGCTTATGATCTATGACAATCTGTAGCTATAGAGGTGGTTTAATTGAATTAATTGTTGCTCAGAAGATGTGAGAAACAAAGGGCAAAGTGACTGAACATTTTCATGGAAAATTTTGACCTTTTCAGTACCAATGCAATTGATTGACAGATTACACTATCTCTTTCACAGCAAAAGAATACAATAAGGCAAAGGCAAATATGATATTTAAAAAGATAGAAAATCTATGTGACGATGGAAACTCCCACATATAATTGAATTTGTGCAGTATTAAAACATTTTATGTGACTTTTCAAAAAAATTGTAATTCATCTGTTTCTTTTATGTTATACTATCCCATTAAGTTCTACTCTTAAATTGCATTGAGAATATCAGTAAGAAAAATGTATTCTTTATTTCTGCTTTGTAATATAAAAATGATTTTATTAACTATATTTTAGCAGAACTCTAATAAAATGGTATTAAAATGCAGTGTATAAGCAATTAAAAGATTGAAATTAACCACAGAAAACATTGGAGCAGAATATTTAGGGACTGATTTATCCAGAATAACAGAACAGGAAAGGATGCATGAAAGATTCGGTATTCAAACTAATTAGCATTGCATGTCTTTCATCAACACACTGTATGCGCCCATGCTTTCTGAACTTGGCAATGAATTCTGCTTGGAATGTCTCATCTACCTCTATTATACTATATTCTAGTCAAATTTAAACCCTGCTTTCTAAAGAAGGAGTAGCTGAGTTGTTATTTAAAAAAATAATAACAACGTTCCAGCTTCTTTAGATCAAATTATTACTTTTTGAACTTCCCATTATCCATTAAACAAAATAGCCACAAATTAGAATTTACTATCTCACATTTTCTTGAATTTTTGCCACCATTAAATAATAATTTATTGCACAGAATCAATAATATTATTACTACATAAATTCTTTCTAATCAATATTTTATTACTTTTGAGATAATATATTCTAAATTTTTCAATATGATCAAAGCTTTAGGACTTCATTAAATAAAGTAGTCAACAAATCAAATGTTAAAGAAACATAGTTCAGCAGCAGAACAGACAATATTTATAAACTTTAATTAAAGGACAAATGTTAAACTTCATACATATGAAACACACTTTTAAAACAAATTTCATGTATTTTATATATACAGATTTAGAAGAGTGATACTTTGTACTCTGTCTACTGCTTACCTTCCAGCTTTCCCTCCTGCAGCTTTTCACATTTTTTCTTTTATTTTTTTTGCTTCTTTTTAATGACCATTTGCAGACTTTCAGCTTATTTTGTAATCACAGATCCCAGGCCTAACTCTCCACTAGGTAAAAAAAAAAAAAAAAAAATCCAAAATATAGTAAGTAGAAAAGAAAGAAAAAACAAAAACAACAACAGAAAAACTACTCTTCCTCAAGATTATAAATAAGAGCTGTAAGCAAGAACCAAATCTCAAAATGTTGTTATTGTTCACACACATTACATTGTTTTTGTGGACTCTATGTTAATTACCACAATTCCAGCAAAAGATACGGTCAAAAATCTCTCAGACTCTGAGCATGTAATTCTTAAAAATGTTTGTGGCAAAAAATTATACAGTGTTAACTGCAAAATTGATCTTCATTTTTGTTTGTATTTACTTATTTCACATTTAAGGGAGAACATGTACTAGTTGCTATGTACTTCACTCAACATAATTTTTTTTGACACTCTATTTTTATTAGTGTGGTGTTGAACGAACTTTTTTTAAATGAAGTCAGGACATTCATTTACTACTCAAACTATTTTTTTTTTACTTTAAGCGTTATTGCCTATGTATGTCATAACTTTCATTCTCAAAAATACATTTTAGGGACTGGTGCCCTGGTGTACCAGGGTAAGCTTGGACCTGTGCTTGCTGTTCTGGCGCTGCACTTTGCATCCAGCTCTCTGCTCTGGCCAGGGAAAGCAGGGGAGGCCTGCAGCCCTGCCACCCAGGAGGGAGAGCTGGAAGTATGCTGGCTTTGAATTGACCCAGCTCCAGCTAAGGTACTTAGGGAATCAATCATCCGATAAAAGATCTCTATCTGTCTCTGCTTCTCTTTGTGATTCTGCCTTTCAATTAAAAATAAAATCTGTGTGTGTGTGTGTGTATTTTGTAAGTTATAGGAGGTAATTTGGTTCAACGATGATTTCAAATGATTTAAAATGATGATTTAAAAAATCTAGTCTATTTATGTAAATAAAATTGTATAAATACCTTATAAATATAACTAATTTTTATATTTTAAAAGAGTAAGTTTGGCAGGCAAATATCTGGCCCCCTGCTATCTCTGTGAGAGACCCAGAGTTCTTCCTGGCTGTTGGTGCTGCTTGGTACAGCCTGGCCTTTAACATCATCTGTAGAGTAGACTGATCATTCTCTCTCTCTCTCTCTCTCTCTCTCTCTATATATATATATATATATATATATATGTATATATATATACATAAATCATATATTACATATAAATGAAAGTCAAACTTTCAATAAGCCAATAAATCTTATAAAATAAGTGTTTCTTCATAGCAAATTATATTAATGTTGGGATTTGAGTTAGAAATTTTAACATAATTTGTTTATGATTTTATTTTAGTAAAGGTAATATTACTTATGGCTTATTAGAATTCTCTAATGTGTGTGTGACTGGAGTGTTTATTTACTTGAGGGGCTAAGTGGTGAATGAGAGAGTGAGGGCTGAAGAGCAGAGATATGGAAAGTTTGCATCTACTGGCCCATTTCCTCATACTTGCAACAGTTATTGTTGGGTCAGGGCTGAAGCTGGGAATCAAGAACACTATCGTTGGTTCTCCACATGACTTACTTTTAACATTTTATTTTAATTTTTAATTATTTATTTTAAAATGAGAAGTTAAATTGTAAAAGTTAAATACTACTATTGATATTACCAGTGAGCATCACAAGAAATCCTTTTATATGTTTTTAGTGTTATTTATTTTCTTCTTTAAAAAAAATAACAGATTTACAGAAAGAGAAAGAAGGAGACAGATTTCCCATTCTCTGGTTTATTACTCCAGCTTCCAAAATAACCAGGATTGGTCTGGGAGAAAGCCAGCAGCCATGAACATCTTGATCTCCAAACAGGTGGCAGGGACCCAAGCATACAGAAGATTTTCTGTTGCTTTCCTTGACAGAGTATCAAGGAGTTGGACATGAAATGGAATTGCTCCATTTCCTGTCCAGCAATCATACTTAATTCTCAGTTATCTATTCAGTTATTCCAAATACCAACCAGCAATCATAGTGGTTTTCAGTGCTACAGTGACTTAACTGAATGTGCCATACATAATGTGTGCCCCATTTATACATTTTTTAAAAAAATCTTTGCTTCTCATGACACAGTTCCTTTGGCTCAGGGAGTTCCTCTTCCACTTTTCCCTCAGTTTTATTTCCAAATTGTAAAAATAGTTTAGTCCCTCAACAACAGCACATGTCCATGGTCATGATAGTTAAGTGTATCCTGACATTGTTGGTGGGTACTTTACACATCGCTTAAAAATTACTTTTGGCTATTAAATTAAAGGTTCCTTTGAATGTTACATTAATTTTTATTAAAAGGTTATCTTAAGTATTAATAATTAATAAGCCCTAAAATTATTTTGTCCTCATTTCTTATGAATAATTTCGCCTTTTAATAAATTGGCTTCAGCACATAAATTATTTTTCATATCTTTTGAATATGCATGCAGTTTAATGTAACATATACATAATTAGGAAAATACAGCAGACGCAAAGAAGTTAATTGCCTGTTGGGGCTCTTTTCTCTCAAAGATATCAGCATATTTCTATTTGTTTTCATTAATAGAATTCCAAAATATATTCTTAGCACATAAGTAAAAAGTTAGTTCAAGAATTTTCACTTTCCAAAAGTAAAAAATTTTGCCTTTTCTAATGAAATCTTTAACATGTCAAGTCATTATGATTAATATTGCTTTCCATAATATCCTTTATTTGTTAGAATTCACACATGCGAGCATGTACACACACACACACACACACACACACACACACACACACACACACGGTTTCTTTCTGTATGCTTCCAGTCCACAGAAGCAAAGTTTGGAATTTCCATTATTGAAGTGTTCTTACAAGTAGGCTTTGTTGTTGTGCAACTACCCTTATGTGTTATATATAATGTATATAAATATTCATCATGTTTAAACAAATTGTGAAGCCTTGTAAAGACTTAATTTTTACTTTGAAGGAACTTACTGAGTTCTCTTTATTGGTCATTACATGACATAAACATGTATTAAAACATTTCTTATCACTATATGAGTACATTTTTGCGTCTTTTGATGTACTGCATTGTATATAAACAATTGAGGGAGATAAATTTAGATTCAAAACACACTAAAAGACAGGAATGGAAGGCTCATTGTCTGCTTTCATATTACTCTATGTTTTTGTTTTGAAGTATCATGCTGTACCCTTAAAATGCATGGATTACATGGTAATTGAAAGTAATAAGTGGTGAAATCATTTATTTTTAAGATGCCATGTATTTTCAAAGCTTACTAGAGACTAATTATGAATCATTCCAGTTTTTACTTAAACTTTGTGGAAATGAGCTCAAAGACACCTATGTTTTCAAATATTCAGTTTTGGAAAACTAATCATCTTGTGGTCTTGTGTCTATGGTAATAATGAATTTTTGTTAACAGTGTCACAATTGACCTCATGTACAGTAGAAATCAAAACTAGTTTTTTCTGGCTCCTGTTAAGTCTGCACTGAAAAGAAGGATCCCTTATTAGCCTTTTTACTTCAGGCTGATTCAAACTCACTCTAATATCAACAGTTGCAATAAAACACAGGAAAGAAAATACATGAAATGATAATTTATTAACTAGAGGTGGAAAGTTAAGTTAATATTATATAACACTATTAAGACACAAGCAGTGAAATTTAGAAAAGAAGAAAGAGAAAAGAGCTAGTTCTGCATATTTAACTGCAACAAAAAGTGTGTGGCTGCAATGACCAGAGCTGAGCAGATCTGAAGGAAGGAGAAAATAGCTTTTTCTGGGTCTTCCACATAGGTAGGTGCAGGGTCCTGAGGGTTTGTACAATCTGCTGCTGCTTTACCAGGCCATAAATCAGAGAGCTGGCTCTGAAGTGGGGAAGCTGATTGCAGGATTAGCTTGTTGAGGTTATGGTACAAACTTCAGTAGGAAGTATTTTTAAAACCACACCTGAAATTTCAGAATGTAGCTATCATGATATTGTGATTGCCTATGATGCCAGAATCCCATAGAGAAGCATCAGTTCAAGTACTGGCTATTGCGCTTTCCACCCAACTCCTATTATTGTACCTGTGAAATTGGTACAAGCCACCATTTGGTAATCTCTAATGGAGTTCCAGGTTCTGGCATCTACCTGGCCAATGTCCTGTTGTTGTGACAATTTAGGAAATGAGTCAGTTGCTAGAAGATCTCTCCTCTTCTCTCCTCTCCACTTTATCTCTATCCTTTCTTTTCTTGTGTCTCTGCCAGTCTGCCCTTCATACTAGATGATAGATAGATAGATAGATAGATAGATAGATAGACAGATATTTCAGACTGAATGAATATGGCTGTACATCTTTGATTAATATGAAGTTATCATAATCAAATTCCAATATTCCAAGCTGCTACAATTTTTTTTTTTAACTTTCATTGAAGATAGTGCTACCTATGTACAGTTTGAAGCTCTCATAAATTGTGGGAGATTGCCCCTGAATCTCTGCCTGCGTGGTCTATGTGAGAGGTCATAGGCATGCAGCACACTGGGCCAGGGGAACCCCATAACAATGGTCTTGGCTCAATGACACCACAACCTCACCTAATCACTGGCTATACAGGCAAGTGTAGTGGGGTGCACCCCCGTTTATCTTCTCTGTGCTTGGAAGAGCTATGCTGGGAATTCTTTGATAAGAAACTCTGAGAAGGCAGGTGTGGTCTTCATTACTTGCCAGCCTATGTGTTGACAATGACATACAGCCACACATGTTGAAAGTGACCTGTGGCATACCTACTAACCATGTGGGTTATACATGACCTACTACATGGCTGAATGATCCAGAGAGATAGACACATTTTCCATGCAATTTCATTGTCATTGTTGGGTGGGAGGACTATCAGGAGATGCCTTTCTACCTTCTCCTTTCTTAGTCTATATAAGTTTATGGTTACTTTACAATAAACAGACATGCTCAACCAGACTGTCTTTGGTGGTTCTTGCTGCTGCTGAACATCATCCCCTAACCACATCAGTGGTTTTGGTCCTGCTGGCAGGAAAAGCTCCCAAATGAGCTTTTGTTCTTCAGTAAATACAAAGAAGAGAAGGTGAGAAGTAGCATTATTTTATTTCACGGCCTCTAAATAAAAGAGAAACTACATCCAGAAATACTATAATTTTGATATCAAGTGAAATGTTCAGCAATGAAGTATAAAACTCATAAACTTCAGTGTAGTTTCATGGTTTTATCTATAACATGGTGAATATCTTTAAAATACTATGAACAGTTAAATCACAGATATATGCATGATTAAGTTGATAACACTACTTACATGCTACATTGTACTCCCAAATCTACATAGTATTTATTCTAATATTATCCTGATCATTAATTCTCCACTACAGGTTAAGTCAGTATAGATCAGCATGAATAATTTATTTGCTATAAATCAACAGATTAGATTTAATAGTGTAATTTCATGAATCACACAATTTTAAAGACATTTCCATATACTATCTGAAAAATTAACAACACACAGAGAGAGATTTGTTGCTCCTGTTTATTTATGGTACCAATGCACCTACATTTGACAAATGGCTTCACATATGTCCACTGGACACAGTACTTGACTTTTCCATGCTCTGGTTAGATAACAATGTTCAGCTCACTGAATTGTTAGAAGATTAATTAAGATAATACAGATACAATGAGCAACACACTTTCAGATTGATTTGAAAACATGTGATGCTTTCATTCTAAAAGCCTGTTCAAGAGAATTTCTTATTCTTCATCTAAAGGGCTTAAAAAATTAAAATTTAAACCTAGGTTGGGCTGCAATCAGATCACAAGTCAGGGCAGAATTGTTGCTGGTAACCATCAAATGACAAAAGATAATGCCTCTTTGCATCTACGTAAGACGAATTCTAGTAAGATTCATGAATATTTGTGGGTTAACTGTGTGATAGGAATTTTTAAGTATCACACTAACATTTATTGTATTAATTCTCCCTTTATGATTTTAATACGTTGAAGCATGCAAAAAACAGAACTAATTTTAAAAATTCATTTAAACCAGCATATTGAACTTGTTAATATTAAATCAATACTATTTTCTTTCTTTTTTTTTATAAAGCAAACATTTATTAAATTGTGATAAAAACATTCCATCAAATTACAAAACCTGAGTAAGAAAAACACACGGCACATGCTTAACTGTAGTTGACATTCAAATGAAATTTTCTAATTACTGTATAATATTTTGGGAATGCAAATTTCATTTGAATGTCAATACTATTTTCTACATATTTTACATTAATATTGAAATTACTCTTTGAAATGAAGTATGTAGTTCAAGCACATCTCAACATGAAAATAGTGTATTCCCTGTTTATATACATCTGGTATATATTTTCTAGGTATTTGTACATCCAAAAAAAAGAGTGTCAAACTACATGAAACATTATGTAGTTATTATGTTGCAGAATTAACATTATTTCACAAGAAAATGTAGATGTTTTCTTACTTTTTTGAGCATGTGAACTGAGAATTTTCTGCCCCTGCAACAACTTTGTAGTAGATGATGCAATGGTCTAGGAATATGGAAGGCAGAGCCTGTTTTAGACATTGCATTTGCGCAGGCATTGTGATGTAGCTGCAATATGTGCTTTTATTGCTGGCATCCCATATAGGTCCTGGTTTGAATACAAGCTGCTGCTCACTTTATTAAAAAAAATTATCTGTCAACTATAATGGGAGGGTTCCAGAGAGAGTGAGAGGAGAGGCTGGGTGTGTGGAGGGAAGGGGAAAGGGAGAAAGATTCTCTATCTACTAATTCACTCCTCACTTGGCACGAAATCCTGAAATCTTTCAGCAGTTGAGGGCTAGGTAGGTCTGAAATAGTCAGGAGGTTATTCTGTGTTGCTCATATGAATGCAAGGAGTAAAGGTAGTTGGACCATCTTCTGCAGCTTTCCCAGACACATTAGCAGATAAATTGATTTGAGCAGCCAGTACTTGAATCAACACACATTTTGGATACTGGCAGCTGCTCTGTCATCTATGCAACAGCACCAGTTCTTGCTGTACTTCCATTCTAGATTCCTGATAATACCTTGGGAAAGAAACAAATTTCCCATGTCCTTGAGACCCTGGGTGAGGAGGAGACCTGGGTGAAACTCTTGGCTCTTGGCTACTGCTTTGACTAAATTCATCCATTGTGGCCATTTAGGAATTGAACCAGGAGATATAAAATTTCTTTCTTTCTCTCTCTCTCTCTCTCTCTCTCTCTCTCTCTCTCTCTCTCCTTCTCAACTAAATTTAAAATATCTTTTTTTATTTAAATTATAAATAATTTTTGTTTTTATATTTGAGTTTCTTTAGTTTATATGAATAATTTCACATTGTCATAAGACTCTTCCCTCAATTCTCCCACTTCTTCCATCCTATCTAATTGTCCCATTTTTTCCCCAAATTGTTGCGTTAGCATATTGACTTACCTCACAGTAAGAAGTTTAACCTTCTGAAAGGCAAGTATCATATGTTCCTTCTGATTAGTAAGAACTAAGACTTATTTAAAACATTCTTTCATAATATTAGCTTAGACTTCTTTATTTAGACTTCTTTATTTTTAGGTTTATTTTTATTTTTTCTTTTTAACATTATTTTGCATGATACAGTCCATAGGCACAGGGATTTCCCCCTCTGCTCCACCCCTCAATACTCTCCCCATTGTTTACCACCATATGGTTATAATAATGGAGTCCTTTAGCATTCCAACATTCTGCTTTTATGTGTATCAAGGAAATGTAGGTATAGATAATGACATAGTCTAGTATCCTATTGTCAAGATATTGTTAAAAATTTTATTGGAGATTCACCTTTTATTCAGTAGAGATACATATGCCAATATAAAATCACTTCCCTACTGGAGTAGCTGCTGTGGAAGTCACTGTGAAGAGTGTGAAGATAACAGTGACGGGTGGCTAGACAGAAAGGCACCCACCAGTATGTGTGTGGGCTGGATAATAGGTTTGGTTGGGTTGAACTAGGCTTCAATGCCCATTGACAGGTACGAGAACTAAATGGGATGTGGGAGAGACTGAACAAGTCTGTGGTACATACTGGCAAGCATGGGAACCAGGGTAGGGGGTTAGGTCTGGTGAGGGTTACGGGGAGTCACCCCAACTAGGCTGCAGCTCCCACTGGTTTGCATGAGGACTGAGTATATAGTGGGTAGGATCAAGCTGGACTACAACATCCATTGATTCAAGTGGGAGACAGGGCTGGAAACAGAAATGACCCAGCAATTGAAACAACCAGCATGTGCATAAGTTAATTGGTGCGACAGACTGTGCCTGACCCTGTACTAGGAAGCGCACACAAGATTCAGGTCTGGGATCACCTCAGATGAAGTTTCTTTGGAGATTCCTCCAACTGAACTGCTGATCTCAGAACCCCAACCATGAAGAGACTATGTCAGCCAGTAGATTCTCAATAGATTTCATCGCGATTGGAACGGAGAGATTGGCATCAATTCAGAACTGTTGAACTATCAAAACTGCTTGAGCAGGACCCTGGGAGCCTGCCTCACATCTGGGGCCTGGAATGGGAGGGAGGCTGGGTAGGGATTTTCCCTTTGTTTCTCCCCTGACTCCAGATACAGGGGAAAAAGGGATAATATTAGTGTGGAAACGATGGCATTACCCACTTTCCTGTAGCCCTTGACCCCTTGTACCCTAAGCAACTAAGTAAGATTATTAAAAAAAAAAAAAGGAATTCTACCATTTGCCATTTGCACTAAAATGTCTATGAATACGGATCATTATGCCCAGTGAAATAACTCAATCCCAAAAGAACATGTATCATATGTTCTGTCTCACACAAGGCAATCCTCATGAAAAACAGAAAAAGATATAGGTAAACATATGTATACATATGTGCGCATAAATGAACTGTATAGTGGAGAGTAGCATGCAAGGAATTGAAGGCACAATGCAGTAGGCATATCCCCCAGATTAAATTAGGACTCCCAAAGAAATGGTAAAATGTACGCTGGCAAATGGCAATAGACTTTTGGCCATTGTTTATGCCTATAGTGCCATGATAAACTTAAAACCAGAATGTTGAACTTAATGACTGTTGCTAAAAGACCATACTATTGTAATAATGTGGTAATATGGGGAAAGCATTATGGGGAAATAGGGAAAAGACAATCACTCTGTCTATGAAATTAATGAAAAATAAAACAAAATGAATGCATAACTTTTATTGAAAATATAAATATTGTATAAGGGTAAATAAGAAATTAATCTGTCTTCCTGAATAAACAGAAACCATCTCCTGTTTTTCTTGAATTGAATAGAGGCATCCATGTGTAATATCGCTATCTATATTAATGCATGTTCATAAAATAAATATATGTGTATAGGAGTATACACACACGTTGAAAAATCAAACGCAGAATACTGCACTCTCAGTTTATGTTATAAATTCCCACGGAAACAGCATAGCCCAAAACAAAACGAAAGTGTTCCCCAATTGAAGTCACCATTGAGTGAGTGACTGATACTTGGTGTATCCATTAAGATGTGACTTCAGATCCAAGAATGCCAAATCAGAGTACTTAGCCTGGCTCTCCACTGCTTGCTCTCTTTCAATTTCCTTATCTTTCTGTACTTAGTTACCATGCTGTATTTGCCATGTTTAAGTCCAAATACAATAATTATGACACTGGTTTGTCATTTTATATTTATATTTTGACTATATCTGCATAATGTGTTTTAAACTGCCTTTCTTACCCTCATCCCGTCCGCATTGTTTATACTTTTGAGCTAAACTCCTAGCAATGACACCAGCACCTGAAACTGTCTTGCTGTGTGTCTAAGCTCATTTTTGTATTATATATGTTTACTTTCCCCTCTATATTCTCTCTCTGCCCTTCTCTCCCCTCTTTTTGTAAATGTGCCTTTCCAAACAACTGTATTACATAGACACATTTACTCACTAATAAACAATGCTTTCCCCATTTTTTGCCTTTATAGTATCTCACATAAACATATTTTAATGGAATATACATAAAAGTCCAAATCTATTAGCATGTATAGAACCGCAGAAAAGGTGAAATAAATATGCAAGAAAATCTTGAAGTAATTACTACATTAGATTATTCAGAAAACACACAGATTTTATTTGAACTACAGATTAGTTTCAGAGGAACTGGTTTTGTAACACTTACATCAGTCAATGAGATGCAATATATCAGAAATTATAAAGCAAACACTGATTTTAAAGTGACACCAGCAGTGAATTGAATTTGTGGTGACTAGATAATATGGAAAAGATCTGTGTCACCATTTATGGGGAAAATAGTTTTATGATCTTCTAGGTAGATTCAGTGAGCTCTATATAGTAACTGAAACTTTTCTTCATTGACCTTCTGACAAGTCAATATTCACTCCAGTACATCTTAATAATACTGAGAACAAGGTTAATGTGTTTGACCCATATTAGTATTATCTCTTGTTCAATCTTCATGTCATGGGATCTATTGTCTAAGGTCTAAATTAAAGTTAAAAAAGCAAAGCTAGATGAAATTAGATAGAAACACTGTCTTTCTTTCCCCTTTATCATATATTTCCAACAATACTCAGAAAGTGTCTATTGGGATATGTCAAGGAGAGGTCAATTAAGACAGCAGCTAATGTTTGTGTTGAGTAGATGACGGGAATCAATTAGATAAAATGTATTTTCTCAGGATATTATGGTTGTAAATGATGACCTGCATCCTATTACTTTATACCAGATTATAAAAATCTAATGTGCACAGACTTTATATTCTTTATATGAGTTATATAGTTGAAAGATTGATATTTGAATGTTTAAAAATAAAAACATGGTTTTCTGTCTCTCTCAGTACTGAAGTAGTAAACAATGAATTTATTTTTTTTTCTTTTTTTTTTTTTTAATTTCCTGGTATAATTTGTTTTTTTTTTAAATATTCATTTATTCATTAATTACATTGCATTACATGACACAATTTCATAGGTACTGGGATTCCCCCCCCTTCACCCCAAACCCTTCCCCCATCATGAATTCCTTCACCTTGATGCATAACCACAGCTCAAGTTCCGTTGAGATTCCCTAATTAAAAGTTTACACCATACAGAGTCCAGCATCCCACTTGTCCAGTTCAAGTTCAACCGCCTCTTAGGGAGGCCCTCTCAGGTTTGTAGGCAGAGCCAGCAGAGCGTCACCTCGATCAATTAGAAGCACCAACATATCATCAGCAACAGTCCAGGTATGATGAGGCTGGTGCAGAGTCCACTGATTGACATAGTCCGTCTTAGGGTTTCCCCTTGTCCAGTTTTCCGCTGCAAGCATAAAGCTGAGGTGGTTGATTCATCTACTCCATTTTCCATCTTTTTTTGATTAATGCTTTGATTCCTCCATTTTGTTCAGGGGAATCCCCCTAAAAAAAAACTTTGAGGCATTCCCAGTCCAGGCTCCTACATGTACTACTAGTAAGCACAGTGCCCGCCACCGTCCATCACTCCGATCAGCTGATGGTTTTAACCCCTGGGTTGGTTCTCTTCTGAGCCCCGACCTCTATTGGAACCAATGAGTATCGCATCTCTCCCCGGCTCTGCCCATCACACTCTTGTCCCTCACCTAAACCAGTGGGAGGAGTGCTGGTCGGGTGTTGCATTCCCTGCTAGCACAGGCCATTTCACCTTGGCATTTTGTGTTTTGTACTGTTTTTTGGTTTTTTTTTTTTTTTTTTTTTTTTTTTTTTTTTTTTTTTTTTTATCGCAACCAAACACGGCCAGGCCCCCACACAGTTTCAGCACTTGGGCTTGCCAGTGGATGACGTGAACCGACTCAGCCTGGTCTGCCCCAACCCGAGCCAAGTGTATTCCAGTGGGTCACATTCCAAAGCCTCTTCTGGGTTATTTACCTCCATGCTTCTTGCGTTTATTTGTAGAGTCAGTGTCCTGTCAGAGGATCTGTTCAGGTTCCTCCCTCCGACTCCTTCATGGTGTCGGGCTTCACGCATTCCAGCAGGTCCTTCGGCCAGCACCGCTCTTCAATCCATTCTGGTTCCTGCTGTTGAGAGTTTCAGCCCAGCCACGGCTCGTCCATACCCACGCATATCTCATATATGGCTCAGATGGGGTTGAGGCCTAGCCGAGCCCGTCCAACGTCTATCCTGGTCCTCCAGAGCACCAAATTGTGCTGTGGTCTAATCCGGCATGGTGCGTCAAAGCCGAATTGATATTTGTGCCAAGGGATTACAACTGTGACCCGACCAGAACTCAGCCTCCCTCCAGTTCCTGTGCCCCTTAGTGGTAGGCTCCACGCAGCCAAGGCCTCCACCACGCTCTCCAACCAGGCCTGTTGCCAGCCAGTGTTAACTATGCCAGAGGTTGCTCTGGTCAGCCCAGAGCGTCCTATAGACTGTCATGCCTCCTGCATAGACTCCACCGGCCCTTCTAAACCGTCCAATGGGGTCAGAGTGTCAGGGCATTGGTCCACGTATGCCTTACACATTCTAGCCCCGAGTATGGTTCTTGAATGCCAGTCAGTGTCATAGTAATGCCTTCTGTGACCCCTCTGCTGATCCCTCATCCTATCAGGTAATGGGGCATCCTGCTGGAAAAGCCCGGAATTTTGCCTTTTAAGTGAGCTGATGTTGGCGATCGGCACTATAAAGTGACTACAGGTTCTTCAGAGGAAGATTAAATGCCTTTGAAAAGCTTAAGGACTAATACATATTCTCAGAGTACTGTGGGTTCAGCACGGAGCGTCTCATGCAGCATATCAGAGAAACCAAATTCCAGAACTTCCTGGCCGGGCGGCCAGCAGGCGAAGCCTGGCGCCAAATGGCGTGCTGGCCGCCCGAGAGCCTCGTACCCCATGTACCTGCGCAGGTGGTGGAAAGCTTGGCTGTGTTAGGCTGGAATCGTGGCAGGGACCCTCGCACCCGGGCCGCATGGCGGCCCGGGGCCAAGCTGCTTGGGCCCCCGCCTGGATCGTGCTAGCTAGCTCCACCCCCACTCCAGCCCCTGGCATGGCGGCTCAGAGGCGTTCCCAACCCGCTTCTCAGGGTCCTGGGACAACCTTCCCGCCCAGAAGGAGGCCATCAGACCAGGACCCCGGCAAATCGGAAAGCTGCCCGAGAGCCTCGCACCCCATGTACCTGTGAAGAGTTATTATGCAATTGCTTTTTCTGAGAGGTCTCTATCCCCTTATCACAATATATTTCCTCATTTATATTGACAGGTTCACTTTCTTTGTCTCCATAATTCTACACAGTGTCAACATATCGTTAATAAGATGGCACATATATTTATTTTGGTACTAAAATATTTTGGTATTTATGTCTTGCATTTACCCTATATAATGAGATTTTGAACTGAAAAGCCTATGGAAAATGTGAATTACTCAGTTAAAATACTATGGTAACTGAATCGTGACCATTCTTGTTGGGGAACTGGTGTTATTTATCTAAACCACTGAACTACAGTAGTGGAAAGACATGTTTTGGGATCATGTGGTCTAAGATTCTTCCATATTTATGTTCATATGATATTTTCTCTTTATTGATTATCAAAGGCATATATTTTGCTGACTTTATTTTTTCTCCTGCAGGCTTAACTATTTGTATTTTCAAAAATTTTATTGGCATGGGACTTGCTTATGTTTCCTGAGATCATCCATTTCTTTAATGTGAGAAAGAACTAATTCAATAAATGAGCAAAAGTAAACCCAGTTCAGTTACAATAGTATCCATTTGATCAAGTAAAAATACATTTCTATATTCCAAGTAGTAAATCATTCATTCCTGCTGAGACATAAATATTTGTGTTTATTTCTTCAACTTCAGTTGTATTAAATACCAGGGATTATCATATATTTTAAATATTTAAGTTATTTTCATTTTTTATGAATAATGTTCATTGCAATTATTTGAACTGACATGTCAAAATGAAAGGCATATACCCTCGGGTTCCTTTTTTGAAGATACTATTACTGTCCTGCTATTTAAGTTATATTTGCTTTACTCATGCTACCATTGCTGTAAAATTTATGTATTAATTTATTTATTTATGAGACAGATATAGAATGAAGAGAGAGCTACCCAATAGTTCACTCACCCAATGATCATAACAGTCAAGATAAAACATTTAGAACTAGACTAATAATGTGCAGGGATAAAGTCAAGATTTTAAAGTGCATCCTAGATGTCTCATGTGGTGTAAGGAAAACAAATGCTTGAAAATACATGCTACCTTCCAGTGTATGTATTGGAATAATATTGGAATTCAGAGACACAGCCAGGTAGTGAACACAAATATCCCCCAAAATGGAATATATTATCTCAATCAGTAACTGTCTAGGTTAAAATGTCCCTGCAGTTGCTGCTTTACTTTCAAGGTAAAGAGAAGTTTTTGCATCCTGCAAGCACATCCACTGCACTAATTTAACTGTATGATTTTAAAACCACATTTCACACAATAATACATTCTATTTAGAAAATATCAATGTGTGAACTTCTGTTTTATCTTATATAAATAAAACAAATATATAAATATAAGATTATATATATAATATATATAATTTATTTACTTCTCAGAAGAGCTCTCCATTAAGCTCAGAAAAGCTCTCCAGAAGACACAAACAGAAGCTGGATTGAAAATTATATCAAAGAAATAATAAATGAAAACTTTCCCTAAAATGAAAAATTGGGGAAAACCATACAGGAGAGGCACAGAACTCCCAAATATGATTGACCAAAAGTGATCTGCACCACAACACATGCTAATCAAGTTCTTTTCAGTTGAACATAAGGCAATGATCTTTTAATATTCGTGCGAAAAATCAATTAGCAAATAGAGGAGCCCCAATCAGACCCACAGCTGACCTATCAGAGGAAACTCTTCAAACTAGAAAAGAATGGAGTGACATATTGCAGCTATTAAAAGGAAGAAATTATCAGCCCAGATTAACTTACCCAGAAAAGCTTTCCCATTGTGGGCTAAGGAGTTGATTAGTGCTCATTGAACTCAGCAGGAACAAGAACTGGGCTTGTGGCTAAAACACCTAGACTAATTGGACTCATCTGTACCCAATTTCCTGACTAAACGAGGATGTTGGGGGAAGAGATGAAGGAGAGTGAAGGAGCAATAGAGACTTCTATGATCACTGGTCTGTAGGTGCTTCATCCCCAGACCCTCTCCCTGTCCATGTTACTGGCTCTGCTGGTTGGAGCAAATGGTGCCTAACATGGGGCGCAGCATGAGAGATAATCTGAGGGATCCCTGGACCTAAAAAGGTAAGCTTAAGACTAAAAATTTTGCAGGGGCAAAAGTAACTTCATCCCCTGACCCTCTCCCTATCCTAGGGCACAACGGATAATGTGAGGGACCCCAGAAATCCGGAGGTAAGCTTAGAATTAAATATTTTCCAGGGGCATAAGTAAAATTTATCATGGGGTAAGGACTTGTGAAAGTGCAGATGATTAAGGAAATCAGAGATCTGCTCCAGTCACAAGGCACTGACACTAACTCAAGACCTCGCAGAAGTTTGTTGAAACTGTCTGCAATGTATCCCCACGATTTGCTCTCCTTATAGCCACCTTTTTCCTATGGTGCTTGGTGAAAAATGCTTTGTCTTCCCCTTAAACGGTGGTGCAACCCTTCCTTAGAAAATTATCCGTAAGAAAGGGCAGGGAGCCAGAAGCCAGAGTAAGAAGACAGAGGGGACCCCAGACCAGGGTAAAAAAGAAGCAATCCCAGACCAAAGTCAGAAGAAACTGTGTGAAGAAGATTTACAGTCCTCTTCTGAGGAGCAGGAAGGGGAAGAGAATGGAAGTTAATTTGCCAAGGATCCTCCACCCATAGAATATGTGCCCATAGAGCGTGTGCCAAGCAAAAGTCTCTTTTGGTCAGGCACAGAGCCCTCTGCACTGACTTTGCCATCAGTGCCATTAAATCTGGATGCAGTTGTGAAAGATTTACAGGAGCAACTTCAGCGTCTCTTCCTTCAGTTGAGGCAGGATTAGCTATTGTCTGGCATACCTAGACAAAATAAAACTTGTTCCTCTGTTTAATTATTTGGGATTTCAACTTTTTCAGAATTATATTAAACCCCCCAAAATTCCATAGCCCAAATGTTGTTAGCCATCTTTCAAAAGGCATCCAAGAATTCAAAAATTTCCATTTCTAGGGTGTCCCTTTGTATTCTTATGAGGCCTCAAGAATGCTAACGAATTAATCTCCCATTTTGTGGAGACAGTTAATCAGGTTGATTGAATTATATTAAGATTATTGCCAAATGGATGTGACACACATCCCAGAGTTTGGGACACTAAAGCATGTGCATGTTACATTCATACTCGCTCTGGATTTGTTCTAGCTACTCCTCAGACAGGGGGACAAGTCATGCATGCTCTACCCCATTGCTATGCATGTTTTTCCATATTGGGAACTCCCAAAGTTATTGAAACTAATAATGGCCCATGCTATAGCAGCAGTAAGTTTTCTGATTTTGCTTCCTCCCACCATATCAACTAATTACAGGCATTCCTTATAATCCTCAAGGACAAGGTATAGTGGAACGCGCCGACCATTCCATTAAGAACGATCTTATTAAAACAAAAGTGGGAATATTACACTCCCAAGATCATTTAAATTTTGTATTATTTGTCTTAAAATTTGTAACATTGGATGCTTAAGGATGGTCTACTACAGATCATTGTTGGAATTTGTCTCAGAAGCAAAAGGGTTGCATGATGTGGAAGGATCCCTTGACTGGTCAGTAGCAAGGCCCAGATACAGTCCTCATATGGGGGCAAGGATCGGTTTCTGTTTTCCCAGAAAATGAAAATGGTCCACAGTGGATTCCTGAGAGGCTTGTCTGGCAAGTTCTTGCTGCTGAGTCTTGTGAAAGCTTGGGTACTGGTCGTGGTGTTGGCATTTGAGTCAGATTGATGGGACAAGCAAGTATGTTAGGCCTTTATATATTATCTAAGTATATTAGTATATTGTTAAGCATCCCTCTTTTTTTCCTTCTTCCTATGTGCAACAAGGTCCCGATATTTCCTGCCTTTTCTAAGTGGCAGCTTTCTGGGGAATGGGCAGGCACTGCCTGCCTCCTCCCTTTTTTTTTTCTTATTAAGGAAGGCAATTATTACTATAGAAATTATTAGTTCAATCACTCTGGATTTGAGGACTCACTCACGTGGGTGAACCTTAGATCCTTGAATTTTAAACCGGTGTCTGCCTGTGTTATCCCCCTATTTTTCTTTCTTACATACAGAAAACATCTCTGAAATGAATTGCACCCTAACAGTATGTTGGAATGGCAATGGTGATACCACTGTTGTCATGTGGCTGTCTTGAATCCTCCTCTCTTGATTCTAGTTCCATCCTAATATAAACATGTTTGAACAGAAGGTGGTGGCTCAGGTAGGGGGCCCCTTCCCTTGTCTCCCTTCACAGCATATCCAAATTGGTTCCTTGTTCAAATGCCAGACCCAGACATGGCTGTGATTGCATTTACAGAAATTTGCCAAATGTTCTGGCATTTTGAATAGCAAAATATGATGGTGTTTAAGTTACTCTGTTTAAATATTCTGAACAATTTTTTACAAATATTTAAATGACTTTTCTTTCTTCTCTTCTTATTTTTTGTCTTTTCTTTCTTTTTTCCTTCCTTCCTTCCTTCCTTCCTTCTTTTTCTTTCTGTATTACTTTCCGTCCTTCTTTCTAACATACAACATGTGCTTTTAAATTCTTTTAATTTATTGATTTTTATTGGAAAGTCAGATATGTAGAGAAGAGACAAAGAAGAAAGATTTTCTATCTGGTCTGCTGATTTACTCCCTTGGTGGCTGCAGTGACCACCATTCTGAAGCCAGGAGCTTCAGCCATTCTGAAGCCAGGAACTTCTTCCTGTTCTCCCATGAGGGTGCAGGGTCCCAAGGTTTTGGGCCTTCCTTGACTGCATTCCCAGGCCACAAGCAGGGAATTGGATGGGAAGTGGGGCTGCCAGGTCCAAATGGGGTACAGCCGCATTCAAGGTGAGAACTTTAGGTACTAGGCTACTTCACTGGGTCCAAAATGTATTTCTTATACACCATTTTATACTTATAATCGCACTTCTTACCCTACACTTCCTCTACCCTACACTGTACTCCCTCTTTCCTATGCTTCTTCACTCCCTGCTCTTTCCTTCCTTAGATTCCCTTTAATTTGGAAAACTTTAAGTGAACATCTTTAAAATCATAATTTTTGTTGTATTTTCACATATGTATATGCTGAAGACAGTTGGATTAATAACCCATCCCAGTTGTTGATGCAAAAATTATTATATAGACAAAAAACTGAAAAAATAGATTGATATTAACTTTACCTCTTTCAGTAACTTAAATGGACTATATAGAGATTGTTAAACTATAGAAAGCATTAGTAATAAAAATATAATAAACCAAGAGAGAATAGTAATGAAAATCCACATTTAGAATGTTGATGTGATTAGAATGTGTCTAGGGATATACAGTGAATATTTATTCACCCAAGAAAACTCATCTAATCTCCATCTAATAATTCAGCATTCTAATTACATGACTAAATTTGAATGAATGTTTACCAAGTGTATGCATTTTAATTTTCTTTAACCCCATCATAATTTGATCCAAAACATGATTTTAATCTTTACAAATAACTAGGAATGCATTTTCTGCCTTTACAAAATGAATAGGAATTAGAAACTGACTTTGAATGTTGCACCAAATATAGCTTCTTTGCATTAGTATATCCTTCTATATGAATATTAAAACATTTGAAGATTATAAATTACAGAGTTGAAATATCATTATTATGTCTTAATTGAATATTTTATTTTCTGACTCCCAGAAAACTGCTCAGTTTTTGAAATATTGGATTTGCAGGTCTATCTTTCTATGAATTGAAATGCAAACACAATTAGTAACTTAAAAAATATGGAAAAGAAGTTTATTTTAATTCAAATGTAACTGAAATTCTGTGAATAAGTTTTAAAAGTAGGTATTTCCAGAAATTTTAAAATGCTCATCCTATGCAGGAATTTAATTTTCACAAAATGATATTATCTTTCAATTCTGTTTTCTATGATCCTTCATGTATATTCACAAATTAAAATTAAAGACAATCTAGTTGCATAGAATTCATGAAGGAAAGGAGAATAAAATATCCATATAATCAGAGAAATAAATCTTTCTCATTTCATATAATTGAATCTTATATATTTATTATTACATTCACAGAAAACATTAATGCTACACATTTGCATTTCCTTGTGACTGCAAATTGAAATTTATATATTTGTATTTGAACCATGTTGCACGCTAAACTGAAAGACAAGTTTCTTGGATAGCAACACTTCTTATACAGCAAAAATGAACAATCTCTTAACTATATTATCATCAAATCACTGTTTCAGTTAGCCATTGTAACCACAGAATTAAATATATAAGCCCTGGGTCTGGCGTGATAGCCTAGTGGCTAATGTTCTTTCCTTGAAAGCACCAGCATCCCATTTAGGTGCTGGTTCTAATCCCGGCTGCCCTGCTTTACATCCAGCTCCTCTGCTTGTGACCTGGTAAAGTAGTTAAGGACAGCCCAGAACCTGGGGACCCTGCACCAGTGTGAGAGACCTGGAAGAGGCTCCAGGCTTCTAACTCCAGATTGCCTCAGCTCCAGCTGTTGAGGCCTTATG
Organism: Ochotona princeps; assembly: GCF_030435755.1. Lineage (NCBI taxonomy): Eukaryota > Metazoa > Chordata > Mammalia > Lagomorpha > Ochotonidae > Ochotona > Ochotona princeps. The sequence continues at coordinate 55,057,990 of NC_080834.1, forward strand.
GGGAGTGAATCAGCAGATGAAGAGCTTCCTCTCTGTCTCTCCTCCTGTCTGCTTATCTGATTGTCCAATAATAATAAGTCTTAAAAAAAATGCCTAATTCCTATGCCAGCTATGCCGCTTACTAGTATTCCTAAATCACTGACTTGGTTCCTCAGCAAATAAAACACTTCTTAGCTGTAAACAGATATTTCATTATAATTTAAATGGAATTATTCCCATTTCAAGATTTGAGTAAGAACTGAACAAGACTTCATTGAGTGTATACAAAAGAAAAAATACATAATATTAGAATTAGTATAATATTTTAATACTAATTACTGTTATACACAATCCTACATTCCAGTATGTATTTTACAATTGGAAAACCCTTGTTTTCTTTAATAGTTAACATCGCTATTATTAAATCTGTTTCTCCTCTATCAAAATTATAAATTAAATATTTTTATAGGTTAGTTTGGTCCTTTAGTAACTGTTACGTTTTGAAATTATGATGTAAACCATAGCCATCCTGCAATCAAGAAACAATTTCCAATTAAATTAATGTTTCTCCAAAATGAAGCATATCATGAAATAAACATACAAAATTTTTATAAAATTTCATGCCACACTATAAAAGTCACTTATTACAGTTTTATACATGCATTAATTGGAAATTTAGGCGATCCAAATAATAAATTAGATTTTATAATCGTCAAGTTATTGCTATTGTAAACACAGGCCAATTTATGCACTTGTCATTCATCTAAACCCTATAATCCTTTTCAATGAACTTTAAAATATCAACCTATTTTTATGTTTCTACCTATGAGCTCATTGGATGCAGCTCAACAATTTATAAAGCATCATAGATATTATTTACACTTGATAGTCATTCTTCAGCCATTTTATTTCTAGAAATGTCCTTTTTCATGTTTGCTTAAAATATTGTAAAAAGACGATAATCTTTCTGTCCCCTGATTTGAAAGAACTGTAATTCATAACAGGGATAGTGTTTCTATCTTAGTGTTGATATTGGGAATGTTTTACCATCTAGTGTGATAGCTAGCCCATTCAACTTAGACAATAATTGGTAATTTAGTGAAATATTTAAATCATTATAAGTTGAAGCAATATTTCAGAAATATTTCCTTTGCAATTTAGGCATACATCAATTCTCCTGGAATAAATTTACAGTAATTATGACATTTGTTTTCAGATTTCCTTTTTGTAATACCACCTGTCAAGCCAATGGCTAGGTTACATTATCAAAATATGAACTGCTTATGAATGAAGCATAACTTCCAGGAATTTACCTGCAACTAATTACATTTTCCATCATATCCCATTTTTACTGATGTGCTCATTATTATAGCTTGAAAATACTTTATATAAAAAAATATTAATTTACTTATGAGAAATTATCTCCACGTTTTGTGTTCTAAATTTTATTAGCTCCTGCATAAGTTTTTGATACCGGTAGCTGGAATTATTTTGTTTGTTGATACTAATAGTATACAACGTGAAATATTAAAATAAATGTGTTTTGGGCAGTGTAATGTTACATGCAAATAGTACTGTTAAGAAACTGTACTTACTGCTTTCTTCCAATGGAAAATCATGTTTTTAATATATATATAGTGCTACATAAGTACAAAAATGTTATGTTTCACTTCTTAGCTCTGCTGTTTCCCACAGTCGCTCATATCAATAAAGAAATATCAAAAGGCATATTTTTAAATTAAAAGCAGCACCCTGAGACAGACACAATGTATAGTATTATAAGTTGGAAGTTGTTTGAGAAATGCAGCTAACCTGATTCTCATTCCTTCATACATTGCTTGTGACGGTGTGAATGTACCCATACTATTTTGGATGTTTAGAAAAAAATATCCATTACCACTTTTATTAATTAAATATTGAAATCAGCACTTCTAGTTTATCTTAGTAGCTTGACTAAATTTCAAAATAGGTGCTGGTTTTTAATTTATCAGTTATATAATACACAAATAACTTAATGAAATTCTAGTAGCAGAAGAATGCTGCTTTAATAAAGCATATGGTTAAAATGGCATAATTAGATCATAAAACTGGGGCTGCATTAAGTAATGTTATTTGAAGAAATGATTTGCATAGGTAAACAGTGATTATGCAAGTTGAAATTTAGTCAAGCTGTTGTTATGCCCTGTCCTATTTCCTGAAATATGCCCTCTCTGTTTCACACTGGCTAAAATTTCTCCATCTGTTTAAATCTGTCCTTGATTCTACCACCTTGATTCTCTCTTAGAATTTTTTGAAGGGAAATTTTAATAGAGACAGAGTAAGAACATGTGACAGACATAACTAGGATAATTAAGAGCAATGAAAGCATATTCCCACTAAAATGTAACTCGATAGTACCTGTATAGTGTTAGACACTGAAAAGACTTGATGCTATGAAATGAAAAATTTTGGTGGGAAATGAGTTAAAAGATGCTTAGAAATGCTCTTTCAGATTTTGAGTGGCAATTTCAATGTAAATTAATAGTTATAGGATGTTACTGAATCTACATAGGCATTTGTACTGAGCAGGATGTATTTTTCAGCCCAGATGACATTTCTGTTATATTTGAGTTTCAGGTAGTTTATATTTAATACAAAGAGGCATTTTGTAAGAATCTTTTTTTTTTTTTTTTATTGTAAAGTCAGATATACAGAGAGGAGGTAAGACAGAGAGAATGATCTTCCATCCATCCACTGATTCACTCCCCAAGTGGCCACAAACACAGGAGCTGAGCTGATCGGAAGCCAGGATCCAGGAGCTTCTTCTGGGTCTCCCTCGCAGGAACAATGTTAGAAGGCTTTGGGCCATCCTCAACTGCTTTCTGAGGCCACAAGCAGGAAGCTAGATGGGGAGAAGAGCAGCTGGGATAGGTACCAGATCCTGTGTAGAATTTTGGTGGATGCAATTTGAGGATGTAGCCACTACACTATCACTCCACACCAAGCCAGGGGAATCTTACACGAAGGTATTTCAACAAATTTATAAAAATCAAATTTAAAAATAATCTTATTTTGAAACAAATTTGGTAAAATTTACTAAATTTTGTTCAACATGTTCATGAAAAATATTATTTAAAAATATACATAAACTTCAGATTTGTTTTCACAAAAACCAGTACATCTAATTCATTCTTCCAGAAATATTTGAAGCTTTTCTGGAAAATAATTATAGGAAGTATGGGCTAATAGTATCTTTAAAATTAGCATAATTCTACCAAAATCAAAAGCAATGCTCTTTCTGTATGATTCTATAGAAATTATCAACAAAGTCAGTTAGAGATTGTCTGTATTGAAGCGAGTTTAGTGTTGCTTGCTGTGTCCACATTCCATCTCAGAATGCCTGAGGTCAGTCTGCAGTCTTTCCATGTCTGATCCAACTTCCTGCTGGCTTGAGCAATGTCTTTACCGGCTTGAGTGAAGTCAGCCACGTGGGAGGCCTGCATGGCGTTCCAGGTCCCTGGTTTAGGCTTTGTCAGTCCTGGTGGCATGAGCATTTGCGTTGTGAACCGACATATGAAAGATACATCTCTCTGTATCTCTGTCTTTGTCTCCTGCCCTTCGTTGTTCCACCTAGTACATTTATGAAAACAAATACATAAATGTTTTTAAATAAAGTGAAGGAATCAAAGTTGGCAGTTGTATTTGGATATAGGTTTCAGATTTGTCTATTTTGCTCAGGTATAAAGCTGTACGTATTTGATCGTATCTAGTAGCATGTTATTTAACTTCATGGCATTGCAAATTTCTATTTTTCTTCCTGTTGTTGATTTTGTATTGTGGCTTTTCTTTTAAGGGAATGTATAATGACTGTGTAATGGAGATTATCATATTCAGATGTAAGGATACAATGCAGTATGCATCTCTACTTCCAGACGAAAATGGACTACCAGTGAAAATGTTAACTATATCTTGATAGTAGGATGCTGGACTCTGCCATTGTCCATACCCACAATGATGGGCTTTGACTTTCTATGAAATCTAAGCTATAATAATAATATAGGGGAACTCAGTGTGTGAAGGGACTTGTGGCGGGGGAGGGAGGTGGGTAAAGGAAATCTCAGGGCCTCTGGAATGGTAATAAGAAGAAAGAAGTAAAATGAAACACAATAAAAAAATTCTTAATAATTTTCTAGTCTCATTGACATCATTAATTCATCTGATGTGTATGCTTAGAAAGCATTGTGTCTGCATTGTTACTTTCTTATTATAAACCTGAAAGTGACAAATATTCTTTTTTTAAAAAGATTTATTTATTTTTATTACAAAGTCAAATATACAGAGAGGAGGAGACAGAGAGGAAGAGCTTCCATCCGATGATTCACTCCCCAAACGAGCCACAACGCGGGTGCTACACCAATCCAAAGCTAGGAACCAGGAACCTCTTCCAGGTCTCCCACATGGACACAGGATCCCAAAGCATTGGGCCGTCCTCGACAGCTTTCCCAGGCCACAAGCAGGGAGCTGGATGGGAAGTGGAGCTGCCGGGATTAGAACTTGCGCCCATATGGGATCCCAGCGCGTTCAAGGCAAGGACTTTAGCCGCTGGGCCACGCCGCCGGGCCCCAAATATTCTTTTGTTTTTAACATATTTTTCCAAACATGGAAACAACATATCACATTTGCTAAGAAGAAACAAATAATAAACTTAGAGACATCATTAGCCTTTAAATTGTATTGCAAATTAAAAAAATGTTATCTACAAAAACACATAAAAGCGTAGGATAACAAATCCTGTGAAACAAATATAAGAAAGAAAAAATACTATTCATTCTAAAGGCAAAATAGTTGAATAAAATATTGAAGTGGATTTAAGATAAAATAGACATCAATAACATTCTTTTCAATATACTATGAATATACATACCATATTTGACAACTAACGTATCTTTAAGAAATTGAATATTTCTCACTTATAAGAAACGATACAACTAAAGTACCAAATTACCTGAAATACACTGCAAACAGTAGAGGCAAAGGACACACAAGGATTAGTAGCTTCAATTCTAGAGAGTATGAGGTAAACAAACAGTAAGGCAAGAATTCTACCTTGACAATAAGAAAGCTCATTAATCACTAGGGACTGTTGTGAGGAAAGAAATGGGGAATGGGGAAAGAATCACAGAAGCTGAGAAGAGGGAGATGAGCCTATTGAGGAGGCACGTTGTAGTTTCAGACATCACAAAGAAAGAGTTCTAGTCATCTCAGTGTCTCACAGTAATGTTAGAGAGAGTAGTTTGAGTTTTAGATATGTACAAGCAGTATTCTAGTCAGAAACCTAGCATCAAGCTCCATGTGTGACTTATGAAAAAACTCAAATTGAATTTCTCTTTAGTTATATATTTTCTCCTATATTGTGATAACCCAGTCTGTATCTGCCTGCTTGTCATTTTAAACCTTTCAAAGTCATCCATTATAGCTGAGAACAACTTTTTCAAACCTGCTCTTAACATTGTTATTTTGGTTTTCCACTAGGGATGTCAAACATTCTTTTTTCTTAAAGATGAAACTGAGTAGAACATTTATTAATATTTATAAAGATTGAAATTCATAGACAACAGGTATTTAGAAGAAAAAGTCATTCTTAGAAGCTTATATATCTTAAATACAAGAAAGCGTGTAATCATTGTTTAAGATTTATTTTTATTTTAAAATTAGATCTCATAGAGAAAGGAGAGAGAGAGAGAGAGAGAGAGAGATCTTCCATTTGCTGGCTTACTCCCCAAATGGCCACAAAAGCCTCAGCTAAGATCTGAAGCCAGGACCCAGGGACAAGCAGCTGCTTCCGGACTGCCTATGTGGGTCCAGGGTCCCAAGATTTTGAGTCATTCTCCACTCTTCCCAGGTTACAAACAGGGAGCTGGATGGGAAGTGAATCACCCAGGATATGAATCAGAGCTCATATGAGGCATCAGTAAAACATGATATTAGCCTTTTATACCATTGCTCCAGCCCCAAGTGTTTGTTAAGGGAGGATCTCATTTGGGATGATGAGAATAGGAAGCAGTTAAAAGTAACAATTTTCCAACGTAAACAATTTTTCCCAGCAAATAAGCAGAACGCCCCAAAAACTGAAGTCACGGTAAATCCCTCATGTTATCCCATATAAAAATTGACGTTTGAAAATATCCTAGAAAAAGACATTCACATTTTTGATAACTTTGTTTCATTTTTTAGAGACTGTTAAGTATTCAGAAATCATGGCAATGTACAAAATGCGATGGAACTCACAGTAATTCATCTGTGAAGGTGAAATTTTCTGGATATTTTCCAGGGAAGGTTTAGGCATTTTAGAAAAATAATCCATATAAAAATGTCCAACAATTTTACCAAAATCACATAAATTGGGTGGAAACTGACAAAATGCATCAGGTGCAAACATGGTCAATGTCACTGCTGCTTCTAAAGTTACTTTTCTCAGAGATGAATGATCTTAATTCAATTAGAATAATGAATGTGCTAGTGAAAGGTTTTGTTTAACTTTTTCAGATCATGGCAAGAATCATTATTTATGGCAATGAAAGCATTAAGAAATATTTATGCCAAATAATTAGACTTGAAAATCAAGACTACTTGATTCATGGGCTACCAAATGAATTCTGTGTCATCAGTTAGGAAAACAACAGCAATATCTTTGTATATCTCCACCAGAGTTCTTGAGTAAAAAAGTTATGTTCTTGAGAATTAGTCATTTTCAAGTTTATAAGTTAGATTATTTAATTTGAGAGCCAGAGGGATAAGGAGGGACGGAGGAAAAGAAGAAAAAAGATAAGAACAGAGGCGGTGGGGGTAAAAGAGATTCTCTTTTAAGTGGTTTGCCCCTCACATGCTACGATGGAAATTACTGAGTGAAGCTAAAGTCAAGAGAACTCAAACTAGGTCCTCACAGTGAATTGAGCCATGGCTTCTGCCTCCTAGTGTCTACATTAACAGAAACTCGAATCAGGAATGAAGTCAGGGATTTAATTCAGGCATGTAAATGTGGGATGGATGTGGTTTTACTATCACTTCAGGAGAAATGCCTGCCTCAGGGTGCAATATTTTGAATTAACATCTTTAGTTCTGAGCACTATAGATAGTGGGGTTTTTTTGAGAATTCAGCATAAGGGTGTTTAATCATGTATGCTTCTGTCCAGTTTTGCAGTTGCATTTATGCTGCACAGCGTAGATTTAATAAAATGTGCAAGAATTGCAGCATTTTCAGAATGGTACATGATCCATGCCTCCAGATGGAATTTTATAGCTGCATTAGTCACTAGTAAGTGAGTCAATCTGTCATCTGAAGAACAGAATCCAGACACTGACTTCTCCCTGACTAACGGATGCTGGAGGTACCTTCTTCCAAGTAAAGCAATTTGTCTACATTGGACATCTGTCATGTAAGTTAGAATCCTTATCAAGTGTTTTTGTAAGTGTTTGAGGTAATTTGCTTGAGCTTCCTCATAACCATTCATTGCTTCACTTTGCATTTTGTGTTTCAGAGGTACTTAAGAAATGGTTGGTTGATTTGATCTTTCCTACACACAAATAAAGCATCATTCCTATCATATCCGTAAGGCTGTTTTGTCATTCTTGTGTTGATTAGTGAAGCACTTTGAATTTCTTTCAATACCTTTTCAATTAAATTTACAATTTAGCTGAGTGTTTGGCGTCAAAACCATTTTCACATTCTATGACTATTGATATTCCTTTGTGACATTATTTTCCTGCTTTTGATTTAAAGTGTGATTCTTTTGATGCTAAGAATCTGTCATATTGTTATTAAGTTGCCTGATGCCAATATTATCCTGTCTTAGGAAACAGAGACCTGAAAAGAGGGAGAGACAGTGGAGAATCACTGATTGGGAGTACAGTAACCACAAATAAGTGTTAACTAAGTTCAACAGCTTTTAAGTGCAGTTTAAGTTATCTAAAAACAATTGCCCCATAAACATAAAAGGCCACTTATCATAAGCCATCATGCAGATGTAAAAATATACCAAATAATGAGACATAGAAATGGAGTAAATGCTTTTGAGAAAAAAAAACATGCTGATAAATTTGCTTGATACAAGGATGCTACAAACCTTCAATTTGTAAAAACAAACAACCCATCAATGTTCTATAGAGCTAAGGTGCATCTGTGTACAGAAAATTGTATTTTTGTGTGTTTAAATATTGTGTAATTATAAATATTTATATACTATGTGTATGTACCTATGTGTATGCATATGTTTCATGTTTTATTGAGAAGTTTCTGACAACCAACCCCACCAGTGTACCATATCTGCACAGAAAGGTGATTTCTGTGTGATAATAAGTTAGGATTCCAAATTCATGTCATCCAATTACCTTAAATCTCAGTCTTTTTTTCTTTCATAGAAATGTTCAGAACTTCTGGGCCCAGCACAGTAGCCTAGCAGCTAAAGTCCCTGCCTTGGGCACTTGGATCCCATATGGGCACCACTTCTAATCCCAGTGACCCCACTTCCCATACAGCTCCCTGCTTGTAGCCTGGGAAAGCAGTAGAGGACACACAAAGCTTTCAGACCCAACACCCATGCAGCAGGCCTGAAAGAGGCTCTGGGCTCCTGGTTTCAGATTGACTCGGCTGGGCTGTTATGGCCACTTGGGGAGTAAATCAGTGGATGGAAGATTTTCCTCTCTGTCTCTCCTCCTCTCTCCATATCTGATTTTCCGATCAAAAGGAATAAATTAATAATAATAAGCAGAAAAATAAAAGAAATGGTCAATTTTACAAAGCAGGCTTCAATATTCTCTATTATCGCTCTTGTACCCAGCCTTACGCCAGGAATGGATTCTAGAATGTGCGTGACCATGAGCTGGACACAAGAAGAGGTCTTTGGATAAGATAAATGCTACTCAGGAGACTGCAAAATCAGACTTGGGGAGAGAGTTCATAGATCCTAGAATCAAGCATATTACATATTACAAACATATTCAAAAGCTTATTCCAGCCTCACAGCTAACTTTTCATCTTTGAAAGAAAATTTAACAAAAGTGTGAAAATTAAGCACGCAACTTCTTCTCACTGGGGAAGCGCACGTGTGTGTTCCATGATCTCTTTGTTTTCCGTTGTTTGGCAAAAAAGCAATTAAGCAGGTGAGAAACAATTCCATGGAAACAGGAGAGGTGTAGAAAAATCTGTTTAAAACATCTGTTTAAAAATTCTTAAGTCAGAAGATTAGAGGTTGATAAAGAGGAATATTCCCTGTAATTGTTTTAACACCTGCTCACTGAATCCCCTAATGTGCCTGTGGTTTATTGTGTGCTCCATGCCACAGATACGTCAGTCAATCAAGAGATCACTTAAACAAGGCCAAAATATCCTGTGGCAAAAGCAACCACAATAAAAGCTAGAAAGACCAAGGATATTGAAAAATTAGTGATACAGAAGTGACAAAGAAATAAAGAAACAAGTCCAGACTTCTTATAAATGCTGCAGTCTGTAGTATTTCCATGCTATCTCTTGGCTTGTTGTTTTCAACAGAAAAGCTAGATTTTATTTTTCCATCAAGATTCTTCTATATTCATTGGTTTGTTGGGGCTGATCCGAGGGTTATAAACAAAGATTGTAACAGAAATATTTTCTTCATAATGTGATCATTTTAACCCTGTTATTTTGTTTCATAGGCTCATTTAATTATTATTTTAAATGAGGCAATTTCACACACTTACACAAAAAATCACCTTTCAAAACTCATAATATTTAGAATGTATTGTGCTGTTTGTACAACTGTAACACAAAAAGGCATTTGTTTTTAATTTTAATGTCTTTTGTAAGAACACTTCACATCATAAGATGGTTTTAGTTAACCTATCCATCTAAATATAAATGATAATTTGGTGGATGATAACTACTATTTTTGAGACAAATATAACTATGAAATAATATATTCCAGTACTTTTAGCTTTATAATTGCTTGGCCATATGAACTCCCTAAAATATTGTTGATATTTTCAAGTACTGTTTATAATTGGAGCTAAGTTAACAAAAGAGAATCAAAGTATTAATGAAGATTTGAAATATTAATAATATTAAGCCAACCTACATATTTACTGTTCAATTTTCTGTTGATTTGCTTGTAAATATATATATATATATGTACATTTATATATGTATATATTTCCTTCCTCAGTATCTAAAAATTTCTGAGGGTTTTTGAAAAGTTTGGCCATTGAGAACTAATCTTAGTGGCTAACTTTGAAGACATTAACATTTCTTCCATATTCATTAATTGCATCCTAGAAGTGTAGGATTTCTCCCCATTAATTCTTATTTTTCTTCTTTTTTCCATACATCATTATATTCCCAGAAACTTACCAAGATTCACTTCTTGCTTCAATGCTGTCAACTGTATATATTGATTACTTATTATATTTTAATTGTACTTCTTTTTATATTATCATTTTATGTTATAGTTCCATAAGCCATGGAACTTCATTTACCTTCTCCCCAATACCCTCCCCCCTCACCGAGTCCCCATATATCACCACTATAGTATAGTTCTTCATACACAGTCATATGTCTATCATTGTGGGCATGGACAATGGCAGAGAGCCCAGCATCCTATTTCAAGATAGAGTAAACAGTTTAATTTTGAGTACATCTTTGGATGTAGAGATGCATATTGCATTGTTTCCACACATCTGGATATGATAGTCTCCATTACAAAGTTACTATACATTCCCTTAAATGAAAAGTCACAAAACAAAATCAATAACAAGAAAAAAAAAAAGAAATGAACACCATGAAGTTAAATAACATGCTACTGAGTGACTGATGTGTCGCTGAAGAAATGAAAATCAAGAACCATTTTGAAGAAAATGATGCTTCTGTATGATTTTTGTCATTGAAGGATTTAATCAGAAGAAAGTGTTTCGAAGAGATGAAACTAACAAAAAAATCAAAATCCCCAAGGTATAGTTTCCTCTATCTTTGTTGGTGAAACGTGTCTCCTGTGGGCGGCAAATCAATGTTTTTCGTTTTTTTTTTTAATCCAGTCTACTAATCTATGACATTTGGTTGATGAGTTTAAACCATTCACATTCAGAGTTAATACAAATAGGTGGTAATTTGGTTCTGTCCTTTTAGCAATGGGTTGATTACATTAAGATATTCCACATAGTTAAGGTTTAAGACCTATTCTTTGTGCAATAATTGTTTTTATTGCTGGCACTACAATTAGTAGCCAGTTAATTAAAGCTGTGCCACACTAATTTTTCTTCTGATTTATGTGTTTTAATTTACACAAAAAAAATGTAATGAAATATTACTGTTGCTCTGGAAGAATATTAGAAGTGTGGAGTGTCGCTATTTGTACTTAATTGCTTTAAAACCATGAAGTGACAAGATGGAAACCCAATTACTGCCATCAGTGGAATCTTCATTGGTTTAGGACTAGGACAGTGTTTTATTCTGTAGTTAAAATCTTACTGAGACAACAGCACAACTTTTTAGAGATTCTCCTTGACTCTCAGTGGGCTGTGACTCTCACACAATTTTTGCCAGGTAGGCATTAAGTCAGCTGAAGCACATGGAACAAATGTGGTAAGATAAACTGTGGTTGCAAAACAAGTCAGTGGTGAAGATAATACAACATGCTCTTCACAAAATGTTTGTTGCTTTTAGTACTTAGCTTCCTCTCTGTTTTCTCTTTGTGATAAATGTATCTTATTTTCCTTCAGCTACAATGAGTTAAAAAGTAAATACAGAGTATGAGACAATTACATTATAATGTTTGTAAGTATTTAACAAATACATAAAACAAAGTTCCACAAAGCTGTATTTGCAACAATAATGACACATACAGATATTTCTTTCTTGTTTTTTGATTTTGTTTTCAATGTTGGCTCAGATACACAGAAAAAAATAAAATATTTGTTTCTCTGTATTCAATTTCTCTCAAATTGTTCTCCAGTTGTATTTATTTTGATGCAAGTACTAGAATTCTACAACAACCAGAGTGCCAAGTTGTCCCAAAGCCAGAAGCCAGGAGCCAGGACCTATTAGAGGAGTGTAGGTACTAGAGGTCCTGTGTCATCCTCCACTACCTTCCCACACCACAGCACGGAAGTGGATGGAAAGTGGAGCAGTTGAGACACAATCCACGTCCCATATGAGATCCTGACACTTGCAGTGGAGAGGATTCACCAACTCCACCATTGCACCAGAAACTGTAAGTTAAATTAAACCAAAATCAATTTAAGAAACATTTTGGAGTCTGCAAGCAATGTTTATTTACCACTTGCAATTCCCTCTAAAATTCTGTCATTATAAACACAAAAATTATTTTATTTTAAGCCTATTTTATTTGAAAGGCAGAGTTAGAGGGAAGAGACACAGGAAGAACAATGTTTCCCATGTGGGTACGAGAACCCAAGGCCTTGGACTCTGCTGCTTTCCCATGTCATTAGCAAGGGACTGGGTCAAAAGTGGAGTAGCTGGGACACAAACTGACAACCATATGAACCCCTAGCACTGTGCTGTGGAGGCTTTAGCTTATCGTGCCTTGGCACCAACCCCTCAAATACCCATTTTAATTAATAATAATCAGTAATATTGATTGCATCAACTATAAAACAAAATATGTCAAATAGACTGTAAATCTAGAGAGGATAGCCTAGAATATATAGGCCATGTGGTGAGAGAAATGCGAGCATGTACTGTAATGTATTCTCTGATCGCTTTGCATTGTGCTCTGAAGGGAAACAGAATAGAGAAAAGGAGAAAAGCAATTATATTACTAATTTATTTTATTCACTGAATAGAAGATATTTGGGGTTTATGACCAGAAATATGAAATGAATTTCCCATAGCTGAGCAGTTGTCATAGAAGAGTAGCTATTGGAACCCATTAACTTTCTGGTCAGCATCACCTAAGATTTAGATGCTTGTGATCATACGCAAGGGTACTGGGTTGCAGCCTGCTTAGTGTGATTCTCAGAGGGCAACCAGCACCAGGGTTGGTTTTCTGGCAAGTTTCTTAGTGGTTTTTTTTTTTTTTTAGTTTCCACAGTGTTCTTTTAATATTGTCTATAGATTATTATAACTGTAATATTTAGCTGTTGATTACACAATCTTCCTTTCTTTAGCATAGAAGCTCAAGATTGCATAGAACACATGAATTTGATACTGTGTATTATCTGCTATTTTAATATTTAAAATTCATGATGAGCAGGAACCGTAATTAGTCTAACTAAATTATAAATAACCTTTATCCAGCTAAATTCTTTGACTTGATTTTCCATTGCCTTTACTTTGGGCAATAAATAAATTTAATTATTTTAATTAATTATTGTGTGCTTCCACTTTTATTGAAACTGATGTATTGTTTTGTTCAAATTGACTCTGAAAAGCTCCATTTTAGATTTTAAATAACAGAAGAATGAAAGCACCTATTTCTAATTTTGATCGATTTCTTATTTTGGCTATTTTAATAGTGCCACTATACATTTCAAAAGCTAATGCAATTCCTTGTAATTGTGGTTATTTCTATTTTTGTTTGTTTTTAGTGGCAGCTCTCTGCATCTAAGCAGCTGTCACTGGGTCTAGACTTACTGGGTACATTTCAACACTATTTTCAAATACCTGATTGTCCCTGCTCTACCTTACCTTTTTAAAAAAAAATATCTGGGCCCCACACAGTATACTAGTGGCTAAAGTCCTTACCTTGAATGTGCCGGGATCCCATATGGGTGCTGGTGCTAATCGTAACAGCTCCACTTGCCACCCAGCTCCCTGCTTGTAGCCTGGGAAAGCAGTCGAGGACGGCCCAAAGCCTTGGGACCCTGCACCCGTGTGGGAGTCATGGAAAGAAGTTCCCGGCTCCTGGCTTCGGATTGGCTCAGCTCCAGCCATTGTACTCACTTGGGGAGTGAATCATCGGATGGAAGATCTTTCTCTCTGCCTCTCCTCCTCTCTGTATATCTGACTTTGTAATACAAATAACTAAATCTTTAAAAAATATATTGAAATCCTTATATTCACTCTATCCTCAGAATATCACTGTACAACAAATCTCAAAATACTTTTTCAGAATACGAACAATTTAAAAGCTATGTATGTATTTACACAAAATTTTGAATAACAATAACTTTTAATAACTTTCAATTTTTTAAAAATTTATTCATTTTTTATCTGAAATTTGGATTTACAGAGAGGATAGACGTTAAGTTCTTCCATCCACTGTTTCATTTCCCAAGTGAGTGCAATAATCAGAGCTCAACTGATCCAAAGCCAGCAATCAGAAAGTCCTTCCCGGTCTCCCATGTGAGTGCAGGGTCCCAAGGCTCTGGGCCATCCTTGGCTGTTTTCCCAGAACACAAGCAGAAGGTTGAAGGGAAGTGGGCCAACTGACATGAACGGGCACCCATATGGGATCTAGGCACATGCAAGGTGAGGACTTTAGCCACTAGGCTACTGCACAGGACCCCAAATCTTTTAATTTTATGAGAACTCTCTGAAGTACACACCTGTAAGAGAATCTGTAAGCAAGCAAATTAAAATAAGGCCTTTATGTTGGATTCCAATGCCTCTTAACTGATGTGTTAGTATGAAGTAAAAATTTATAAACAGTAGGGAAAGACATGGGATGAAGTCATCTGAGTACCAGGCAGAGAGGATGATGAATGAATTTCAAGAGCAATCTCAGATTAAAACGTCTAAATTCCACTATATCAAGGTACCTAAATATTGTGCAATATTTGCTGAAATTCCTTAAAATATGTCATCATTGATAAATTGTTATAGCTGATTTTCTAATAATACAATGATATTTCCAGGGTCATTCCTTCATTAAGTGTTATTTTTAATACTTGCAACTGTTTCTTTTTTTTTCCTTTGTCTCTCCTCCCCCCAACTTTTATTATTTATTTTATGATACAGTTCCATAGGCTCAGGAAATTCCCCTCCCACCTCCACAGTTCTCTTCCCACACTGATTTCCCCTATATTATTACAATAGTACAGTCCTTCAAAAACAGTCCTAAATCCATTATTCTGGTATTTAAGTGTATACTGACATGATTAGTATAGACAATGGCAGAAAGTTCAGCGTCTTAGTGTGTGGCTCTATCTTTAAATGGATCTATTTTTTTGAGTAAGGTAAAGCAGGAACAATCAATGGATCTATTTTTTATTTTTATTATTTTTAATTTTTATTGGAAAGTAAGATGTACAGAGAGGAGGAGAGACAGAGAGAAAAATCTTCCATCCAATGATTCACTCTCCAAGCAGCCGCAATGGCCAGTGCTACACCACGATCCAGGAACCTCTTCCCGGTCTCCCACACAGGTGCAGGGTCTCAAATCTTTGGGCCATCCTCAGCCACCTGAGGACTTCAATATTTGAAGTTAGTGTCACACACAATTCAACAAAATTTCAGTGATTATCCAGCCAAATATAGAGTCTAATATAAAATCCTGACTTCCTCATTTTAACTTTGTATGACTTAAGCATACATCTGTGCAGTCCTAATGAAGAAAGTTGATAAGAATAACACATCACATGCTTAAGGGAAAGCTGGGATTGAAATAACTTCAACAGGCATATAAACTCCATGAAAAAGAACAAATCATACCTTTGTTTGACATGCAGAGGTCCAGAGTTGTTTTTATATTACTGTACATGGTACGAATTCAATAAATATAAGTTCAATGAAGATCAATAAGAAATAGACTAAATTAAAATTGGTGCTTGATAAATTAAAATATGTTATATGGTATAGTCAAATACATCTACTTATATTTATTGTCCTGACAGACTATAGATTATAGAAAGTGAAGAAAAGTACAGTGCTGAATTAGTAGCATAAGATATAGCACTTCCCCAGTTATCTAAGAAACGCTATTCATTTTACTAAAACGAACTATTTTCAGAGAATGGGCATTTACTTCAGCCCTTAAGTTGACACACCTTTTAACAGCCCAGCTTCCTGTGAGTGCACACTGAGGGAGGTTCTGAGTGATAAGTTAGGTACTTAGGTCCTTGCTCCCATGTAGGACAAGCATTGAGTCCAGGTTCTCTGCACTCATCCCAAACCAGTCCTTGGCTCTTACAGGCATTTGGGGACTGAAACAGTATTTATGTTTCATTTATCTCACTCTCCCTGTACCCCTCCATATTTCTCCATTTTAATACAATGAAAAACATATAAAATTTCCTCTGTATAAATAAGTATATTGTTTCCTTGTGTTCCTTCTGTTTTCAGGCAATTTGATACATTTAATGAATTTTTAAAAATTAAAATATCTTAACATGAGTTTTAACTTCACATATAACAAATTCAAGATGAGGTCAATTTCCTTGCCATTGGAAAGGGAGGGAGACAAGAAAGGCAAAGAGAAAGAGTGCGCATTGAATTTGCTGCCATTCTCCTCACTTCATCATTTTAGGAAGACTTCATGTCTCCCAAACTAAAATTACACTATGATATCCATAATCACATGCAGGATTGTTGTGAAGCTATTGACAGATCATTTCATAGTATTCCTGCTCCACAGTAGTATAAATAACATTCTCAAGACTGATACTGCTAATGAAGAAAATAAACATTGTCATTAAATTAAAGGTTCATACTCACAAATATGGAGAAACAACTGCTGGATAATATATTTGTTAAGGAATGGACATTGACAGAACCACGTGGTTTGTATTTTGAACTAAATCAAGACTCTGTTTGGAAATCAGATTTATTGATTCTATTATATGGATATTTTGTAAGAATATATAGGAAAACTTTGCTTATTTAACTGATTAGATAGCAATATTAATAAAGCTAGGCATAATTTATAAGACACATGGAACTAATTTCTTCATGAATTCACAATTATGAGTCAGTAATATGTTAGGGGAGAAATATGTCATAAAGGAATACACAAATCATTTTAATCATTGCAAGCACGTCTATGGATTAAAGATAACACATTATTGCTTTTTAAGTGGAATGGAGACTACTTTTTCAGGTTAATATAATTACATTATAAAACTTTTCTAAGATAAATAGAAATATGAGAGTTTATAACATGTAGATAATTTTGTACAAATGATTTTGAGAAGCTCCATATTTGTTGTTTTTTTTTTTTTTCAATAAAGAATTCTGCAAATAGGTAGTTCGAGTACCACGGCACCTCAATATTTTTGGGTGGCTAGATTCCTTTTTTTAAAATATGGCCTTTCCTAGAATGCAATTGAGGACTTCTTAAGGGCATATTGGTCAATAATACTATAACAAAACACAAGTAAAGCAGAGATTCATGCTGGGATATCTCCATTGGTGTTTGGGAAACTCGTTATAATCATTTCCACTTAAGTCAGCTGTATTCACTGAGTTTTTCCACTGTTTTGACTTGAGCATACTTATGCTCTCCATATGTTCCTGAAATTTTTCATTGATATTATAAATTGTTTTCCTAATTTTAAATAACTATATGCTGCATTTTCTTATATCTCATTCAATTGTTTTAATTATTTTACTTTCCATACAATTCAGTAATTTTCCTTTTTGTTATATATTCAAGCTATACAGAATTATGATACTTCTTTGAAAATATTACCTTGGGAAACAATGTTTTGCATAACCATTAAGGAAGTGATCTTTGGTGCTTACAAATCCATATCAGAGAGCCTAGGTTTGAATAATGGCCCACACAGGGTTCACTGCTCCTGTCTTCCAACTGATCATCTCCTGGTGATCATGAACATTTGAGGAAAGAATCAGCAATGACATTTTCATCAATCTGTCTCTCTTTCTCTTCTAAAGCAACAAAAAAAAAAAGTGAATCAATTCTTAATTTATAAAACATCATCATTATTTTCTTGTCTTTCCTCCTGTGTCACTGATTATTGTCAGTTTCTCCTACATATATGTCAGTCTCTCCTACAAATTTTAAGAATTACATATATGTTCAGTTTCTCCTACAAATTTTAAGAATTACATATATGTTCAGTTTCTCCTACAAATTTTAAGAATTACATATATGTCAGTTTCTCCTACAAATTTTAAGAATTACTCCGTAATGAAAATCAAATGACAGAATAGGGTAAGGATACCTTTAAGCAGATGGGAAAATATTGCCCAATGTTAAGCAGAGAGGACACATTCCAGGAAATTGGGGAGGGCAGAACAACAGCAAAGGGGAACCTGGAGACTGACAGACACAGGAAAGCAGTGGACACAAGTGTGGTGTTGCAGTGACTGATACCCCAGCAGAATTCAGTGAACGGCTATTTAAATCTCACCAGCAGCCAGAACTACAACAGCACCCAGGTTGGAAGGGACTTTCACCTGGAGCTCAGGAGGTGAACCCAGACAAAGGTCTGACCGCCCTGCTGGCCTTTTTATTTTGACCAGGAGCAGAGACAGAGCAGCAGATCCCATACAGGCAGAAGTAACAGAGTGGATTTCACAACCCACACCCCAGCCAGTCACCTATAGCTGTATTGGGTGCCAATTTATTTAAGGAGGCTAGGGCTATGTGCATCCGCTGAGCTGGGAGTGGACTCATCTCTGGCTCAATGAACTGCAACAACATATCATCCTACAGGTTCCACCCAAGACAGGTTTCAGGTGCCGTTTCTTATAGTGTGACAAAGAATTTAAGATTGCAGGGACAACAGTGAGCTGCACATGCACTGAGCTTGCTGAGAACTCACTGAGCTCAGTGCATTGCACTGATTCCACAGGAAAATAATACCGAATATGGCATCCTATTGAACAAAATAGGTCTGAGTGGCCTTCGAACATAACGGCCAATGGGCTCTAGCAAGATCAGCACCACCAACATCCTATCAATATAGGACTCCTGGTGTCTCCCTAATCCTGGGACCTGTTCCAATCACAAGCGGGAGAAAGGTTGTAAAGACAATGGTACAGCCTCAGCATGGTATCACAGAAGGTGGAGACTGGTGAGCCAGGAGCTGGGGCTATGGCAGAGACCATGGTGGAAGTCTAACGTTACAACCCAGACCTGTAACTCACTGGAGGGAGTGGCAAAAGTGACTGCAAACAAAGAGCCATTTGCCAATTGCAATAAATAAAATCAAACAGTAGACCTGTGTGTGACACAGCTTAGAAACCTGCCCAAGGAGAAGAATCTGATAACCAGAAATACAATGACCAAGAGAAAAAGAAGAGACAGCCACATGAATATTACTGAAAACTCCCCTGCAAAGGCGCAAAAGCATTTGCCAAGCTCAGAGTTAACTGAGGAAGACATCAAGAAAATGGGGGATACAGAATGCAAAACGCTTGTTATGAAATTTCTTATCCACAACGAGAAGCAAGTAAAGCAGGCATTCAAGGAATTCAGGAAATTCAAGGAATATGTCAAACTGGAAATGAATCAAATGAAAGCTTATATCTCAGAAATGAAGAATACAGTGGAGCAAATTAAAAGTACAGTGAAGAGTCTCCCAAATAAAATGAAGGAAACAGAAGAAAGAATCCCAAAATTAGAAGGTGCTTCCTGTCACTAGGGGGAAACAAACAAAAAGCTAGAAGCAGAGCTGGATCAGCCTGAAAAAAGTATCAAGAATTGAAAGAAACTATTAAAAGGCCAAATGTAAGAGTTATGGGAGTCCCAGAAGGTGCAGAAAGAGAAGCTGGGTCTATGAATGTTTTTAATAAAATAATAAGGGAAAATTTCCCTAATCTAGAAGAATTGGGAGAAAAAAGCATCCTGGGGGACACAGAACTCTCAACAGGCTTGACCAAAAGTGATCTTCACCACGACACATGATAATCAAGCTCTCTTCAGTCGAACCTAAGGAAAACATCCTTAAATGTGCACATGAAAAAAATCAACTGACATATAAAGGAATGCCAATTAAATTCACAGGAAACCTCTCACAGCAAACTCTACAGGCCAGAAGAGAATGGAGCAAAATATTCCAGATTCTAAAAGAAAAAAAATTGTTGGCCCAGTATTATGTATCCAGCAAAACTTTCTTTATCTTTGGAAATGAAATAAAATGCTTCCACAGTAAGGAAAATTTGAAAGTATATCCTCTTCCAAGCCTGTTCTACAGAGGATAGATAAAGATGTTCTCTTGACAGAGAAAAGGAATAGCATCCACTAAAACCAAAGGCAAATGTGAAGAACATTCCAGTAAAATGACAGCAGAAGACTAAATCAATGAACAATCCATTGCTAAAATGACAGGACCAAATTACCACCCATTCATATTAACCCAGAATGTAAATGGCTTAAACTTTTCAATCTAACCTCGTAGATTAGTAGACTGGATTAAAAAACAAAACCCATCTATTTGCTGCCTACAGGAGACATGTTTCACCAACAAAGATCAACGGAAACTATATCTCAGGGAGTTTGATTTTTTTCCTTTTTTATTAGTTTCACCTCTTCAAAACACTTTCTTCTCATTAATTGCTTCAGTGATCATACAGTAGCATTATTTTCTTCAAAAATGGTTCTTGATTTTCTTTTTCATTTCTTCAGCGACATATTAGTCATTCAGTAGCATGTTATTTAACTTCATGGTGCTATTACTTTCTTTTTTCTTGTTGTTGATTTTGTTTTGTGACTTTTCATTTAAGGGAATGTATAGTAACTTTATAATGGAGACTATCATATCCAAATGTGAGGATACAATGCAGTATGCATCTCTACCTCCAGCAACTATGGACTCTCAAACTGTTTAGTATATCTTGAAAACAGGATGCTGGGCTCTCTGCCATTGTCCATGCCCACAATGATGGACATATGACTGTGTATGAAGAACTATACTATAGTAGTTACTATAGTAGTGATATAGAGGAACTCAGTGAGGAAGGAGGGAATTGGGGAGGTTGTAAGTGAGATTTCAGGGTCTATCTATGTAACTGCATCATAAAATGAAAAAAAAATCAGCTGAAAGCATCAATAATGGAATGAGCGAGGCAGAAGAAAGAATGTCAGACTTGCAATACACTTCCTTAAACAGTGGGAAAACAATGAATAAGCTAGAAGTGGAACTGAATCAAGCTAAGAAAAGTATTCAAGAATTAGGGAACACTTTAAAGGCCAAATATAAGAGTTATGGGAATTTTCAGAAGGGACAGAAAGAGAAGGTCAGTTAAAAATGTGTTCAATGAAATAATAAAGAACTCGCTTAATTTGGAAAAAAAAGATCTATATAATGCAACGCTGTTAAATTCCTTTAAATAATACAATTTTAAAAACCCTTTAACTATAAAAGAAAAGAATATAAAAGAAAATGTTACACTTCAATAAAAATATTGCTAATATAACAATATATATTACTTAAAAAATACATATATAAGTAATATGTGTTACATACATAATATATAATATATAATATATGATATATAATATATAATATATAATATATAATATATAATATATAATATATAAGCATATATATATATAAGTAATATATATTACTTCACTCAAAAAATTTTACTGATATGTCATTGAGTTTTAGTAGGACTTGTTAGGGTGTTTTTTTATTCCAGGTAATAACTTTTATCGCATGCACTGTAGAGTTTTTACAACTGTAATCCACATTGATTATGTCTATGGGTGTCTCATGATCTACGTTCCAGGGGCTTGTTGGGATAGAACTAACCTAAGTGGAGATTCTTAAAGGATTGACTTGTCAAGTTGAAGAGACAGAGTTCTCATGAGTTTCTGCGAATGAAAAGAAGTTTGGTCCACCATTGTAGGTATAAATGGCTGTGACACATTATGTCTGGCCCCAGGGTGAACACCTGATCAGGTGTAAGAGATTCCTGGTGACCAGATCCCTTCAATGTGACTAGATTGGGCACACCCATTTCTCCAAACCTTCAAGGCAACTTCATAAGGCTCCAGAGGCCAACTTGCTCAAAGCAGTCTGCATAGCTATTTCCTAGAGCCAAGAACGTGTTACAAAAAGCTGAAAATATTTTTATCATCTTAATGGGCTAAGCTTCTCGAATCCTCAATTATTGTCTAGGAAGTGCCAGCTCACTGCTTTCAGGAAATGTGTGGCTACTGAATGCTTCCTGATTGTAAGGGTGGTTAGGCTTTCTAAGGATGCAAAAGGATGAGTGCGGCTGTCTGGGAATGTCCAACTGTTATATACGGGCAACTATGAATTGATGTGCTGCAAATGTTTTATTTGCTTTTCCCCTGCGACTCTGACATAATGAGTAGATTCTCCTATCTTGCACACAAGACAGAGTTATCAGCTCTTAGGAATCAGCGATGGGCTGCCTCATAGAATCTGACTATCTGAAACATGAGGATAGAGCCCAGCAGTGAGATCCTGAGAAGGGAGGGAACACTGAGGACCTTGCTCTTTCTCCAGGAAAGCATAGTGATCTAGCATCCTAGCAGGTGCCAAACTGTCTCAGGGCCTGTTAGATCTTCAAGTCAGCAGCAAATGCCTCTCATTTCTGTGATGCAAGCACACATCACAGAAGCTTCCTGGCCACTTATTCAGATGCTGTGTGTACCATCATTCATTAGAGCGACACCAAATTTCTCTCTTTTGTGCAATTTTTAGCCTTAAATGCACTCTCCTGATCATGTTCTGTCTTTCCTGATATGTGTGGGGGAAGTGTTAGGTCTTTGATCATCTGAATAATTTGATTAGAGTGGATCAGTTAACGAGTACTTGTCTGGGTGCAGGGAGCATGGTACTGTGTACCCAACATTGAATATCATCGGGGCCAGTCTGATGATGGGCCTAGCACTCAGGCCTGGCTTGAATCTCCCTTCTACCATGAAGCAGGCACTTCTTTTTGCCATGTGATGCTTGCAGTTGAGAGAGGTGGTGCTTACTTTCATGCCTTCGATGCTCTTATGTTATTGCTCATCTGACTTCCTGGGTCTTGTAAATGCATTGTAGAACTAATAAATAGCCATTCAATTTACTGCTTCTGAAGGGAGAAAATTGAAAAAAAAATCCTGAATCAATTGCCATCTTATCCCATCAACATTGTAAGCCATTAGACAAAGTTTTGAGCACTAACAGTTCATAATCAAGCAAAGTACCTAAGGATAATAATATTGAAGTGATTAAACTAACGGAATATATAGAGACCAAAATTGTTTATGGTGTTTTCTCTGTGTTGTGCTTATATTTCAACCAAAGGTTATATACTCTTTTAAAGATAAAATCTTACAGTGCTTGCATGAGAAGGAAACAATTAGTAGGATAACTGGAAGAGGAAAGTCATGGTTCAAGGAAAAAGAATTTGTACAATCATTAATTGCTGGCAAAAGTGCAAAAACTCATATTAAAGTTGTTTATTTTTAATGTGTACCTTTGCCATAAAAGAGCCTATAATTTATGATGAAAAATGCCATGTAAACTAATAATTCTAATAAAACAGTCTATTTGATTGCCTGCAAAATAAGAAGGAGAAATCTCTCAGGATATATTAGAAATATTTTCACATAGTTGACCTTTTTTTTAAAAAAAAGATTTATTTTTATTACAAAGTCAGATATACAGAGAGGAGGAGAGACAGAGAGGAAGATCTTCCGTCCGATGATTCACTCCCCAAGTGAGCCGCAACAGGCAGGTGCGCGCCGATCCGAAGCTGGGAACCAGGAACCTCTTCCGGGTCTCCCACACGGGTGCAGGGTCCCAAAGCTTTGGGCTGTCCTCGACTGCTTTCCCAGGCCACAAGCTGGGAGCTGGATGGGAAGTGGAGCTGCCGGGATTAGAACCTGCGCCCATATGGGATCCCGGGGCTTTCAAGGCAAGGACTTAAGCCGCTAGGCCACGCTGCCGGGCCCCACATAGTTGACCTTTAGTGTTGATCATAAATGCTAAACAAACATTGTACTTTTGGTAAGAAAGAGGGAGCATCTCTGGAAAGTGAAAGGGCAAAGAATGCTCAAGAATAACAAGAAATCAGATGCCACCTTCACAGAATGTACAAGGTAGATGCATGTGATACATGACTAAAATGGAGACATGATATTGTGCTCATCTGCAATGCCAGCAATTACAATGATCTTTTCTATTTTTGAAACTGTACTAACTTAATGACAGTATAAATGGGTAGGTCAATATTTTAAGATAACTTTTCATCTTAAACATTTGAACAACAGGGTAGATAATACTATATATAACTTTGGAATGTTCAGTTTTTACTTACTAACATAAAAGCTAGTATGAAAACGGCTGATTCTTTAACTTACAATATGAAACTCAGTATTTGAGATTAAGCATCTAGAAGCATACATTTTGTTTTTGTTTTATTTTTTATTAATTATTTTGCATTATGTGACAGTTTCATAGACTCTGGGAATCCCCCCACCCCTCCCTCTCCCCTCCCCCCTGGTGGATTCCTCCACCTTGATGCAGTATTACAGTTCAAATTCAATCAATAGCAGCATACATTTTGAAAAACTGATTCCTTACCACTAGTGATTCTCTGTCATTTACACTTATGCATAACTGCCACATATTGACCAGAGTCCAAAATTAAGTTTTATTTTTAGTAAGTGTATATATTCATATTTCATGTCTGACATCTTACATGGAAAGTAAAAGTCCATGAGATGTTAGAGATAACTAAAATTGTTTTATTAGAAGATGAAATACTGTTATATACACCAACATTTTTCAATTCTGCATTGATTTCTAGGTAATTAATCATTTATTTTTACCATCCATATATTCTACATTTTGGTCGATAAGAATGATCATGAAGATAACTGACATTCACAATTTACTATGTGAGATAAAAAGAGGAAGACTAAGGAATGAGAGAAAATGTGATAGTCAACTACAAAATTATGAGTCAAATCCCCTTAAAAACAGGTGGAGGAGCTGTGCACAGGAGAAGGTGCCTGTAATGCCTTTGATGTAATCTTGCATTTCTGATGCTGCAAGCTGGAACTATGATGTACAAAGTGCAAGTCCATCTAGACTGCTGCAAACAAAATCTAATACCTGAGGAATCAAACAGAAATCTGCTCCTCACAGTTGTGCAAGTTGAGAAGTCCAAGGTTACAGCCCAGGAGATCTGATATTTGATGATAAGTTCTCACATCGGAGGGACAAAGTATTTCTTAGGTTTGTTATTTTGCTGGTTGTTAATTCTGTTCATGAAGGTCCTTCCATCATGACGAATTTCCTCTGCAAGGCTCTGCATTCAAACAGCATCACATTGAATCACTGTATGAATTTTCAAGGGGCACAAATACTCATACCGTAACAGAGATAGTCCATTCCATTTCCACAAAGAAGATAAAAGCATCTGTTTTTATGCTCATGTTATGTATTTTCCACATGACAATTATTGTTACTCTATTTTCTGTTGCTTTGTGGGCTTTCTTCTAATCATCTATGATCTCTTTGCATTTCAGATCGATAAAAGAAACGGAAATTTTTGGAAAGTAAAAAATGCATATTATAAATAATTGTGTTTGTAATATGTTGATTTTTACACTGATAGAAAATCTCTTATAAGAAAAAGGCTTGCATACGTATTAAAATCACAATCTTTCCCATTTTCTGGAAAAGTGATGGGTTGCGTGGTTAACAGTAACTGGTAGGTATATATTTCTGATAGTCACTATGACAAAGATCTGTTCATAACTCAATGATCTCCTAGCCATAACCTCTTTTCATTATCAACAAGGAGTTGAAATAGAGGTGCTGGAGATTTTATTTGGAGCAATCCCTGTACTTGGAAAGATGTTTAGTCATAATGTAACTAAATAGGAAATATTGTGAGCTCTTAAAATATACGGAACAAAATTAAGACTGTGTTAATCAAAGCCTCTATTCCGGCAGTGTTTCTGTCATAATGCATAGTGTTAAAGTGAGAGAGAAGAAAAATCAGAGTGTAAAGAAACAATCCTAACTGACTGTAGTAATTATCTTCCTGTTCACACATTTCCAAAATACATGACTATGACAGCACACTGCTGACCTTCTTCTCTTTGCTAGAGAAGGGATAGTACTGAGAGAAAGCCAGAGTAGCTCGTGGCACTAGCTCCAAAGTAAGCACTCTTCTATGTGGAAGCAGCAGCTGATGTTCCCACTGTAAAGCAGGGAAGTGTAAAAGCCGAGCAGAGAAAGCCAGAAATTGCAAGGCTACGCTTAAAGCTACTGAGCATGAAAATAGTGACTTCTGCACTTTAATTTTTGCTCCTTTGATAAAATACTTGTTGACCATGACATGTGTATCAGTGGAAATTGAATCATTACAGATATATATTGAGAGCCTATTATGTTCATTGTGTAATCTACTTAATCTCCATACACAGAAATTTAGAATAATGATATTGCATGTTAAGGAGATTATAGCAACATGTGATGATGAGAGCCATAAAATGGAAAATAGGTATGTCAGAATTGATATAAAGGGGGAAATTATTTTATTGCTTTGAAGTGATAAATTTGCATGAACTATAAGAGATTTGAACGGTCTTGGAAGTTAGCAGGTTTAGGAAAAATGGTGAGATAAGAGAGATCAATTTAGTAAGTGTATTTGGGGAAATAAAATTCACAGGGCCTTTGCCTAGTACACAAGATCTTAGTAGGAGAAAATATTCCCTCACTGCCCAACTGCAGATGGCATACCTGTACACCCTTCATTTAGTGTTGCTCAGCACCAAGCTCATGTCACTATTATTGCGTATCTCACATGTACTCCTGTGTCTCTGTTCATCCCAGCTATCTCCTGTTCATTATACAATCCTCGGTGTTACTTTCCTATTGACTTCTTTGTTCATAGCGCAGCAAATCACATTGCCTCGAGTGTTGTCATACTATTGTATATATGACACTTTACTATGATAGTTTGTGGCTGATTCTGATTGGTGAGCTTAAGCCTTGCAGGTCCAAGATAATAACTGATTTACTAATTCATCTTTGTAACACTTAGCCTGTTAGCACAGTAACATCTGTGAATGGAAGAAGGAAAGCAACTGAAAAATTTCAGTGATGTTGTAAATATTAAAAGGCATATTGCATTATTGTACTCTCTAAAAATACATTAAAGACTGTTTTACATTAAACATTAGAAAAAGAAGCAAAATGAATGCAGAGCACACACCAAAAGTAAATATATATTTTTAAGGCTTAAAGAAAAGAAAAACTGCAAGGGACATGGCATGTTTCTCCTAAACTAAGAAAATAAAAACATTTTTCTGTTGATAAATGTTTTACCTTCATCCATATTTATTGGTATAATTTTTGCTCATATTATAAAATGAAGCAAAAGTTACTGAATTTTACTATTAATTATCAAGTTATACATTCTGACTGCTTTCCTTTCCAAGTTCTGCAAAAGCAGTTATTTATGTGGTAAAAATATTCATTGCTCATTTGCAGTCAATCATAACAAGTAATAATAAGTAATGTATTAATATGTTTTAAAGAGGACAATACACTGAACTGCACTGATTGTTGTTAATACTCCCTAGAAACAATCCAAAAAAAAAAAATAAAAAGAGAGAGAAAAAGATCCTTATTGGAAATGTTCTGTAACAAAAGCAATAATAGATACACACTTATGAAATCTGATTTGAAGTGTAAAATATCAGCTTGCTCAATTACATACCTGCTATAGAAAATTGAAGATATAATAGACTTGGCAATTTATACAGTCTAACAATAGAAAATTATTCCATTGACAGAAGAGACATGCAAATATAAAGTTGATTTGCTGTTCAATATTATCATATTATATTATCTAATATTAGCAGCTACACAGCCTCCTTTCTCCTTCCTATTTTCACATGCCTTTATTGGTGAGATGTGTCTTCTGATGGCAATGGATAGATGGATTCTGAGCTAGTACACTAATCAATGCCATTTGGTTGATGAGTTTAAGTCATTTACATTCATGGTTAAATGACAGGTAGTGATTCTGTCCTGTCATTTTAGTAATGGGCTTCTCATTGTTTGATTTATATTTCTTTTTTTCGTCATTTCATTGTGTGTGGCATTCTTCACTTACGCCTTTGGATTTTGTAGATAATGGATGGGGATCTTGCTTAATTATGCAGGGTCGTATCTAATTATCCCAACTGCATTTCTGGATGAGACTAAAATATAGCATTTATATACACACATATACACACATTTTAGCAACTTGTTGTCCTTTAATGTCTAGTATACAAAATGGGATATACAGTTTACATTTATTGTGCTCATCAACAAGCTGTGAGTGAAGGAATTCATTGAATAACCTTTTGCATCTTTTGGCAGGTGCATGGCTTCAATGTTGTCATCCAACATTTGTATTAGAGTTGAATCCTCAATGTGATTATACTAAGCTGTATCTTTCATGAATTGATGAGGTCTTTAGGGCAGAGTCATTGTTAATGAAATCAATACTCTTACACAAGAGGTTTGAGAGTACAGTTGACTTCCTTCATGTAAGCACATAGCAACAAGCCATCATCTTTGAAGAGGCAGACAACTCTGAACAGACACAAAGTCTGTTGTGACCTTAATATTGAACATGGCAACCCTCGGAACAGAAGTAATGCATATCTATTGTCTATAAATCAACAAATTCAAGATGTTTTGCTATAGCAGTGTGTGTAGGTTACGATGATAAATAAGATTTCATATTGAAAACCAGAAATAAGATATTTTTTCAAAAAATGAGTATAGAAGTGTTTGTCTATTTGTGTGAATGTGTGTCCATGCTTGTATACTTATGCTTGCGTGTGTGTGAAGAAGACTGAAAGAAATGATAGTGTAGATAATGGTAATGAAAGAGATAGCATTTCTTCTAGCTTTGGACTTAAGACATCTCTTTAAATTCTTATTTCGGAACATTGTGGTTTGGCAGCCAGTTTAAAATGCATATTTGTGATCTCTGGTGCGTCCATTGGAAATAAACAACACAAATGATCCTTTCAGAGTTGAAGACAAAATTGGAAACACACTATTTTCTTTTCCTTTCAATTTACCTTCTCTGGTAAACTAAGTTCTAGGCAGTTTCCTGGGAAGGCAACAGCTCCCATAGACATGAACATTTGTGAACTAGATTTTTTTTATATAAGGCAGAAGAAGCTGTAGAAGCACATAGTCCATTTAGGCAAGAAGCAAAACTTTAATAACAAGACTAAGATTAAATACCATATATCCTCAATTTCCATACAAAAATCAGTGCATAAGGTTCAGTAACATAGGTCACAAAGGTATAAGATTTGGCAAGGAAAAAAACTGTAAGCATAATTTACAAATAGAGAGAAGTATTATCTATTACCAAACTGATGGGAGTTAAGAGTCTATGTACATGCGAGCTACACTTCAAATAAGTCATTTTAAAAAAAGATTTATTTATTTTTGTTGGAAAGGCAGAAATACAGAGAAGGAGAGACAGAGATGAAGAGATTCCACCTACTGTTTCACACGCCTCAAATGGTGCAATGGCTGAAAATGAGTCCATCCAAAGCAGGAACCAGGAGCTTCTTCCAGGTCTTCCATGAGGGTACAGGGTCTTGAAGCTTTGGGCTACCCTCTACCACTTTTGCAGGCCACAATCAGGAAGCTGGAATGGAAGTGAAGAAGCCAGGACATGAACCAGCACCCAAATGGGATCCCAGTGCATGTAAGGTAAGGACTTAAGCTGCTAGACTATTGTACCAGGCACAATAATTTTTGCTAAAAGTAATACTAGAAGAATCTTGCATTATATTATTTTTATAACATAAAATTTAAAATCAAATTTAATTATTCTCAAAAATATAAAAAGTATTAAAAGAGGTGAAGAAAAACACTAAATAATAATCAATGGAGCCATTCAGTAAGAAGAAATCATGATAATGATGTTTATGCACCTATGTAAAACAAATACATACAATAATAGTAGTGGATCACAACACCCAGCTAAATTCAATGGACAGATTGGCAAGACAGAAACTCAGCAAGGAAACAACAGAGGTCACAAAGACAAGATAACAAATGGACTTAATTTATACCTACACAGCCTTACATTCTACAGTCACTGAATACACTGATTTTTCCCCATCATTTTATGGAACTTTCTCCAGAACTGATTACATTGTGGGCCACAAAACAAGTCTTAGTAAATTAAAAAAAATCTATGCCAGCCATGCATTTTCTTGGACCACAATGGACTGAAACAATAACAAAACTTCAAAATACCCCAGAAGATAGGCAAATACTTTCAAACTGAGCAATATGCTGCTAAATAAGCAAAGAGTTATAAACAAATCAAAGGGGAAATTTGTTTTAAGTCCTTGAAACAAATAACAAATGAAGGCATCACCAAAGCATATCAGAAGTTGTGGGACAAAGTCAAAGCAGTGCAGTGCCTAAA
This sequence comes from Ochotona princeps, assembly GCF_030435755.1. Classification (NCBI taxonomy): domain Eukaryota; kingdom Metazoa; phylum Chordata; class Mammalia; order Lagomorpha; family Ochotonidae; genus Ochotona; species Ochotona princeps. The sequence goes on from NC_080834.1 coordinate 55,088,279, forward strand.
GGAATGTGTATTGTAATTACGTTTTACATCAAGAAATTAGAAATGGGGCCCGGCGGCGTGGCCTAGCGGCTAAAGTCCTTGCCTTGAACACGCCCTGGGATCCCATATGGGAGCCGGTTCTAATCCCAGCGGCTCCACTTCCCATCCAGCTCCCTGCTTGTGGCCTGGGAAACCAGTTGAGGATGGCCCAATGCATTGGGACCCTGCACCCGCGTGGGAGACCTGGAAGAGGTTCCAGGTTCCTAGCTTCGGATCGGCGCGCATCGGCCCGTTGCGGCTCACTTGGGGAGTGTAACATCGGACGGAAGATCTTCCTCTCTGTCTCTCCTCCTCTCTGTATATCCGGCTTTCCAATAATAATAAAATCTTTAAAAAAAAAAAAAAGAAAGAAAAAAAGAAATTAGAAATGTACAAGTACATGGGCTCAATAAATGTCTACAAAAAGAATAGCAAAATAATCCCAAGATTAGCAAAAAAAGGGAAATATTCAAAATAAGGGTAGAAATAAACTCTACAGAGACAAAAAGATCAGTACATAAGACAAACACTTCAAAGACCTGGTTGTGAAAGAAATAAATTCTCCACTCTTCCAAGTAATCAAGAAAATAAGAGAAGATATGAATACATACAATAAGAGATGAGAAAGGAAATATAACAACAGATACCACAGACATACATATTTTTTTAAAGATTTATTCATTTTATTACAGCCAGATATACAGAGAGGAGGAGAGACAGAGAGGAAGATCTTCCGTCCTATGATTCACTCCCCAAGTGAGCCGCAACGGGCGGGTGCGAGCCGATCCGATGCCGGGAACCAGGAACCTCTTCCGGGTCTCCCACGCGGGGGCAGGGTCCCAATGCATTGGGTCGTCCTCAACTGGTTTCCCAGGCCACAAGCTGGGAGCTGGATGGGAAGTGGAGCTTCCGGGATTAGAACCGGTGCCCATATGGGATCTCGGGGCTTTCAAGGCGAGGACTTTAGCCGCTAGGCCACGCCGCCGGGCCCATATATTTTTTTAAAAATCAGGATTTACTACACAAAACCATGTGCAAACAAATGGATAGACAACCCACCAAAATTAAATCATGAGGCAATTAAAATTTTTGATAGATTCACAAGAATTATGATTTATTTAAATCAGTATTTAAATCCTTCCCAACAAAGAAAAGCCCTGGGTCAGAGGGCTTCACTGCAGTAATCTACGATATGTTTCAAGTAGAACTTATCCCAATCCTCTAAAAACTATTCCAAACAATAGACAGTGAGGCAATCCTTCCAAACTTGCTCTATGAAGGCAATATCACCTTATCACCAAAACCAGATACAGACAAAACAGGAAAAGAGAATGAGATCCCTGATGAACATAGATACTAACTCCTCAACAAAATAGTACCCAATATGTTCCAACAGTAGGTTAGACAGATCATTGACCTGGACTGCATTCACGGATGGTTTAACATATGAAAATCAATAAATGCAATCTATTATGTCAACAAATTAAAAATGAAAACTATATGATCATCTCATTAGATATAAAGAAGGCATTTGATAAAATCTGACACCACCTCATGCTAAAAACCTTAAGCATGTTAGGCTTAGAAAGAACCTTCTGTAACAAAATCAAAGCAACATTTCAAAAGCCCAATGCCAGCATCAAACTAAATAGGGAAAACCTGGAGACGTTTCCACTAGGACCTGGAACTAGACAAGGATGTCCGTTTTCACTACTGCTATGCAACATAGTATTGGAGCCCTCCGTAGAGCCATTAAGCAAGAAAAATAAATTAAAGGAATTCAAATCAGAACCGAGGAAATCAAAATTATCCATGTTTAGAGATGGCATGTTTGTACATAGGAAAAACAAAAGGCTCCATCAAGACTCTGGGAACTCATAATAAAGTTTAGTTTAGTACTTGAACAAAATTTTGGGTATCTGTAACTAGTATTTAATGCCTGGGTTTAATTTACTTTCTATTTATGAATTTTAGCTTCCTATTACTGCATATGCTGGAAGGACTCAGATAATGGCTCAAGTACTTTCGTCTATGTCAGCTATCTTGGAGAACAGGATTGTGCTTCTGTCTCCTGGACTTGGTTATACAAAACTCTGCCTGTACAAAACCCTCCTATTTGCGGAGTCAGCCACTATACGAAAGCTCTCTATGTGTGTGTCTGTCTTTCTATTTCTTTCAGATATAAATATATGTATATATGTATATCTATATGATATATTTATATAATATATGTGAGATATAATTAAATGCAGTCAGCCATTGTGCTAATTTATTTGTTAATAGACAATGTATACATTCACTGATTATATTGTTACATAATTTAACAAGAAGATCACCATATAGCAGTGATGAAAATAATCATCACTTTTATTGCACTTCAATGACATGGAAGGAACCATTAATAAAGTTCTCTTCCACAATATGCACTGGCAGTTTTCATTGCACTTTTGTAATCAATGTATTTCCCTTGCCTTTCATTCAGTTTAATATACAGGAATGCCTTCTTTCATATGCTGACACTTTAGGTGAGAATCATAAGGGTGCAATCTAATCTACACACATGAAAACAGAAAAAAGGAAAAAAAAGGAAAACAGAAAAAAGGGTAATATGTTTTCTTTTATATTGCTAGCAAGTATATGATGTGGTTCTGAAGTTAAAAAAAATAGCTAAAAATAAGTATCTAAACAGTCAATGTTAATTTCAAGAAATTTAAAATCAAATTGTTTTTATAAATATTGATATTGACAATGGTGTTATTATTTTCCTGTTTGAGAGAAACCCAGACTGGAAACAAAATCGCTAAACTGAAAAGATTTGGTCATTTTCCCTCCACAATCAGTGCAAGAGATTCTGGGTTGAATTATTTTGCAGTGTGAACGGAATATAAATGTGCCTATGACTTGTGCATATGCATAAATTGCATAATAGTTTCACATTCAAAAATGTACGCAGCCATTGTATATAGTATAATGAGAAAACAATAAAATGCAGAGATACAGAATATGATATTGTAAAAAATATGATATTATAACCATATAATATTGCAAAAGATATGATATTGTAAAATATTTTTATTTAGATGTTGCACAGCTGAATATATTCAGTTTAAATATGTTCCAGGAAGCTTGTGAATATCTATATATGTATGTAGATTTATATGTATATATATATACATATGCATGTGTGTGTATATTTTACATTTTCTCAATTTTTATGTATAATTCTTAACTTTGGTTAGAATATTCAGAGATATCCCTGGAATTCCAACTCATATTAAATAACTTGTGATCTCTGTTTCATTGGAAGAGTAGTTACCTTGGTCTCATATGGCTTAAATAGGAAAAATAAATTCAACAAGAAAGACAAGGAAAAGTTATGACTCATATATTTTAAATATTTAAAAGATACTCACGGTCCTTGGCCACTTATAAAGAATTTTTATATTTATCCAAATTTTCAAATTTGGGATACACAAGTTCCCTTTAAAATGTTCATTTAATGTCTCCACACCTTCAGCTCTGTTCACTTATTTATTCTGAATGCATTATTACTTCAGTGTTCAAATGTTATTTTCAGAGTAAATATTTATTTAAATTATTTGAATACACTTGTATAATATTCATTAAAGAATGCATGCTACAAAAGCAGTGAACAAAAAGTTTTAAGATGACAAGTAAATTAGAGCAAAAAATAAATAAGTATCCATGCAGGCCCCGGTCTCCCAAGGATTAACTCCACAGCTTAGCTTGTTTCTCAGAGCATAACAGGATTGGCAATTTTGGCCTGATACATCTAGCCACTGGCTTAACCGCAAGTTCCTGCTTCCTATTTGTCAAGTTATCTGCCAAGGGATTGGATACAACTCAACGGATTTAGGGTGGCCACAACAGGATTGGATAAACACTGGGAGGAACTCAAGGGATTTAGGGTGGCCACTAGAGGATTGGATAAACACTGGGAGGAGCTAGGGAGAGTATAAAAGAAAGCCTGGAGTTGCAATAAAGATCAATCAATCTGTCATCGATCGGCATTCTGTGTACTGCGTGTTGTCTTCTGCGTTGTCTTTTTTGTAACCCTAGTCCCTCCGCTCGGCTCGGGGTACGTGGTGACGCGGGCGTTCCCAACATATCCATTATAGCAATTCCTTTTATTATTTTTTACTGTAGCAGATGTACCAAAATTGCAAATGAAATTGATGTTGTACAACATGTAATCACTTCATATAGAAATGTAAAACTATACAGAAAAATCAGCATTGCTTTTGGTGCATTTTTCTTTTTTTTTTTTAAGATTTGTTTATTTTTATTGGAAAGGCAGATACACAGACACAAAGAGAAACAGAAAAAGATCTTCCATCCACTGGTTCACACCCCAAGCAGCTCCAAAGGCCAGAGCTGAGCCTATCCTTAGCAGGCAACAGGAACTTCTTGCGGGTCGCCCTTGTGGGTACAGGGTCCCCATTTATTGGGGCATACACTGATGCTTTCCTATGCCAGAAGCAGTGCGCTGAATGGGAAGTAGAGCAGCCAGGATTAGAACAGACTTCCATACGGGATCCAGGTTCATGCCACACAAGGACTTTAGCCACTAGGCTACTGCCTTGGCTCCTAGTGAATTTTCCAACATAATAAACTTTACAGAATATTCAGCTACTGGAGACCTGCTCTGGTTGACTCGAGAGCTTGCGAAGGATGCGTTGAATTGGCGAGACAATAAGAAAGAGAAAAGAAGAAGCAGAGGCAGAGGAGGGATGGACCACTTTGGCATGATGCTCACAATGGACAACTCAGAAAAGTTGCTTTCTTTATTTATACACAAATCATCACAAGCTTTTGCACAACATGAAATTGCTTCATTTTTACTTCATTATGAAAGAATGATTACAAAATCAATCCTAAGAACATTATTATTGCCTTACTTCAGAGAAAATATTTTCAGCAAGCTATTACTCATTCAAACTTGCAGTGACCTAGCTGAAGCCAGGAACTCCACGGTTGGCAGCACATGCAGTTACATAGTGACAAGTGGTTTACTTATATTCAAAATCAATTTTCACTAAACACAAACTAACTAATATTATTGAAAATACCAAGAGTACAGAATTAAAAGTAAAGATCAGAGTCCGACATGATAGCGTAACGATTAAGGTCCTCGCCTTGCATGCCCGGGATCCCATATGGGCACCGGTTCTAATTCCGGCAGCTCCACTTCCCATCCAGCTCCCTCCTTGTGGCCTGGGAAAGCAGTTGAGGATGGCCCAAAGCCTTGGGACACTGCACCCACGTGGGAGACCTGGAAAGAAGTTCCTGGCTCCTGTTTTCAGATTGGCACAGCACCAGCTGTTGCGCTCACTTGGGGAGTGAATCATCAGATGGAAGATCTTCCTCTCTGTCTCTCCTCCTCTCTGTACATCTGCCTTTCCAATGAAATAATTAATCTTCAAAAAAAAAGAGAAAAAAATCATAAGTGAAAGGAATTTATAAAAGCATATAACATAGATTCTTAAATCTTATAATCAAACGTGCAATAATTACCACCACCTTCACCTAGTGCTGATTCAATTGTTTTTTGTTCTGTTATTAAAGGGCAGTAAAAAGGGATCAGGGCAGCTCAGCCAATCTACAAACAGAGGGCCTTTACAAGAAACTTCCTTTTATCTTTATAAACTGTTTTCTTTCCTTAAATATGAGTGCCAATATAAGGTTGAGATTTTAAGCCACTTTGGGGGTTTCACATTTGTCTCCCTTTATAAGATGCCCCATATACTTTCTGCTTTCTGTAGTGAGAAACCAAAATGTGTCATATCATGTGTTGTAACAATTTGAGGCACAAGGTAAAGAAATTCTTTGAACCTTCATGATTGCCAACTGTTCTAAGATATTATCAAGCCATTTCTTAAGGAAAACATTACTTATACTAGGGCAAACTTCAGGACAAAGGTGGACACATAATAGGATGTTTGGAGACATTGTGGCCTCAATTGTACTATTGGATGCTTTTAGCTGTGTGTCATTGCCTTACGTCACTAAAAATGTTTTTATCATAACATTATTGATCAGTTTGAGGTGTTATACTAGTTACAGGAATCATTTCACAACACACTTAGGAGAATTTTATGAAACATCAGAGAGGTGATTGAGTGTCCATACAATGGGGTGAGGCAGCAATGAGGTGACCAGTCATTCTGCCGGGCCTTGCCAGGCAGCCAGAAACTCCTCGTAGCCTTGTTAACCGAGTAGCAGTGCTCATCACAGACCCATGCCATCCAACCCAACTGCATGGCTCCCCACATTCACTTGACAAAGCATTCAATTCATGAGAATAGTACAAGTGCAGTGTACCATATAGCACATTTTTAAAGTTATGTTTTGTTAATAAAATCATCAAGAGCATTTTAGTTTCAATTTATCATATTAGGAAATCCAGATTTTTGCATATGTGATCCCTGTTTTATTTATTTTTAATACATATTTTTATTTTGAAATTTTGAATTATGTGATACAATTTCATATAGATTGGGATTACCCTCCAAACTCCCACCCCCAACAGATTTTCCCCATTTTACTATGACATAGTCTTTCGTAAGGAATCACAATTCCATCAGTCTCTTATTTAAACGTATCCCGACATTGCTGGTACAGACAATGTCAGACAGTCCAGCATTCCATTGTCTACACATTTCCAACAGTTTCATTGGGAATCCATTTTTTCATCTGGAAGCAGGAATTCATGTTGTATTATACCCCCACATCTGGATATGGTGGACCCCAGTACTCCATTACTATATACATTTCCATAATTGAGAATCCCTGTTTTCATTATTCTCTCTTTCTCTCTATCTCTAATGATTCATTTATTTTTATTGGAAAGGCAGATACACAAACAAGAGGAGAGGCAGACAGGAAGATCTTCCATCAGATGGCTTACTACCCAAGAGGCTGCAATGGCTGGAGTTAAGCCATTGCAGAGCCAGGAGCCCGGAGACTCTTGGGGATCTCCCATGTTGGTGCAGGGTCCAACTGCTTTGGTCCGTTCTTACTGCTTTCCCAGGCCATAAGCAGAGAGTGGGGTGGGAAGCAGAGCTACCAGGATTATAAGCAGCACCTATATGGGATCTCAGCACATTCAAGATGAGGATTTTTACTGCTAGGCTACCTCACTGGTCCCAGGAACCATAATGTTTGAGTGTAATATCTATTCTTTGAACTGTGCAGGCTGCTGGTTACAGTGATGTTGGCCTTCTTGGTAGAGGGAGATTACTCACAGATATTTTTAAAAGACACAGAGCTCTGGTTACAATGCATCTATATATTTTTCTTTTTCTTTTCCTTTTTGTTTTTTAAATTTATTTCCATCTAAGGGAAGAGTTGCAGAGAGTGAAGGTGAAACAGAGGTTCTCAAACTGCTGCTTCACTACACATAGTATCTTCAGTAGAAAGTTTTCAAACATAGAATTGTTAGCTCTGCAGACGAGAAAAAAAGATAATGTCAAGACAAAAATGTACACAAAGAAAATATGGCGAAGACATTGGGAATAACCATGAATGGAAAGTAATAAAATTTTATGAAACTTTCAGCATTAGGAAAGTCAAAAGCTCACCTGTATGCTCATGGCTGGTTGCGTGCACAGAAAAGACTTAGTGAAATGTAAGCTTAAAACTTTGATGGGTTACCAAGTTCTATACAGTAAGCAATGGCTGAGCAGTAAGAAGTGCTTCATGTTGGGTCAATATGCAAATTTGAGCACAGATTTATTTTTTCTTGTATATCAGTGTTTAATGAAGTTCAGTTAAAACAATAGGTGATTATAAAGCTTACAAAAATCCAGACTCAGGTAGCCACACATGGCAATATGCCTCCAGCTGTATATACTTGGTCTTATAACGTCTCTGTCACTATCGCCGTGATTTGTGCTTATCTGTCTCTAATCCTAGTCTCTTTTGTGAGATTGGTTTTGTGTCTTTGGAGACTCCTACTTCATACATGTTTCTACAATCACTTAACAGCAAAACATTTAATTTAGTTTAAAAATAAATCAGTAATATTTTTTGATGTCTCTTTAATCCAAGAGATGAAAGTATTTTTTGAGAGACAGAGATTGGGATGGGGAGTGGGTATAGAGTACTTCTTCACTCCCCAAACTCTTATAGAGACTAGAACTGGGCCATGGCTAAAGCAGGAGCGTAATCCATATTCCAAACATGGGTGGATGCCAGGAACCCAATTGTGCGAAACATTACCAGTGTCCTTCAGGTTCTATGTTGGTAAGAAGCTGGAATCAGGAACGGCAGTTAGGAATCAATTTCAATTACTACTAAGCCCCACTACCTAGTGCAATAAATACCCACCACAGGAGATAATGAGATCATATTTTAATAGAATGCTTATCCAAATCTGTCTTACACTCTATTCATGGCCTCTGAAATATATCTATCAGTCTTGCTTTCAGTCACAGAGTGTATGAAGTAAAAATTACTCTTATAATGCCAGAATCCCTGCTTAAATTCCCTGAACCCAGTTAGGACAAGAAAGAAAAACTGAAGCCTCCCTAATGTTCTCCTCAATCCACATAACAGGAATAAATCTGTATCTTTGGAAATAATCGCAGAAACCAGCACTATCATTCAGTTCTTGAAAAATCACAGTACTTAATCCATATTACTCAGTAACTAATCAATCTCACTGTTACTGAAAAACTAGGTAACATGTGGAAAAATTCTACATGTTATCAGAACCCTGAAATTTTTGATACCACTTTAACCTCATATTAAGGACATAATTATTTAAGAAGAAAATATGAGTTGTCTCTGAAACTTGGATTATTGCTATAAATCTATTTGTTCTTGTATCAATATTGCAAATTTGGAGAAATTGTTAGTTTTACCGTACTAAGTACAAAAGTGTGGCTTCATCTACATACATCAAAGGGCTGCCCAGCTGCTCTCTGTTATAACACACTCTGAATTCAGTGATGCTGATCACCATGATATATCACAGAACAACATGTACTGAGAATCTAGTGGAAACATTTTAAATGTCTTACTGAAAGGCAGGTCTGAAAGAGGATCTTAGATAAACCCTGGGATCCATGGCAGATGGACAGGCTAATTAAGTTGCCAAGACTTTGGTGTTTTGTAGTACATTGCAATATTACTTCTAAATTGAGAGACAAGTTGATGAATTTTGCACTGCCCACCATGAAAAAGGAGGCTCTTGCAGGACTATGATGGCACTATTTATCACATTTGAAATAACCCAGAAGACTGCCAGCTTTAAAACATGGTGTAAGAGCAAATACAAAACCACAAACTCCCTTACCTAGTCTTTCTTCAATACTAGTTATTCCACCACATCTGGGATGTATAATAACCCTGACATTTTCACAGGAATGTTCTATGTTCTACATAACAATTCATGACACTCACACTTCTATGTCAGATGTTTTTCATGTGAAGCAGCCCCTCAACTTGGCAATAAACACTTAGACAGTTAAAATATCTCAAGTGAGGTACACCAAATGGGCATCCCAAAGAAGTATAACAGGATTCACTAAACCGTAAAATTAGACATGAGTAATACTTTCCCATTACAGCATTTAAATGACGTAAGTGAGATATCAAGGAAAATTTGGCCAGGGCAGGCTAAAGCACTCACAGAATCTGTTACTAGTGCTGCAATGCATATTTCATATACCACCTTTCTAGGATTCTGAGCAGTCATCTATCAAAAGTGAAGGTTACATTGCAGAAAGCAACCTCCTTCCTGGTAGCATCAGGTCTCTGTGTGGATACAATTCTCTACTGCTCTACGTGCTGAGATATGGAAATGTTACTTTGATATAATCTACCTACACATTTGCAAACTCTTAAATAGTCTTTAAAATGCTAACTTTATTTCCTTTCTTGTCATGATAATATGGATGTAAAAAGGAGATATACTGATGTTTTTCTGCTTAAATGTGGAGATAATAAACAGCTTTGTTGTAAATGGCAACCAGTGTAACTGTATAACCTTTTTTTTTTACAGTGGATATGAGGAAGAAACGACATTAAGCTGGCATTATTAAAAGTGAGATTTATGAAAGAATACTTACTATTGGAACCATTTAGAAAATGTATTAAATATAAAGACAATGTAAAAAATGAGTTGACACACATATACTCAACACATACACATTCACAAATATGCCATTTAAGGGCATTTCAATAGCAGCTGGGAAGCTGGCTAAGAGACCTGTGACCACAGGAGAACTCAAATTTACCGTTCAGCTCCAGCTTCTGATACCAGCTTCCGAGAACTGGGGTCAGCAAGCGACTGTTTAAGTAACTGAATCACTGCTGGCACGCTTGAGTTTTTGGCTCCTCAAGTTGACTTGATCCAGACTTATCTGTTGAGAACATTTGGGGAGTGAATCACCACATAGAAGCACTCTCTGTCTCTCTCTGCCTCTCTCTGTCTCTCTCTGTCTTTCTCTGATTATCAAATAAATAAACATTAAGGAACAATGTAGAAAAATTCTAAGTAGAGGTGGTTTACCATGTTAGAGAAACAGTTTTGCTGACTAAGATCTGCTTTACTCTGATTTCCCAGGCTGCCCTACAACTTCTTTTGAGAGTTTTAAGCAGAAAAACAATGAGCACCAGTAGCAAGCATCATTGCTAGTCAGAGGTTCCTAAGAGTCAATGTCCTCATCCAGCTTTCTGTTTTAATGGGTACTGTCCTTAGAGGCCATGCAATCCAGATGGTGCCCCTATGAGATGGGAGGAACATTTACAAACCACATCAATCTTTATGTGTGTGGGAAATGAGCCTGCGTTCCATTAAACTGCAGAGAGGTTTTTTTCTGAGATAAACAGAACTAATTACCTTAATACCAAATGTCAACACGCCGAGCAATAAACCAATCAATAAAATCAGATGGTGACAGAAAGGATATATACTGAATTTCTTTACTGCTCAGTGTATGGTTAAAAATAGAAAGGCATTTTGTAAATCAAGTGTTAAAAATTCCCATCAGATTGAAACTGTACCATTAAGTTATTGTGTAAAACACAGCTAAAGTAACAGTCCCATACATATGCATAAAATGAATCTTCAGATTACAATGAAAATGTTAACGTATGCACATGTCATTAATAAAAAATAAAAATATTGTACCTTAGTTCAATGACCATGAATTATTCTGCTTGTATATGAACTTTTCATTTACAGAAACAACGTGCAATTGTCATTAGAGTAGCTTATTAAAGGTCTCTATCTGTCCTTCTTAAAATGGACTGGAAATTGGCAGTGAGACATAATTCCAGACAAGAAAGGGTCTGATTTATTTTAAAAGGTATCATGGCTCTTCTCAGCAAATAGTATTTACATTTACCAAATACTAAAAAAATCAGTGGGTAAAGACTCTGTAAGAGTTCAACTTAGCTCTTCTCTTTATCTCTTCATAGCTCAATGTACTGCATTATAGTTACAGTTCCTAAAAGTAACAGAAAATAAAATGACAGCTTAGGGTGTTTTTATAATCTGGAACCTTCCCAGTTATCTCGAGTTAAAATTTAGTGATAGCGCCCAGCACTGTGGCCTAGCAGCTAAAAGTCCTCGCCTTGAAAGCCCCGGGATCCCATATGGGCGCCGGTTCTAATCCCGGCAGCTCCACTTCCCACCCAATTCCCTGCTTGTGGCCTGGGAAAAGCAGTTTTGGATGGCCCAATGCTTTGGGATCCTGCACCCGTGTGGGAGACCTGGAGGAAGTTCCTGGCTCCTGTCTCCGGATCAGCACAGCACTGGCCATTGCGGTCACTTGGGAAGTGAATCATTGGACGGAAGATCTTCCTGTCTATCTCTCCTCCTCTCTGTATATCTGACTTTGTAATAAAAATAAATCTTTAAAAAAATTTTAGTGATAGCTTACATTCTGAAAATTTTAAAAATGAAATGTAAGCACAATATTATAAATAATGGTTTGGAATTTGACTCAGTGAATTATGCAATGCATTCTCAATGTGACTCGTCAGTGTAGTCTGCTAATGTTACAATGTTACCTTAAAATTCTTTTCTTACCAGAATCCAAAACTATACTTGCATGCATATCACATGCCATTAATACATTCTTAATGGTCAACAATATTATATTCAATATATCAGATTCTTACATTACATAGTTAAAGAAAGATCAGCAAAAGTTTTATGTGATGCTATCAATATTTTCCATAGCTAGATCTCCTTGGGCCAATAATAACTATGCAACATTTTAGTTAAGGTACTTTAAAAATTGTAAATTCATGGTTTTTAATAGTTTGAGGACCAATCAAGTTCTGACATCATATAATTCAGAGAACATGATGCATTCTTGAAAATTCTGAATTTTACATAGACCTTTGACTCCAGAAAAAGTTAAACCTAAGTCAAATGGGCAGATGATTTAGTGTAACTTTATATGAAAACCATCCATCTCATTATTTTCAGTGCCCTGTAGTGATCCTTCCCAACTCCATTACATCTGTCTGATGATGTGCTGTTATTTCATAATATGATTGGAGGGTTTATTAATTCCAGCCATTACTCTGTACTATTTATGTAAATAAGCCTTTAAGTGAGAAGATTTAAATTTGGTAACAAAGAGAAATTCCTTTCATGAAGCCTCCTTTGAAGGCTTATCTAATGGACGTTTAAAAAAGCATCACACCCAGGAAAATTCAGAACTCAGGAAACAGAAGGACAGAGTCACTGAATTGCAAAGAAACAGAGCTCTATGAGCTTTGTAATTCCAAGTGGAAACTGAAATAATTATTTACTGTGAAGGCATTTTTCATATTTCCATAAGAATAGAAATAAAGAAGTAGTTCAGGGAGGAAAAAAGGATGTAAGACAAGAAAAGTGTGTTGAACATAATGTATATATGCAATAGGATGTTTATCTACACATAAATATCATATATTCATATATGCATCTGAAAAAATGTATTTCTTTACCAAAACAGCTTATAATTTATATATGTTCCTGCAAAATTATCCAAATGTTGAAAATGTTACAAATCATCTCTTATGAGGAACTAATACATGGAACACTTTTAAATTTGAGAAACAAATATAGAATTAAAAACTAATATTCAATATTAGGATATAAAATATTGATGTGTAAATTTAAGAAATATTCTGGTAAAAAGTTTACTTTTATCTTTTTAAATATGTTTATGTTTGACATGGAATATTAAAAAAATTAAACCCCACATGGATATTTGTTATGCATGACAAGTGTGACCTAGAGGTTGCTATTCCCAGGGATGTGGTGCCTTTTTAAACTCTTACAATACACTACCAAAAATGAGTGATCATGAAATGCATATATATGGGTAAAATATAATTTTAGGGAACATGGAGTATGCTCATGTTTTAATGTTTTAAAATTAATTTTCCATCAAGATCACATTTTACAATAATTTGTGCTCAACGGAATGGGAAGACAATCCAAATTTATTGTACTGACAGATTTTTGATGTCCTAAAAATTAGAAAAGTACGTGCATCTTGCAGAACATAGCATAGCTATACTTGTTGCTGAATAAGGAACTATGGTAGTAATCTCTTAGTGAAAGGCTGCATAATTTGGAACAAGATTAATGAATTCAATAAAAAAAAATAGTAGCCAAACACAAGTGTTGCTCTGAATTTCCAAAAATAATTTCTCAAAATAATTTTATAATGAACACTTCCTTTCAATTATACAGCACATCCAACACTATACAATCTGATTATTCCCAATATGCGTGGTATAAACCCCAGATACCTGAGGCATAGTTCTTTTAATTTCCAGAGGTATGGAAAATTGCTCCATTGTGTCATACCAACATGAGATAATTTCTGCACTATAACAATTGTTTAATGTTTACAACACAATAATTGCATGTATTTTATATCTTATATTTAGTTTTAATGATATCACTGTAATTTGTAATTCTTAATTGCTTCTTATGTAACACTTCTCAATTCTTTGTGATAGGTGACATTATCTGTCTACCTGACTAAATTATGCTGCTTAAGTATTTGATGACCACTTTGTGAACTTAGCTTTCAGATGTGGCAATATGAATGCTAGAATCTGAGGACAGTGGATCATTGTTTAATGATAGGGTGAGCCCCACAGCTGTGGGAAACTGCTTAGGTTGCACTATAGTTAGGCAAGTGTTACACTGTTGGGAGAAAAGTAGTTAATAACTGGCAGGCATCCTGGGCCCAGTTCATTCCAAATTTGTGTTAGCTATACCAGTGTGCCAGCATAGTTGCCTATTCTGCTTTTTTTTTTTTTTTAAAGATATGTTGGGGCATATACCTGTATGCCATCAGATGGGGCCTGGAACCCACTCACCAGTGTGTTTGGGTCCTGGGTAGGAAGGCAGAATCCCAGGTTGGCCCATCACACTACAGGGGAACCTGGCTTGGGGATCTGCACACTATCAGATATGGGGGAATTGGTAGTGTAGATTTCTCAGGGAAGTGGGTCTGGTGATGTGTGGGAGGGAGGACTGCTGAGGGAGAATTTTGCATGTAAGGAGTGGTTTCTGGGGGACTTTCACCAACCAGGCTACCACATTTGCTATTAAACAAGAGGACTGAGACTTGGTGACTCAGAGGAGGGAAACCAGAGGATTTTTTGAGCCCAAGCAAATACACTCAACCATGTGGGACACCTGAGCTGGAATTGTTGATATCAACCAGTGCAAAAGAAAGCCATACCTGGGGGGACTGCCCGGCAGGGCTTGACAACATGCCAACCAGTGAGTTGTAAGGGCAATTTGGATCATGTTAAGCTGGACCATGACACTAACCAGCTCACAAGAGAACTGTATCTGGGAGCAGATTCTTTGGAAGATTGTAGGCTCACCTTTGTGAAACTGCCATACCAGTGTGTTTGCTCAAGGGCTGAGAACAGTGATGGGTTGAGCTAGGTATGACCATGGAACATGCCAAAAGTCATTGGTACTATGATTCAGATGGATCCATGCTTGTCCAGGCTAGTCCAGACTGGTCCAGGCAACAGCATTCTTGGGCACACCCAAGAATTGAAAATGGGTCAGGCCAGGAAAAAATACCCACCAGCACAAAGGCTGACTCTGTGGGGCAGAGTGTGCTGGGTAAGAGCCAAGCACCTACTGGCACATATGAGATCAGAGTCTGGGAGTAGGGCTGGTGGAGGAACTCGGGGAATTCCTCTAGTAGACCATCTCTCCAATTAGTGAACACATGAATCAAAGTTGGATATTTGTCAGGCCAGGCCAAGTTGCTCCAGTTGTGAGCAGGTGTGTGGGTTGGCTTGGGGATTGAGGGGTCACCAGGCAAGGCCAGGAGCCTTGGATCCAGGATGGAGTGTTAGCTGTGCTGGGCTAGGCTATCACAACTACCAGTTTGCATGAAAGCTAGAGAAGGGGGTGGGCTTGGCAGGGCTAGACTGCAGCACCCAATCATGGGCATTTGCAATATCTGTAGCTGGGAGTGAGCCTGGTGAAGGAGCTAAGGGGATGCCCCAGTTGGGCTGAGATTCCCACTGGTGAGCACAAGAGATGAAATGGGGAAAGTGAACTGGGATGGACATGGCTACAGCATCCCTTAGCTTGGGTATGGACTGAGTATGGGATGTGCCACACTGTGCTAGCCTCCAGCACATGCTAGCACTCACTCACAAGAGTGGGTAACCCTTTGACTCATGTGAGAGCTGGGTATGGGGGTGTATACTAAGAGCTGCTGGGCTACAGCACCCAACAGTAAGAGCTGGAATGGGTGTGGACTGGTTAGGCAAGGCTACTGTTCTTGCCAGGACAGAATGTGGGCCAACTCATGCTGGATCAAGAACCCACAGACTGTGCACGAAATCTGCCACTTTGAGGTTAGCTAATAGAGGAGTATGGGGAACTCCTATGCTGGGATGTGGTCCCAGCAGGTGAGCACAAAAACACAGGCTGGGAGCAGCCCAGACAAGGCCAGATTACGGAAGCATAAATGCAGCTCAGGTCTTTGGCTTGCCCAGGCTGGGTGAGTTCACAGCACCCACTGGTGGATGCGTGGACCAGGATGGAGTACAGGACAGGCTGGGTGGGTCATAACACCAGCCAGTTCATATTATGGTTGAAACTGGGTGTTACCTGGACTGGGTTAGGCTGCAGTACCATCAGTATGAGGTGGAAATAAGGGCACACCAGGCCAGGCCAGACTAGAGCATCCACTGGTGAATGTCAAGGTAAGGTAAACCATATCAGTTTGGGCCACAACTCCCACCAGCACACAAAAGACCCAGGATTGTAGTGGGGAAAACAGTATGGGGCCACTGTTCCCCCTGATGAGTGTAATAATTGGGCCTGGGGGAAGGTCAGGTTGGGCCGGGTTACAAATGCCACTAGCCTACATTGAGTTAGGCTATGGGAAGAGCCAGGGTGGGCTAAGCGACCACAACCACTGCTTCATGCATGAGCCAGAATACATGCAGGGTGGTTAACCTTTGCCACAGCATCAGCAGCAGGTGCTGGAATTTGAGGCCAAATCCTGTAAGGCTAGATCGTAGAATCACCCAGAAAATGCAAGACCTGAGGCTGGGAGTAGGCCTAGTAGGCAAACTGTGGGCACCTCTCTGATGGACTGCAGGTGCCACACGTGGGCATAAGAACCAGAACTGGCGTGTGGATCTGGCTGGACAGGCAGTGGCACTCACCAATATAAGCGTCAGCTGGACAGTGATGTTGGCTCAGCTAAGCTAGGCTCCGATGCCCATTGATGTGTACAGGAGCTTAAAGGGATTCAGGATAGTCTAGACCAGTCTGCTGCACACATTGACATGCACAGGAATGAAGGTCGAGGGCAGGTCTGTTGTGAGTTATT
Source organism: Ochotona princeps (assembly GCF_030435755.1). Classification (NCBI taxonomy): domain Eukaryota; kingdom Metazoa; phylum Chordata; class Mammalia; order Lagomorpha; family Ochotonidae; genus Ochotona; species Ochotona princeps. The sequence goes on from NC_080834.1 coordinate 55,105,162, forward strand.
GTGGGTTGCTCCACCTAGGCTGCAGTTCCTAATGCTGTGCATGGAAATGAGTGTGTAGGGGGCATGGCTGCAGCATCCATTGGTGTGCATAAGAGATGGGTCTGGAACAGAAGTGATCAGGTGACTATTGCCACCAGCGCATGCGTAGGCTGATGTGCATGATGAACTGAGTCATGCCCCTGCACTGGCTGGCACACACCTCTGATTAGGCTTCTTCGGGACACCCCCACACCCGCAACTGGCCCACTGGCCTCAGAACTCAAGCTACAGGATCATTGAGTGCATGTATCAGAACATGGACAGCATGCCCAGATGCTCATGGAAGATACGACAATCAATTCATTGATGCCCACAGAGGATGTTTAGTACCATGGAGGACAGAACAAATTGGAGAGCTCTCCTGGGGAAGTTTTGACAGCCAATATCTGGGTGGATTGAAACTCTAAGGACTATGTCAGCAAACGGGTCTTGGAAGGATTTCCTCAACATTGGAGCAACTAAATAATCAGCATCCCAGAACTATCAAAACCACTTGAGCAGTATCCTTAAAACATGCAAATTCTGTGATCCTAGGATGACATCAAGTGACCATCCCTCATTCCTGGATATCGATGCAGTTAGGCTGCTGGGAGTGCACTTTCCCCTTTTCTTCCTGCTTTTCCCAGTGCAGGAAAAAAAAGGAGATCAGAAGCTGTTGGCTCATCTATTCCCCCCCATTCCTCTACCCTCCCCAACGTAACCAACGATCCAAACTGGCATGCATCCATTTCAACTTGGTAAATATCATCAAAATAAAATGAATCAATCATTTCATTGCTTCTTGGCCTTTTGGCTAGGATCAACTGTAAAATCAGTCACTTTTATTATAATCTTGATACAATACCTGGAGTCACATTTAAACTATACTTTAGTAAGTCTAAAGCCATCTTAATGAATCATTTCAGTACAATGAACATTCAAAATTATACAATAATGCAGCCTGACTCAATCAAATAGAATATTAAAGTTTTAAGTCTTCCATACTCAAATTTTATCACTACTCTGTTCCTTGTGTTTCCATAGAACTAATGTGCTAATATTTTTAGATGACTTGTTAAAATAATTAATTGAATCCTTAATTAAAATATAAATATAAAATGAATGTATTGAACGTTATGTCAATGGATTTGATATTCTATTAAATTCAAGATGGTGCAGTAACTTGTGCTTTCTCATCTTCTAATATTTTAAATCAGCCACTAGTGGATGTTTTACAAATCAACATTATATTAAACATTTTAAAGGTAGTTCCATTCCACCTGCCACTGTCTCTGAACTCATATTATTTGACATTTTTAGCTTTATTTTCCAGTCCTTGAAATGATGTACTAATTCTCTTTTGCATAACTCATTATACATAAATAAGTAGTAGAGTACACATAGAAAAGAACTCCCATTTGTTACTTCATCCTCCAAAGGACCACAAATAAACAGGCTGAAGCCTAGAGCCAGGAACCCCTGCTGGTTCTGCAACAATGACAGCTGAATTCCTGAGATCTTAGCAGGAAGCTGGGCTGGCATCATAGCAGTGAAGTCGGAGCCTGCACTCTGATATGGGACCCTGGCGTTATAAACCAAGGGTGTCTGTGTGGTCTCTTTTTGAATTTTATATTCTTTCATGTGTGTGAAAAACCATAGCAAGATATGAAGACAGTACAGTTTGTATAGTGAATATTACATTTGCCCTGTTTAAAGTTTAATATTGTTAAGGCAAAGAATTCAGTGCTATGCTGTTTACTTATTTTCTTTTATATATTCTGGCAATTAGTGAAATCAATGAAAATCAATACACTTATTTGTAGTGAAAATTATTCCCTCATTAGCCTCAATTAAGTTAATGATTGAATTACTAACTTGATGAAAATCATATGATTGATAATTCAATATAATGAGTTTTACAAAACAAAACTATGTAAACACAAATACTAAAAACCCTAAGTGTCATAGTAAAAACATAACATTTCTCTGGATTTGAAACATCACCCATATTGATGTATAAATATAATAAGTAAATTAGTTTACTTATTGGAAATCACAGTAATGGCAAATTTTACTTTGAACTTCACCTTTTAACTATCAAAGCAAATGTATCACCCATAATAATTTAAAACAAACAAATCCATTTCCGTCAAAGCATTACATTTTCCCTAGTTCTGAGAAGTATCAGCAGGACAAAACAAAATGACAAAACTGCAACTTCAAGCAAGATTTACTATTTTTAATACACACGTGTTTTCTAGCTCCCTGGTAGAACAGTTCTGCTAATAAAAGTAAAAGGGTTCCCTTTTCCCCGCAACCTCGCCAACAAGTGTCGTTGGTGCTTTTATTCATGTGGGCCAGTCTTACTGGCGTTAGGTGGTACCTCATTGATGTTTTAATTTGGATTTCCCTTATTGCCAGGGAACTTGAGCATTTTTTCATATGTTTATTTAGGCTGGTACAGCCTCTATGGAAATCAGTATGGAGAATATTCAAACAACTCAAATTCAACATACCGTATGATCCAGCAATAGCACTCCTAGGAATATATCCAGAACACTTGTTCTATGAGAAACCAACATGTACTCCTATGTTCATAGCAGCACAATCAGTAATTGCAAAAACATGGAAACAACCAAAATGCCCATCAACAGAGGATTGGATAAGAAAGCTATGGTTCATCTACTCCATGGAATACTACTCAGCTATTAAAAAAAACAAAATGCAGTTCTTTGTGGCCAAATGGGCCAAACTGGAAACCATAATGCTAAGGGAAATGAGCCAATCCCAAAAGGTTAAATACCACATGTTTGCCTTAATTTAAGATGATATGATGTTATGTATAACATGTTATGTTTTGAATGTTATATGTTGTGTATAAACTAAAATTGAAGTATAGGTGAGGTGGTCACAGAAGGTGGCTGGGAACCCGCATTTACTTTTAACATATTGGTTACTCATTACTATGTCAATTAATTCCATAATGATGTAAATTTTTGCTGATGGTATGTTGGAGCTTTCAATTGACTGGGATGATACTCTGCTGGCTCTGTCATCAGACCAGAGAGGGTATACCTAAGAAACCGTTGAACTTGACGGGACAATAAGATGCTGGACTCTATGTTTGGTATACGCTTGCAATGGGGAAATCTCAACTGAACTTGAGCTGTGGTTATGCAATAAGGTGGAGGAATCCACCATGGTGGGAGGGTTTGGGGAGGGGTGGGGAGAACCCAAGTATCTATGTAACTGTGTCACATAATACAATGTAATTACTGAAGTTAAATAATAAATAATTAAAAAAAAAAAAAAAAAAAAAAAAAAAAAAAAAATAAATGGAACTCAGAATTAAAAAAAAAAAAAAAAAAAAAAAAAAAAAAAAAAAAAAAAAAGTAAAAGGGAAGTAACTGCTTTCTTGTGTTTCAGTTATTTAAGATCAAATTGTTGGCTCAGTGTCCATGATCACGCTGGTGGCTGGATGCCAGACTAGCAATATTGCAAACCTGAGGCTACCAGCTCGAGGTAGTGTTGCTGGCAGGAGCCTTTACAGCACTTAATTTAATTAGATGAGGCTTCTATTGTTGAAAGTGCTGAACACACTGTTTTTGACTGGGCCAAAGAAGAATCTAATTTATTAGTCCTTTGAAACTGCTGTAGAATTGTTATTGTGGTGTCTCACAGCAACAGCAACATTTTGAATGGAAATTCTAAACCCCAAGGAAAGACAGCATTTCAGATCCTATACTGCTTTATTTTTTATTTAGTTGGTATTTTTTCTTTGGAATTAGGCACCCTATTATGGACATGGTTATTGTTGGCTCTCAAGATAGAATTACAATTTCCCATTTCTATTCCACGAAGAAATTTTGTGTTTCCGTGGTAGTTGTGAGCAAGGATTAAGTATAGCTACCTTTTATTTCACCTTTGTTTTTATTGTGTGAGAGTGAATCTTCATTTCATTCCAGCAGTCTCATAGACAAGAAAAAAAGAATGCATTTCTCCAGAAGGAGTTTTGAGGTATTTAGAAAAAGCTTTTGTGTTTGAGAAATATACATTCTCAGTGCAAAACAAACACCCAAACCAAACAATTAAAAACATCAAAAAATATGAATTCTGCCCCATAAGAGAATGCTGAAGAGATCAATATGCCTGCTAACAAATTAACTGTTTTGCAAAACAAACCAAAAATTTTTTGGACTAAAGTCAATATGAGTAATAGTAGAATAATGAAATTCCATTCTCAACATATAATAATAAAATCGTAAATTCATATAGGAGACATATATGCTTCAGCTCATTGTTGAAATGCAACAAAAGTATCTAATCCTGGGCAGCAATAATCTGTGCAAACCACTTAGCAAAATAAAGGTATAGGACTGAATGAGAAAGCTTACTACTTTAAGAATCAACTATGTTCCAAAAGAAATATGTAACCAGTTGCATTATTTATGATGTAATACATTTCTTGAGTATGGACGACACTATGACAAATGATAGAAATTGCATCTCATCTAAATTTTCATGGAATTAATATCATTCTATCATGACTTTGAAATAGACAAAACAGTATTTAGGTTTGCTTTACAAAGTTACTCTTTTGTGTTGAGAATATAGTAGAATATACTTTTGTCCGTTGATGATCAGTACAGGATTCAATGAAAAACTGATTGCGTAAGTTTTTGTCTCAGAGAAGCTAGAAGTTGGCCAGGTGAAATTCAATGAGACTGGGCCTGGCGCCATGGTCTAGTGGCTAAGGTCCTCGCCTTGAATGCTCCGGGAACCCATATCGATGCTGGTTCTAATCCCAGAGGCTCCGCTTCTCTTCCAGCTCCCTGCCTGTGGCCTAGGAAAGCAATTGAGGACAGCCCAAAGCTTTGGGTACCTGAACCAGAGAGGGAGACCCAGAGGAAGTTCCTGGCTCCTGGCTCCTGGCTTCGGATTGGCACAGCACAGGCCATTGTGGTCACTTGGGGAGCGAGTCATAGGATGGAAGATCTTCCTCTCTGTTTCTCCTCCTCTCTCTGTATATCTGACTTTGCAATAAAATAAATAAATCTTTAAAAAAAGAAAAATTCAATGAGACTAAGCTGTATTTCTTTCTAATTCTTTTGACACTTTTTTTTCCGTACAAATTAGCTATGTTCTTTACCAATGAAAGACAAAACAAACATAAAATATCTTTAATCTATGGTGAAATGCTCAAAATATTTTAGGTAGTTCCAGAGTACTGAATAATTAATGTCATGAAAATGTCATAGCGCTCAAAGAAATTTGTAGGTTCAATACAAAAAATACCAAAGATATTCTTCCTAGATCCAGAAAAAAAAAATCATGCAGATACTCATATGGAAGAAAACGGAAACACAAGAGATCTAGAATTGACAAAGAAATCTTAAATTATAAAAACAAATCTGCAGGCCTTACATTATAGGATTTCAAGACAGGTTTTAGAAGAGCTATAATCAAAACAATCAGGCACTGGCACAAAAATAGACAAAGATTAATGGAACAGATTAGAAAACCCAGAAATTAATCCACATGTCCACAAACATCTAATTATTTTTATGATTGAGCTAAAGACACTTTTTCGGGAGAGAATAGTCTCTTGAACTAATGAATTTGGGAAAATTGAAAATATGATTTACAGTTTATACAGAGATCAACCTGCAATGGATCAAGCATCTAAAGTGTGGAATCATCATATCACTAAACATTGAAAGACACTGGCTTATGAAAAGACCTTTAGAATAATTTGCAAGCACAGGAAATTAAAAAAAAATAGACAAGTAGAACTGCATGCTGTTGAGTAGCCCCAGCACAGCAAATAAAACACTCCACAAAGTAGAAAGACAACTGAAAAAATTGAAGAAAGTATTTGCAAACTGTATAACCTATAAGCAATCAATATTTAGAGTATATAAGGATTTCAGGAAAGTCAACAGTAAAAGCCAAGATATCCAGCAAAAATGGGCTAAGAATACGAATGACAATTTTCCAAAGGGTGAATTACAAATAGCCAACAGACACATACAAAATATTTAAAATCATTAGTAATAAGGGAAATACAAACAAAAATTATACTGAAGATTCACCTCAGAATAGCTATCATCCAACACACACACACAAAAAAACCAAATGCTGAGAAATGCTCTGTTTTGGAGGATGTGATGTAGCACAGCCATTATGGAAGTCAGTCAGAAAATTACTCAGAAATACGAAAATTGATATGACTCGGTAATCCCATTCCTGGAAATATAACCAAATAAAATTAATTTAGAATATGAAAGAGTTACATTGTTCTCATATTCAAACCAACTCAGTTTGTGTGAACTGATATATAGAATCTACCAAGATGTTCATCAACTGATAACTGGATAAAGAAAAACTATATTTATATATGACGTGAATGCTTATTGCATTTTTAGGTAGTATTCTATCCAAATAACACATATTCAATTTCTGTATATATGTCTTGCTTATATACATCTGTGAGTATGTATACATATATTTGCAGACTGTGTGTATGGTGAATGAGATGTGACACTATGTAAAAAGGTGATACACATGTATATGTCATATGTATGTGTGTGAGTGTGTGTGTGAGTGTGTGTTGGTGATCAAATCTTGTATCCCATAATTATTCCTGTAGCAGGGTAGAGCCATAGGTGGGGAAGACAGGTTGTCAATGGTGTAGTGTCAGTGATCTCAAAGGCAGAGTCTCTGCAACTGTAATGGATCTCAGAAATGCACTCCAAATGCTGAATGATGGATGGCATGAAAAACAATGGGTACTATGTAGTATTTAAACAGTTGGTTTTCAAAATGTACATAGATAACGGCTGCAATGAGCAATGTATGGATGGATTTCAGAAAATTTATGCCAGTGTTGATTATATTTTAATTAGAAGTCTTTTTTTTTAAAAGATCTATTTATCCTACTACAAAGTCAGATATACAGAGAGGAGAGACAGAGAGGAAGACCCTCCGTCCGACGATCCACTCCTCAAGCGAGCCGCAACGGGCCGGTGCGCGCCAATTGGAAGCCGGGAACCAGGAACCCCCTCCAGGTCTCCCACGCGGGTGCAGGGTCCCAAAGCATTGGGCCGTCCTCGACTGCCCTCCCAGGCCACAAGCAGGGAGCTGGATGGGAAGCGGGGCCGCCGGGACCAGAACCGGCACCCACATGGGATCCCAGGGTGCTCAAGGCCAGGACTCCAGCCGCTAGGCCACGCCGCCGGGCCCTCCAAGTCTTTTAAATGATTCTCAAAATTTTTAGATTATCTTCAAAAACACAATGAAATATACAATTATAATAATTTCAAATAATTTTCATTTAAGCTGGCACTTAATAGAATATACAACTACAGAGGTATTTAACTGCACGTAAGAATTTTAATTACATGTATTATCATAATGTCTTCAGATGTGGACCTCTGGAAAATTTGAATCTGAAGCAGATTTCTTATTTTAGATGACACTTGATATTATACTAAGAGTTTCTTCAATTATGTGGAGTAGTGATTTAGAATATTTTCAAGAACTGAAGGTGTGTTTTAGCAACTGCTATGGTGAGCTTTAGCTCATTTAAAATTTATGCTATGCACTCAACAGGGAACTTAGCAGGATCCTGGGCTGTGTGAAAATTGATAACATTCATTGATCAATGATGTATGAAGTGAATCTACAACTTGTTTGTTTGGCTTCCCCTGCACTTCACTGACATTTTGATTCATATTTCTGGCAATATGAGTATGAACTCACATTCATGGGCTGGAAAATAATCAAACAATTTGGATAATGTAATGATATGTAACTTTTCTAACACCTTCTGGCTCCTAATCTTATCAAGGGATAAATGTCACCTGAACAATTTCACATAGAAGATGTTAATATCTTGGGAGGATTTAACTGTGATTTGATCTTTTCATAATGCACATTTTCTGAACATTTAAAAAGACTACACTGCTTAATGCTTAATTTACTCAAAAATATCACAAAATTATAAAGTTGTGGAATTCCTAATTGAACATTTAAAAACAAAGGAAATACCTAATAATTAAAAAGTACCGTATTAAAGAGATAATGAAGGATATTTGCAGGGCATTAAGAAATGTTTGTGTTCTAATCCTGACAATTGCATTTCTAATCTAGCTTTCTGTTGATGCGTATCTGCTGGGGCAAAGATGATGACAGCAGTGCTGAAACTCTTGTCATCCACATGGTAGAACTGGAGTGGATTTCAGACTGCTGGATCAGCTGCATCCAGCCTTGGCTGTGCTACTCAGTGAGTGAACCAGTAGATGGAGAAATTTTCCGTCTCTGCTTATCTCTCTGACCCTGCCTCTCAGGTCTTGAAGTAAAATTTAAAAAGAGAATGGAACACATAGAGAGACTTGAAAAGTCACTGTTGTTGATTTACTGTGCCATGTTACATAGTTAGGCGTTTAAACATAGTGATTTTACACTGCTGCTTCACAGCATACATCATTGTGCTTTCTGATCATGTAGTGTTGCTTTCTTTTTCTTTTTATCCCCACACAAACATTCACCTGTAATGCAGTTATTGCTTATACTTCTTCTTCCTCGTTGGGTCAGTGTTTCCTAATGAAGTTCATCCTTTCACACTGTGATTTGCACGTTGGATGCGCGGAAGCACAGCTTTTGTTTGGTAGAGCTACACCACCCTGCATGCACATCATATTGTACTATCGTATTCCCCCTGTAGGACTAAAGCCTCACCCCTTCATCTTAATCAATTCAGACACTACGATGCAGATTTATCTCTATTATGCAATGTGTCTAGAGTCTCTAAGTATGCTCAACTAAAAATTCTGGGGTTTATACACTGCTCTTTGAAAGTTTAGTCTCTAAAACAAAATTGTCAGAATTTGGACTTCTTACCACGTGTATAAATGCAGATATATCCTAAATAGTCCCCTATGAGTCTACACTTTATCTTTATAACAAGATAAAGGTAAGGACAGTCGTTGCCTCATAAATTTGTTCTGATGAGTTAGTAGTTTGAGAGTTTCAAGTACAACTAGCGCCATGTATGTACTCCACAAGTTCTTGTGGCTCATTTCACAAAAGCTGATATGAACCAACCAAGACACTGATCAACACACAACTGGATAAAGAGGATATGGGACCTAAACACTATAGAATACTGCTTAGTCATAATAAGCAATGAAATCTTGTCTTTTTCAGATAATGAATACAACTGGAAACCAACATGATTTGTGAAATAAGTTAGTGCTCAGAAGTCGAACATTGCTTGCCCTCATTAGTGTGAACTAATTCAGGGAGCACAAAAATGCAATCCATGTGTATGAGATTGATATCCTGGGATTTGGTTATAGTACATACTCCTGCTTTGTACATACTCCTAAGGAACAGTAGAAAGTAGTGGTTTTTTCCTTTCTTTTCTTTTTAATTCCTTTTTCCACTTGCAATGAGTTATCTTTATCTAATGAAGCGTTAGGCCCCAAATTGCACATTGAATTTAAAATATGCCATTTTTTAAAATGGGGGGTGCAAGTACAGAGAAGAGGGAAGATTCGTGAGTGTATACAGGAAGGAATTGAGGATGGGAAACATTTATATGCTTTAAATTTGTATCATGAAATACACAAAATTTGTTCACTTTATAAGAATAAATGAATAAATAAAATGAGATGCCTATGTGGATATTTGTTTATTCGCAGCCACCCTAACACTTATGCTAGCTTCAACCTCTTCTGTGAATCTATTTTCCTATGCAGAACCAACATTTTTTCATACTTGAAAATATATTTTTCATTTTCTGCAGTCATTGTATTTGTTTTCCCTCTGTCCAAACGGCTAGTGAATTATAAGTTAGTCACTAAATATTTCTCATGCACAAAATATCTCTTTCACATAGCTCCACAAGAACAAAATAGATAATATATGATAAACAAATGGCCAAAAACTGAGCACCCAGTATTGCTCAATAATTCTTAGCTCACCACTCCATCTGCCATGAACATTTTGAATGACAAGTCTCAACTGGTCTCACTACAGTCCAGAAATCATCCATGACACTCATTTACGGGTAATTTAGAGCAAATAAACTTTTGTCAGTGATTCTCAAGTTATCGTCTCTCTTAAATGCAATGTATTATTTCAATTTAGGGACATTTCTATTAGAAATTAATCAACAGTCTCTTCTCATAAATGTGATTATTATTATCACATTTGTTGAAAAAATGGACTGAACTGCAAAGTATCATATAATTGAAAAAATGCATAACTGCCAACATAAATCAACCTAAAAAAAACTGCAGAGGTGACAGATAATATTTTGTTTTAAGCCATGAAGAATAGGGTTTTTCTTTTGTGCAAAATAAATAAGTGAATGTGTAAATCTTGATGCAGCTTAGGAAAAAAACACCTTTAAAAGCTCTATTGATTTACGTAGAAATCTCGGTGGAAAAAACACTCGATAACATGTATTCTTCACTTCTCACAGTGTATGTCCTTATATTTAGGTCTCATTAAGAAGAAAATTAAACTTTCTGTGATGTCTGCACACATAGTATGCATAGAAAGTTTGTATGTACAATAATATATGATTTACTGCCTATTTTAACAAATATTCTAAGAGTTAAACAACTATCTTAATTAATTATAGCAAGTATTTTATGTATATCTTACAATATTTCAACCAAAACACACATTTTGGAAAATGTATGCTGTTACATGGTTTTGTGCTTAGATTTTGGATTATGTATCAGCTGCCTCATTTGTGGCACAGAGTTTAGTGGAGACTTCATAGGTACAATAATAGCTGTAAATAACTAAGTCTTCTCAGTAGTGGTTGTCAAATTGTGTAATAAAAGCTGAAAACCACATTATAAATATTGAGTACTACTTTATATAATTTAACTGTAAATTAGTAGCAACAATACAGTTCTTGATACTGTCTATAATACTAATTAACATCCATGTCAAATGAGTAAGAAGTGATCGTTTGTGAGTTGTATTATCATAAAAATTGTCAATATAAAATCTCGCCAACTCATAAACAAAAAATGATTATTCTTATTTTCCCCTAGTGAAAAATTTTATGAGATATATATTTACTATTTTATTCAAAATGTGCTTACTTACTTATTCAATAAACTTTTGTTGAGAAACTGATAGTGTCACAGTAGTAACTGCTTGGTGTTTTTTTTGTTTGTTTTATTTTGTTTGTTTTTTGTTTTTGTAGGCTATTTCCATTCACAGGGTTAGGTAATATGGTTTTACATAAATGAAGGTTTCCTGCTTGCAAAAATGACAAACAAGATGCAAAACTGCATTTTTCTATGCAATCTACTACTAAAGACAATAAAACTTAAATCAAGTAAATGAATTTTTAGATTGTGCTGATTGTATGCATTGCTATTCACAAAACATCATTTAGCTTTAAAAGCATCAATTAGAATCAGACACCTGTGTCTGTGCTCAGAACTCAACATGTTGGGCACCATGGTTCAGCTGTATGCCCTAGAGTTCCTCTTTTTGGGCAATTTTGTCCCCACAAGTATCTATTCCTCCACATTAAAACGCTTCTGATCCTCAGATTTGCACAATTGTCATTTCAGCGTAATGTGATTGAGTCCCTCTCACATATTCAAAAATCTCTTGGAGTGACATTCTCAGGGCACGGCAGAATCCTTAGAGTTTACATGTCTTTGCTCAATAAACATAGCATTTCAATATCTAGAATCCACCATGTAATATATCATTTTTCATGCATTTTACTTGTGGATATTTTAAGGAGGAAGACAATATGCAAACTAAATAATAAATAAATAAAAATAAAGGATAATAGAATGTAAGAAATGAAACAAGTAGAACAAAATGAAATACTAAAAATACATTTTTAAGTTTCATGATATTATTAGGAAGTAAATAACTTAAATGGTTTCTAATTGGTACTTACCATATGGTGTTATGAATACACAATATGTACATTGTGAGGAAATTCCTGAAAAGCAGATTTTTTTAGCCCTTTATGCAACTATGTTGCATAAGTAAGGTAATACAAACAAATACATTAACTTCAAAATTTTTCTCACATCTTTTTATTTAAGATAAGCACTAGAAGTACCAATGGCTGTAAGAGTTTCTATCATCATGATGTGTGTCAAAATACGTAAGCTGGTTTCTAATCCAGCTTCCTGCTCTGTGACTCAGTAGATGATGGCTCAAGTGCCTACATCTCTTCCACCCACCCGCGGATGAGGATTTATTTCTAAAGGCGTTGACTTAATCTGCCATGTTGTGGACATATGTAGACGCAATCTATAGATAGAAAATGTGTATTCCTCTCTCTGCATATTGCTTTGTTTTTCATAAATAAGTACATAATATAAACTAAATATATATATATATACACCTATACATATATACACACACATAAGCTACGTTTACACAAAAACACATCAAATTAACTAGCTTCTAATAACCTCAAACTGGGATTTTCTGTGAATAATAACTTCCCCATTAAATGCATGGGAAGTTTCATTGTGTATCTGTATATATATGAAATGTATGAATGCTGTGCCCAGGTGATGGCTCAATGGCTTAATCCTCAACCGAGCAAGCAACAGGTCCTGCATGCTCCCTGCTTGTGTCCCAGGAAAGCAAGAGAGGATGGCACAAAGCCTTACGACTCTGCTCCCACTTGGGCGACCCAAAAGAAGCTCCTGAGTAACCACAGCAAATGGAGATGAGCCTATCTGAAGTCAGACACGCGAAACTTCTTCTAGGTCTCCAGTGGGAGTTCAGGGTCCCAAGGCTTTGGGCCATGCTCTACTGTTTTCCCTGGCCACAAGCAGGAGGCTGGATGGGAAGCAGGGCAGTTGCAATTAGACCGCACCCATATGGGATCCCTGTGTGTGTTAGGTTAGGACTTTAGCTGCTAGGCTGCTGTACCAAGCCCAAACAGTATTATTTTTAAAGGCCACAGCATTATATAGACAGTCCATAATTGTAGTGTGTTTTGTGTATTTTTTACTTACGGTTTTACATTACTCTACAGGTTTTTTTTGTTTGTTTTTTGTTTCCTTTTTGTTTTTAAATTAGCATCACAAAATTTCAGAAAGATGTTTTGAAAGTAGAGATACCTTGTGATCATAGCTACATTTATCTTGCATTTATGGCTGCTTTTACAATACCAAGAAAATGCAGACATGTCAAAGACACTTTGTAGATCAATAAATCCAACATTAACAAAGCATTTAGTATATTGTATGATGTATCTACGTGCCAAATGTATGATAGTTTATTTTCTATGTAGTAACGAAGCTCCTGATATCAAAGAAGGAGAAATGGAGCACTAATGAACACTTTATGGAAAACTTTCAAGGACAAAACCCTTATTATACTTATTATGAAGTCCCTTTTTAAAGACAGTTCTCAACTGCAATGCATAAATCTTACTTCAATGATCTGATTTAGGTTAAAATACTAATAATCCAACATGGTGTAGCTCCTTCTTTTCCCAAGTAGCACTTTTGCCTTTTAACTAAGCTCTCCAAAATGAAAAGATATTTTGATGACAAAGTCTCTTGCATACTTGAAAATAATCTTCATAATGTATTATTAGCTTCTTTATTTTATCACACCACTCCACAATACATATTCAAAATTCTTTTCTAACAAGTTGAAGTACTCCTTGTTTTAAAAGAAAAGTGACAAGGAAAGGAAGGAAGGAATGGAGGGAGGGAAGGAGAAAAGAGAGGAAAAAAAATTAAGGATCTTGGGCAATCATGATTGTAGTTTAATTGTAGTATTTCACCAGGTCTGCACCATGAGGCTTATGACATTTAATTTCATGCATTGCTCCAATAATAAGACATTAAGCAGTGTCTTTATAAAATTCCCAGATAGGTTGACAATAAAATAATTATAATAAAAATAGACATTGAAGTATTATATTGACTGTCAACTACCCCCCAAAGAAAGTCCCTCATTCTAAATTTATGACCATTAGAAAACTCTGTTTCTGGAAACATGAAAGATATATTGTGCGAGACACATGCACATATTCATGTAGCATTCACTTAGGCAAAATACATTACAGTCATCGATGACATTTCAGAGGAGAAAAACAAATTATTGCAGCTTAATGACTTAGTGGTGTGTGTTTTCGTATGGATTTTTCCTCAGATCCAGTATCAGTACAGATAATTTCTTCCCAGGATATTACTCACAGACAAAATAAATGTGATTCTTATAATCTCAAGTGCTTTCTGTCTGCCTTCCTCTTCCCCAGTCCTCAACCAGTCATGCTTTGCAAGAGTTCAGAAATTGTGTCCAAAAGACATCCTACAGAAAAATCCACCATGCCTCCTAGCATTTTTAATTGAAAATATGAATGATTAAATTCTATGATCAACAGTAATATCCCAAATATATATTTATCTTTTTCATTCATAATGCTTACTTTATACCCTATTCTTTTTTTATTTCCCTACAACTCATTATGCTCTTCAAAGTTCATAATGGGCTATTAAGTAAAACTTGGTCTACTTCAGTATCAGTCTGTGACAATATCGCTTTCTCTTAAGTTCTTTAAAGTTTAGCCAATTTTTGCTTCAATCCCATCAAAATACATCCTAATCACTATGTTTGAACTAAGATCCCTTTTCCTTATTTACAGAAACATTATTTGAGCCTCTCTGATAAACAAACACTGGTTCTATTTTTCCACACGGAACAAAATTTTTAACCTCTAATGTTTCATTAAATAATGTATAATATTCTTGTACTCCTACCATCAGCATTATTTATAGAATCATTGCTCAAATAGTAAAAAGATAGATAGATATAGGTATATAGATTAGCAGTAAACTCTGTATTAGTTAATTTTAATAATTTAACAAAACCTCAAAATTGCGGCAATTCTTTTGTAACACATGTTACTTTTTGCACCTACTTTACATGTTAGTTTTTGCACCTACTTCATAGCATTACAAAATGGGAGAATAAAATGTTTTGGCTGGAGAAAAACAAAAACAGATAGAGGAATGGCAGAACTTGTTATAAAAGAAGGCAGGTACCCAATAATTATTTGAGAAAATATTGAAAATCTGCCAAGAGTTTTTGGTAAGGGTCTTGTTGAAACATCTTTTATACTTGCTTATGAAAGAAATACAAAAGGTAATTAGAATGATAGTACATGATTCAATTTAACAACTATATTTGCATTTTAAATTAATAAAGGGATGCTCATTTGTTTTCTAAAGATCCATGCTTCAATTTATAAATATTTAATTTTTGTTTTCATTTCTACAAGTTTAGCAATTTTTTCCAATATGTGTTCACCAAACAATTGAAGGCAGAGCTTAAAATATTAGCAGTAAGCATAAAACAGAGTGAGATATCTGGCATAAACAAAAGTTAAACTGACTCTTTAAAAGAATAGTTTAGGGTCCCAGAGCGATAGCGTAGTGGTTAAGGGCCTCACCTTGAATGCGCCAGGATCCCATATGAGCTCCGGTTCTAATCCCGGCAGCTACACTTCCCACCCAGCTCCCTGCTTGTGGCCTGGGAAAGCAGTCCAGGACGGCCCAAAACCTTGGGACCCTGCACCCGTGTGAGAGAACCGGAAGGAAGTTTCTGGCTCCTGTCTGTCTTCGGATCGGCGCAGCACTGGCCATTGCGCTCACTTGAGGAGTGAATCATAGGATGGAAGATCTTCCTTTCTGTCTCTCTTCCTCTCTGCAGATCTTACTTTGCAATAAACTAAATAAATCTCAAAAAAGAGAATATTTTATGCGGAAGCTAGGTTTTTAGACTTGTTATAGAACCTTATTATTATTATGATTTGAATAAATGTGATTTAAACAATACAATCTCTAGAATTGAATTAAGTTGAATTTTGAAATGCTTTAAGGATTTTGAAAGGAGTTGTTTAATGAACAGAGATGTACTGAGAAAAACAATTAACAATATAGGGATACTGTAGGGAAATGTAAGCAAACTAAAAAATATTTTGTTTACTGATAAGATGGCAAAACTGGAAACATTATGGGAAAAGAAGAGAGATGGGGAGAATTTAGCCCTATTGCTGATCATGCATGGAAACTAAGACTAAATTAAAAACACAAATTGAGGGTCTGGTAAGGTTGCCCAGCAGCGAAACTCCTTGCCTTGCATGCACAGAACCTCGTGTGGGCACCAGTTCTAATCCTGGCAGCCCTGCTTCCCATCCAGCTCCCTGCTTGTGGCCTGGGAGAGCAGTAAAGAACTGCCCAAAACCTTGGGATTCTGAACCTGTGTGGGAGACCTGGGAGAAGCTCCTGGCTCCTGGTTTCGGATTGGCTCAGCTCTGGTCTAGCGGTCACTTATGGGGTGATTCAAAGGATGAAGATCTTCCTCTCTGTCTCTCCTCTTTTCTGTATATCTGACTTTCCAATAAAAATAAATAAATCTTTAAACCATACAATTTGATAAAAATGTTCTTATTGTATGAGTGATACAGTGGCAACCATTAAAACCTATGTAAGACTGGAAATATTTCAGACAATTTGAAAAACGTTGGATTGTATAAAATGAAGAGTTAATTTATTCCGGCAACAAACTGCTTAATCTTCAGATTTAATTAAATGGAAAAGAAAAGGAAGATTTGGATTATTTGGAAACCTGTAATCAAATTAAGGGTAAATACATTTTATGAGTTTGTGTCTTCCTTTTTATATTGATATATAGGTATATATATTTCAAGAAAGAACTATATATGTATTTCCTTCCTCATATTTTCCTTTTGAGAAAAATTAAAAGGATGAGCATTTAAAAAAAAAGAAACATAGTAATTTTGACTTAGTTTTATCTGAGTAGCTGGAAAATCAATAAAGTTGAAATTATTGGAGAAGCACCACAGCTACCTGACTTTTTTTAATTGTACATACACATTAAATTATTTAGTATTTAACAAAGTGTGCATCTTAACATTGTAGGGTTATTTGGTTCTTCCTTGAACTTGATGTATTTATGCTTATTTCCATGTAACTATTTTTCTCATTTTGTTGAAATGTGCTTTCCTAAGAGCGGAGATTGATGCTAGGAAGAATTCATTAAGTCATTGTGGAGATTCATAATTTTCTTGTTACAGCTAAATATCACAGGTCTTGCTTATACAGATGAATTTAATTTATGCTTACTTGAATTAGCACTGACAATCATTGCTGTTTTGCTATTTTTTTAAGTAATTAGTAGTAATCTCACTACCTTACAAAGTTGCATAAATTTTTATAAGTATTCTGTCAGCTTTGGTAAATATATGCAACTCATACTGAAATGAGTCTTACAATATTAGCATTTTTAAAACACCATAGAATTTAAATTCACATGAAGTTAACAAGAATCTGGAGAGTTTACTATGATAATATATGCAAGTGAAGTTGCTTTAATGTGAATTTTTTAGAAGACATTTTGCTTCTTTTATTCTTTTGCATAGGATATTGGAATTACAATCACAAAAAGTACATTTTTTCAGGACCTTGCATTTAAAATTAACTAAAATATCAGGGCCCAGAGCGATAGCATAGTGGTTAAGGTCTTCGCCTTGCATGTGCCCAGGATCCCATATGGACGCCGGTTTTAAATTCGACAGCTCCACTTCCCATCCAGCTCCCTGCTTGTGGCCTGGGAAGGCAGTTGAGGATGGCCGAAATCTTTAGAATCCTGCACCTGCTTGGGAGACCCGTAAGAGCTCCTGGCTCCTGGCTTCAAATTGGCTCAGCTCCAGCCATTGCGGTCACTTAGGGAGTGAATCATTGTATAGAAGATCTTCCTCTCCGTATATCTGCCTTTCCAATAAAATAAATATTTTTTTAAAAAATTAATCAAAATATAAATGAAAGACAAAGCCATCAAAATATATAACGACTGCAGACTCAAGATATCATGATCATAGACAACTACAGTCATAGCATAAAACACCTGATTTTCCTTCTTTCTGTAGTTACAGTGAAATCGGAAGAGATCAGAAGACTAATTTTTAAGGATTATAAGAACATCCATAATTATAAATTATGTTGTCATGTGTCTTTTTATATTGTATATTTAGGAGGAACATGTATGCAAATGTATTTATTCACACACTTATAAAAAGTAACACAGAACCTCTGGAAAATGCTTCTAAATGTATTTATTTAAAGGAAAAAAACACCAATCGATATCTAGAAGAGATCTTTCCATTAGGATAGATTCTTTCTAATTATGATTGGTTGGGACATGCTTATAAATACAGCAATGTCACAATGTGAAAGAAAAGCATTTCAGTAAACCCTTCACTGGGAGACAGAGGATGGCAGCCCAGTGATTGAGCACCGTACTCGGCTGATAGTTGGGCTACTGGCTTCTGATTGGCCCAGCTTTAGCCATTGTGGCATCTTGCACAATGAACCAGCAGATAGATTTTTCTTTCTGTGTCTCACTCTTTCTGTTAATCAGATTTGCCTTTCCAATAAAAAATATTTTTAAAAATGACTATTCTATGTAGTAACAGCCGTTTTTTGTGGACTCTGTCATGAGCACCCACACCATTAGTTTGCTGCCAAAATGATTGATGCATTGAGGATCAAGCTAGCTAAATATTATATAATTTGCACAAAGGAGTCTTTAAAGTAATTTTCACTTCTGAAACTGTAAGAAAAAAAATTCAACTTAAAACTGCCAGAGTCTGTTTCCTTACTGATAAAATTTGATCATAGATTATATCAATGTATTTTAAGGATCCATGTAGGAGACCTAGATGAAACTCCTGGCCCTTGGCTTGGGACTAGCCCAGCTCCAACCATTGTAGTCATTTATAGTCGTGGAGTGAATCAGCAGATGAATAATCTCTTTCTCATCTCTCTCGATCTTTCTCTCTCACATACACACACACACACACACACACACACACACACACACACACACACGCCAAAGGAACAAAATAGAAATCCCATAGATGCATCCCTGACCCTACATTTAGCAAAGGTGCTAAAATCAATAACCACAGAAAGAATTGTGTTTTCAGCAAATGCGCTTAGAAAACTGAGTCTGTGCAGAAGTATAAAATGAAATATTTTCCTCACACCATATACAAAATTCAACTCACAATGGATCAGTGATATAAACCTAAAGTCTCATACAATCAAAACACTAGGGGAGAATTTTGAATAAACTCTAAACTCGGTAAGATGCTGGTATAGGCAGATATTGCTTAGAAAACAGCCCAGAGCAAGACAATAAAATAGGACAGGAGTTACATAAAGCAAGAAAGTTACTACAGTGCAAAGGAAGCCTTTAATAAAGTAAAAAGGCATTTAATAGAATGGGATAAAGTGTTTGGCATTTATATGACTGATAAAGATTAATATCTGAAATCTATAATGAGTAGAAGAAATGCAACAAAATTAACCATGCAGTTTAAAAAATAGGCAAAGAATATGAACAAATCCTAATTTAAATGCACAGCAGACACATGAAAATGCTCACGATGGCAAGCCATCAGAGAACTACAAATGAAAAATGCAATGAGGACTCAGTACAATAGTTCAATTGGTTAATCCTCTTTTTTCAACTGCCAGGATCCCATATGGTCCCTGGTTCATGTCTCAGATACTCCACTTCTCATCCAGCTCCCTGGCTGGGGTCTGGGAAAGTAGTAGAGGAGTCAAAAGGATTGGGGCTCTGTATCAATGTAGGAGACCAGTAAGAAGCTCCTGGATGCTGGCTTTGGATCAGCTCAGCTCAGGCAACTATGACCATCTGGGGAGTGAATTAGTGGATGAAAGATCTTTCTCTCCCCTCCATGTATTCTGCGTTTCAAATAAAAATAAATCTTTAACGTACACACACACACACACACACACACACACACACATGATGAGACTTCACTTTATGCCAGCTAGAATATCTGTCATCCAAAATTCATAAAACATTAAATGTTATTGAGAATCTCTAGGAAATAGTACCCCTTCACAGAAAGTGAGGAAGACAAGGGTGGGGAATTGTGATACAGGGCAGTGGAGTTATCTTCTTGCAACTGTACCTGGCAGGCAGCTTCTACTCTGATTTAATTTGATGTCTGCAATGACAATATGTTGGATCTCAAAGCTGAGTTGATGGCACTTATCTAGGCCTTGGTGTGGTGGTTAAGAAGCTGCTTGGGATGTTCACAACTCACATAAGAGTACCTATTTCAGGCCGTGGCCCTTCTTGCAGTCCAACTGTTTGCCAGTGTACACTGTAGCAGTACATGACAGCTCACGTTCTTGTGTGCCTCACAGTGACAAAAGACACCTTGACTGAGCTCCTGGTTCTGGATTCAACTTGGCCCAGTCCTGACTATTGTTGGCTATTGATGTATAAGTTATCACACTTAAGCTTTCTCTGCCTCTTCACCTATATAATAAAGGGAAAAACATTTTTAAAGTTTCATTTTCCTCCATATTCAGACTTTCAGAATTTAAGAATTAATTGAAATTAAACATGCTTTGTTGTTTTTGGTCACTGCTGTCTCCTTTTGTGATCTACCATGTGGTTTTGTGTTTCTTCGATCATCAGTGGCTCATCAGTCTTCAAAATCAGTGCACTTGCTGTTGTGTGGTCTAATTGTCTCTAAGTGTTCAAGACATAATTTTTAGCTTTTCAGATGGTTCACGTCATTCAGATGTTCTACTTTCAAAGTGGGAGTAGCCCTGTCTGGCAGGCTTGCTCAATCT
This sequence comes from Ochotona princeps, assembly GCF_030435755.1. Lineage (NCBI taxonomy): Eukaryota > Metazoa > Chordata > Mammalia > Lagomorpha > Ochotonidae > Ochotona > Ochotona princeps. Next base: position 55,125,906 of record NC_080834.1, read on the forward strand.
AACCAGCCACAGAATATTTTTAAATCAAATACTTACTGAATGCAGACTAGATAAGATAATTTTTGCAGTATTGAGTATTGGACATTGCTGTCTCAATTTGAAAAATACAGAAATTCATTTTTCCCGTCAGGTAATTATATCATTAAACACTTATCTGGGCCAGTTTAGGCTCTGTTAAGATGAGTTAAATTTAGGCTTCAGTCCAGAAAAACATCAGATTTACTACGACCTTTACCATGTGTCCACTAAATGTGGCAAGTGCTAAGTGAGGATTCTGTAGTCTGAGTATCAGCGTATTATAACGCTCTGTAATATGTTAGGAGTTCTTGGAATTGTTCAGCTTGTATTTCCTGTCACACTTTGTTTATAATAGTAAAGTTTCATTCTACTCATTTACAGCGCATTTTGGAGAAACAAATCCAAAAAGAATTCAGCTTTTGGATGTTTCTGTTTTCTGTTACGTTCTCTGTACTGTTCTCCCATCCTACAGACTATTGGTCAGACTATTTTTCTTTACATTGTCGGCCTCCTGAACTCAGCAAGCCGGCTACTGTCAGTCTCTATTTAGAAACTACCTTTAAGCAGAAAGTCATGAAAAGTATAGTGTTCGACAAATATTAAAAAGAAATATTCTTTTCCAAGGGATTATTATAACCTGCTAAGATTAGCTAGATTTTTGGAACTATATTTGAAATTTTCCCAAATACTCATTCAAGGAAATAAGGTTATTGCCAAGAAATACATTATGTTCACAAACAATAATAAGAAAATACTTCTAAATTTTATTCTGCTCCCATTCCCAGGAATTATATCAAGAAAATAGATAAATGCTCTAAAATCCTTTAATTAGTTTTCCAATTTAGCTTGGATTTCATAATTAGTTTCCTCTATTTTAGTGAAGTATTAGCTACTTTTGGTTTACCATAAATCTCTTCAAATATAGAGAAACCACAGCATGAATGTTCAATGAATGCCAAGCTGTGCACATTTTTATTTCCCATTGCAACTATCAGTTGGAAACTATATTGTACATTTCTCAGACAGTACATCAGAAACAAATGTTTTATTTGTAATATAAAGAAAATATAATTTTGCTGTTACCTATTTTTAGTGAAAATATAACTGATTTTAAAATTTCTTATGAAATAATTTTCAAATTACATGTTTACTTTAATGAAGCAGTTTAGCCACAGAAAACACATTTTTTTCATTTTTTGGAAGTGTTGCTTCTATTGTATTTAAGCTTTATTTCATAATAATGCCGTTTTATTTTTCTATGCTTGTGGTATTGCTTATTATCTATAATTTAATTATTCCTCTGTATGACAGTGAATGAATAGATTCTTTTGGTATTTGTATTTGAGCATGTCCTACAAAGACAATCCTATTTCTCTACTACCTATGGCTTGTACAGCCATCATTTTGCATGAAAATGTAATAGCAGGAAGCCACTTATCATCTAACAACTGAAATCTGGCACACACAGGTAGTGCACTTACTGTATTAAAATGGTCCTTTAAGGCATTACTTAATCAAAAAATTGAACATACGGGGAAACAAATCTCTAGCACTTCAATTTAATTGTTACAGAAAATAATATATTAACTGCTGATCCTTTGAAAAATTCAGAACAAGAGAAAATATTGCCTTTCCATAAAATGTACCGGCAAGTAAGTATTGAATTTGGAAAGGTAGTACATATCCCCATCAAACAAGCACTGATTTAAGACATCATTAGGTAAAAAGCTATAGTTGCTTGAAAAGAGTGGTATTTTTACTATTTTAATTTGAAACAAGAAGAGGTACAATAAATTAAAAGAGAGGATCAGATAGTATCTGGAATGAAATGTTTAACATTGTAGAATGTAGCTATTCAAGTAAGCTAAAATTTAAAATCAGAATGTTGCTTGACTGATTAAATACAGCATAACACTACTAGTGACATCACATTTGCAACAGGCATTTTCGCAGTTTGAAGAAAAGCTAGTTCGAGGTCTCATTAGTGCCAATATGCACATGCTGTGTTTCTTTTATACAAGTAGATGCATTTTAGAAACTTTGCCACTTTATTTATTTCTTTAAGAATGCCTGAGCACAGGAAAGTTAATAGGGATGTTTTGTAAGTAATGAATAGCTGGGTTCAATTATTGTGTACTTATAAAATTGCATTAGTAAACTTGGAATAGACTATAACTTCATATTCATTCAGATGTTAATTTATCCCAATTAGACATTACTGCAAAATACTATTTGTTGAATGAAATGCTGTTTAACATAATAAAGTATAATTTTAGAATTCATTACTTACTGGAGGAAATTACAGTAGAGACAAATTTATTTCTAAGTATGTATTCATGGATTTAGATTTTATTTAAAACTATTACTTTTTAAAGATTTATTTATTTTTATTGCAAAGGCAGATATAAAGAGAGGAGGAGAGACAGAAAAAAAGATCTTCCATTCGATGATTGACTCCCCAAGTGGCAGCAATGGCTGATACTGTGCCTACGGAAGCCAGGTACCAGGAACTTCCTCCTGGTCTCCCACGTGGATACAGGATCCCAAGGCTTTGAGCCATCCTCAACTACCTTCCCAGCCCACGAGCAGGGAGCTGGATGGGAAGCTGGGCTGCCAGGATTAGAACTGTGGCCCATATGGGATTCTGGTGCATCCAAGGCGAGGACTTTAGCTGCTAAGCCACTGTGCTGGGCCCCAAATTATTATTTTTGTTCTACATGAATTTTGTTTTATTGTTGGAATCTTTTTTTTCTGGCAAAATGACACAAAAATTCCTTCTGAATACCAGTTTATAAATCATGTCAAGTCATGCGTTCATAGACTTGTATTTATTTTAGGGCAAATCGCCATCTATAAACTCTGATTATCACTTGCAAAATTTTCTATTATTTTGATTATTGAGAAGAAACAGAAATGGAGAGAGTGAAACACAAAAGCAATTCAAATACAAGTAAATTGAGAATGCAGCAAAAGGAGTCCTGAGTCACATAAAAATAAAAATGCTAAGTAAAACTTTCACAAGACAATTATATTAGAAAGGATTCATATCCGCAGGTTTATGCTAGAATCATTTGGCAACTTTAATGACTTTCCTACACCAAGCATTTCATATTTCGAGAGCTCCTGGAAAATATTTCATGAAGGATTGTAGACTCTAGATGATACTTCACTCAAGTTTCTTAGTAAGATTTCCAAATGTTTCAGGAGAAACAGGAACCTCTAATCCAAGATCTTTATGTGGTAAACATTATTAGAGCCCATATCATTTTTTTTTTTTTTGCCTCAGTATCTATCAAGCTAAATTCTTTAACTATAACTAGTAAATTAAGGCCCCCATAGTATGTTCTACAGGTCATCTACATTGGAATCTCCAAAAAGGACAGAGGAGTATTTCTTTTGGAAAAATATTGATTTGGGGTTATAAGGAAATCCAGTGACCCTCAATTTAGGTGTGCACGACCCTGGAATCTGCCTTTAAATGATTTCTCTGATGATTACTATGTGATTGTTGAGACTCATCCTCTGCCCCATAAGCAATATTTTATGAACCATCTATGAGTTTGTTTAAACTACTAGAAATATGCAAAATCACTGGAACAAATCACTTACATCTTTTATCTCTGATTTTGTGATTTGAAAAGAAACTAGAGGGAAAAGGACTGAGAAAACACCTTGGACCTTCAAAACAAGAAACTTTTCTACAATTTACTATAGTCACCAAAGTAGTAAAGCTCTTAAATAACCTACAATTAAATATAATGTGAAATATTCACCTGGAGTTTTCTAAATATAAATGTTTGCTCTAAAGATAACCAGAATTAGGTATATTTTTATAACTATTTTTGTAAAATACACTGGAAATTTGTGCTTTGTCAAAATCATTAGCCTACTCAATGACATTACTCTGCAACTTCCAGCCTATTGTTTCTACTAGCAGTATTTGGGTTACAGTTTTTCTGTCTGAAAATTACTCCAGTGATAGCACTCACTCAATCCTGTAATTCTAAGTATTATTTTTTTTACATATAAGTATTTGTCAATTGAAACCAGATTTAAATCCTCTTCTTCAAGGAATATTGTTTTAACGAAACATGTTTTGTAAGCTGTGAACTACCATCAGCACATTTAGGATGTCTTAAGACAACCATGCATTTTTTTTCTTATTACATATTCTATAAGCATTTGTACATGACTTTGTGACACATAATTGACATTGTATTTACATATAAACACAATATTGTATTAAATTAATATAAATTACCTATTGAGTGATTTGAATCTAGTAAACTCAGTAAGAACATACTGTTTATTGATTTCCATCTTTCTCTTTGCTATGTATTACTGATATTATCACAATTAAAACATATTAGTGAATTTAACTGAAGAAAATGATTATACTAACGGAAGTCTCTCTGTCATGAATTACTTAATGTTTAGATTGTATTGTCTTTGATTTTTGCCTTATGTTTCACAATTAAATGTTGTGAGACAGAGAGTGTGTGAAAAGTGAAAGACAGAGAGAGCATCTTCATCCGCTGACCACTGTCCAAATGGTAAATGGTAGTGATCAGTACTGGATCACTCTGAATCCAGGATCCCAAAACAACATCTGGGATTTTTAAGTGAGTAGCAGAAGACCAAGTACTAGGGTCAGGCTGTGCTGTCCTCTCAGGCAAACCAAAGGGAATCTTGATCAGAAGCAGATCAGCTGAACTTAGAATCAGGTTTGGTGTGGGATATTGGGAGTGTAGGCAATAGCCCAACCTGCTGAGTCATTCTAAAGGTTCTTTTTTTTTTTTAAGATTTATTTTATTTTTATTAGAAAGTCAGATATACTGAGAGGAAGAGAGACAGAGAGGAAGTGGAGCCGCTGGGATTAGAACCAGCGGCCATATGGGATCAAGGTGAGGACTTTAGCCACTAGGCCACGCTGCCGAGCCCCAACCTGCTGAGTCATAATGCTAGCTCCCAGGCATCAAAATTCCACTGAATTAAATTATTTGTTGTAAACGATAGAATGAGTCTTCAGTTATGAGTACGACATTAATTCATGTTCTCTCATTTGGACTTATTGGCTTCATAAGCCTTAAAAAGTATCACTTTTCTGCTCTCATGCAGGTATACTAGGAAGAGCAAGAAAAAAGAAAAGAAACAAAAACAGATAGATAAACTGTACTAACTCAGGATTTCCCACAGCACTTAGTTATCTCAAAGATATTAGAAAACGGTATCCATCTAAAAAATAAAATATTCTGTGCACAGCATTATCATTTCAAGATTAAAGCTGGAGTAGGAGATATCTGACTCTTGGTCACTGAGCGGCTCCCTAATATCACAACGTGAGAAATCCTATAAATCCCATCTTCGACACATTTCCTATCATTCTTGGAATATAATTTGTATTTGTTGGTTTTCTTATTTTAATTAAAAATTATCATGGATCATTTCTTTTAGTGTACTACTAATAATGAATTAGATAGCAGTCCATTGGAAAATTCATTTAATAACATTATAGTCCTATAAATAATTAATTAAAACCTGTTCTGATTTATGAGCCATATCACATGTTATGACATTATTGAGAAATTACGCTTTGTGAATTAGGGCATATTACTGGGAAACTGCAGTGTCCTTTTGAGGACTACTTCATTGACCTTTAAATCTCCTTGCAAAATTGTGCATCACTTTAAATTTTCATTTTATCACACTGTTCACATTTTATTCTTTTAAACTGTCTTACACACATAAATCACTTTCCTTAGATTGAATATCTGCAATTTCCTCTAAGACAGGAACAATTTGATCAGATAGCTCATCTTATTTTTGCAAGGTTAAAATAAAGTAGATGCCTTAGAAATATATCTGAACTAATTTAAAGGATCTCATTTCTTGTGTGACCCAATCAAGGCCCTTCCATGCTATTAAAACCCCAAATTCCAGCACTTAACTTTTTTTTAAAATATGCATATTAGTTGCTGCTGCTCAGGCTTTCACAGTCAAATATGCTACTCCCTACTTGTGATTTTTTTTTTTATAATTCGGTGTTTTTCATTAAAACAAAGTGAAACAATCAAATCAAAGATATAGATTATACACACTGAAGCCAAAAAAATATATACTAGAAAGATTAAATAATCAGGTCATATTTGCATTGCAGCTGAGCAAGTAAATGGGGAACTAGAATACAAATTTGGATTCAGAAATTAGTCGACTTGAAACTAGCAACCATTTGGTGATAACATTATAATATTGGCCAGAATTAAGACTTTGTAAATCAGCCCATTCATCTGTAAAGTGGAAGAAAATAATAGTATAATATAGACTTTGTAGACCAAGCAATATCTGTTAGCACAATCAAAGAAATGCAATGCAGGGAGGATATACACTAGCATAACAAACGCTATTATTGGGAGCATATCTCTTAGAATATCAAGCCACAGGCTGGTTTGCAGGTATTGTCATTCATGAAGATTCACACAAAAATTTGTTGGAACAACACTATTAATACAGAGAGGAAACAAAGCAAATTAGTCTGTATATACTGGTAAATGAAATAATGCATATCATTAAATTATTCATGTTTCTTTTTAATTTTTATTTGTTTATTTACTTATTTACATATTTGAAAAGGTGCATTTACAGAGAGAAGGAGAGACAGAGAATAAGATCTTCCATCTACTGAATAACTCCCCAAATGTCCACAACAGCTGGAACTGAACCAATCTGAAGCCAGGAGCCTCTTCCGGGTATCCCACGAGGGTGCAGGATCCCAAATTTTGGGCCATCCTCCATTGCTTTCCCAGGCCACAAGCGGGAAGCTGGATGGAAAGTAGAGCAGCTGAAACATGAACAGACGCATATATATGACCTTGGCATATATAAGGCAAAGATTTAACCACTGAGCCATCACGCCAGGCACATTTACTCGTATTTCAAAGATAATACCACAATTAATTTAGGGGTTGTTTATAGTTAATGAAAGAGAAAGCATAAAAAGCTAAATATATGTAGATAAAGCTAATTTACAGGTTTTGATATCAAGACTCCAAACATGAGCCTCTGTGCTGGAGCTACTTCTGTTTCCTGCCAGAGTCTTCATTAACAAAGAACTGAACTTGGGAGACAGAGCAACAAATCAAACCCAGGCATGCCAAAGTGGGATAAGCATGCCTTAACAGCCAAGCTAAGGTTCAACCAAAACCTTTAGAAATATTGAAAGCATTATAAGAATTTCTGAAATGCTATTAACATAAAAAAGAAACCATCCTGATTAAATATTTAATGTGTATATGTAACTATCTTATTGCTCTTGTTTAAAATTGCCCTAATTAAACTCTAACAATGAAATTTCTTTTCATTAAAATTATATTAAAGAAATCTAAACAATTAACTGAATCCTTAGACATAAGAAAATTCTATGTGGAAATGACCCCCTCCACTATTGTACTGCTCAGAATTACTTTATAAATGTCATACCAATTGTAATATGTTCAAATTATTTAAAGACAAACTGGATACTAGAGTCAATTAATGTTTTTTCTATGAAGAAAAATATCAAGAATAATATTTAGAAATAAATTACAGTAAATATGATTTTTCTATCTGATCTGTAGCTTTACTATTAAAAAAATTATACTGTATGTGGCATGATAGTGTAAAATCCTTGCCTTGGATGTGCCAGGATCACTTATGGGCACCAATTTGTGTCCCAGCCGTTCCACTTCCCATCCAGCTCCTTGCTTGTGGCCTGGGAAAGCACTAGAGGACAACCCCAAGCTTTGGGACCACATGGGAGATAAGTAGCAGCCTCTTGGTTCCTGGTTTTGGGATTAGCTCAGCTCCTGCTGTTGCAGTAATTTGGGGAGTGTATCCTTGGAAAGACAATTGTTCTCTCTATATCTCCTTCTCTTTGTATATGTGAGTTTTCTACAAAAAATCATAAAAAAAATTGTTACAATAATTGTCCATAGATAAGGTAAAACATAAATAATACTTCTGAAGAATCAATTCTGAATAAATGATTTTGTTTGTAGTTAAAACTATTTCTGCTCCTTCATTGATGTTTGTGAGTAAAATCAAAACTGTCCGAGTTTGAAAGTTTCAAGCTCAAAGTAAATTTAGAATGACCTGTTTAATCTCCATTCTGAAACAAGATTTCACCAGATTCAACACTGAATGTAAGAATACTGGTATATCTTTTTGCTCAAGGAGGCTTTTGTAATTCCTCGTTTTATTTTTAATCATAACTAAATCATAACATAGATAGGATGTGAGGAAAATAAGACTCTGGCTCCAGAAATAAAATCCTGGATGTCTTCTTCTACTCATTTGCATCTATGACAATCCTGCCGCTTTAATTAGATTTGTAAGTTATCAAACATCATTAAGATAACAATGTTAATAGATGCTTAAACTCTATGTGTATATTATAAAACCATATAAAAAACATTAAAATTGTATTTATTATTTTATTTCTTTAAACTTCTAAAGATACTCATATTGGCACATAATTTAAGATTCCTTAGCATTTATTAAAATTATAAAATCTGAAACATATTCTGAGATAATTACACTTCTCCATATATAGCTCCTTCATTGCAATGTTTAAGTCTAATATTCTCTGCCTGTTTAAAAGGAACTTTGCAAAAGTAAGCTTAATTTCAAAAAATTGAGAACTACTCTAACTCAAAAATCTTAATGCAAATTGACTATTTTCTTTTTTGTTTAAGATTTATTTATTTTTATTGGGAGTCAGAATACAGAGAGGAGGAGAGACAGAGAGGATGATCTTCCATCCAATGATTCACTCCCCCAAGTGACCACAATAGCAGGTGCTATGTCGATTTGAAGACAGGAACCAGGAACTTCTTCCAGGTCTCCCACGCAGGTACAGTGTCCCAAGGCTTTGTATCATCCTCAACTGCCTCCCAACTGAATGGGAGGTGGAGCTGCCGGGATTAGAACCGGCGCCCATATCAGATCCCAGTGCATTCAAGGTGAGGACTTTAGCTGCTAGGACACCAAGTTGGGCCCTAAACTGACTAAATAAAGAAAATTTTGTGAAGTCCTGGCTATAAAAAATATTATTAGATTCTTTTCTAAATACAATGTATACATGTGAGTATGTATATTTAAGCATAATCAAACATTATGAACATTTTTTCTTTTTGTGTTTTATGAAATGGTAAATACTTGTTTAAAGAAAAACTATAAAAGAAACAAAATACATCAATGAAACAATGATAGCTAACCCAATACTAAATGTGAAAGGTTGAATGCAATCCCCAATTCATTTTCAGGTATATGAAGTGTATATATGAACTCAAGTATACTTTTCAGAATCCTCTGGAAGTTCTACATGTTATAGTAAGGTCAACATTAAAAGGTAGATCAAGAATTAAAGTCATCCATATTTACAAATGACATGATTAACTACACAGAAAATACTAAAGAATCTACAGTGAAAAGTCACAATAGTGTTTTTTTGAGTTTAGAAATTTGTAGAATATAATTTCAATTTCTCTTTCCCTTTGTCTTTCCCCTTCTTTTCATCTTCATCTTTCTCATTACAGTATGAACATTACACATCCGTTGGAATGTTCATAATAAAAATACTTAAAAGTCAACTCATAGCACAGCTGCAGAACATTTGAATGTGTCACAGATTTTCTGGTGGTAACTGATGCTGCCACTCTGGAAAACATCTTAGCAATTTTAGCAAATTAGATGTGTTCTTATTCAGGGACACAATCTCTTGATATTCACTCAAGTGATTGAAGCATTGCATCCGCTTAAAAGACAGCACACAAAGGTATATATTTCCAAACAACTGCACAGAACCAAAATGCTGAGAAGTATACTGAGAGATAGAAACTTTGGGGTATCAGTACAATAGACTACAGCTCAGCAGGAAAAAAATAATGAGCCATTGAGTTATACAGCTTGACAGGATCTCAAAATCACTGTGCTAATTGAAAGAAAACAGTGTCATTTACGGATTGTTTACTTACATAAGATATACCAGATATGACAATGATTTTTCACTTACATTGAATACTCCATAAATGCCAATAAAGGGAGAAATCATTGATAGACATTAAGAACATGTAGAACAAAAAATGTGCGTAGGTGCTTTTCTAGTTTCTTGACATAAGCATTGATTGAAATGAACTTTACTCTTAGCACCGCCTTCATTGTGTCCCATAAATTTTAATATGTTGTGTCAATGCCTTCATTTGTTTTAAGAATTTTTTTTTAATTTCCCCTTTGATTTCCTCTCTAACCCACTGCTCATTTAGTAACATAATATTCAGTCTCCATGAGTTTACAAGTCTTCCTTGGTGTTTTGACTTCTTGGACTCTAGCTTCACTCCTTTGTGGTCTGAGAAGATGCATGGTATGATTTCGACTTTTTAAAATTTGCTGAGGCTTGTTTTGTGGGCCTATAACATGGTCAATTCTGGAGAAGATTCCATGTACTGATTTAAAAAAGTGTATTCCCTGTCCGTAGGATGAAAAGTTCGATAGATGTCAGCTAAGTCCATTTGCTCACTTGCATGAGATCTGCTGTTTCTTTGCTGAGATTCTGGTTATTTGATCAAAGAATCATCAGAAACAATTACAAGCAACTATATGTGAACAAATCAGAATACCTAGAGGAAATGGATCGATTTTTGGACACATACATACATACTGAAATTGAATCAAGAAGTAATTAGCAATCTAAATAGACCAATAACATGCATGTAGGTTGAATCAGTAATGAAAGCCCTCCCAAGAAAAGTCCTGGACCAGACGACTTCACTGCTGAATTCTACCAAACGGTTCCAGAGGAACTTACCCCAACCCTACACAAGCTTTCCAAACAATAGAAAAAGAGGCAATCCTTCCAAACTCTTTCTATGAAGCTAATATCACCTTAATACCAAAGCCAGATAGGGAAATGGTAATTTCCACAGAGCCCTCAAAGGCTAGTTTCCCAGTAGAGTACTTGTTTCTCTTGGATGGATCCATTATTACCACAAGAATAGAAAGTGTGAATTAATGTTTCAGGTGGGAAGCCATATTTAATACCTAAAATCCCATGCTGGAGTTTAAATCCTAGCTGTTCTTTCAGTTTGAGCTTTCTGAAAATGCACACCCTGAGAAGAAACAAGCTATGAATCTAGTGCTTGGTTTCCTGCCATCCACATGGGTGTCTCTTCTGAGGTCCATAGTCCTGATTTCAGACTGAACCAATTCAGTTATTTCAGGCACATGAAAACAATACATAGAAACCAGTACATAGAAACACAGATGTCTATTTCTCTCTTCCTCTCTGCATTTCTTCTTTTGAAATAAAAATGCAATAAATCTAAAAACGAATGGAAAAAAATTGTGTAGGTAAAGAAATTGTATTGTGTCTGGTCTGTATACAAAAAATTCAATCTTCTTCTTTATTCTTGCTGTTCACTTGCGTTAAATTCTAGAAAGACTTTCTAAGAGCATTATATTAAACTAATTTCTATTTATAAGCAGTTCACAATTTTATTATCTATAAGTACGTACAACTATCAGTATGAATATTTGCTCTCAGCATACTTCATTGATTTAAAATATTGACTTCATCTTAATTCTGTTACTAAAAAATGTTTACCATGGATGTTTTGTTGATACAGTCTAATCATTTCTTGATTTCTCAAAATGGAATGATCTTGAGTATAATTTCAGGGAAAAGATGAATATTGAATCACAAATTCTATAAACATTTTGGGAGTGGTTATTTGGTATGCTGTTTATAACATCGCTTCAGTCATCAGCATCCCATGTCAGAATGGCTAGATTATAGTCTAGCTCCATTTTCATCTTCCTGATACTGCACGCAGTAGAAACAGTGGGTGATGGCATTAGTACCTGGGTTCCTGTAACAGATATGGTAGACCTATTTGAGACACCTGCCTTTTACATCAGTCTGTCCCAGTCCAGATTTCTCTGGACATTTGGGAAATAAACCAGTGGGTGGAAGTTATTTCTCCCCTTGTTGCTATCTCTCTAGCATTGAAATAAATGACAACAATGCACATTTTTTTGTATATTACAAACACTAATGCAAGAGTAAAATTATTAATATATGCTCATTTACAAAGTATTTTCTATACAAACACCAGTACTATAGTTATAAAATATTATAAAATATAGTTATAAAATATTCATATTTAATACATGCTCTTATTGATTTTCTTTACATACAAACTGTATATATATATGATAATTCTCAACATTTAAGAGGATTTTAAATACTTTAACATTTTCTAAAAAATGTGCTTTTACTGTAAAAAAGAAAAAAAGTAAATATTAGAACTGGTAGCTCCAGTCTTCTCAAAAATGTGATTTCTTTAAAAAAAAAATTCTCTTGATTAAACCACAAGTGGTTTAATCAGCAAATTATTCAGTGAAGTGGCTTCTCATGCAAAACACATTAAATTTACTATTTTCTTCAAATTAACTACTTCTTTAACAGGTTCAAGTTTAGAAATGGCATTTATGAAAGGAAACTCAGCCCTTGGAGTTCTGTAGCTCGCATGTTTTTGCTCGGGCTTTCTAGACTGACAAGGGCTACACCTTCCCTTTATGCTTAACACTCTAGATGGATCTATCTGTCGTCTCTTTTAATTTAAACAGGCAACATTGAGAATTCTTAACAATACCTCCGACCCTTGAGAAACAGGATATATAGCAGCCCATTAATTAGTTGCTGGAAGTGAAGGGTTATGGCACACAGAATATCACGCCTCTCTGCTCCGTTGCACAGCACACCCATGCCACATTGTCCATTTATATTTCTGATGACTACCAAAGAGCCAATACCCTTGAGAAACATCATAGCTTAGCAAGTTTGATTGATGTACATTAGGCAGTCAATGACTTGTTCTATCTGGAGTATTTTCCTTTCTGCATGAAGCAAGGATGGTCAAAATATGTATCAGAGCTCAAATCAAATTAAAGCCCAGAAGAATTCATTGCCTTGCTGCTTTTTGTTTCATACATAAATTTACATAAAATCAAGTTACTTCAGATTTCATATCTGTATCAATTTTCCTTTATTCTAGACATTCTCAAATGAAAACAGCTTCATAGAAAGCTGTGTTAATTGTTTCAGGGCAGAAACCCAATCAACTTGGCTACTTCATAATTTAAGTTCATGAAGCCTATTGTTCTTTGTGAACATTTTCTCTAGTTATAAATTTATAAATTATTAACCTGCTTTGTGACTAAAAGAAGCAGGAACAAAGAGTGTTTCAAGAAGCAGCAAAATGACAACTTGAAGACCTGACCTTTTCTCTAATATTTTTAGTGATAATTTGACCTTCATTGAAAGGAATTTTGCTTTCACAGAATCCTTCCATAACATTAACATTTCCAAGACAGTGAGACTCTTGAGAGCCATATTTTCTACCTTTTGTTATCATACAATTAAGCAGTGACTCTTCAAAAATTCAGTATTTAAGCAAATGATAATCACTGTATTGCAAATAAAGTAAAGTTGAGGATACCAAGTTTTCCACAGTCCATTTAAGGATAGCAAGTTTAATTCAATTTGCTTTCTACAAGATGAAAATTAAAAGGAAAGATGGTTTTAGGAAAAACTGAATGCCACTCCTGGAGTATAATACTTATGATTTCCTAATCTATAACTCTTAGACCTAGTAATTAAGTCATCACTTTGGGTGACTACATCCCACATCGGCGTGCCTTGAGTGGATATCCAGCTCTGGTCTCTGATTCTGGCTTTCTGCTAACATAAGCCCGTAGCCTGCAGACAGCAATGACGGCTCAAGAGATAGGGTCTGTGTCACCCATGTAGGAGGTTCAGATTGAGGTCCTGCCTTTTGACTGTGGCCAAAGTCCTGAAATTTTGTGAGTATTCTGAAGGAGAAACAATGTCTAAGGGTCCTCTTTCTTTATCTTTGTGTAGTTTCTCAAATAAAGGGATAAATACTTTAAAAGTTCTTCCAAAGCAAATAGATGCACAGAGAAGTATAGTTTTTGCAGTATTTCATACCATTCCAAGTTGTGTGGATGTTTAAATGAACCCTTGTTGTGGGTTGTGTTGTATTAAAAATTCCCTATTTTTGTTTATTGTCTGCTTTCTGTTCCTTTTATTTAAATAATATAAACAGATTATTTTTGTATTCAGAATCATTGTAAAATATTGTTAAAATATTCATATATGTGCCACCTGCTACTGCTCTATTTTCTCTTTTGTAACAATTCCTTACTACATTACAGTAGTTAAGTTTCAGCTGTCCACTAGCATGGTAAAGCAGTTCTTTACTGCAGATACATTAGTGAAGTATTTTCTTTTCTTTATAAGAGTAACACACTCAGAACTGTTCCAATGTTTGGAGACTCCTTCACACTGGTTTCTGACTACACAGAAGCATGTCTTTTCTGATGAAACACAACCTAAGGGAACTAATTCACTCTTTTCATTATTATTCAAAAGGGTTAGTCTTACGCACAGCCAACTCATTATGCATTTCATTCCATTCTGTCCTTCAGTTGAACTGAATAAAAGATGTTAAGAAGATTCTTAGAGTAGAATAAGTTACCTCAACAAGGAAATGGAATTCAGCTCACACTTTACTATAAACTCTGAAAGACTGTAGAGCATCCTAATTTCAATCCATTAGAAATAATATTTTTTCAGATATGCTAAGAGATTTGTTATGTATTATAATACCTGTACCAAATTTTGCATAGATGGGTAATGCCAGTATCCCATTTAATGGAGGATAGGATAGGAAAGAGAAAGAAAAAGTCAAACAAAATAAACAAAGAAAATCTTGTATTACTTTTTTATTCAATTTAGTAGGGACTACTTGTTGCTGAAAATTATGATATTTTAAAGCTTTATTTGTTTCATTTGAAAGATGAAGTTGCAGAGAGAAAAAGAGAGAGAAAACATACTGATTCACAGCCCAAATGGCCACATGGCTCTGGGCTAGAATGGGGCCAGGCCAAAGCTAAGCACCAACAGGTTCATCCAGGTCTCCAGCCTTGGTGGAAGGTATTCAAGCACTTCGATCATTGTCCAGAACTGTTCCACGCACATGCTGATGGAGCTGTACAAGGAGCATAACAGCCTGGATTCAAACTGGTGTTCACATGGGAGGGCCATGCTGTGGGAAGCTGCTCAAATGACTAGACTTCAATTAAAGGATCAAATTGTTATTCTGGAATATATATGCTTCTTTTCTCACTGGCTGTCTATGTGATATGAAAATTAAATAACAGATCACTCTGGACTCTGCCTTATAAAACACTGTGTCTTTCTTTTTCCCTAAGCTAAGACTCTCTCTGAACCCATTTCTATATTTGATTTGTCTTTAGAGAAGTTGGGTTTACTTTTGCGCTTTACTTCCTGATTGAATGGAACATGTCTGAGTTATCAAACAGAAGGCAGGAAAAACAATTAGCTCAACAAACTATCTACTTCATGAAGATCATTGTCTATAAACAGTTACAGTGAAAATAATATTTGTTATGTTTTTGCCGCATGCCAATACTGTTTAAAAGTCTATGGTATGTATTAAATTCCTACACCACTCATACAAAAGGTATCCAATACAATGCCTTTTATGGATCACTGGTGGTGAGGAAGCAGGAGTCAACTTCAGAAAGCCACAAAACAATGAAGCATCAGACTTCGACCATTCTGTTTAAACAATATATTATTGTTAAAGCCTCTGCTAAACATGATTGCAGTTACATGATTTGAATCAGACACACTTACAAACTGAAATTAGAAACAATAAAACCAAATAGCTAAAAATCTTTTCCCATTTATGTCCATTCAAATGTTGCATTTTTTGATGAGACAGAAAACTGGAAATTTCACAGGGTTCAGCACTGCGGCATAGTAGATAAGGCTTCAGCATGCAATGTTAGCACCCTATCATATGGGTTCTTTATCATTGTCCAACCAGCTCCACTTGCAATGCAGCTCCCGGCTAATGGCCTAATCAAATAGCAGATTATACGCCACTTGTTTGAGTGGGAGACTTGGAAGAAACTCCTGGGTTCTAGCTTTGGCCTGGCCCACTCCTAGCCGTTACAGCTTCCTGGGAAGTAAACCAGCAGATGAAATAACTTTCTTCTCTTTCTCAGTGTCTCCTTCTTTCTCTGTAATCCTAGCTCCAAAATAAACAAAGAAATCTTAGAGAGGGAGAAAAGGCAAAAAGGAAGGAAAGCAAATAAACAACAGGAAAAATTGGAAGGGTTGAGAAAAGGAATGAGGGAAGAAAGGAAACTGTATTAAAAAATTGTTTTGACTCCCCACCCTTTGCTGAAGTACCTAGTACCCTGGTCATTGACATTATAAAAAGTTGACAACAACACAGCGTGTGGCGGCCAACTTGAGCACCCATGTGGAGGGTGGTGGGCTTCTAGGGGCCTGGGGGGGTGGGCTTTCAGGGGGCCTAGGAGATAGAGCCAGCGGGGGAGGGGGAGGCTTGCAGGGATCAGAGCAAGCCTGGGGATTTCTCCATTTGCTTGCTCCCAGGCACATGGGAGGAGGGGGAGGGGATAGCACAAGGTTATCATGTTGGCCTGGTGAACTAGTGGATCGGGCTTAGGAACTTTTTCTTTCTTCTTTTTAAAATTATTATTATTATTTTATGATACAGTTCATAGGCCCTGGGACTTCCCTTACCCTGTCTGAAAGTCCTCGTTCCTCCCCTGCTGAGTTCACCTACATTATTACTATGTCATGTCTCCATCATTGAGGGCATAAACAATGGCAGAGTCCAGCATCCTATTGTTAAGATACAGTTAAGGGTTTCATTGGGAGTCCATGTTTGCCTGGAAGTAGAGACACATACTGCATTTTATCCTCACATCTGGATATGGGCTCAGGAACTTTGAATGGGTCTGCACCTTGTGTATATGGAGAGATAAGACCCCAGGCCAGCGCATGTGCCAGGAGCTTTGGACCCTAGTGGGCAGGCAGAGTTCCAGGCCACCATTCCATCCCACCAGAAGACTGGGCTTCAAGGGGTGCCGCTTTAGGCTGCCTGGTGCAACCAGCTGAGGCAGCACACTCATGGGGGCCGGAGAATACAGGATTCCAGAAGGCCTGCAAGTCTAGGATTACATCTAGGCAAGTGGAGCAAGTTTGGAGATTTCCCCATGTACTTGGTCTCAGGCAAGTCAGGAGAGGGGGAGGGGAGAATCCTAGCTTAGCATGCTGGCTTGGTGTGTTGGTGGACCAGGCTTAGGAACTATGAATGGGTCTGGATCTTGGGGTGAGGTCCCAGGCCAGCACACATTCTAGGAGCTTGAGACCCCAGTGAGTGGACAGAGCTCTAGACCAGTACGCCTTCACTGGACTCTGGAAGGCTGGGCTGGGGAACCCATGCACTCCAGGGCACAGGAACTCTGGATTGATCAGGAGAAGGGGCAAAGGGATGTGCAAGGACCACAGAGGTAGCATGTTGCAGGTAAGGAATGACTTCTGAGGGACTTCCATCAACAGGGCCACTGTAGGTAAGAGAGGGGGCTGATACTGAGAAGTTTGGAAGGGAGAAACTGGAGGAACCAAACCATGTGGGAGACCTGATCTGGACTAGTTAACACAGATCAGTACTGACCACCACTCACCAGTGTACACTAAATCTAGGGTTAGGGGCCTACCCTGATCAAGTAGATCACAGTACCTGCCAGTGAAAGTCAAAACATGGGGAGGATACTGTTTGGTTGGATCATGATGCTGACCAGCATATCAGAGAATTATGTCTGGGGAGGATATATGGGCTCACCCCTGTGGAACTGTAATTTTTCTGGTTTGCATAAGAGTTGGGGGTGGTAACAGACTGAGCTAGGCATGACCAAGTGAACCCTCCAACACTCATGGGAGCTGGGGTTGGAAACAGGCTGGGCTGCTCCAGGCTGTAGCACACATCAGTGTACCCAAGAAAGGCTGTGGGGCAAACAAGGCCACAGCATCAAGCAGTTCATACAAAGGCCATGAGAAGGGAAAGAATACACAGGATAGGGGCTCAGCATCTGCTACCACATGTGAAATCTGGATCTGAAAGTGGGACTGGTGGCGGGAACTTGGAAAATTCCCCTGGTGGGACAAAGCTCCTGCTAGAGAGCATGTGATTCTGGCCTGGGTGCTGGTCAGGCCAGTCAAGGTAGCTCCACCCGTTGGCAAGTGTGTGGGTTGGATGTGCAGCCAGATGAACCAGGAAGGACCAGGCCAACCATAGCCCACTGGCATTTGCAGGAGACAACGTGGAGTGCACGTCATGCTGGCTAGGCTTTCATACATACCTATTTCCATGAGCCAGGAATAGGAACAAACTGGGCAGGGCTAGGTTGGGATTGAGGATGGGCTGGGTCAGGCCAGGTTGCAGCACCTGTTGGCAAAGGTCAAGACGAGGAATGACTTATGCCGACCTGGGTCAGAGCAATCAAGCTCTGTGGCTGGAAATAGGTCTGGTTGACGAGCTAAGTGGACACACCAGCTGGGTTGCGGTTCACACTGGTGAGCACATAAGCCAGAATGGGGGAAACAATCTGGGCTAGACATGACTTCCATATCCCTTGGCATGGGTATGATCTGATTCTGGGGTGTGCCAGGCCAGGCAAGACTGAAGAACCCCACTGTGCTCTTGAGAGCCAGGCTGGGTGTGTAAGGGGCTGGGCTAGGTCTCTGCCCACACTGAACCACAGGAGAGCTGTGGGAGACTGGGTAGGGCTTTTCCCTTTGTTTCTCCTCTGACCCCAAATACAGGGAAAAAAAAATATGATATTAGTGTGGAAACCAATGGTGTTACACACTTTCCTGTAGCTCTTGACCCTTTGTACCCTAATCAACTAAGTAAGATTATTGAAAGAAAGAAAGAAAGAAAGAAAGAAAGAAAGAAAGAAAGAAAGAAAGAAAGAAAGAAAGAATTAAGCCAAATCAATAATCATATCTTATAAGACTGTGTGTTGCATTCTGAATCAGAGACCTTTGTCCATCAGTAATATGAAACTGATCTTCATCATAAGAGATACAGTACCAGCTGACAATTAATATACAAATGCTAATAAAGAGTATTGCCCATATCTGAGATTCACATACCCATATTTTGCTTACTTTCTCCAATTTTTGAGATAATGAATGTTAAATTTGAATTGTAGTCAAAGAGTTTCAGATCGAACATTAAGGATATATGTATTGGTTAAAAGGTGAGAATTTACCCTTTATAATGAAACTTCCAAAAATAATTATGTTAGTACGTTTTTGCATACTTGCAATTAAAAGAATCATGTGGGTGTGCTTTTATCAACTGCCTACCCAAGGAAGTCCCAAATAAGGATTTGTAAACAATAGTTTACAACAATTAAAAATTTAGGAAAACATATGCCTTACATATTGTATTATATTCATGATCTAGGAATTACTTTAGCCTAACTATCCAGAGCCTTGCACACAGCAATAAACAAATACTATAATGTGTTCTCTTTGACCAAGCACATGTTAATAAAAAGAAGATAGCATTGCTGGAAGTAGTTTCAGAGATTGTGATCACTTACACAATTCAGACTTTTTATGTTTCTCTGATGTGTATCTACACTTGCATAACTACGTCTAAAGCAGGATACTCCCACCATGAATAGACTTATTTCAGCACTTGTTTTCATGTTGCTTGGTCAAGGCAATGAAGCAGTAAAAACAGCAGTGGCAAGGAGAGCATTTAAAAGGGAAATCATGCATTGGATTTCAATTGCTCTGCCATTAAATTGGGAAAATAGTCAATACTGGTGCCCTGGGAGGAAAATATGAGGCATGGGTGGAAATGTGAATTAGGCCAGTTTTCCAGCCAACCAGAGATTTGGTGGTACAACTCCCACCATCTTCATATCACACAGTATCTACAAGTGGTTTCTAAAGTGTTTTGCTCTTTAGCCGGGATTTCAGACAGTTTTTCAAAATCTCTCAGATCTTCATAATCTTTGTGTAAACATCATTATCCATTTTGACTTTATGAAAGGACATCTGCCTTCTTGGTACATGAAAGAAATGAAAACATTTAAAATTCTTACCTAAAGACAATAATTGCTACCTGCAATGTGTCTACCTATTTGTGAGTCATTTCATGTGTTTGCCAGACAACATAAAAAAGACATTTAATGATATGTAGGAAGCTTACACATATGATTCTCCTGTCTATATAATTAACAAAAAACTTAGAATATTAATATAGATTGCTTTTTAATTTTTTAATTTAAATTTTTGTTAGAAGTTAGATTTACCTGCACTTTATATTATTGAATAATGTGGTACACTTGTAACTGTAATTGCAGATGTTTATTGAACTGGAAATGCATATCATTACTATTTACATTTGCTTTAATGCTTTCCATTACATACTATGTAGACTTAAAAAAAAAAAAAAAGGAAGAAACAGATGGTTAGCCAAAAAAGCCGATCAACCAAACAACTACAGGATTCCACAAGTAAATGTATGATAACTAGTATTTGGCAAGAACAAACATTAAATCCATAATTAATAGTACAAACTTTACAATTAAATCCTGATTTGAATTTTGTGCAAGTTTTATCTGTTTTATGATCAATTTATTTAATGACTTGTTTGAAACGTATGAAATATTAGGAACTTTGCAACATTGCTGAAGAGCATAAAGAGTTTTATTACATATTGTGGAACACATTGTGTAGCAGAAGTTCAGGAAGCAAAAAGAGGAAACAAATAACAAGGACAGTGTGAGATATAGTCAGTGTAACGGAGTCCTTTTTCAGATACATGCAAAATAATGCAATCAGAAGCCACATTTAGGATAGTAAGTGACAGTCTAAGTAAAGAAATCAGGTTTTTGCGAAACATTGATGAATGAGGATGAGTAGGACATACAGAAATATGGAAGAATTTTCACTAGACACAGAACTCTCAGACACAGCTGTTGAAAATTGAGTAAATTGAAGTTTATTGCAGAAGGACTTCCTGAATTTAAATGTTCTGCATTCAGTGCAGCAGCAGATTCCTTTCTACGCAGACTGAAGAAATGGTCACACAGTTTCACTAACAGTGACAGCTAGAAAGAGTTCAATTCTTAAACATCCAGACTAAATTAAAACACTTAGAAATCCATGGAGTTAATTATAAAAAGAAAAATAGGATGTGATACTAGTATTAATTAAAGTGCGGACATATTACGCAAGCAGTTTTAGAATCAATGAAGAAGTGTTGTTGGTAGAAGTGAAGGGAGGCATAAGAAATACAGTCATAAACCTGGTATGATGCTTGGAGCAAGATCTCCTGAGACCCTGAAAAAATTTTTTTATGATCAACTTTGTTTATTTGTCCTGAATGCATGTATAGCTACAGACATATTAAGTGAAACTCATCAGTACACCGATTTATATGGAGGCAGAAAGAGGGATACCTCAAAAGTAAAAGCATACCAATCTTCAGCCCCACCAGCAGTGGAGTAGGGTTCCCTTTTTCCCACAACCTTGTCAGCAAGTGTTGTTGGTGTTTTTTTATGTGGGCCAGTCTTACTGGCATCAGGTGGTACCTCATTGATGTTTTAATTTGGATTTCCCTTATTGCCAGGGAACTTGAGCATTTTTTCATATGTTTATTTGCCATTTGAGTTTGTTCTTTTGTAAAATGTCTGCCCATTTCCCATGCCCATTTCTTGAGTGGCTTGTTTATTTTGACATTTTGGTTGTTTTGTAGCTCTTTGTATATTCTGGAGATTAGCCCTCTATCACCTATGTAGTGCATGAAGATCTTCTCCCATTCTGTGGGTTGCTTTTTTACTTTGTTGATTGTTTCCTTCGCTGTACAGAAGCTTCTTAGTTTGATGAGGTCCCAATTGTTTATTCTGGTCTTGATTGCTATTGCTTTTGATGTCCTTTTTAGGAAGTAGGAACCTACCCCTAGATCTTGCAGAGTGTTTCCTACATTTTCTTTCAAAAGTTTGAAGGTTTCTGGATGTAGGTTTAGATCTTTTATCCATTTAGATTTGATCTTAGTGTATGGTGAGAGATGTACAGCCTCTATGGAAATCAGTATGCAGAATATGCAAACAACTCAAAATCAACATACCGTATGATCCAGCAATAGCACTCCTAGGAATATATCCAAAACACTTGCTTTATGAGAAACCAACATGCACCCCTATGTTCATAGCAGCACAATCAGTAATTGCAAAAACATGGAAGCAACCAAAATGCCCATCAGCAGAGGATTGGATAAGAAAGCTATGGTTCATATACTCCATGGAATACTACTCAGCTATTAAAAAAAACAAAATGCAGTTCTATGTGGCCAAATGGGCCAAACTGGAAACCATAATGCTAAGGGAAATGAACCAATCCCGAAAGGTTAGATACCACATGTTTGCGTTAATTTAAGAGGATATGATGTTATGTGAAACATGTTATTTTATGTATGTTATGTTTTATGTTGTGTATAAACTAAAACTGAAATGTCAATGAGGTGACCACAGAATGTGGTTAAGAAATCGCATTTGTTTCTAACATATTGGTTACTCAATACTATATCAATTAATTCCACAACAAAGTTAATTGTTGCTGATGGTATGTTGGAGGTTTTAATTGATCGGGATGATACTCTGCTGGCTCTGCCCTCAGACCAGACAGGGTCTCCATAAGAAGCCATTGAACTTGACTGGACTATAAGATGCTGGACTCTATGTTTGGTATATGCTTGCAAAGAGGGAATCTCAACTGAACTTGAACTGTGGTTATGCAACAAGGTGGAGTAATCTGCCATGGGGGGAGGGTTTAAGGAGGGGTGGGGGGAATTCCCAGTACCTATGAAACTGTGTCACATAATACAATGTAATTGATGAATAAAAAATTAAAAAAATAAAAGCATAGCATAGCACTTTCCAATATCTTCAACTTACTAGCTTGAGATTTTAGAAAGCTACTTAATCTTTCAGAACCCCTGAGTCTTCACTGCTAAAATGATATCTCCCATACATATTTGTAAGGGCATCAAACATTAAAAAAATTTGTATTGTGCTTAATGAAAAGTCAATGATAGGTCAGGAACATAATGCAATATTTGTATGACATCAATGATGAGTGACACAAAGTTTTTTAATTTCATGAACATTCTGAGATAATTGCAAAATTCAATTATGTGTATAAATGATTTCTTTGTTATTTAAGTAACTTAATATTTAAGGATTTAAGGTTGCAATGTTAAGCTCCAACGGGAGATGGATGGAACATAGAAAAAGTGGGAATCATGGATGTGGTTACTGACAGGGGTTTGGATGTAGAAGGGGACCGACTGAGGCATGTACAATTTGCAAATGCAGTATGTCCTCTTTCTCTGCAGATTTCATGAGATCTGCAAATTTTGTCTGAAAAAAAAATTTTTCATAATATGAGAACATTCTGCCTAGGTTTTGCCCTGATTTGTGGTAACTCGCAGTAGGAAAATGTTATGAATGTCAGCTAAATTAATGTTTTGATGTTTGAATATTTTCTGTAGCTCTTGCATATACTCTAGAGGAGCAGTAATTTTTCTTTGATGTCTATTGAGGTCTTTGTTTAATAGAATGTGATGCTTGTCATTATAAATAATCCTCGCTTGGTTCCAACTTTGGGTCCCCATCCTCTCTTGCAGTGACCATCAGGGTCGCTCCAGAAACCCCTCAGAACATACAAACAAAACTCTAGAATAGATAGAGAACAACAAGGAAAGCTTGGAATCAGACAGGAAATGGTCAGCGTTGATACACTTATACCTTACTAGGTGGGACACAAAGATTGGTTACTCCTCACTAGGGTATTGAAGATTTCTCTGCACACCCCTCCTAAAACTGTTCTGCATCTCAATTGTTGACATATGTCTTGTTAGAGTTATAAGCCAGTCTAGACTACCCGAAAAAAAAAAAAGCCAAGTTCAGCAAAATTATGCTTTAACACTATATAATGCTAAATACTATAATGTAAAGAGACACAAGACAGCTGAATAGTAATCTATAGCCATTTTAAGGTGTATAGAACCCGGTCGTGTATAAACTAAAATTGAAAAGTCAACGAAGGAGTCACAGGATGTGGTTAAGATCTTGCATTCTTTTTTTCAACATGTTGGTTACTCGATACTATGTCAATTAATTCCATAACATTATAAATTATTGCTGATGTTATGTCAGGGCTTTTAATTGATAAGGATGATACTCTGCCGGCTCTACCTTCAGACCAGAGATGGTCTCCCCAACAAGCCGTTGAATTTGTCTGGACTATAAGATGCTGGTCTCTATGTTTGTTATGTGCTCGCAATGAAAGAATCTCAACTGATCTTGAACTGTGGTTATGCAGCAAGGTGGAGGAATCCACCATGGGGGGAGGTTTAGGGAGGGGTTGGGGGAATCCCAGTACCTATGAAACTGTGTCACATAATGCAGTGTAATCAATTAAAAAAAATTAAAATTGAAAAAAGAAAAGAATATTTAAAGGGTGTCCATGTCAAAATTAAAGAAAAGCATAGAAAAAAGGGGCTGAAAAATTAGGAATTAGGGTGGTAGTGAGGGTATAGTGGAATGTATTATTATGATTTTAAAATTTTCTATAGTGCCCAGTGCAGAAGCCTAGTAGCTAGTTGCCCTTGCACATTTCAGGATCTTATTTGGGTACCTGTTCTAATCCTAGCAGACCCCCTTCCCATCTAACTCCTGGATTGTGGCCTAGCAAAGCAGTAGAGTACAGCCCAAAGCCTTCAGACCCTACACCCATGCAGGAGAACTGGAAGAGTCTCCTGGCTCCTGGCTTCGAATCAGCGCAGCTCCAGCCACTGAGGCCTCTTACGGAGTGAATCAGTGGATGGAAGATCTTCCTGTCTGATTCTCCTCCTCTCTGTATATCTCACTTTCTAAAAACAATGAAATAAATCTAAAAAACAAAATTACATATGAAGGACAAAGTATCAAAAATGAAAGAAAGACATAGGAAAGAGGGAATGCAGTTTGAGGGAGGGAGTAAGTATGAAACTCTTGGCCTTCTTAAAATTATATTTGTGAAATATAGAAAATTTATGTTCTTTATGCCATTAAAAACGAAGACAAAATAGAAGTTGAGACAATGTAAATATTTTTCAGTTGTATGTATTAAGCTAATCAATGAGAATCATTATCCTAAAGTTATATTATTCTTGGGGCCAATGAGAATAGGAGGTCCAAAAAAACAAAATGCAACTTCAGCTCATTTCTTTGTGATTACTATACAGTTATACTGTGTTAATTAAATAAAATATTTTCCTTCATATTATTATGCCTGTAGGAAATAGAATGTTTCAGAAAACTCAATCTATGAGTAGAAAGACATGTCAGAGCAGACAGTGAGGTTGTTTCTAATCTTTTTCTGTATTAGGAGAATGAAGGATATGTTTGTCGACAGAGGCATAATCTTTGATAACACTTTTCAAGGGCCTATAGAGTTGACAACAATTCCAGTTCACATAACATAGGGAACCTGTTTCCTCTTCTATTTACTTGAAATCTTGATTAGATTTTTAAGGTGTAGATTGTCAGTTACTCAATGTTAATACTGTGTATATTTTAACCAGTATGTTTATCACACTAATACCATTAGCTGAAAATCTTCCCACCAAATTCTTTGTTTGTTTGTTTGTTTGTTTGAGATTTATTTAATTTTATTGTAAAAGCAGATTTACAAAGGGAAAGAGAAACGGAAAGATTTTTCATCTGCTTGTTCACTCGCCGAGTGGTCACAACAGATGGAGCTGAGCTGATCCGAATCTATGAGGCAGGAGTCAGGGGCTTCTTCCAGGTCCCGCAAAAGGATTCAGGGACCCAAGGCTTTGGGTCATCCTCAATTTCCTTTCCCAGAAGTTGGGACAGTTGGGAAGTGGGACAGCCGGGACACAAACTGGTGCCCATATAGGATCTTGGTGAATGTAAGGTGAGGACTTTAGCCACAAGCTTACCATGCTGGTCTTCTCAAAGGCTCATTTGATTCCCTAGACAAATTCTTATTTACTGGCTTTTGTTTTTCAATTGTTTGTTTTAATCTACATGTGATTTAGAATCGGAGCAAGAGGAAATCCCTCTAACTCAGAGGATTTATCAGTGGCATGCAAAGATGGCTCAACACGTGGTAATCATATTAAGAATTAAAAAGACAGTCTTAATAGATGCAGATAAAACATGTGTAAAATTAAACATCTTTGATGTTAAAAATTCTGAGACATTTGGTTATCGAAGAAATCTTCTTCAACATAATCAAAGTAATATATGACTAACCTATAGCCAAAATTGAGGCCCCTTCTCTAATATGAAGAAATACACAAGGATGTGTAATAATATAATTTCTTTTCATTATAGTTTAGAAATTTTAGCCAGAAACTTTAGATCCGGAAAAAAAAAAATAATCAAAGGGTCTAAACCTAAACTAGGAAGGAAGAAGTCAAACTATGCTTTTTTGTAGATGTTTTCTCTACAGGGGGAACCAAAAATTATAAGTTGTAAAAACTCATCTAAGAATTTTAGAAGCTATTGAATTAACACAAAAGAACCATTACCCTTTGTATTCACCCACAATTCTATGGCTATGACAGAGCTTATATGATCACTCTCATTCACAATAGGTACAAACATTTTAATAATTTCAGACAAATTTAAACAAGCAGAACATGAAACCACTCTAAAACGAAATTTGTGAAACATTAACAAAAGAAATAAAAGTGGGCAGATAAATGAAAGAATTTTCCATGTTCAAGGATTAGAACAATTACTATCATTAAAATCTTTATATTATCCCCCAGAATTAACACATTCAGTGTTGTCTCTGTCAAAATGCCAGTGATATGTTTCTCAGATTCAGTAAAATGAAGCTAAAATTCATATAGAAGTAAAAGAGACCCAAAATTGCTATAACTTTCCTTATACAACATCTGCAAATTCAGTAACCTCACATTACCAGATTTTAGGATATAACAACAGTAATCCAATCATCCTAATATTGGCACAGAAGTGGAATCCCATATATTAACCTGTATGTTTACAACCAAATCACCTTTTATAAATGAGCTATCCTCAGCTCCTGGTGAGAAGACAGGGGCTTCCAAAAATGGTGCTGAATAAATCAGATCTCCAAATACAGGAGTATAAAACAAGATTTCTACCATATTCCTTTTTTTTTTTAATTTATTCATTTTATTACAGCCAGATATACACAGAGGAGGAGAGACAGAGAGGAAGATCTTCTGTCCGATGATTCACTCCCCAAGTGAGCCGCAACGGGCCTATGCGTGCCGATCTGATGCCGGGAACCTGGAACCTCTTCCGGGTCTCCCACGCAGGTGCAGGGTCCCAATGCATTGGGCCGTCCTCGGCTGCTTTCCCAGGCCACAAGCAGGGAGCTGGATGGGAAGTGGAGCTGCCGGGATTAGAACCGGCACCCATATGGGATCCCGGGGCTTTCAAGGCGAGGACTTTAGGTGCTAGGCCATGCTGCCGGGCCCTACCATATTCCTTTTTACCAAAAACAAGTAAAATAGTACCTGGAATCTAAATCTACATCCTAGTACGATCAAATTGAGAAGGAAAATATTAGGGGAATTACACAAGACATTGGTGTATGTAAACACTTCTTCCTATGCACAGGTAATGCAAGAAAAAAAAAAAGAGAGAGATTACAGCAAGTGAAAAAGATGCTGCACAGCAAAGGAAATGTTCACCAAGGGTAAGAGATAATCAAACATATAAAGGAAAATAGTTGCAAAGTTATGATTAATGTCCAAGATTGCTTTGACAAAGGAGACGATAGACTGGCAGCTCAGCAGAAGTAAGGATTCCCACTGTAGTTTGCACAAAAGGACTTGACAAAACCCCAAACTAACAGGAATTTTTTTTCTCTCTTTTTTTTTTCATTAATTACATTGTATTATGTGACACAGTTTCATAGGTACTGGGATTCTCCCCATCCCTCCCCAAACCCTCCCACCATGGTGGATTCCTCCACCTTGTTGCATAACCACAGTTCAAGTTCAGTTGAGATTCCCTCTTTGCAAGCATATACCAAACATAGAGTCCAGCATCTTATAGTCCAGTCAAGTTCAATGGCTTCTTAGGTATACCCTCTCTGGTCTGAAGACAGAGCCAGCAGAGTATCATCCCGATCAATTAAAAGCTCCAACATACCATCAGTAAAAATTTACATCATTATGGAATTAATTGACATAGTAATGAGTAGCAAATATGTTAAAAATAAATGCTAGTTCTCAACCACCTTCTGTGACCACCTCATTGACAAATCAGTTTTAGTTTATACACAACATATAACATACATAAAACATAACATGTTATACATAACATCATATCCTCTTAAATTAAGGCGAACATGTGGTATCTGACCTTTTGGGATTGGTTCATTTCCCTTAGCATTATGGTTTCCAGTTTGGCCCATTTGGCCACATAGAACTGCATTTTGTTTTTTTTAATAGCTGAGTAGTATTCCATGGAGTATATGAACCATAGCTTTCTTATCCAATCCTCTGCTAATGGGCATTTTGGTTGCTTCCATGTTTTTGCAATTACTGATTGTGCTGCTATGAACATAGGAGTGATATATCTTTTTCCACCCCTTCACTTTCAGCTTCTTGGAGTCATTTCCGGTTAGATGTGTCTCCTGTAGGCAACAGATACTTGGGTCCTGTTTGATGATCCATTCTGTTAATCTATGCCTTTTGATTGGTGAGTTTAGGCCATTTGTGTTAAGAGTTAAAATTGAGAGGTTGCGATTTTGCCCTGCCATACGTATGTGTTTTTGTGGGTGTTGATATCTGTGTAATTGCCTCTCCTTGTGTGGACTTTAGTGGGGAGACCTTCCTCTTTGCCATCTTTGCTTATAATTCGTCTCCTTTTTTTCTGGATTTAGTGCATTTCTAAGGAGATTTTGTAGAGCTGGTTTTGTGCAGGCATATTCTTCTAATTTCTCTTTGCTATGGAAGTATCTGATTTCGTTCTCAAATACGAATGAGATCTTTGCTGGGTACATTACTCTTGGTTGACAGTTGTTCTGATTCAGGATTTGGAAGATCTTTGTCCATTCTCTTCTTGCTTGTAAGGTCTCTTCAGAGAAATCAGCAGTGATTCTGATTGGTTTTCCCCGGTATGTGATCTTTTCTCTGCTTCGTACTTGTCTCAGGATTCTTTCTTTGTCTTCGTTGGAGTGGAACTTGAGCACCATATGTCTGGGTGAAGATCTCTTTGGGTCATATCTGCTGGGAGTCCTCTGACCATCCTGGATTTGGGCAGGGTTCATGTTCCAAGTGTTTTGGAAGTTTTCCTGTATAATTTCGTCAAGTACCATTTGCATTCCTGACTCTCTTTCCGCTCCTTCAGGAAGGCCAATAATCCTAATATTCGATTTCCTGAGGTTGTCTTTCATTTCTTGTATGGTCTCATGGCTTTGTTCAGACTTGTCTCCAGCTGTTTAATGAGTTGGGTATGTTCATTTTGCGTGTCTTCTGTTTCAGAGATCCTCTCTTCTGCTGTATTTATTCTGTTGGTTAGGCTCTCAATTTTGTGTTCTAAGTCAAGGATTTTACTATTCATTTGTTGTATTTCTGTGACTATGTGTTTCTTGAATTCGTTGAAGTCCTCCCAATTCTTCTCGTTGTCTCTGACAGATTTCAACATTATTTTTTGAATTCCTTGTCTGGTAGATCTTCCATGTCTTCATCTCGCATCTCCGAAATAGAAATTGGCTTTTGATCCTTTATTGGTGGGGTGCTGGCTCTCTCATCTGGATCATTACCTTTTCTGGTATTTCTTCTCATTGTGTTAGTGTTTGTTTTTGAGAGACCCAGGCACCAGCATGCTGAGGGGTCTCCAAGTGCTATCCTGCAGAGATCAGAGCCTGCAGGCGTGGAGTAGCAGGGTGCGGGAATTTTCAAGGCACTTTTGGTGTGTCTCCAGTACACTGGACTTCAGAGCGCCACTTCCAAGGCCCAGCGGATTCAAAGCGCACTCTCAGCTCGTCCCCTACACGTATGCGACCACAGGGCATGGGGGAATGAAAGCACCCTCTGTGTGCACCCCGTGTGAGCGGGATCACAGGGCAAGGAGGATTCTAGGTGCTTTCTTGGTGTGTCCA
Organism: Ochotona princeps; assembly: GCF_030435755.1. NCBI lineage: Eukaryota > Metazoa > Chordata > Mammalia > Lagomorpha > Ochotonidae > Ochotona > Ochotona princeps. The sequence goes on from NC_080834.1 coordinate 55,156,081, forward strand.
CAGTGCCAAGAACTGCAGGGCATGGAGGTTCCAGGCACTGTATGGGAACACCTCCTGCACCTGTGTCCGCAGTGCTCTCCTGGTATTTCTCCCAAGCACGGGATTGTAGGGCGTGGGGTGTTTCAGGTGCTCTCTGGAAGCACCTCCTGCCCAGGTCAGCCCATCCCAGCTGCGCAGGACCACCCACCCCAGCACTTGCAGGGGACTGCCCACCCCAGTGCTCGCAAGGGACCACCCAGCCCAGAGCCGTGCCCGGGTTCCTGTGGGTCAGTACCACCCAGCTGTGTGCCAGTCCGCAAAGGCACAGGGGAGCATTCAGTGTGCCTTCTGCCCTTCTCCTCAGCGCACAGGACCACTGTGCGTCACCTCCAAGATGCAGTTTTGGCAGTTTCAAGGCACTTGTCCTGCGTCCCCAGATGCTGAAATCTCTGGGGGAGAGGGCTGGGGAGATGAGCACCAAGGATGTTCAGGCTCTGTGAGTGCCCCTGGAGGGTTAACTCCGGGAACCTCGACCCACTGCCACCCCTACCCAGCTCACTCAAACCTCAGGTTCTTGCAGTCTGCCTCTGCCGCTGGCGAGGACCTTCGCCATGGGTGTGGCTCCTGGCGGCTGCCAGTGGTTTCTGTGGCTCCTGCGTCTCCTGCGTCTCCTGCTGCTGCAGCTGCTGGCGGCATTACTTAAACGTGACTCAGCAGGTCTGGAGCAGAACACCGTCTTCCCGGCCTTTTGTTTTATTTTGTTTTGTTTTTTTCCTGGTTGCTCTTCTGAGTTGTGTGGATTTTTTTGGCTCCACACTGTCCAGGGAACTTCACGCTCCGCTCCCTGCAGCTCTATGCTGCTCCACTTACGCTTTTGTCATGTTCTATCCCTCTCTGTCTGTGAGCTCCCTCACAACCATCCTCCTATGTCGGCCATCTTGTGAGTCCCTTCAGGAATTATTTTTGAGCCTTTAGAACCAACAGAATTTTCCCCGTTGTGTTGTGTGGGATTGTTCCAAGCATACCACTTTCAACGTTTTTTCTGTTTCTTTGGTTTGCATCTACATTCTTTTTTGAATCACCATATTCCAGAACTACATAATCTACTTTATGTCACAATTTCCCAACTGCAGAAAAATTTACTTTAGAAGGAATGATATCTGTAGTCTTATCAATATCATATTTACAAGAGAATTTAAAACTTTGAGTTAGGGCCTGGAACAATAGCCTAGGGTTGAAGCCCTTGTCTTGAACATGCTGGGATCCAATACTGGCACTTGTTCTTATCCCAGCAGCCCCACTTCCCATCCAGCTCCCTGCTTGTGGCCTGAGAAAGCAATTAAAAACAGCCCAAAGTTTTTGGACCCTGCACTGGCATGGGAGACCTGGAAGAGACTCTGGGATCATGGCTTCAAATTGGCTCAGCTTCAGCCTTTGCAGCTGCTTGTGGAGTGAATCATTTGATGAAAGCTCTTCCTCTCTGTCTCTCCTCCTTTCTGTATATCAGATTTTACAATAAAAATAAATACTTAGGGCCCGGCAGCGTGGCCTAGTGGCTAAAGTCCTCACCTTGAACACACCGGCATCCCATATGGTTGCTAGTTCTTATCCCGGTAGCTCCACTTCCCATCCAGCTCCCTGCTTGTGGCCTGGGAAAGCAGTTGAGGATGGCCCAATGCATTGGGACACTGCACCCGCGTGGGAGACCTGGAAGAAATTTCTGGTTCCCGGCATCAGGAAATCAGATCGGCGCACATCGGCCCATTGCGGCTCACTTGGGGAGTGAATCATCGGATGGAAGATCTTCCTCTCTGTCTCTCCTCCTCTCTGTATATTTGACTTTGCAATAAAAAATAATAAATCTTAATAAATAAATAAATAAATAAATACTTAAAAAAACTTTGAGTTAAAGCTCAGACAAGTAGCCTTTCAGAGCTACTAGAACAAAACCCATCATGTCTGAAGATTAAATGAACAGAAACAGGACCATTTGTTTCGTCCACCAACCCATGCTCAGTTATATCAAATGTTATTTTAATAACTCTCACTATTATCTATATGTTTTTTTCTTTTAACAACCCTTAGATTTCGAATCTTGCTTTGTTTGCAACACCATCTTCCTGTTAATGCACACCCTGTGGAAAGCAGCAGGAAGTGGCTCAAGTAGATACATGCCATCTACGTGAGAGACTTATTTAAGTTTCTGAGCAGTGGTTTAACCTACCACAGCCCTAATTCAGGCCTTATATGAATGGACCAGTGGATGAAAGTGCGCACTCTCTCTTTCCATTTGAATTTACTTAATAAATTGGATCTATCAGACTAAAATAAAACAAAATGATTTAATAAATTAGATTTCTAAAGGGATATAATGGCATCATTTTCAGCATCACAGATTCAGAATTTTTTTTCTTGGAGTTAAGATAATTAAGAATTTTTGTTTTGAAAACTAAATATCTATTTAGGTTTTCATGATCTTTTTGCAAATATATGCATGTCATTTTGTCTTAATTTGATTTTATGTAACAAAACAGTGGTGAAACGGAGTTTGTTTCAAATAAATGTCTAAATTTTCTTTAGCTTACAGACCTCACACATGCTCCACAGACAATCTTTCCATAAACATTTAATTGTTATTTAAATAAGCAGATTTTAGTACTGGAAATCACTGGGCTTTTTACAGAAATAAGCTTCAATCTTTTTTCAAGTAACAAAAAATGCATTTTTTTTTTTTTTTTTTTTGCGATGGCAAGAAAAGCATCTAATTCAGTATTAGAGTCCTTTCCAAGCAAAAAGTGAAATGAAGGAGACTGGGAAGGAGCATAATAGGGACTTCAATCTGATTAAGTTTTCATTTTTAAAACTGTGTATGGATATAGTACAAGAAGTCATCTATGTTTTCACTGGATTAGTAATGAATAGCATGAAATATGAAGTACACTATTGATGCAACACTCTAGTTGTGTATGACAATGTGTGTGTAGAAAATCTAGCTACTCACTTTTGGTTGTTGTTGTTAATAATGTTTACTTAGTTGGTTAGGGTGAGCAGGATGCAAAGTTAGGGGAAAGTGGCTTGGACTTTTTTTTTCAAAAAAAATTATTTTCTTCTATTCCCAGGGGAAGGTGGTTGGAGAGGAGAGAAGCTGCTCCCACCCTCCCTGGGATGACATCCAGGGATGAGGGGCAGCCACCAGATACCATCATTGGATTCTTGATGTGAAGCATGCTCCAAGGGTCCTCTTTAATTGATTTTGATAGTGTTGTAATGCTGTGAGTCTCACTGATCCAAGGGTGATGAAGTCCTTCGCCCAAATATTTGTTATCAATGCTCGGCTAAGGTAGTTGACCAATTTGTTTTGTCCTCCATCCTCTGTACTGGTACCAGATGTCCTCTTCAGGCCCCAATGGACTGCAATATTCTCCATATGCATCTGGGTATGCTGTCCACTGCTCCATCTCAGCCAATGATGGAACATGGTTCTGACACATGCATTCCATAGTCAGACCACAGAGCTGCTGCAATTCTTCCCATGATTGGAGTTGATTCCAGCGGTTCTGCTGGAGGGATTCTCAAAGAAACCTGACACTTGTGTGAGCTTACCAGTTTGGGGTGTGGCTCTGTCCATTACCCACATCAGACTTTAAACATACTGATAATTGTAATTGCTTGGTTGGTTCTGTCTCCAGCCCCACCTCTTATGTAGACAGATGGATGCTGAGGCCCAGTCCAGTCCTGCCCACCACACTCTCAGCTCTCTTGTACACCAAGGGGAACTGCAATCTAGTCAGAGCAAACTCTAGTAACCCCACTAGGTACACCCCTAGCCCTGGCTCCTGTATTTGCCCTTATGTGCGCCGAACTGTCCCAGACTGTCTCATGTCCCATTCAGCTCTCTTACATATCACTGGGAGTTAAAACCCAGCTCAACCCAATTGACCCCACTATTCATCCCCTGCTCATGCTGGTGGGTGCCACTGTCTGTCTAACCAGACCTGCCCCCAGTCCTGGTTCTCATGCCCACCAGTGAGAGTTACAACTGATCAGAGAGGTGCCAACTGCCTCCCTACTGGCCCCACTTCTTGTCCCAGATCTTGTACTTTCTTGGTGGTTCTGCAGTCTAGCTTGACAGGGCTTTGCCTCATTCACAGCATTTGCCAGCTGATGCTGCAGACTTCATGTACTCTAGCTCATGTACGCACCATGGGATACAGTTGGCTAGCCTAGCCTGGCTCTCTTCCTAAGCTAACTCACTTGGGGTCAATAGGTATTGTAGCCCCACATGGCCTGGTCTACCCCCCCAACCCAGTTTTCTTGCTCAGCAGTGGGAGTAGTTATCCAACAGTGAAGCCCCCTGCAGCCCCCTCTCCACCAGGCTTGTGCCCCCTACCCTAGGTCTCATATGTGCAGGTGGGTACTGGGGCAAAATTAGGCATGGCCTGCCTCACCTGTGCATTTGTTGGCAGGTGGGCGCTTTAGTCTGATCCAGCCATGTCTGCCCCATTCTAGCTCATGCTGGTTGGTGCTATAGCACAGCGTAGCCCAGCCCAGCCAGCCCTTATTCCCATCTTGATGTGAACTGGTTGTTGTTACCGCCTAACTGGCTTGTTCTGTAACTGTCCTGGCTCTCAGGTCTGCCACTGGGTGTTGGGAACTGGCTTACACCATGACCTGACTCCCATGTGTGCTGGTGGGTGCTTAAATTGGCCTTTCCTGGGTTGCTGCCATCTTTGGCTCTTGCGATCAACTTTGGGGACTACATCCTGACAACGCTTCTCTATCAAGTCTCCTCTTAGTGGCAGATCTCACCAATACCAGTGGGTCCTTGGCTTAGCCCACCTCCTGTACTTAGTCTACCTCCTGTACTGGTAGGGACAGTGTTCTTGTGCAACTTGCCCACACCCTTTCCAGTGCTAATTTTTTGGTGCCACTTCTACCCAGGTTCTCCAGAGCGCCAGATGGTGCTGGCATCTAGCCCAGCTTGGTGTCCCCAGCCCCAGTCCACATTTGTGGCTAGGGAGATTGCAGCCATATCCAGACCAGAACGCAGCCAACACTCCAGCCCCTGCTCCCTCCCGTGGGAATCCCAACCCAGCAAGGGTGTTCTCTCACAGATCCCCAACCGAGTCTATTCCTAACCCTAGATTACACGCATGCCAGTGGGTGCTCTGATCCAGTTGGCTTAGCCCCTCACCTGTCTCAGCCTTTGCCTTCGATGCTGTGCCGTAATATCCCTGCCTCATGAAGACCAGTTGGGATAAGAGCCTAGGTCGGAATGACATGTGCTCCATCCTGATTTATTTTCTTTTTTGTGAGTTGAAGTTTGCTTGGCCCTGCCCAGTCTGCCCCAGTTGCAGCTCAGTCCACCCCACATCCTATTTTAGGATGCACCTTCAGATGGTGCTGCCTTGAGCTGCCCAGATTACCATCGGTTTCTTTACCCATAAGTGATGGCAGGTGCTATGGTCACTCTTAGCTTAGCCCATCGCCACTCCAGATTTGGCTTAAATTTTGTGTCCAAAAGTTTTTAAAAAGTCTCTTTAACTAAAAGTCATTTCACTAAGTATTTTCTCACAAAATTGTAAATTAAAATTATTTTGTAATAGAGTATTTTTGGAAATAAAACTCTAATTCTGTTAAGCCTATTTTGTAATAGAGTATTTTTGGAAATAAAACTCTAAATAATTCTGTTAAGCCAGAAAACCTATTTTTGGAACTCCACAAAGATAAAAAATATATAAACGTGCACATAAAAGTGAGAAGTGCATTACTAAAGAATGATTTATAAATTAGTGTTGATCCTTAGAAAAATTCAACATTACCTCATATGTTTTTACTAACATTTTTACTAACATTTTAAAAGATTTATTTATTTTTATTGGAAAGGTGGATATGCAGAGAGGAGGAATGACAGAGAGGAATATCTTTCATCTAATGGTTCACTCCCCAAGCAGCCGCAACAGTTGGAACTGAGCCAATCCGAAGCCAGGAACCAGGAGCTTCCTCCAGGTCTTCCACGTGGGTGCAGGGTCCCAAAACTTTGGGCTGTCTTCAACTGCATTCCCAGGCCCCTCGCAGGGAGCTAGATGAGAAGTGGGGCTGCTGGGATCAGAACAGACACCCATATGGGATCCCCGTGCGTTCAAGGTGAGGACTTGAATCACTGCGCTATCACGTCAGGCCCTTTACTAACATTGAAGGAGTCATTCTACATTTGACTTAAAATCAATGCAGGAAATAAAATTAATGAAACCATGTGGCCATGTGGCACACATTTCTAAGTATATATAAATGAGTCTTCTTTCAACTTACACAAAAAGTCACCTCACTGATCCACTAAGATTCATAATATGAAATGAGTCAGCCAATGCATGGCTAAAGTTAACATACTATGCATTTCCTTTATAACAAGCTATATGTAATGAAATGAAAATGAGAAAAACGATTTTCTCTATTTGTTACAATTATATTACGCTTTAATTTTCTAATGTAATGTAAGCTGAGTATCAATCCACGTCATTTTGTATATTCATAGCATGGGAAAGAAACTGTAATCCCCATAGTACGTATCATTTTTTATACTTACCCTCAGCTAGAATTGGAGAATTATAAATCTTATATTAACAAAGTCCACCTAAGGGATAACCAGTAAGAAAAACCAACAAAACCACAATTTCTTTATTATATTTTCAACAGAAATACTGCCCCCCCCCCAAAAAAAACTTGATTGAATAGCTCCCATTTAATAAGAACTCTTTCAAAAATAGCTGAATAGTTTGTCCAAAAATTCAATTATATGGGAGATCACCCCGGGTATCTGCCTGTTTAGCCCATGCAGAAGGTCATAGGTACACGGTGCACTGTGTCCTCAGGGAACCCCCCACCCCCGGCTCCGACAATGGTTTGGGCTAACCAAGACCTCAACCTGGCCTATTATCTGGGTATGCAAGTGAAAGCAGTGGGTTGTACCGCAGTCTCTCTTCTCTGTCCTTGGACGAACTGTGCTAGGACTTCCTTGAGAAGCAACTCTAAATTAAATATGACCTGCATCCTACCTGCCAGACACATGTGATGAATGTGACCTGAGACATACCTTCAAGCTTATGTGCTGTATGTGACTCAAGGCCTACTCTCCTGTGACCTGAAAGCGTATCTGCCCGCCATGCATGTTGAGTGTGACCTGTGATTAGTTGAAGGGTCCAGAGAGATAGACATGCCTTTTGGCAACTGCAGTGTCATTATTGAGTGTGAAGACGTATACCTTCCCTTTCCCTAGTCTGTATAAGTTTGTGCTTCCTTTACAATAAATGGGCATGCACCATCACACTATTTCCAGTGGCTGTTGCAAATGAAGAACACCATTACCTCACACCCTCAGTGGCTACACAAATCACAAAATCTACCATGAATTGAAGGCTGAACTACTTGGATAGTATTACTTTGATTGCTAGTATTAGATACCATTCATATGTAATCTGATTTAGCAGTTTCCCTCTGCCTTAATGAAGGAGCTGGATTCAAAGCAAAACAGACAGATCCTAACCAGCACCCTTATGGGATGCTTGTGCTCCAAGTCGAAGGATTAGCCAATTGAGTTGTGTTGCCAGCCTGGTTAAGTAATTTTAATAAAATATTTGATGAAGCATTACAACTTATGAGAAATCTTCAAATATCTGCAGAAAAACAAGCGCAAAAAATTAGTAATAGGTTAAAATTCTTTATAAATTTAAAATAAGTGTAGTTATAAAGCACCAGATCATGACGAAAACAAAGTAACTAATGACAGATCTACTTTGATTGCTACTGTATAAAGCAGGGAGTAGGACTAAATGAATCCTTGGTGAATCTAGCATAAGTCAAATAATGGTGTCACTATTCATTTCTCAAAATCATTTCTCAATCTTCTCTATTTTAAAGTGTAAATCGCACTTGAATATTTCAAAATACTAAAAGAAAGTTAATAACAACAATACTAAGGAAAATAATGATAGAATCTCTTAAAATTAAAGAAATTAATTTTAATTGCTATTTGCAAATTGTAAATTATCTTGCAATTGTATAGTTCTGGTCATAAGAGGGAATGACTCAAAATATAGTCATATATGAGACCAGATTTTCTGTGAAGTATCTCACCCAAGGGAAAAAATATCCTATTTAGGGAGACACTGAGTAAAGGGCCCTTTAGGCTGACCTTTGCTGATATGTTGATGATGTTCTCATTAGCAGGAACCCTGCTGCTTGCCCTCAATAAAAGATAACTTCCTGCTGCTAAGGCAATTTCCATTTTGTGATTTAATGCTACAATTATATTAAAGATACATCTCCAAATGATTTAGGGTTTCAGACAACATAAAGTATTTTTATCAATTTTCATTGTTTCTAACAAAACTGAATAAATACGTAAAAATGAAACTATTATTATGTTTCATACCCTCATTATCAAAGAGAACAGTTAGCTTTTAGAAACACAAATACTTTCTAGCACAAATACTTTAAACGCTATTTTTTTCATGGTGATATAGGTATTATTGTCCACTAGGTTATCAATTTGTTTTCATATAAAAATATTGCTAATTTTTTATGAAATACAAACAATTATTGGCATAAATAAAATGAATGTTGATTTTTTAAAGATACATTTGATTTATTTGAGATGCTTAGTTCCAGAGAAGGAGATTTGGAAAGGTCTTTCTTCTGATGTTTCCCCAAATGACCACAGTTGAGCCAGATCAAAACCAGAGCCATTAGCCAAGAGCTTATTCCTAACATTCCACCTGTCAGCAGGGACCCCAGCACTTGAGTTACCCTCTGCTGCTTTCCCATGTGTGTTAGCAAGGAGCTGGTTCAAACCTAGAGTGGCCAAGACTTTAATCAGAATCCATAGGACTGGGATAGCAGCATCACAGATGGCAGCTTTACTGGATAAGTCAAAATTTTGTTCCCCTGCGTATTCATTTTGCAGGGATCTGTTCATTAGAAACACTTTTTGAAGTGAAGTAGTATACAATTATAAGAAATAATAGACTCTGAACGCCTGCAATTGAATGTTTAAAATTTGTCTTATTTAGCAGATTTTGACTTTGAGTAAAGTATGTCAATACACTGTTGCTAAGAATGAAATCTAGTACAGTTGTTATGAATGATGGTATACAGTTTTCTCAGAAATCTTCCAGTAGAACCAATATATGTCTTCATATGCACTGCTTGCAATTTGCCCAATGTAAAACAAATCATGAAAGAGTTATCTGTACCTCTCTTAAGTTTTTATCAATTTACTTCACATTAATCTAAAAATCAAATCAACCCAGACATCCATCAGTTGCTGACTGAATAAAGAAAATATAGTATACGTACTAGATAAAATAACACTAAGCCACTAATTAAATAAATAAATAAATAAATAAATAAATCCTATCTTTTGCATTGAAATGGGTGTAACTTGACATCATTATTATTAATGATAAAAGCCACACTTTCAGCACAAATGTATTTTTTTACCTAATCTGTAGTACGCGATACAAGAAAACCTCTAAGAGCAGAACAGTAAAATTACTGGGCCCAATGTGGTAGCCTAGCAACTAAAGTCCTTGCCTTGCCTGAGCCAAGATCCCATATGGGTGCTGGTTATAATTCTGGCAGCCCAGCTTCCCAACTAGCTCCCTGCCTGTGTCCTGGGAGAGTAGTTGAGGATGATCCAAAGCCTTGGAATGCTGCACCCACAAGGGAGACCTGGAAGAAGCTCTGGGTTAAAAGCTTCAGATTGGATCAGCTCCAGCCATTGTGGCCAGTTGAGGTGTGAACCATCGGATGGAAGATCTTCCTCTCTGTCTCTCTTCCTCTCTGTGTATCTGACGTTGCAATTAATATATATACATGTTAAAAATGTATCTGACTTTTCCATTAATATATGTATTCATATATATTAATATATATATTTATAAGACGTATATATGCATATATATCTTTTTAAAAGAGTAAAATTACTTAGAAACCAGGGTGGAGCACAGGTCATTCCAACCCCAGGCTCTTAGAACAACTGGTCTACAGGAGGCAGGGACACAATGCTATAGCATTGAAGGCAAAGGCTGAGAACGGAGAGGGGAACACTTGTGGGCCTCATGTGAGCTAGATTGGGAAAGGGCCTGATTGGGCTGACTGTTCCAAATGGCGCAAGCAAAGTTAGAGTGGGCAAGGGTTGGTAGGGCTTTGCTACATCATCAGATGGCAGAGACTGGCACCAGGGGCCAATTCTGTTAAGTTAAATGCCAGAACCACCTGGAGAGTGCATAATCCAGAAGTTGGAGTGGCCTAGAAGGGAGATAGTGGGCACCTCCCTCGTGCATAACCACTCTCACTGGAGAGTACGAAAACCAGGACAGGGTCAGGGGTTGCTAAACAGAAGGGCACCTGCCAGTATGTGTGTGGGCTGGATAGTAGGCTGGTTGGGTTGAACTATGCTTCAATGCCCACTGACAAGTATGAGAGCTTAATGGGATGTGGGACAGACTGAACAAGCCTGCAGTACATACTGGCATGTATGGGAACTAGGAAAGGGAGCAGGTCTGGTGGGGGTTATGGGGAGTCATCCCAACTCGGCTGCAGCTCCCACTGGTTTGCATGAGGACTGAGTATGAAGTGGGTAGGATTAAGCTGGACCACAACCCATTGGTCCAAGTGGATGACAGGGCTGGAAACAGAAATGACCCAGCAGAGACTGGTCACATTAAGCAGGGCCATGACATTAGCAAATATGCTAGAGAACCATATCCGGAGGAAGATTGTGTGGGGGATGTGTGGGCCAAACCCTATGGAAATTCTAGCCCCACAGGTTACTTCAAGAGATGAAGTGGTAGTGGATTAAGCTAAGTGTGACTGGGGAGCCTGCCATCCATCACAGATTGGAGAATCGATGGCAGTCTGACTAGTCTGGGCAGTGGCGCTCGAGAGTGCATCCTGAGCGGGGTGAGGGGTTGGCCGGCCTACAAATATTCACCAGCAAATGCAAGGCCAAGGGGAGGGCTGGACTGTGCCGGGCACTGACCTAAAGCCAAGTGGCATGTATGAGAACTGGGTCTGAGAGGGGGTCAGGGGGAGAAACTTGGGAAGCTCCCCTGCTGAGTTATAGCTCCCACTGGTGAACAGGTGGTCTGGACCTGGAGGTTGCACAGATTGGCCAAAGTAGCACCAACGGCTCGTCAATGTATAAAAAAGCGATAGAATCAGTGCACCAGGCAGTACTGAGCAAACCTTAGCCCACAAGTAAGATTGGAATCCAGGATGGAACACAGGACATGACCAGCTAGGTTCTGGCACCAACGAGTCTGCGTGAGTCATGGAGCTGAGCCACAGTATCTAAGGTAGGGGTCGCAACAGGTGAGGGGCTGTGCCAAGCTGAGTCAGAGCAACCACTGGCATGCTGAACAGTGGCTGGGAACAGGCCCAGTTGGGGAGCTAAGGGGACACCCTAGCTGGGTGGAGGTTCCCACCAAGGGGTGCACAAGCTGGAATGGGGCTGCGTTCTGGTCAGGATTCAGTTGTAGTCTCCCTTGGCACAAGTGTGGACTGGGACAAGACGCACCAGACCAGGCAAGACTGCAACACCTTCTGCTCTTCTGGAGAACTAGGGTAGAGGTGAGACAGACTAGGCTAGGTCTCAATCCCAACTGAGCCATGTATGAGCTATATGTGGGTATAGACGAGCTGTGGCTGGGCTGAAACATCCAACAGCAAGAACCAGATTGGGTTGAAGGCCAGTTAGGAAAAGCCGCTGATTCTGCTAGGACAGGAGGTGAGCTGAGTAGTTCTGACTCATGGATTTCCTGGTATGTGCGAAATCTGGCACTCGGAGGGGTTCTGATGGGGGAGCCTGAACAACTCCTCTGGCAGGACACAGACCCTGCAGGTTAGCGCAAGAAGCATGGAAGGAAACAGCCAAGAGGTCATGGAAATTGTCCCACTGGCATACATTTGGCATGTGTCGGGAGCAGACCAGGTTGAATCAGTTCACATCATCCACTGGCAAATCCAAACACCAGAACAGAGTGTGGATTGAGCCAGGCTTGGTTATGACAAAAGCAGTACACAGCACGGAATTCTAAGGTGAGGCTGCCTGTGCCAAATGTGACTGCAGCACCCAACCAGCACAAGTGAGAACTAGGAAGAGAGGGGGCAGAGCTGGCAGGGGAATAAGGGGTGGTTCCTTTGCTGGACAGCTACTCCCATTGGAGAGCGTGAGCTGAGATGGGGGTGGACCAGACTAGGCAGGGCTACAACACCTGTGCGCCTCATGTGGACCAGATCAGGGAAAAACCAGGCTGGGCTGATTATTCCTACTGGTGCAATCTACAATTAGAGTGGGTGAGGGTTGTTGGGGCTTCGGCACAGCATCAGCTGGCAGAAGCTGGCACTGGGGGCTAGTTCTGTCAAGTTAAACCACAGAACCACCTGGAGAGTGCATAATCTGGGAGTAGGAGTGGCCTGGGAGGGAAATAGCAGGCTCCTCCCTCTTAGGTTACCACTCCCCACGAAATGGCACTAAAACTAGGGCAGGGGCTGGGTTGGCTAGACAGAGAGATGCCCAACAACATCCGTGAAGGCTGGATAGTTGAGCTGGTTAGATGAAACAAGGTTTTAATAACCCATTGATGTGTATGAGAGCAAAAGGGGATGTGGGACAGACTGGAATAGTCTGCCATACATACTGGCAAACCAGGGCAGGGGGCGTGGCTGGTGGGGGTTATTGCGGGTCGCTCTGACTAGGCTGCAGCTCCCACTGGCTTATGTGAGGGCCGAGTATGTGCTGGGCAGAACCAGGCTAGGGTGCGAATACCCATTGGTTCCAGTGGAAGACAGGGATGGAAACAGAACCAACCCAGCAATTGCAACCACCAGCTGGTTGGAGCGATGGACTGTGCTGGGCCCTGTGCTTGCTAGTACATACAAGAATCTGGTATGGGAACACCTCAGACAAAGTTTCTTTGGGGATCTCCCCAATTGAGCTTCCAGACTCAGAACCCTAACCATGAAAAGACAGAGGGCAGAACAAGTCAGTCAACCACCTCAGCTATATGTTGACAATGAAAATACTGGACAAACGGAGACTCTATGATGAACTATGTCAATCAGTGGATTCTCCAACAACCTCATCGTGCTTGGAGTGGTGAGAGTGGCAGCAATTCATAACTGTTGAACTATCAAAACCACTTGATCAAGACTCTCGGAGCATGTTCCACATCTGGGACCTGGGGTGGGTGGGAGACTGGGTGCGGCTTCTCCCTTAAAATCCCCTTTTACATCAGATATATTAAAGAAACAATACGGAACTAATTGTCTTGGTCATCTTCCTGTAGTGCTTGAACCTTTTTACCCTAATTATGTCAAGATTGTCAAATAAATAAATAAAAAGATGCAATGAAAAAAAGAGTAAAATGACTATCTTATATAGTAAACTTATTTCCAGTTGCACATAATATACATTTGTTGGTTTCATGCTGGATCTACATGAGTTGATAATATTTGTACTTAGGAAGAATATTCACGATACTGACTGATCTGTTCTCCATTCTGGAACATAGAACACTGTAATTATTTTCTCAGTTCTTCTTAAATAGGCTTATGTGAGTAATTCTCAGCAATGAAAAATACTTAAGAATGATTTCTCTTCCTAAGTTGAAGTACTGTAAAACAAGATTCTCTCCCTGTCTCTCTCCGTAATCTCTTACTCTTCTTTCCTTCCTTCTCCTCTTCTTTTTCTGTTCCTCCCAAAACAGTAATTTTCCATTTTTTTATGTCATTTGTTCATCAAAACTGTTTGTGCTGACCGTTCCACTAGTATTCAGTTTCATATACAGGACCTAATCATTCTTCCTTATAGTCAAATTGCAAGGTGCCAAACGTAGAAATTTACACCTGAGAGATATCATGACCACTGGGGGAGGAGGGAGATGGCGGACTTAAAATAGTTACAGCTAATAAGGAAGACATGGATAAGTCCAGAGTGCATCAATCACCCAGAGTACTTAAGGTTCCAACAAGAGTTAATTCAATGGACATAGGACCTTGAGGTAAGAACCTTGGAATCAGAAGATAGAGGAAGGTAAAATATCTCGTATGACCTGATTCATTTCAAAATTTCCATTATTGTAAATCATTGAAATCCTTTAAGATAACAAATTGTATTATACTCCATCTACAGTACGAGTGAAATTCCCAGGAATAGACGAAGGAAGTGGAGAAATCTAACTACTATGTAAGAAAATGTACCTGATTCTTTCCATTGTGTCACTTCTGTTCTATACAGCTCTGTTTTTTGTTTTTAACTCAAAAGCATCCTATCTTCTATTTTTCATGAACTCTCTTTATACATCACAGGTCCCTATAACTATCTGTTATGAATTCTTGATCACTATGTAATTTTAGCTTCCATACAAGTAAACTTTTACTATCTGTGTTATAAACAGCTGGTATTTATCCCATTAACTTTCAACTTATCTTTCTTGACTCTCTCTCTCTCTCTCACACACACACACACACACACACACACACAACACTTTATTCCAGTCTCTGTGGTTCTCCAGGGTACTTTTTGAGGGTAATATAAGCGATATATTATCCTAGACACAATACTTTGGAACATTAAACATGCAAGAATGTCTGGAGAATACGGAAAAAGGCAGAAACTGAAAATCACATCTCAAATGCAAGCTATCAGTTCTGACACTCAACAGAAGTTACTACCATTAAATTTGAAGATTCAACGCAAATATGTCATGATGAAACTTGCAATCAGACTATGTATAGTAAAATTATGTCAAACATTTTAAAGAAAAATAAAGCCTTTGGAACTATATTCCTGTATTACCCACAAAGAATTAAAATAATACTTAATTCTCAGGTTAGCTATTGTATTCTTTAAATGCTTTTCAAATTTTATATCAGCAGAAGAAAAAGGGGAAATCTTATAATAAAGAAGGGTGCAGTTTGTTGTGTAATCACTTGTAATTTTATCCATTGACTTTTTCTCTTTGCCAAAAGGTACTTAAAGAGAAATAACCTGCAAGTTTAAAAACATATGCAGGCTTGTATATATCAAAACCAATCTCTGAATTCAGGCCTATGTATAGACACTTACATATTATGTATTGTAATACATTCATGTAGATGCACACTTTTATATATTGCCTAAAGTTAAAAATACATAATAGCCACTTCTGAATCATTTGCTTTGCAAATTTCGATGTAATTGGATCTCATTGTGAGGATTGTGAAGAGTGAAATCGCCTAAAAAGTAATAAACGCTGATATATTGGGGCTTTAAAAAGTTTGGCGGTATTGCAAAGTTTTAAACATCTGGGTTACTGGTAAGTTTTATTCTTGTGAATCAATAGCATATTGTTTAAAACATATCGTCACTTCTTCCACGACAGTTTTCTTATGAGATACAATTTTACGTATATGTGCTTGTGTGATTTCTTGAAGATACAGTGAAAAAAAAAAAACCTTAGAATATAAGTACAGACTCAGAAAAATAATATAAGCCTTTGGCAAAGTATCTAAGTAGAACAGTACCATGGTGTGAGGAAGGTCCTGTAGGGAGTAGTGAAGAAAGTTCTAAAACCACATCTTGTACAGGATCCGGCACAGTCCGTCTCTCTGCTCTGCTGGTGGTTGTAATCATTGGGTTGGGTCCATCTTGAACCACAACCTCCACTGGAACCAATGGGTGCTGTAGTCCGTCCTCGTTCCACTCATCACAGTCTCGGCCATCACCCCAACCAGTGGGAGCTGCAGCCTAGTGAGAATGACCCCCAATAACCCCCACCAGGCCAGCCCCTGCCCTGATTTGCCAGGGTGTGTAGTAGCATAATCCAGTCCACCCCATATCCCATTAGGCTCTTATAAATGTCAAAGGGTATTGGAGCTTAGTTCCATCCAACCTGCTCAACTGTCCAGCCCCCATGGATGTTGTTGAGTGCCTCTCTGTCTAGCCATCCCAGCCCCTGTCCTAGTTATTATTGTACAGTCCTGTGGGAGTATTAACCCAAGGGGGGGGGAGAGCCCACTATTCCTCACCCAGGTCACTCTCACTCCCGGATTATGCTCTCTCCAGGTGGCCCTGTGGTTGGACTTGACAGTGTTGGCCCATGGCACCAGCTGCTGCCACAACTAAGCCTGGACAGCTCTCACCCTCTCTAGCTCCGTTAAGACTAGTAGGAATATTCTCCATACTGATTTCCATAGAGGCTGTACCAACCTGCAGCCCCACCAGCAGTGGAGTAGGGTTCCCTTTGCCCCACAGCCTCGCCAGCAAGTGTTGTTGGTGCTTGTATTCATGTGGGCCAGTCTTACTGGCATCAGGTGGTACCTCATTGATGTTTTAATTTGGATTTCCCTTATTGCCAGGGAACTTGAGCATTTTTTCATATGTTTGTTTGCCATTTGGGTTTGTTCTTTTGTGAAGTGTTTGCCCATTTCCCATGCCCATTTCTTGAGTGGCTTGTTTGTTTTGACATTTTGGTTGTTTTGTAGCTCTTTGTATATTCTGGAAATTAGCCCTCTGTCACCTATGTCATGCATGAAGATCTTCTCCCATTCTGTGGGTTGCTTTTTTACTTTGTTGATTGTTTCTTTCACTGTACAGAAGCTTCTTAGTTTGATGAGGTCCCATTTGTTTATTCTGGTCTTGATTGCTAATGCTTTTGGTGTCCTTTTTAGGAAGTAGGGACCTACCCCTAGATCTTGCAGAGTATTTCCAGCATTTTCTTTCAAAAGTTTGAAGGTTTCTGGATGTAGGTTTGGATCTTTTATCCATTTAGATTTGATCTTAGTGTATGGTGAGAGATGTGGGTCTATCTTTTTGTTTCTGCAGGCTATCAACCAGTTGTCCCAACAGCATTTATTGAACAGACCTTCCCATTTGCCTGGTTTGTCGTTTGTCTTTTTGTCAAAGATTATTTGCTGTATTTGTGTGGGTTCCCATCTGGTGTTTCTATTCTGTTCCATTGATCTTCTTCTCTATTTTTTTGCCAGTATCAGGCTGTTTTGATAACCACTGCCCTTTTGTATGTCCAGAAGTCTGGGACTGTGATTCCCCCTGCTAACTTCCTGTTCTTGAGAATGGTTCTAGCTATTCATGGTTTTTTATGTTTCCAGATGAACCTTTGAATCATTGTTTCCAGATCTGTGAAGAATGTTTTCGGCAATTTGATTGGGATTGGGTTGAATGTATATATTGCTTTTGGCAGTATAGACATTTTAATGATATTGATTTTACCTATCCAGGAGCATGGGATGTTATTCCATCTTTTGAGGTCTTGTTCAATTTCTAACTCAAAATCAACATACCGTATGATCCGGCAATAGCACTCCTAGGAATATACCCAAAACACCTGTTTTATGAGAAGCCAACATGCACCCCTATGCTCATAGCAGCACAATCAGTAATTGCAAAAACATGGAAGCAACCAAAATGCCCATCAGCAGAAGATTGGATAAGAAAGCTATGGTTCATATACTCCATGGAATACTACTCAGCTCTTAAAAACAACAAAATGCAGTTCTATGTGGCCAAATGGGCCAAACTGGAAACCATAATGCTAAGGGAAATGAGCCAATCCCAAAAGGTCAGATACCACACATTCGCCTTAATTTAAGAGGATATGATATTATGTATAACATGTTATGTTTTATGTATGTTATATGTTGTGTATAAACTAAAACTGATTTGACAATGAGGTGATCACAGAAGATGGTTTAGAAATTGCAATTGTTTTTAACGTATTGGTTACTCAATACTATAACTATTAGTTACACAACAAAGTTAATTGTTGCTGATGGTATGTTGGAGCCTTTAATTGATCGGGTTGATAATCTGATGGTTCTGCCCTCGGACCGGTCAGGGTCTCCCCAGGAAGCTGAGGAACTAGACTGATCTAGAAGATGCTGGACTCTATGTTTGGTATATGCTTGCAAAGAGGGAATCTCCACTGTACTTGATCAGTGGATATGCAACGAGGTGGAATATTCCACATCGGGGGAGGGCGGGGAGAGGGGTGGGGTGATTCCCAGTACCTATGAAACTGTATTACATACTACAATGTAATCAATGAATTAAAAATAATATAAAATAAAATAAATAAAAATGGAAAAAAAAAGACTAGTAGGAATAGTCCACCCATCCTGGCTCTTCCCTAGTCCAGATATTGGTTGCTCAATACTATATCAACTAATTCCATACCGTTACAAATTGTTACTGATGTTATCATGGGGTTTTTAATCGATCGGGATTTTACTCTGTTGGCTATACCTTCAGACCAGAGATGGTCCTCCCAAGAAGCCGTTGAACTTGACTGGACAACAAGACACTGGACTCTATGCTCAGTATATGCTTGCAATGAAGGAATCTCAACTGAACTTGAACTGTGGTAATACAACAAGGTGGAGGAATCCACCGTAGGGGGAGGGTTTGGCAAGGGGTGGGGGGAATCCCAGTACCTATAAAACTGTGTCACATAATACAATGTAATTAATAATAATAATAAAAAGAAAGGATAGCATAATGGAAGTGTGTAATCTGAGCCTGTTTGTCAACTTGGCTCAACATATAGGGAGATAGCTGACTATCATGCATGAATAGAGAAACTATCAAATCTCCATGGGAGTCTAAAATTCTTTTTAAAATAAATTAAATATTCATGAGACTTTTAAAATCTAGTGTTGGTTGAAAAAGTTTAATTATGTAAGTAAAAGTAGAATCAATTCTTATTTTTTTCAGATTAAAAGGAAAAGAAAATAACACACCAGGTAAGAAACACCATTAATTCCTTTAAAACCCTGCTGGTAATTCAAGCTACCAGAGTCACATAATAACCCTAATGTGCAGTGAATGAATTATGTCAGAATAAAGTCCTTGTCAGAAAGTAGTATTTAATTGTTCAATGCCCTTTATCTCAATTGAATTGATTTGCATTTAAATTAGGCTTCAGGGTAATTTTCTGCATAGATTTTTTTTATTATTGATAAAAAGGTATCCGGTAACTTCTTTATTATGTATAGAAATTATAATGTATCAAACACTAAAATGTTAAACATTTAAATTAACATATTCTTTCACAATTATCTTCAAACATCTAATAAATCTATTAAATGACCTTAAGGAAATAATGCATTCTCAATTTTAAATGAATTAATAGCAAAACTGCTATTGTTTGTAGTACAAATATATCTTGATGGGATAATAGTATCCACATACAGGAGTATTTTAAAAATTCATAAAATATGAATGTAGAATAATTATTTTAATGCAAAAACATCTTTTAAATTCATGCATATACTTTTAATAATATAATTTGTCAAAGAACATGGCTGAATGAGGGGGGAATCTGGTGCGATCCTGACAACCTCTTAACAGGAGGTCATGTGCGTGGAGCAGGGGGGCAGTCCAGAGTGGAGCAGGTGGTAAGGAGGAAGCTTGGATCCCAACCATGAAGACTCCCAGACCTTCACCACAAACTATTAATACGAGCAACAAGGACTATATCCCAACTGCCAAGGAGGCCACAGGGAATTGGATGCCCTCGGAGGCCCAGTACTCTGAGGTCACCCACCCCCAACCGGAGCTTCCGCAGGGGATGGAAGAAGTCCAAACACTACCTTTCAGAAACCAACGTCATCAGAAAGACAACCAGAAGTCCTGAGCGGCCCGCAGAAACAGAAGAACAATAAATGTCCTTCGGGACCAGGGAGGAGAGCTTTCTCTGGTCCTAGCCTGGCTCCACCTCTGGACCCCCACTCTCCCTCCCTCGCAATGACCATCGGGATCACTTCGAAAACCCCTCATAGCAAACAAACAATGATACAAACTAAAAAAACCTAAAATAAATAGACAAACAACAGAAAGTAGAGTTTGAAATCTGACAGGAAAAAGCTGGCGTGGATTAGCTCATGCCTCGCTGGGTGGGACACAAAGATCAGTCACTCCTCACCATGGTTTGAGGATTTTCCTGCACATCCCCCCCCCCAAAAAAATGTTCTGCACCTTAAATGTCGACAAATGTCTTGTTAGAGTTACAAGCCAGTCTAGATTATCCTAAAATCTGCCAAGATCAGCAAAATTATACTTCAACACAACAAATGGCTAAATACTAAAATGAAATAGACACGAGAGAGCTGAATGGTACTTTATAGCCATTTTAAGGTATATAGCAGCCAGTCCTGAATATAAACTAAAATTGAAATGTCAATGAGCTAATCATAGGTTGTGGTTAGGACTTGCTTTTTTTTTTTTTTTTTTTTTTTTGACATACTGGTTACTCAAAACCATGTCAATTCCATAATATTGCAAATTGCTGTTGATGTTATATTGGGACTCTTAATTGACTGGGATGATATTCTGCCGGCTCTAACTTCGGACCAGAAATAATCTCCCCAAGAAACTGTTCAACCAAAGAAGCTGGACTCTATGCTTGGTATATGTTTGCAAGGAGGGAATCTTGATTGATTTTGAACTGTAATACTGCATCAAGGTGGAGGAATCCACCAGGGGGAAGGGCTTGGGGAGGTGTGTGTGGGGATTCCCAGAGCCTATGAAACTGTCACATAATGCAAAATAATTAATAATAAAAAAAAAGAACTTGGCTGAATATGTTTTGTTGCTGTTAATTAAGGAACCATTCTTTAATTATCACCAATGGGCATTTATACTGTTTTTATAGATAGTGTTATTTTACTAAATTTATTTGAAAGGCAGAGAGACACAGAGATCCTCCATCAACTGATTCACTCCATGGGTTCCCATAGCAACTCAGACTGGACTATGCTTTAACCAAGAGCCCAGAAAACACGGGTCTCTTACATGATTGCAAAGACCGGAGTACTTGGGCCATCATTATCATCACTCTTCCCATGAATCTTAACAAAACACAACATGAGGAGTTGGAGTGACAACTTGAATTGGTACTCCAATACAGAAGGCAGGCATCCCTACATGGCTACTTAAGATGTACATCATTTGATGACAAATATTATTTTGATTTTTTGTGTGTTATTTAGTTATGAGGAAAGTGTATGGTAAGCAGTCCATTTGATGGTTTATTAATTTCCTCGTTGTTGAGAAGTCCGAGTTGATTATGTATTTAATATGATAACCATTTGTGTGCTGTGAATTGCATTAAGAGTTATGTAGGGCAGAGTTGATGCTTACTAAATGTACAAAATGGATTGATGAGATTAGCCAGTTAAATCTTTTCACCAGTAAGGCACTCAACAGCCCATGAGATATTTATTAAAAATGTCAAGTAAATCCTCTTATTTTTGTATCATAGTGTCAAATAGCAGTAAAATAAACATGTTAAGATCCTTAATCTACTGCTATGTTTCACTGTAAAATTTATCTTTGTTAAAATTTGCTTCTGTTCAAATTTGTTGAGACCGCACATAAAAGTATCCTAATATTACTTTGGCTGGTATTTTCTAATTACTGTATAATATTTTGGGAATGCAAATTTTATTTGAATGTCAACTATAGTTAAGCATGTGCCGTTTGTTTTTCTTACTCAGGTTTTGTAATTTGATGGAACGTTTTTATCACAATTTAATAAATGTTTGCTTTATTTAATATAAAAAAAGATGTACATCATAATGCCAACTACTATTTTTTTTTTCAGTTTGCTAGCACCATTTATGGAAAATACTGTTTTTTTTTTCTTATTTATGTCATGGACACGTTGAAAAAAGTTCAATTAGCTGTGCTTAGATGGATTAATATATGAGTTTTTTATTCTCTTCCATTGATTGATGTGTTGGATTTTTTCTTACTATCACTTTGTAATATGCTTTGAATTTAAGTTGTGATGCTTTCAGCTAGCCAGCTTGCTTGATTTCTTTGGATCAGTTTGTGGTTTTGGATCTTTAAAAGTTCTACATGTAATGACAGACTTTTTTTTTTTTTTTGCTAGTTGTATAGAGAGCCTCACTGACATTATTATGTTAATGGAGTTGAATCTCTGGTTTTTGATTGGTGTCTGGACATTTTATAACATTAATTCTTCCAATTCATTAATAAGAATTTTTCTCCCACTTTTTTTTTATCCTGATGAATTATTTCATTGGTCTTTCATAACCGTCACTACAAAGAAAATTTTCTTTGATAACTCAATTATTGAATATTAAATTTTTACAACTTTTTAAGCAGTAATCTATTTTTTTTCTTTAAAATGAATGTTAGTGGGCCCGGCGGCATGGCCTAGCAGCTTAAGTCCTCCCCTTGAACACACAGGGATCCCATATGGGAGCCAGTTCTAATCCCAGCAGCTCCATTTCCCCATCCAGCTCCCTGCTTGAGGCCTGGGAAAGCAGTTGAGGATGGCCCAGAGCTTTGGGACCCTGCACCCGTGTGAGAGACCAGAAAGAGGTTCCTGGTTCCCGGCTTCGGATTGGCGCAGCACTGGCCATTGCACTCACTTGGGGAGTGAGTCATAGGATGGAAGATCTTCCTCTCTGTCTCTCCTCCTCTCTGTATATCCGGCTTTCAAATGATAATAAAAATCTTAAAAAAAAAAAATGACTGTTAGTGTACAAAATATTCCTATTTTTTGTATTTTGATTATATATCTAGCAACTTCACTTAAATTGCTTTTAAATTCTAACAGGTTTTTCTGGTTTTTTTTTTTGTACAGTATTTAGATTTCCCTTATATAATATCATGTCATCTATTAGAATTAATATTTCAATTTATTCATTTTCTATTTTATTGCCTTTTCCCTTCTTTTTAAAATTTGTTTTTGTTAAAAACATCTGTGATTTTTGTCTATATCTACTGAAATTGCCACATGGTTGTGTTTCTTCACTCTGTGCAAACTTATTTGTAACATTTAATGCTCTACATTATGAAGACATCTTTGGGCATCTTTGCATCCTCAGCTTCACCACATTTGCTCAAAACATTTGATATGTCAGATGTAGTGTTTGATTTGCTGGCTAAAACAATTGTTGAGAAATGTTGCACATGTGGATCTCAAGGATGTTCATCTAGAATTTTCTTTTGCGCTGCATTATTGAATACATATCAGAGTAATGCTGCCCTTATTAATAGAGTTTGACAGACTTCCATTCTTTTCTAGATTTTGAAGTTGTTTGAGAAGCATTGGAATTGGTTCCTTTTTCAGAGTTTTGAGAAGTTTGGGTGAAAATAGATTAGGTTCTGCATTTTCCTGAAAGGAAAATTGTAATTATTGCTTCAATGTTCCATCCATTTTCTTAAGCTATCCCAATGTGCTAATACATTATTTGGTCATATTAGCTTCTTAAGATCTTTTTTTTTTTATTGTGTTATTATTTACTGTCTCTTTTTAAGCTCTAATTTTATTGTTTTGAGATCTGCCTCCTTTTTTCCATTGTCATTTTTGCTAAAGGTTTGTGCATTTTATCTAATGAAAAAACAAGCATTTGAGCCAAGCGTGGTAACTTAGCAGATAAAATCCTAGCCTTGCACAAACTAGCATCCAATATGGGCTCCAGTTTCTGTTCCTGAGACCCACTTCCCATCCAGCTCCCTGCTTGTGATCTGGAAAAGCAGTTGAGGACCGTCCAAAGCCTTGTAGCCCTACAGCTGGGACACTCAGAAGAAGCTCCTGGCTTCGAATAGGTTCAGCTTCATCTGTTGCAGCCACTTGGGGAGTGAATCATCAGATGATAGATCTTCCTCTCTGTCTTCCTCCTCCTGTGTGCGTATCTGACTTTCCAGTAAAAATAAATAAATCTAAAAAAAAAAAAAAGAAAACAAGCATTTATGTTTCTTCATTGTTTGTGTTTGTTGGCTTCAGTTTAATTCATTTGTGTTGTGATCTTTACTGTCTTTGGACCCTTGCCTTTCTAAAATTTTGACATACATTTGTTCATTGCAAATCTTTTATTATTATTATATCATTTTTAAAATTATGGACTTGGTGCTGTAAGCATCTTTCTTGATAATGCTTTGCTGATTTTGTGTTTTCATATGTTTCTGTTCGATTCGCCAACCACCCATGAAGGAACATATCAGCCGAGTATAGAAAAGAATACAGATGGCCTCAAAGAACCTCTATTCCCAGGCCTTTCTCTCTCGTGCAGCAGAAAGACAAATGTGCAAAAGTAGGTTACAAAGGACCAGAAAGGAGAGGAAAGAATCGTGCAGGGCTTTTTTTTTTTTTTTTTTTTAACCACTCTAGACACAAAAGCTGAAGCGGGTGTGTCTCCGACCCTTATTTGGTGAAAATATTGGCTGGTGTCTGTCAATGGTGCAGCGGTGGCTCTGCTGCCTCAGGACCCTGCCATATATCTGTGGTCCTTTTTGGGTTCCAGTGTATCCGAATGACATGCAGGGTTCGAAGCAAGCTCTGCCCTCCTCCCGTAACCTTGCCAACCATCAGTTTCTTTTTTAAAAACAATTTAAAATTTCTTTTTTAATTTCTTCAAAGATTCAGTGATCATTCAGGAATACATTATTCTATTATCTTGAAAAGTCTAGTTACAAAAGTAAAATAATGAAGTAACATACTGACCACAGTTGTAAGCTCTATTGTTTTTAATTATTTGTTATTCTCTCCTGATTAAAATATGTCTGTAGCTACGCTTTTCCTCAATGGCAAGACGAAAGAAAAGAAAAAAAATGAACGTTTGATATATTTGTTTCTAACAGGGGTATATTTGAATACTTTAATGAAATGTTAATTCTCAAATTTCAGTGAAAGGAAGGTATGGCATTCTAAAAAGTAAAAAAAGAAGAAGAAAAAAGTAAAGAAAAAGTAAAGAAGAAGGTGGGTATAGAATATGGGCAGGAGGGAGAATACGGCCACAAATATCACTTTGCTCTTTAATTTGTATTATGAAGCCTGTGAGATTTGTTTACCTAGCATAAACATTATAAGTAAAAAATAAGAAGTATGCACAAGCTCCTGCCAGAATTATCTTAAAAGTGCTAATATTTCTAATTGTATAAGTGTAATAATATGTTCTAATAAATTAAAATGCAAGTGCTAAATTATTAATACTCATGTTGCTAAAGATACCTTTCTACCTTTATTAATATTGTTGCTTTTTTTTTAGTCAACAATCTAAACTAAATCTCAAAATCCATAGCAATGGTACAGAAATTCATATAACTACTGGACCTGTGTGCAATATTGCCAAAAAGAATGTGTAAGTTTACATATAAATACTTTGGTGAAATAGCATGCCTTAAAAGACATGGAATTTTGAATTCTTATGACTATTGAAGAAGTGGTTTGTGTGTGTGTGTGAGCTGTATCATTTATATTATTGAATGAAAAGTCATATTTCTATAACATCACATGGATACGCTCACCAAAATGACAGAAGTGTGCTATTCATATCTATGTGAATTAATGTGTGATAAACTCCCCTTAGTTTGCTCACACATATTTTCTATTTTTAACTAATGTTGATTCAGGTATCAGCACAAAAAAGTGAAACTTGGAAAAAGAGTGATGTGTATTATATTTTTAATTAATTTAAGCAGAAATATAAGAACAAAAGAAAAGGTCACATTATTAATTCTCTATACTAGTTTCTAACGTATTCTTTGTTGAAACTGCCTAGAATTCTTAACTAAATGAAATGAATTTCTTTGACAAATATATAGAATTTCATTTATCAGGGATATTATTAAAATGAGCTTCATTAAAATTTACTTGTATTGAAGTATATTGACAGATGGCAAATAAATATGCATATTCAAATCCCCTTTGAGGAATAATGAGCTCTTCAGGTTAATATAAAGTAAAATGGATTTTTTAAAAGCTTTATATTACTTGGAACAAATATCTTTAGCATGAGGTCTTTTATTGTGTTTTTTTAATAGTAGTCCCATGAGGGGATTATATCAACCATTTAATGTCTCGCTTCCTTTTCTTTACCACATAACCAAAAACATTTGACAGTAGTGTTCCCAACTGCTTTTCTCTACAAATATTTATTTCTCTTTTACCATCTATTAAAAGTCCTTTGTTAGGCACAAAGCAGACACAGCTTTACCCATAGATGAGTTTAACAGTTAGTCAACCCTTCTGTAGAGTATGCGTCCCTGCATAGTTAAGAAATGACACTAGAAATCACAGTGATTAGTGTTTGCTGTTTTCTGAGCAGATAAAAATCTCTCAGATCTCCTGTAGAGAAAATTAATAGACACACATGTGGTAAGTTTTGTTATATTGGTTAGAAAATTTTACATTTAATATAATATCGATATTCTCCATTATTCGATGTAAGTTTAGTTTTATTATTTTGAATCAATCCGTTAAATATAATTTCAGAAGCTAATATTAAAAGTGAAAAATGTAAAAGACAAAGCTTATCATTTACACAGTTCATGTTTTGATGCAATATTGGTGCATACTGTACGTGGTATATTTTTCTTTATCAAAGCTTAACATTCCTTTTTTTTCATTTTGTTAGCTAATTTTAACAAGAACTCTGAAACTTAAAATACAGAATATTTATAAATAGAATGCAAATTATTTCCTTTTAATAACAGGGGATGTAATTAAAAACAAAATTTAGATATTTGCAACCTCAGAGTTACATGTAAACTATTTTATACCATTTATATCAGCCCATAAAGATATGTTTTATTTATTAATGCTACCACCCATATCCACCAAGGTCATTGTTCCACATCTTAAGCAAACAAGAATATATTTTCTATAATACAGTTCCATTTTGTTTATTTGTTGTGTTTTCCTGTTGTAATATTTTGATCTTAACACATTTTCATTACATTTCTAAAACATTTTCTTAAAGGTGCATACATTAGTTACTTTATCAAAACAGCTTACAGATTTAAACTTTATTTCTATAAAACTACTCCCTCTTTTTTTCTCTTTGTTGTTGTTTCTATAGATAGTGCACCTGTACAATTAGGTATTAGACAATACATGTTTTTATGTTTCTGACAAAACTGACAAACAAAAACAAATCTGTCATAGGCTTGGTTTTTCACCTTGCCTGAGAATTAAGAACAATAAATCAGTAAGCATGAAAATCCATCCACTTGGAAAAGGTATCTACAAAAGAAGAAATCTAGGGGTGAAGCTCATTTTCTTATCCAGTATATGATTTTTTTAAATCTCTTCCCCAGTGGGTAAAGGAGTCTGAGATGACTGTAGGTGGAGGCTGATTGATAAGTATGTCAAACTGAGAGGTAGCTGAGTGAAAATGGGTGAGAGAACAGTAATTGGTAAGACAAGAACAGAGAATTAAAAACCTGTCTCCTGCATAAAATTGGTTGTGGAAGAGTCAATGACCTGAAGGGAGAAAACAATGCATTTTGTATATTAAAGTATTATCTTTTCATGCTTAAGATATCAGACGTTTAGAAGAAACTAATAATTTCTCCCTGGATGGAAAAATCAGTCTTTGTTTTAGAGAGTATTAGCAAGGCTCAAGGGGTGGGATCGAGGCAGAGGTTGGCAGAAAGTTAAGTCTGCACGGTACAGAAACCAACGTCATCAGAAAGACAACCAGAAGCCCTGAGTGGTCTGCAGAAACAGAAGAACAATAAACGTACCCCGGGACCAGGGAGGAGAGCTTTCTCTGGTCCTAGCCTGGCTCCGGCTCTGGACCCCCACTCTCCCTCGCAATGACCATCGGGATCACTTCGAAAACCCCTCATAGCAAACAAACAATGATACAAACCAAAAAAAAAAAAAAAAAAAAAAAAAAACCTAGAATAAATAGACAAGCAACAGAAAGTAGAGCTTGGAATCTGACAGGAAAGAGCTGGCGTGGATTAGCTCATGCCTCGCTGGGTGGGACACAAAGATTAGTCACTCCTCACCATGGTGTTGAGGATTTTCCTGCACACCCCCCCCCAAAAAAATGTTCTGCACCTTAATTGTCGACAAATGTCTTGTTAGAGTTACAAACCAGTCTAGATTATCCTAAAATCTGCCAAGATCAGCAAAATTATACTTCAACACAACAAATGGCTAAATACTAAAATGAAATAGACACGAGAGAGCTGAATAGTACCCTATAGCCATTTTAAGGTATAGAGCAGCTGGTCCTGTATATAAACTAAAATTGAAATGTCAATGAGCTAATCATAGGATGTGGTTAAGAACTTGCATTTTTTTTTTCAACATACTGGTTACTCAAAACCATGTCAATTCCATAATGTTGCAAATTGCTGTTGATGTTATATTGGGACTCTTCATTGACTGGGATGATATTCTACCAGCTCTAACTTCAGACCAGAAACAGTCTCCCCAAGAAACTGTTCAACCCATCTGGACAATAAGTAGCTGGACTCTATGCTTGGTATATGTTTGCAAGGAAAGAATCTTGATTGAATTTGAACTGTAATACTGCATCAAGGTGGAGGAATCCACCAGGGGGAAGGGCGTGGGGAGGGGTGGGGGGATTCCCAGAGCCTATGAAACTGTCACATAATGCAAAATAATTAATAAAAAAAAAAAGAAAGTTAAGTCTGAGTGATCTGATCTTTTGCTTTCCCATTTGCTTTGTTGTTCCTGGGGGTGGGGGGAGAAAACAAACATACAAACAAACAAAAACCACAGGATTTTCTGTGCCTTTGAGGTGAAGGATGAGTGTTTGTGGGGGCAAAGCTGCCTGTACTAGTTTTGGAATAAAGATATCATTGATGATGGGGAAGTCCTAATTTGTAGTATACTCTCTTGCCAAATGGGTACATGAGAGTGTCTGATACAATAAGCACATTTGGATTCCATGTATATGTTTACTTTTAGATGTATGGTAAGCTGAGGGACTTGGGCAACGGCCTCTGTGAAGTTGCATGTAATGCTAAAAGGTTTGAATCTGTGGCAGTTAATAGTAACTATTCTATCATTCGCTACTAAGCAAACCTTTTTCTCATATAAGATTCTGTCCAAAAACATGGGACTATGTTAAGGCAAAAAGAGTCAGAGATGATTAGAAAGGAGCTTAGGAAGAGACTAAAAATTTCATCACAGCTATCTTGCAGGTATTTGCTCTTCATGAGGGTGGCACCTGGGCAGTTAGAAGGAGAGTGGTCAGATTAAAAGAGAAGCACCTTTGAAACCCTTGGGGCCTGTCTTTTCCTTTCCCTTCCCTTTCCCTTCCCTTTCCCTTCCCTTTCCCTTCTCTCTTTCTTTCTTTCTTTCTTTCTTTCTTTCTTTCTTTCTTTCTTTCTTTCTTTCTTTCTTTCTTTCTTTCTTTCTTTCTTTCTTTCATGTTTTTAAAGCAAGCAGCAGAGATTACAGTGATGACCTGATGGGAGAAAACAATCTGAATAGAATGTTTAACTGAGAGAGTGAGATTCTGAGAATGAATGACTTTTGAGCTGTTGGATATCCTGACATGATTAGTGAATCTGTGGCAAGAGCATGGAGGCAGGCTGTCTAGCACAGAACAGTCTTATTCAGCTTTTGAGAGATGTCAGGTACAGACTGTGTACTGGGTGCGGAACACAGGGCAAGGAGTTCAATCCTGAACTCTCTGTGACTAGATATTTTACAGAAAAATAACACATTATTAGGAAAGTGCGACATAATTAATAAAAATATTATAAAGTTGTAACAACTAAATGTAGATTCCTACTTTTAACAGGTTGTATAAATTATAGACAGTAGTTTCAAAATCTAGAAGTTAAATTTATATCGACTTCTGTTTACCCATAAAGAAACACTTACAATAACACCAGTTAGAGAATATCTAACACTCTAACTTTTTTCTGTAACTAAATACTTGATAAAATATCAATTGTCATTTTAAAAATAATAATCAGAAAGGATCAGGATATGGCAAAAGTCAGTGAATAAGTGACAGTTCCTTTAATTTCTGGATATTTTATGAAATTTTGTCTTTAAGCTTTGAGTAAAAGAAAAAAATAATGGAAATTTTTTCATGATTTAGTCAGTCAAAGTACTCCAGAAAAAACAGTAACAGGTAGATTGGCTTATTCTATGGAAACACATCATGTGAGTTTGTCAGATCCAAAATCTGGAGCAAGGATCAAGCAGATGTAGACTTGGTACAGACTTGATGGGAAAAGTTTCAGTTCAATCAACAGCAAGCAGAAGTTTTAAAAATTATGTTGAAGCGAGTTGGTGGAAACATGTTTTTCTTCATTAGGGAAGATCAATTTGTTGTCTGTGCTAATTATATGCGGTCTACACATTGTGAAGGGCAGAATTCTTTACTCAAAGTCACATATCTAAGTGTGGATCTCATCTAAAACTCCCCTATCTAGGCATTCAGAAATATATTTGATCAATTTTGTGGGCAACGTGGTGCAGACACATTGATAAATAGAACCTTGTGTTTCTGTAATCACAGAGTTACTTTATTGACAGTTCAAGTACAAGAGGAACAACATTTGTGGTTTATAAAATAGCATTGCAAGTAACCTGTGTTACATACCAATATGATCTATTGATCATTTTTTAATTGAAAACACTCTCAGAGCACTATCAATTAAGAATTTGCATGGATACACCATGAAATAAAATTTTGCACTCACCTTTGCACAACTTGCACATCGTTGCATTGTTTCAAATCACATAATCTAAAGCATTACTCTCAATGAAATCAGTATGTTGACCTTTGCTGCTTAGATTATTTTCCACAGAGCCAATTTTGTCCCAGTTCATTGTCTGTCTTAGAAGCGGCTCAAAGTGCAGAAATTAATTACTTTTCTTTTCATTCTAGTTCCCAGGGTTTTATTCCTTCTTTTGAAAATGATATGCTAATTTTCCACTTCAATGAATGTAAGACAAAATGAGTTTTTCCTTCCAAGTAAGTGGCAACTAACACAGTATTTCTCCTGTATATCAAATTCTTATATATTACAAAATCAAATTACAGATAATAGCAAATGTTATCATTATTTTACTGCTTCCATTTTTTAGGTCATCTGCTGTATCAATCTTGTAATTATTCTTTCTCTTTTAAGTTATCCAGAATTATTAAATTTTCTGTAATAATCTCTTGGATAATAACAAGATAAAAGTGGTGGGTAGCAAAGCTATATTGCTGCTATTAAAGGTCTAAAGAAGTCAGTTTTTTTGGTGTGATTACCAAGAACCAATATACACGTCCTATTCCTCGTGAAATATATTCAAACACTTAATGTCATCTAAATCTAAGAGCAGTATGAGAATTTTTCCTTTCTTGATATCAAGGAATAACATAGAGTTTAATTTCTAGATATTAAGGAAAGACAAGTAGGCTGTGCTTGGTATTTACCGTATCTATTGGACACATTGCACCCAGTTTCTCTGCACAGTGAGTGTGTAACCATAGAATCAGAGAATGTTATACGATTAAAAGAAACTTGCTTCGTCATTCTGTTCACACACAGAGACACACACAAAAAAACCTTAATATATTTCACATGTATAGTTTTTAAGAACATAATGGGACTTCCCAATGTTACCACATAAAATACCTCTCTGGGTAGCACGTGTCTTCCTGATTCAGTCTTCTTTGAATAATTGTACTGTATTGCCAGTGTCACATTTTGGTTCTTTTCTTGAGAATATGCTGTTTTGTAAGGAGGGTCATAATGAAATACCACAGCTTGAATAACATAAGCAAAACAGAAATGTATTATCTCAGGAATCTGGAGCCTATAAGCCTGAGGTCAAGATGTGCTTACATCCCAATGTTCTCCCTGTGTCTTCACAAGAGACTTCCCCTCTGTTAGTATGGCAGACTTACGCCTCTCTTTCTATAACGAAATATGTCATATTTGCCTACATCTCACCTCAATGTCACCATTTTAATCTTAAAATGTTATTTAAGGATTGTAGCTTGAAATAATGTCACGTTAGAGGATGATAGCATTAACATGAGAGTTTAATTGCCTGAGCAATTTATCTTAGAAGACTTGGATAGGGATAATCACATGTCATACCAAAGATCCAAGTTCCAACTCCACTCTTGATTCCAGTCTCTTGTTAGCATTCATCCTTCAAAGCAGAAGCGGTGGCTCCAGTTCTCTAGTCTTTGCCGCACACCAAGTTCTCAGCCTGATCTCCAGTCTCCTCGTTTCCGCTCTGCCAAAGCATGGTTTGTACAGACACATGAGAATTGAGCAATTAGCAAACGTCAGGGATCCCTGCATGTCTCTCTTTCTCTTGTTCACTCACTGTCTATCTCTGTTTCCTATTTTTCTGTGTTTCAAGTAAAATAAATAAATAAATAAATAAATAAATAAATAAATAAATAAATAAATAAATAAAATTATTTAAAGAGGCAATTATCTATTGCAAATATGCCAGCAGACTACCTATGCTTTAAAAGCTGTTCTTCTTCAGATTAGCATTTATTATAGTTGGTGTTGAAGGGCTGTCCACATTCTACAGAGCAAAGTTCAGGTATAATTTAAACATTTTATTTTAATGAAGTTGGGAATTGCTATTCTGACCAAAGACAGTAATCTACATATCACAATAATCCTATTCATTGATAACCATTAAAAATTATATTTACCTATAGAAAAAAAGAATTTATAGGAAAACTGCTGCTTAGCAAACTATGACGAATTGTTTTCTTTTTGTCAATATTAGTGTATTCTTGTTGTAAAACCTAAGACCAATGTAGGAATTGTAAAACAGAGCCATCAAATTGGTCCTTATAGAAGATGAGGGCAACGATGGAAGAGTTAGATGTAGATTCTAATATCATGTAGTGGCATTTAACAACCTTAACCCTACAATGGAAATAAGAAGACAAAATTTAGTAGATAATAGTAACTGCAAAGATCTCTGTACAAAAATAAAATAAAAACTACTAATGCCATTAATTATTAATTTTTTTAAGTAATTTTACTTGGGCCCAGTTAAAGTCCTCACCTTGAGCATGCCAGGATCCCATATGGGTGCCGGGTCTAATCCCGGTAGCCTTGCTTCTCATCCAGCTCCCTGCTTGTGGCCTGAGTAAGCAGTCTAGGACATCTCAAAACCTTGGGACCCTGCACCCGCGCGGGAGATCTGGAAGAAGCTCCTTGCTCCTGGCTTCGGATCGTCTTAGTGCTCACTGCTACCTGTGCTTGGGGTTGAATCATCTGACGGAAGATCTTCCTCTCTCTGTCTCTCCTCCTCTCTGGATATTTGACTTTTTATTTATTTTAAAAATAAATAAATCTTTTTTAAAAGTGATTCAATTTAATAATTAGGACAATGTTTAGAAATATGCATCGGTATAAATAATACAGATACATTGAAATCATTTGTTATATACTCGTGTTGACACATAAAATTACCATACGTAGATTTATGAATAAATGAGTTACAGAAATAGCTTGAGTAACTAAATAAGACTGACATAACCAAAAGCTATAAAAACAAATTGGGATTTCTCTAGGAATTAGACCAAAAATATCATCTAAGCAAGATAAAGATTCTAAGAACTGTGTCTATTCTCTCATCCTTGCAAAGATAAGGTGAAATCTGAACCTTTAAAACTTCATCCTATTGACCTTGTTGGGAAAAGGGATCACTGCAGAAGTAATTATCTAAAATAGACTCCTACTGCAAAACAGTTGGCACCTAATCCAATGTGACTATTGCTCTTATAAAAATGATTATGGGTATCATGATGACAAAACCCACAGTGCTATGACAGAGGTAGAGGTAGAGTAATGGAGCTGCCACGCCATGAGGAGCAAAGGTTGTCAGCAAACCGACTCAGGCAGGGAAACAGCAAGACTATCCTGCAAGGTTCTCTGGGGTCCCAGTCCTAAAGACACCTTAATTTTAGGCTTATAGCCTATAGATTTACTAAATAACAGGCCTAGGAAAATAATGCAGAACCAAAAATATTTCCCCAGGGAGAGCTTAAGCCGTTAGCGATGATATTAAGTATGGAAAGGTAGCCATATTTCTGAAGTACCATTCTTTCTCTCTGGGCTCAATTTTTAACTCCCGCAAGCAGAATCGATGTTAAAAAAAAGTGAAGTGCTCCATGGAATTTTATTGTTAGCTGAGAACACAAAAGAGTAAGGAAAAGGCAGAAGTGCATTTACAGTTATTTCTATGTGTGGTTTCACTCTGTTTCAGTTAACTGCACTCAACTATGAAAATAGTAAATATGTTAAAGCAATAAATAATTTGTAAGTTTAAAATTTCTATATTGATTTTTTTTCATTTTGCTTCATTTGAAAAGCAGAGGTAAATGCTAACAGAAAATACAGAATTTAATGTATATTTATGAGAATATTCTTCGATACAAGAATCAGAATATCACCTCCTGGATTAAAAGTAGTATTGTTTTTTGCCACTCTTCCCACCAAGACTTCAGACTTATTCCTCTCTATCATGAGGGTGCACTGGCCCTGTGATTGTGTTACTAGTGAAATGTGGTTCAAAAACACTAAACTCATTTTCTAAGAGGATTGCAGCTTAGATTCCTCTCACTTAGTCGATATGCTCTCAGAATGTCAGCTTTGATGTAAGAAGTCTGAATGCATTAAAACCATGAGTGGTTAAGGAAACCAAAACTGATCACATGGAGAAGCCAAAAGTAGGGCAGTAGGAGAAAACAACACAGGAAGAGGAGGGAAATTTTTACATTCCAGGTGTTCTAGCTTGTAGTTGTAAATAAAGAGCACATCTTTTTTATCTTACTCAGTCAAGCTTTAAAATGGCTCAGATTCCATCTGCCATCTGAAAGACCACAAGCGCAAAGCATGCATCTGATCCAATTAACCATGAGAAACATGAGCGATAATGACAGTGCCATTTTGAACCACTAGGTTTGGGGAATGAATTTTTAAGGAGGAATAGACATTCAGAAACAGAATTAACTTGTAAGAGAATATTGCTACAGTCATTTAAAATAAAAAGAAAATGTGAACAGTTGGAAATGGGCAGCATAGTGTTAATTACAGGATTTTGAAAAGATAATCATTAAAAGTTGAAAGTACAGGGCAGGCCAGTTCATGTCCCAACTGCTCCATTTCCCATTCAGCTCCCTGCTTGTGGCCTGGGAAAGCAGTTGAGGACGGCCCAAATCCTTGGGACCCTGCACCCCCCCATGGGAGACCTGGAAGAAGCTCCTGGTTCCTGGTTTTGGATTAGTGTAGGTCTGTTTGGGGAGTGAACCAGCAGATGGATGATTCTTCCTCTGTCTCTCCTTCTCTCTATAATTTTGACTTTCCAATAAAAAATTAATTAAATATTAAAAACATTTTTAAGCACAGAAATTTTTATTAGGGTGGTTTCTTAAAAATATTAGCTTTGTAGTGACAAAACCTGTCATAATCTCTAGAGTGGTAAAATGAAACTGGAACAACTTTCTATTCAATTTTTGAAGTTTGCTATGCTGGTTTCCTGCAGATCCTTAAAAGGTCTACCAAGCTCATCAACTATTGCACGCAGGAAAAACACTACTGAAGTAAGACTTTCCCTTAGATAAGTGAATAAATGTAGCACTTTGGTCCATTCTTTCATGAATGAGACACAAAAAACTTCAGTTAAGCCATGAGAAACATGCAATGTTTTGCTCTATCTATCTAATGTATCTCTCTCAGACAAATAGGCAGATTTCTAACACTGTCAAGGTAGTCGTCACTACTACTTTAATTCTTAGTATGAATAGCAGAAGCCACGTATTAGGGTGACTTGCGTAATCAAGTAGGTTATTTTTTAAAGTAATTTAACTTACACTGCTGAAACAGGACAGAGCTAGAAGCAGAAAGAAATATTTGGGCATTTAACATTTTAAGAGAGAAATCAACTAAAGAATACTAAAAGAAGAAAAGATTGGAGAGAAAGAGGAGGAAGGAAGGAAGGAAGGAAGGAAAGCCTTATGCTGTCTGTCCACCTATTTCTCCATAACCCTACTTCTCAAGTAAATAAGTGAAACTTGTAAAAATTCAATTTCAAAATCACAGTAATAAGATACAAAAATAAGTATAGACTAAATCAAAATATCTGCTACACTTGCTCACTCTGGAGACCTTACAGAATTAATCTTATTATCGTAATTTTTTGGCATCCAAAGGTCACCTTCATCTCTTGGCTCACAGCCACTTTTTTATTTTATTTTTGATGATGATTACATAGTTGAGAAGGGTGCAAGCCCATGTGGACCACTGATTAGAGTCAGAAGGATTAAAGGAAATTGTGTTCTCCTTTTTCTTTCTTCTCATACATGGAGGACAAGAGGTGAGAAAGGGAGAAGCTGCACTCAGCATTCTAATCACATCACTACCAGGGACTGGGTACAGCCACTCTATGTCATCTCAGGGTTGCTGATGGGGAGCATGATCCAAGGGTTTTGCTGAAGCAGTTTTGAGAGTTCTGAAATGCTACTGATTTATTGCCCCAAGGATGAAGAAATCTAACCCTCCTTTCGCTGGCATAGTCCACCTCCGAGTCTACATTTACCCAGGTACTTGCTGTCAACACTTGGATGGGAGAGTTGTTCAATTTGTGATGCTCTCCATCTTTTGCTATGAAACTAGATGTCCTTTGCAGGCCCCGGTCAACTACCATATGCCCCATGTGCATGTGGGCATGCCATCTACTGCACCATCCTCAGTTACTGAGAAGGCCCAGATCTGACACATGCACTCCATGGTGAGACCAGATCCTGTGGTTTTCCCCATGGTTGGAATTCTGAGTCCAGAGAACCAGTTGTGCCTGGGAGGAGGGGATTCCCAATTATAAACATCACCAGAGGTGACCCTAGATCTGATTCCTGTGTGTGTGTCAGCCAGTACGAGGTCTAGCTCAGGATGTCACCCTCATCAGCCCACACATACACTTGTGGTGGCAGTTGTTGAGACAGTTCTGTTTCCAATCCCTTCGCTTATACAATCCAGTGGATATTATATCCCATCCCAATCCTGCTCCTACACACTTGGACCTCATACAAACCAACAGGAACTGCAGCCCAGCAGGAGTGAGCCCCAGTAACCCCACCAGGTCCATCCCAGCCCTGGTTCCTGCACATGTCACAATGTGCAACATACTGGTCAGGTCTATTCCATAGCTCATTCAGTTTTTGCACTCACCAGTGAATGCTGCAGCCTAGATCAGCCCAATTAGCCCCACTATCCAGGCCACATCTAGGCTGGTGAGTGCCACTGCCTGTCCAGCCAAGTCCAACACATCCCTGGTTCTCTTGTTCAGCAGTGGGATCTGTAGCCCATCAAAGCATACTCGCAATTTCCCTACTAGGCCCAATCCCAGCCCCTGGTCTCTCCTTTCCAGGTAGTTCTGCTGTCTAGCTTTATAGGAACATGCACACATTGCCGGTGCTTGCAAGCTGATGCTGCAGTAAAGCCCAACCAGCCTTCATGTACTCTGGCTCATGCATGCATGCACCTGTGGCTATGATGACTTAGTCCAGCATGGTTCTTCCCTTAAACCAGATAACTTGCAGGCTAACATGTGTTAAACTTTGCCTAGCTGGGTCTGTCCCAGGTTCCAGTGCTCACACTCATGGGCAGGAGCAGTGGCTGAGCAGGGAATCCTGCACTGCACCCCCCACCCCTTCAGTGGTAGCTGCCCTACCCCAATCCCAGCTCTTACATGTGATGGTAGATGCTTCTGATGAGTCTGGCATGGCCTGCCTTACCTCAGCATTCACCAGCAGGTTCTGTAACCTAACCTGGTGTGGCCTCCTCCCAATTCCAGCTCATGCTGGTGGACGCTGACCCAGGCTGAACTGCACTCCATACCAGCCCTAATGTGAACTGGCTGATGTTGCAACACAACCCAGCTTGTCTTAAACTCTGTTCTGGCTCTCACTTCTGTCAATATGTTATGAATTAGCCCAACCTGGCCAGACGTGATCCATATACACACCTGCAGGAACTGTAATTTTGCCAGGTCTGGGTTGCCTTCAGTCTTGGTTCTTTGCCCACTTACAAGAGCTGCATCCTGACAGAGGAGTTCCTCAATATTCTCTATCAGGTCTCCTCCCAATGGCAGATATTTGGGCCAGTCTGACTTGGCCCAGCTCCTGTTCTGGCAGAAATAGCAACCTTGCAAAACAGGCCATACTCATTCTGCCTCTTTCTGTTGGTACTATAGTGCAGGCACTTCTTCTCCACCCTCATACCCAGCTCTTGCATGGTTCAGCTGGTACTGAGACCTAATCCGGCCCATCCTACACCCAACCCAGATCTCCACAGCACCAGTGGGTGCTGGAGTCTAGCCTAGTCCAGTCTACACCCGTATTGAGACATACTGCAGTGAGTCCAGCCCAGTTCACTGATCCATCCCAGCACTTGCACTCACTAGCGAGTACCTCTACCCACTTCCCTGAAGAGGCTCACGCCCACCCGCAGATCTTGTGCATGCTGGTGGTTGATCTAATCCAGCCCAGCATGGCCCTTCACCATCTTGGCCTTTGACACTGGATGCTGCAGCCTGGCCTGTTCTGGCTCGCCCCCATTCCCAGCTCTCACTGATAAGTGCTGCAGCCTTGCCCTTCTCAGTCTGCTCCATCCCTGGCTTTCATGTTTACCAGTAGATTTGATAGCCTAGGCCAACTCAGCATGGCCCGCGCACTAACCTGGCTGCTGAACATGATAGTGTTAAAATGTTTGGCTCTGCTATGCCCGGTCTGTACCCAAAAAATCAACCACACACTTGCTGACAAGTGGAACTGCCTAGCCCACTCTGAAAAACACCCATGCTTGAATCACATGCTCAGCAGTAGGAGCCACAGCCTACCAGGGTAGTTTCCAAGATTCCCAACTAGGCCCGTTCCCAGACCCAGATCTTACGCATGCCAATGGGTGTTAAGCTCTCACCTGGCATAGCCTGGCTCTTCTTTCTTGACCTTTGTATGAGTTGGTAGATGCTATAGCCTGGCTTGCTCCATAATCTGCTCTTGAGTTCATTTGTAGGTGCTGAACCAGGGACTTTTAAGAAGCCCAAACAAAACGGTGAGGCCTTTTTTCACACTGGACTATTACGCTAAGGCCTCACCATTCTATTCAGGCTTCCTATAAGAATAAGGTAATTTGTTTCTCTGAAGAATAGTAATAAACAGGGACAGAGACAGCTAAAACGTAATCCACTGCCCTTGTAGACATGATCCCAGAAAGAAAATCTCATCGCATCTTTGTATGGCGTAGAAGACACTCAATAGGCTCAGTCTGTTGTTCACAGCTGTTTCCATGGGGAATCAATGTCAGAGGAATGTGACATGGGTGGACTCATAGTCACCACCTTTCCCAGGTGAAAAGACATTTCAGAAAACCTAAAAAAAAAATGACTTTTCAAGTCGAATTTTCTGACAGTTTATTTTCCCTTCCTTTTTGTAACCAGTTAGGGCAATTTCTTCTTCCATCAGAAAGAGTGCCGTATGTTCTCCAGCACTGCCTCAAGGATGTTAATTATTTCTTTTCACTTACTCAGAAAGCAAATAAATCAAACTAGAAAGAGTTGTGATTCATTTGTCATCGTTTGTGTTATTACTCATGGTGCCTATGATGCCAATAAGGACTACAGAGGCAAACATTTTGAACTGATAAAAGGAAAAAGATGTGGGTTGGTCATATTATTCTGGTAAACAATACATGGATCATTTAAAACTAGTTTTGGTGTAATTACCTTGTACTGGAGTACAAGGCAAAATATAGATATTATAAGAAAGAAAAACATAAAATGTGATTCACTGAAAATACACTAGGGAAGATAGAATTATATCAATTTGGAAAAATAATGTCTATTATCTGAATCCCAGTTAGAAAAATGTTATTTTAAAATGTTATTTAAAAAGTATAATGATGTACACCAGTTAATCTACCAACATTTATTGAACAAGGATGACCTACTTGTGTATAATTACTCATTGTAAAGGCACATACTGACTGAATGCTCCTTGAAAGGAAAAGGAAGTGTTACTTCAAAAACTGTTTGGTAGACCCGGCACTGCAGCCTAGCTGCTAAAAACCTCTCCTTGTCTAAGCAAGGATTCCATATAGGTGTCAGTTCTAATCTTGGCAGCCCTGCTTCCCATCCAGCTCCCTGCTTGTGGCCTGGGAAAGCAGTCGAGGATGAACCAAAGCCCTAAGATCCTATACCTACATGGGAGGCCCAGAAGAGGCTCTGGGCTCCTGGCTTTGGATCAGCTCAGCTCCGGCCATTGCGTAAACTTGCAGAGTGAATCAGTGGAATGAAAAATCTTCTTCTCTGTCTCTCCTCCTCTCTGTATATCTGCCTTTCCAATAAAAATAAATAAGTAACATAAATCTTTTAAAAAAAAAACCTGTTTGTTTTTTTGGCCTGAAACATGCTTGAAAACAGCATGTGCTACTTTATTGTGGAAGGGCAATTAAGTTATTATTATAGGGTAGGATGCATTTGCTACCAAGAGATTTTAAACAACCACTATTACCTCACCATTTCAATAAGACTATGAGTGAATCAGACAAATATTTTAAGAATGATTTAAGTTTAATGATCCTGAAATTAGGTCAACGGATGCACTACTGAAAGAACTCTTGTGTGGACAGGAAAAGTACCACTGAGCTTTGACATCAGTGCTGACATACCTGTCACACTGTAGGAACAGCAGTCCTGGAGATTGGACAGACACAGTGATGCTTTCACTACAGCCTCTGTGGATGAGTTTCCGAAAAGAGATCAGCCAGTAGAGCTGCATACAAGGAGAGAGCCAGTGGCGACAAGCTCCTTTATTCATCCAAACTCACTCTTAGCTGCTCATAATGTTCTGATTTGTTGTCCACAACAGATCTGTTTTCCATCTTTGCAAAGACAAGAAAACATCAGGAAGATTAAATGGATTTTAACCAGTGTTGAAACTTCACCAGACTTATGCTTCAATAATTGAGTGTTCACTAGATTTCTCTTTTCATAGGAAATGATCCCAAATTTTCACAATTGGAAGTAGAATAAAATGTAGTCACATGATTTCTATAGGTGACGAGACTAGTACAGCATAATGATATCTCCAATTAGAATATGGCTAACTGTATT
Organism: Ochotona princeps; assembly: GCF_030435755.1. NCBI lineage: Eukaryota > Metazoa > Chordata > Mammalia > Lagomorpha > Ochotonidae > Ochotona > Ochotona princeps. Next base: position 55,197,018 of record NC_080834.1, read on the forward strand.
CTCATAAGGAAAGCTCATTCAAGTGCCTGGTAGATTTCATCCCCATGCAGGTTTAGGATTTTTGTTTAGTGAGCATAGAATCTCTGATAGCGATTTTTAATTCAGCAGATAGTACAAGGAGAAGCTATGGAGAAGCTCTATTCGAATCCTTACCTCTCAAGCGCTGATTTCTAAGCTTGCTATCAACAGGGAGAAAACTATGTTTAAAAGGATTGGAAGGCTAAATCAGCCAAATTCAGATATTCTCTGTATTTTAAGATCATATATATGTATTTGAAATCCCCAGAGACTACAGAGACCAGGTTCACTAGGGACAGGAAACATTTCTACAGACCCCTTTGGGTAATGTTTATTACAAACTACAATTAATTCATTAATTAATAATGTCTTTATATCCCTAAATGCCAATAAAACCAGCTACCATTCTACATTTCAGTGGTTCAAAAAATACATACACAACAGCCCAAGAAAAGCAAAGGAGTGGAGAAAAAAGTAAAGTAAATTCATATTTCTGTCACTGAAAAAATTAGATTGGGATTTCTGTTTATATCACCTAAAGATATTCAAACTCACATTTTATTGCAGCATCATTCCATTACAAGTCATTGGTAATGAAAAACCAACACAAATGCAACATAAAGTGTTATGCAAAAGGCTTGAAACAGGAAAAACAAAGACTTTCTGGGATAGGTGACTCTGATGTGATTGATGTAACTTACATTTACCAAGGGACAGATGATGTTTGAATGCTTGCCTATGGATATCTTTGAAATGAATGGAATGAAGATGAATTGTAAAACTTAGAGATCAATAGACAAGACTTGTTTTCAAAGAAAAATTATTAAAATTTCCATTTTTTCATAACTAGCATAGCAAATACATTACAAAAACTCTCTTGTAATTCAAAGTCCCAGGAGGCTGCACTTGCCACATTAATTTGCTGCTCTGTGATCCAACACCATGAACAGCCTAAAATCGTCAGGATGTAAGTATAACAACGTTAAAGTTTTTACTAAGTATTCTCAGGATCCTCTGTTGCTGTAATGAACCCCAGAGACCTGTAACTTTAGTGCCTACTCCTGTCATCCAACTGCTTTTCAGCGTCACGTCCAAATTCTCTTTCATTTCTGTCCCTTGCTGCTAGAGAAACTACAAAGGTTCTTGCCTCCCACCTGTCAAGAGTAAGCTAACAAATCTGAGTCAGTTGATTACTTGTGGGGAAAAAAATCTCTCCCTCAGAGAGTTTTTGACACCAGAAACTCTGAGGTTTTGACATTAGAAACTCAGCTTGCTGTCCTTTCTTTTATTTGTTAAGAGCATTTTTTTTTTCCCGTAAGAATTGGCTCCACATTTCTCTTGGGTACAAAATGATAGGCTGAATTAAACAATTTAACAATTTGAAGTTGCCAAATATACAGGAAGAGAGAAAGGGATATAAGAAATATGTATTATTGACATTGGTATATGATGTGTAAAAGGTTAAATTGTAGAGATTCAAATGAAGAATAACACCTATTACTCTCTCTAGATTGCAGAAGGGATTTTTCATCTAGATGAATACAGCCTTATTCTCTTGTTGGGGATGAAGATGGTCAGGCCCCTGTGGGCAAAGGAGATGCCTGTGTAGTCACCAACACTCACTGTGACATCATCGTTAGGACTGGCTTGGCCTTGAAACTCCTGATTCCTCAAGTGCATCAACAGTGGGAATAGCAGATGCTGATGTGGGACACAGACATCAAAACATGTCTAGATATTTCTGACTGTCAAAGGGACACAGTCCACGAAAACAGGCCAGGATTGGCAAGGAGACGCATGATGACTGTCTGCATATATTTGTGAAATTTACAGGATAAAGTTGAAAATGATGATCATATGTAGACCCTAGAAAATCTCAACTTTAGAAGGAAAGGGTAATTAACTGAACCCATCACCACAATGAGTTAGAAAATAGAAATATTTGTTTTGTAAAGCAGCCATGAAAGACTCCAACAACCAATTGCCAAAATACCTTGGACTGGATCCGGCTGAAGTCAAGAGCCAAGAATTCCATCTTGGTCAACCTTGTAAGTGGCAGAGACCCCAGACCCTTAGCCATCTTCAGATGTTTTCCCAGGTGCATTAGCAGCATACCGGGTTGCCAGTGGAACAAGTATGTCACAGGTGGTAAAGTAAAACTGTGCCACAACACCAGTGTCAAATCAATGATTTTTTAATAGTAATGTAATAGTAATGTAATTCATCTAATCAGAGCAGCATTGCAGTAAAGACTGAAAAAAAAAAAGCAAAACAGGGTTAGGGTTTTTGCCTTGCATGCACCAGCATCCCACATGGGTGTTGGTTCATATCCCAGCTTCTCCACTGCCTTTCCAGCTCCTTGCTTCCTGACTGGGAAAGCAGTAGAAGATGACTTAAAGCCTTGGGACCCTAAACTGGTGTGGGAGACACAGAAGAGTCTCCTGTTGGCTGACTTGAGATTGATTCATATGAAAGATCCTTCTTTCTTTCCCTCTCTCTGTGCATATTTGCTTTTCCAATAAAAATAATTAAATCTTTAAAAGGGAGGATGGGCACTAAATAGAACACAGCCTCTGACAGGGGCAATAAGCACATTTCCAACATTTATACCATCAGACTCTTACAGAGGAATGTGAAATATATTGCTACGAGAACAAGTCCCCACCTCAAAAAAAAAGCCTGAATTCCTCAAATAGTTCAGCAATTTCTTTTTTCTTTTCTTTCTTTCTTTCTTCCTTCCTTCCTTTCTTTCTTTCTTTCTTTCTTTCTTTCTTTCTTTCTTTCTTTCATCATCTATCTAATACATTTGATTATGGTGCATATAAAAACCCCCCACCAAATCCAAATTATTAAGATTTCATTTTTTACCATTTAACAGATTAATGATTATCAAGTATGAAAACAAACAGAGGCAGGTGGACGAGTCTTTGAAAGCTGCCATAGAATAGATCCTCACAATGATGGTGGGTGTTGTGTTTGAAGTTTATCAATGCCAGAATTCTTGTCATATTGGACTACTGCTTTTTTTTATGTTTTCATCATGTGATTGCTACCAATTGAGGAACTGAATAAAGGGTATCTAGTCAACACTGTATTATTTCCTTTTTTTCTTTTTATGCTTGCAGACATAAGCATTATCTTCATAAATCCAAAGCTTTGTTGAACCAAGGGGATTCTGTGAATTAAACATGAACCCCAACTTTGCTTGGCTCCAAGTGAAAATATTATTGAAGGAAAAATGACATTCAATTAAGAAATATAGATATGAAGGCCTAGAAACACAGATAAAAAAGTACTGAAATTTCTTCTAGCCTGCGTTTAACTATATTTTATTATAAAATTAAGAAAATAAGATCATTGAATTGCAAAACATTTCATTAGGTTTAATATAAAAAGTATAATTTAAAAATCTGCTTTAACATTAATTAAATACAATGTGCAGCAATTGTTACGTTCATTGATCTACCAAGTAGGAGAACACTGAAGAAAGAAGGTATACTTTCACTTTCCTATATGCTTCATATGTCTAGTAATATATTAAAACAGTAAAAAAAAAATCCACAAAAAGAGCAAAATTTTTGAAAATATCTGCCTACCTAAATTATGTAAGTGGAAATAATTAAAAAGGCCTGATAAGTAATCCACTTGATAATCCACTCAGATTTTTTTTTTAATCACAATGGTCTTTGTAGTAATTTCAGCCATTTTATTACGTTACAATTTGGAGGAATTTGAAAAACTACTGTGTTCCCGTAGTTACTGATTTATTGATGCCATTATTTGTTAAAGAAACGTGTATTACCCAACCTAAGGACTCAGAACACTGTGTTTGGCAAAAGACAAAAGAAAATCAGACGTGGACTAGATCCCTAAAGACCAAAACAATAGAAACGCTTTCAAATATCCACACATTTGCACACAATAGATTCAAACAACAAAATCATGCTAGAATATAAAGGAGGCAAGAGTTATTTATGATGGAAGAGTTGAGGGATAATTTAAAGAGGGAAGGATTAATTCATTTTAAAAATAGCATTTGATGAGAATATGAAATAAAAATACCAACCACCAGCTAACATTTTTCTTAAGCAATAACTGTCTGAGAAATAATCTTGAGAAGAATATTCACCTAGAATTCCTTCTGAATGTACCTCTGAGAGGGACATTTCAAGACAAATAACGTCAAACGTGTGACACATAAAACTATGTGCTTCTTTACATTGGTATATGCCCATATAACAATCTAATTCAGCTCAAAATGTACATCCAAAACATATATTATTGTGCAACTTGTAATCATGGGTTTATAACCACACAGGCTTAATTATGTAGAAAATAAAGATTTTTTTTTTTTGCTAACAACCTGAACAAAGTGAATTCTTAAAGCTAGCAAAGCATAAAGCATAAAGTTTCATTGAAAGTGGTATGAAAATCTATACCAATTACATATTAGCCTTTAATATGAAGAAAAATGTTGGAATTCTCTTTGTCTTATTCAGATGCAGCAAGTTGTATAAAATGTTAGCTTCAATTAACAAAACTCTACAATATAATGGTTTTATTTTTAGAGGAGCTTAAAATTATGTTACACCATCAAATCAAGCTTTTTTAGTAACTTAAATCTCAATGCTTTCTTCTCTAATTTTATCTTAGCAACCTTAAGTTATATTTACGCACAAAGAGGAACACATTATTTGCTCTATTATTTGAAAATTATAATGCAATGTACATTATTTAAATTCCACAACTCTTACCCCATGACTAGCTATCTAAATTGGTTTGAAGTGAAAAGGTAAAAGAATTTTAAATAGCTTTTCTTATTCAAAAATTTAAAGAGATGCAGCTGCTCAGTTAGAGCAAATGATTATAAATTATTAGTGTCAATCAAAGACGTGATTTCCATCTCCTGATTAAATCTTTACAAAAGAGCTTTAAACATGCAGTTCAGCTGCCACCAAATGACAAATCAATCAAGAAAGACAATGCACATGAGTGATTAGGCTGTTGGAAAAAGACAATGGTGTGTGGGTGGCGTTTTCCCCCTTCATTTCAAGTCCTGTTATTCATCAGGAAATGGGAGTGAACATTTCTTGCATCTACTTTTATTTAAATATTAAACGATTTCAATATAAGTGGTCTATATTCTATAACATTGAAATAACAAAGAAAAGGCTTTCATGAATTTTAAATCTGTTTGTTTTAGAAAGAAAACAGGAGCTTGACGGCATTCAAAAGACATAGATGATTAGCAATTGCTTTGCAGTAAAACAAAACAAAAATAAACAAAATGAACCTCCACATTCAATTAACCAACGAAGTAGGTATTTTCATGGTTTCCGGCCATTTTTTATAAGCTGATTATCCTGTTGATCTCAATTTCTATCACTAATTCAAAAAGTTGCCAACACCATGACAATCAAATTCACAAAATTCTAGCAACACTGAATTCACAAAGAATCTTTGATTTTGGAAAATTAAATCTATAATGTCAATTATATTGATAATAATATTGGAAAGGCATTGATTTTCTCAGGTATTTAAATACATTTCAATATTTCAATTTTTCTTCATGTATATAAAAAAACTCAAATAGTTCTATGGCAGAAAATTTTGTTTCTGATATTTAATTGGGTGAATAAAACCAACTAGAGGTTGCTAAGCCTCCGTAGCAGCAAGGCTGTTAGATCATTATTCCCATTGTATAGATTAGACATTGCAGCTGAAAGATTTTTAGGTAGCCATTTTAGACTCATATAGCTTATTGCTGATAGGACTAATTTTCTAAATTATTCACATGTTCTTGTTTAACATCTGAAATATTTGTAGTTATATCTTTAGAAATTTGAGCTGGGGAGGGATACATGTGAATAAATGTGAAAAATCAATTGAGATGTTGTTGCTTTTTTTTTTTACGAAATAGACTAAAAGTTTCTACATAATATTTAACATTCAATATGATTCTGTGCCATACAATGCCACCTGTGACTCTGGCAGGCAAACTCTGCCCCGACGTCTCTGGATTTTCCATCTTTTGCAGTCCCTGGCATGCCGTCTCTCTTCCTGCTGCTTACCCTCCACAATTCCCTACGTTGTCTCTGTTTTCTTTTCAATTTACACTGAAAACGTCTTTCAAAATCGCCGCTGGGAATGTGCTTCCTCTGTTTTTCATTAGCTTTCCCTAGGAAAAAACAGAAAAAAACAAAACAAACAAACAAAAAAAACAAGCTTGTCTTTTTCCCTTTCAGGCATCTTGGCTCTATCCTTAAAACATTTCTCAACAAAAAAGCTTTCTTTTTACATTTTATTAGAGACTGCGGGGGAGGGGAGGAGTTGGGTAGATGAAAGAGACTACATTTTCAGCTTAACTGCCCAAATGCCAGCAACAATGAAGACCAGTCTAGGCTGATGTTAAGAGCCAAGGACTCCATCTACAGCGTCCAATGGCCTGCAAGGAACCCCGTATAAGCCATTGTCTGCCACTGTCTAAAGTATATTAATAGCAGGAAACTAAGTGAATTGGAAGTAAAACTCAAAACAGACATTTCATGTATGGAATAGAGGCATCTTGAACTTCAAACTAACTGTTCTGCCAAATACTCAACTATTTATTTCCTTTAAACAGAAAAGCAGGTTCTGGTGTGATGACTCAATTGGTTAATCCTCCACCTGAACGCACCAGCATCCCATATAGGCACCAGTTCATGTCATACCTTCCCTACCTTCCATCCAGCTCCCTGCCTGTGGCCTGCCAAATCAGTGAAGGGTGGCCAAAAATCTTGGTATCCTACACTCATATAGGAGACACAGAAGAAGCTCCTGGTTCCTGGCTTTGGATTGACTCTGCTCTGGACCATTGCAATCATTTGAGGACTGGTTTAGTGCGTGGAAGATTCCTTCTCTCTCTTTTTCTTTCTCACTGTAAATCTTCTTTCTCATTTCAAATAAAAAAAAAAAAACTTTCAAAAATAAGAGAAAAACTAAAACAACAAAAAACTGATCTTCACCATCGCCAATGGGAAACCAACCAGATTCATGCTCCACAAGCCTATGTAGCCTTTTTTGCTATTTCAACTTTTGTTAAAGAATAGAGTGAACATTTTTTTAAATCCAATTCATTCAAATTTCTTCCATGCCATTATGTTTGTATTTTTCTTAATTTTGTTTTGTTTTCCCAGTGTAAATATTACGGTGTATAATTTATATAAACTTGTGGACTTTGTATGCCTGGAACATAATTGAATTTTGACTAGTTTAAAGTGTAAGTGTGTCTATTTGTGTACTTACAACATTGGTACATTTTCATCACAGAAAATTACCTCCTTAGCACTTTTTATATAATTTTATTTCAATAATATATTGAAAAGTTCAATTGATCGTCTATTCTTGATAAAGCGTATTTACCATGTTTTTCAACAAGCTCATGCAGTATACCATATATTTAAACACTGTATTGTGAAAATTTTAGTCCCACCTTGTAGAACCCTTCTTAATAAACACCAGAGACCAAATATTGGCAGTATTTAAATACTAGCAAATGTTAAAAATAAGCTGGTAGAAATGGGTGCTGTAGCTCAATGGTTTAAGCTGCTACCTGCAAGGGAACTAACCATATGAGAGCTGGTTCCAATCCCAGTTGCTGCACTTGCAATCCAATTCGCTTTTAACGTGCCAGGGAAACCAGAATATGGGCAAAATCCTATGCGTCCTATCCTACAGGTGGGAGAACTGGAAGAAGCTCCTGACTACCAAATTAGGCCTGGCCCAGCCCTTGTTTAGGGACAGCAACCACTGGAGGAAAGGTCTCTGCAGGCCCCGGTCTCCCAAGGATTAACTCCACAGCTTAGCTTGTTTCTCAGAGCATAACAGGATTGGTAATTTTGGCCTGATACATATAGCCACTGGCTTAACCGCAAGTTCCTGCTTCCTATTTGTCAAGTTATCTGCCAGGGGATTGGATAAAACTCAAGGGATTTAGGGTGGCCACGAGAGGATTGGATAAACACTGGGAGGAACTGAAGGGATTTAGGGTTGCCACTACTGGGAGGAACTGAAGGGATTTAGGGTGGCCACTACTGGGAGGAGCTAAGCAGAGTATAAAAGAAAGTCTGGAGTTGCAATAAAGATCAATCTGTCATCGATCGGCATTCGGTGTACTGCGTGTTGCCTTGTCTTGTCTCTCTGCGTTATCTGCGTTGCAACCCTAGTCCCTCCGCTCGGCTCGGGGTACGTGGCGACGCGGGCGTTCCCAACAGGTCTCTTTCTTTTCTTTTCTTTTTCTTTTTTCTTTTATTTATTTTTCATAATTTTATTTAGCTGATTTGGGTACAAAGGGTCAAGGGCTATAGGATAGTGGGTAAAATCATTGTTTCTACATTAATATCATCATTTTCCCCCCTGTATCTGGGGTCAGGGGAGAAAAAAATGGAGAAGCCCCACCCAACCTCCCACCTGTCCCAGGTCCCTAATGTGAGGCACACTCTAAGGGTCCTGCTCAAGCAGTTTGGATAGTTCAACAGCTCTGAATTGCTGCCAATCTCACCGTTCCAATCGCAATGAAATCTATTCAGAATCCACTGGCTGACATAGTCTCTTCTCTTCATGGTTGGGGTTCTGAGATCAGGAGTTCAGTTGGAGGGATCTCCAAAGAAACGTCTGAGGTGATCCCAGACCTGATTCTTGTGTGTGCTTCCCAGTACAGGGTGAGGCACAGTCCATCGCCCCAATCAGCTTATGCACATGTTGTTGTTGCAATTGCTGGGTCAGTTCTGTTTCAAGCCCTGTCTTCCACGTGAATCGATGGGTGTTGTAGTCCAGCCCAATTCTGCCCACTTCATATTCAGCCCTCTCACAAACCAGTGGGAGTTGCAGCTTGGTTGGGGAGACTACCCATAACCCCCACCTGGCCTGCTCCCTCCCCTGGTTCCGATGCATGCCAGTATGTACCCCAGACTTCTTCAGTCTGCCCCACATCTCATTTAACTCTCATACAGTTCATCTGCTGGCGAAACTGAGCACCAGAACAGAGTGTTGGTCGGGCCAGGTTCGCTCGCGACACAAACAAGTGTACATTACGAAATGCCAAGGTGAGGTGAGCCTTACCAGATGTGGCTGCAGCGCCCAATCAGCACACGGGAAAACCAGGGAGGGAGGGGACAAAGCCGCAGGGGGAATGTAGACTCCCTGCTAGACAGCCACTCCCACTGGAGAGTGTGCGTTTGCATGGGGGCAGACCAGACCAAGCAGGGCTACACCTGTGGGCCCCATGTGAGCTAGACAGGGAAAAGCTAGGTTGGGCAGACTGTACTGACCGGTGCAAGCAATAATTAGAGTGGGTGAGGGTTGGCTGGGCTTGGCCGCAGCATCAGTTGGCAGAGGCTCTCATTGGGAGCTAAATCTGTCAAGTTAAACTGCAGAACCACATACAGAGTGCATTATCTGGGAGTGGGAGTGGCCTAGTAGGGAAATAGTGGGCACCCCCTCTTGGTTTACCACTCTCACTGGAGAGTATGAAAACCAGGATGAGGACTGGGCAGGGTGGCTAGACAGAAAGGCTCCTGCCAGTAGGTGGGCTGGAAAATAGGGTTGATTGGGTTGAACTAGGCTTCAATGTCCATTAACATATATAAAAGGTCTCTTTCTCTTTCTCTCTTCCTTCTCTTTCTATCTCTCTCTCACACACTCTTTTTCTCTCTAACTTTGGTTTTCATACAAATAGATAATGAAAAAAAGCTTATAGGGAAAATATTTTCACATTCTATGCGTATCTATACCTGCTTAGAATAAAATACCTTTAGTAATCATATTTTAATCATTTTTACATATGCCATTTATTATAAAGGAAAATGGCTTTCTTCCATTTTGTTCTCAAAAATACAACAGCCATTCTACTTACATGAGTCACTCAAATTTTAAAATTGGGTGTAGTTGATTGCATTGTTTTAAAATGTATGCTTTCTTAAGAGTATTTTAATTCACCATCTCATTTATTTTGGACTTGGTAGTAAAATGTGATCAGCAATATGACACTGCTGAACAGAATCTAAAACTAAACTCTCATAATGTAAAAGCAGAACCAAGCCTCCAGTCTCCCTTGCTTACCTTTTATCCAAAGAAATTCACTGAGTTAAGGGAGATCTCCATCTTTCCTCCCAACCTCCTAATCACTGAACTCTGTGTCATTTGCTTCTCCAATAGATATGCACTTCTTTGGCAGGTATTGGCAAGGAGTAATTTGAATGGGGCAATTACAAGTATGAACAGAATTTAACTGCTGAGCTATGGATCCCCCAGAGCAACCAGGAGCCCACCAGGCCATGAGAGCTTCCTTAAAAACACAGCATCACTGAGCAGTCAAAGATCACAAATCCTAATGACCTATTAGGAGCTTGGGTACAAACTAATCAAGCACCTATTCCTTTTCCAGTTTTAATGAACAAGAATGGTCACCTCTAACTTGTTGGTGTGGCTAGGAATTAAGCAATAGCTGCCTAGCTTCTTGGTCTTTGCTTTTCAACAAATACCTACTTTCTTCCACAACCCTGATGGTCCGTGACTGACATTTGATGTACTGAGTGAGCAAGCCCAGTTTGGGGTTCTAGAACAATATTTACAACCAGTTTGAGGTGTTGCCCAGCAGCAAAGCTTTCAACTCCTTTGATTAGTTACAATAATTTATCCTTCCTCTGGGTGATGATACATACATTACTCTAAGTAGCTCTTCTTGCTCCGCAGCCTTCAAAGTGAGAGGAATTGTTATAGAGTTATAGACTGATCTTCATAGGCAGGAAAAAAAAGTTTTGGCTAGAAACATTTGAATTGGGGGAATTTTCAGTCTTTCTATGACCATGATGTCTACTAAGTGATACATCACTCGCCCCTTATGGATAAAAAAAAAAAAAAACTTTGTTAAAAGTCTTTATTTCTTCTAAGCATTCAAAATTTATTTTGTCTTAGTAATGAACCCAAATTTATACTGTCTTAGTAACAAAATGACATTTGATTCCATTAATCAAACACAGCAATGCATATTTTGGTCCTAACTATTTATGAAGAACTGGACTAAAATTTTTAAGTTATGTGAAAAGCAAATGCAACAACACTTTTATTTTGAGCATAGCACTGTGATTTGGGTGATGAGACAAGATTATGAATTAAAGGAAATATCACAAGGCCACTTGTGTCTCTTGACATATTACTTTGAATAAAAGGAAGCCTCCTTGATTTTGATAATTGCTAATACAATTATTACTGAATACTGTGGGCAGTTATGAGAATGCAAAGGATGGTGAGTTTTAGATGCAGAGTGAAAAATTCACTGCATCACTAACAGTCAAACAAGGTACAAAAGCAAGAAAGAAAAAGCCAGGGAGTCGAAGGGACGATGACTGAATGTGAGACAGGATGACCTGTCTCTGGATTCTTCCTTCCCCAGTTGTTTTGATAAATAATGCTATTCAATAAATGTACTCCAAAATGTGTCTACTTCATTTATTTCCTGAAATAAGACTATAACAAGAATCTCAGAACATTAATGTAATGTATTGTGAATTTCCACTACATATCTAGAAGGTTCAGTTTTCCCTAAAATTAAATGGCCATAAAAATTATGTTATATATATTTTTATATGTAATTAACATATATACACTATGCTATAAAATATAGCATATATAGTTCTTCTCTCTCTCTCTCTCTCTGTATATATATATATGTTAATGTTTCCCAAGATAATAGTATTTCTAATCCAATCCAGGAATTTAGTGTTGTGCAATACTAACAACATACTAAGAGTTATTGGCTAAACTTACTAAAATATTGGCTTTTAAACTTTCCAAATGTATGGCTTTTCATAATTGTAAGAAGGTTTATGAACTCCATAAGAGAGTAGTTGTACAGGTGTTTTAAGTATTCACAGCTGAGCCGAAATAGCTAGCTTAAAAGTCTCAATGTGTTACTTACAAAATAAACAATTTTAGGGCCAGGTGCGATAGCGTAGTTGTTAAAGTCCTTGCCTTGCATGCGCCAGGATCCCATATGGTTCTAATCCCAGCAGCCCCGCTTCCCATCCAGCTCCCTGCTTGTGGCCTGGGAAGGCAGTCGAAGACAGCCCAAAACCTTGGGACCCTGCACCTGCGTGGGAGATCCGGAAGAGCTCCTGAGTCCTGGTTTCGGATTGGCTCAGCTCCAGCCATTGCTGCTGCTTGGGGAGTAAAACATCGATGGAAGATCTTCCTCTCTGTCTTCCCTCCTTTCTGTATATCTGCCTTTCCAATAAAAATAAACAAATCTTAAAAAAAAACTTTGTGTAAATTTTCTAATCTTTTTTTTCTGTATTTCCCCAGATATAAACTGAGGAGTGTGATCATACGTGTCTATCCAGGTACGTATATTACATGTAGTTGTATGTATAAAGTGGATGTATTTGTAAATTTACCTGTGCATGTGTGTTGTGTGTTAGCAGCACAGATCAAATTATATGAATATGACCAGCACTATATAAAGCTTTAAAAACTGTAGAACTATTTATTGAAAAAAATGTATATTTAAAGCAATAAATGTAAGCAGTATTGTATGTTAATTTGTAATTAACAGCATCACACATATTTGGAGTATAGTTGCATGTATTTGTTTAGGATATTTATTTAATCCACCTTCAGTAAATGATGTCTACATGGATTTACAATCCTCTGTGTCATTCTAGGCAGCAGATGCTGTAGGCATTGCAAAGTGACTGAAGGTTTCAGAAGAGAGAAATGACAGAAAGCAAGGTGTATTTTCAAAGATAAATTTGGTGGAGAAAATGTAGCAAGGATTCTGGCAACGTGAGAGAAGTAGCAATGAAACCAATGGAAGGATTGCACCAATCCCCAAGAGCTGTCCGCATGCAAGCATTGTTTCAGTTAGCTATCGATCAATGGCTTCAAGACAAGAATTTCATCCCATGCTTTAAAACTTGAGTTAATTCAGCAAAATTTAGATAAATCAGAGAATGCTACATAGTAAATCACCGATTAAGAGATGGGAGACAAGTTTTGAGAGATCAAACTACTGACATATGTCTAACTAACGATGAAGCTAGTCTTCACTGCTCCTATACCTCAAGGCCTGTGGTCTTGTATGACCCACATTCAGGCTGACATCCAGATTCTTCATATGGAATGAAAAACGCAGGGAGAAAGATGAACTCTGTTGATCAGAAAAGAGCTGTCAGGCCTGGTGTGGCAACCTAGTAGCTAAGTGCTCCCCTTGCATGCCCCGGTATCCCATATGCACACCAGTTTGTGACCCAGCTTTTTCATTTCCCTTCCAGCTTCCTTCTTGTGACCTGGAAAAGCAGTGGAGGAAGGCCCAGGGCCTGGGAACCCTGTGTCCATCATGGAGACCTGGAAGAGGCTCCTGGCTCCTGATTTCGGATTGGCTCCATTAATTGAGGCTATATGGGGAGTGAACTAGCAGATATAATATTTTTCTGTGTTTCGTCTCTGTATATCTGTCAACAATATGCAATCGAACAAGAACAACAGAAAACTGTAATTAAACACTTCTTTCTTTCAATTTTTATTTAGTTTTCTTTTTTTTTTTTTATGATACAGCTTCTTAGGCTCAGAGATTTCTACTTCTGCTCTTCTCATTCCCCCACTTCCAAACAGTTTTACCTATATTATACAGTAGTATAGTCCTTCAACCACAGTCACAAGTACACATTCTTTCAGTGTAGCTTGACATTGTATAGATATGAACAATTGTAAAAAGTCCAGCATCCTGGGCCTCACATTGTAGCCACTAGATAAAGTCCTTACCTTGGTAGCACCAGGATCCCATAAGGGTATTGGTTCAAGGCCCAGCAGCCCACTTCCCATCCAGCTGCCTGCTTGTGGCCTGGGAAAGCATTTGAGGATAGTCAAATGTCTTGGGACCGTGCACCTGCGTGGGAAACCTGGAACAAGCGCCTGGCTTCTGGCTTCGGATCAGCTCAGTTACAGCCATTGCAGCCACTTGGGGAGTGAATCGGTCGGTGTAAGATCTTCCTCTCTGTCTCTCCTCTTCTCTTTCTATTAAGAATAAATAAATCTTGAAAATAAAAATAAAATCTGAAAATAAAAAATCTTGAAACTAAAAATAAAAATCACATCCTCTAGTGAACATATGGGGTGGCAGTTTCACAAGTGGTAACTTCACCTGTTATACCACAATATTACTTCTTTATTTTGTTATTTTTTGAGGTTAGCATTTTTAAAGCAAATTGATAACCATAGAAAAGGTTTTCTTTTAAAACCAGATTTTAGATGAGATTAAATGTGTGATTTACCACGGTTGCTTCATCTACTCCTCTTTAGCCTAGCATTCTGGTTGTTTCCATGTCTTTGTTAACACAGATCGTGCTGCTGTAATACAGGATTGCAGATCCCTCTGTGATATGCAGATTACATTTCCTTTGGATATAAACCAGAAAGTGGGATAGCTGTGTCACACAGCAGGTCAAGTTTCAGTTCTCTTAGCACTCTCCCCACTAACTTCCGTAGTGCTTGTATTAGCCTACACTCCTACCAACAGTGAAGGAGAGTTGCTTTTCTCCTCACATCCTTTCCAGCAGGTGTTGTTGAGTTTTGAATGTAGGCTAATCTCTCTGAGGTTAGGTAGCGCCTCATTGTGGTTTCCACTTGTATTTCCATAATAGCTACGGAGGCTGAACATTGTTTCATATGTCTATTAGCCATTTTAATTTGTTCTTTTGAAAATCGTCTGTTCCAATTCCTTGGCCTGTTTCTTCACATGATTGTTTTGCTGCTGTTGAATTAGTGAAGCTCTTTGTAAATCCTGTATATTACTCCTATCTGTTGTGTAGTGTGTTCTACCATTTCTCTGATTATTTCTTCACTTTATAACTTTCTTCACTGTATTGAAGCTTTTTAGTTTGATGTAGTCACAATTGTTTACTTTGACTGCCTGTGCTTTTGATGACTTTTCAATGAGGTTTTTACCAATTCTTAAATCTTAGAGTACTCCCTAGTTTTCTCTAATAGTCTGAAGGTTTCTGGGTGCAGATTTAGGTCCTTCATCTATTTAGAGCTGCTTTTTGTATAAGGTGACAGATGGGGGGTCTTGCTTCTTTGCTTTGCAGGCTGCAATCCAATTGTCCCCCCAGACCTTGCTGAAGAGACCGGACTTTTCTCCTAGACTCTCTGACAATGTCCATGTCTACATTGTTGAGAAACACTTCAATAACAGTATGATGGACTTATGACTGTTCATAAAGGACATCCATTGTAAAACTAGAGGAAAATTAAAACAAACAAAAGCAATTAGAGGGAACTCAATGGGGGCAGAGGGGAAAAGTTTGGGGAAGGGCACAGGAAATCCAAGAGTCTATGGAACTGTATCATAAAACAAAATAAAATATTTCAAATGTAAAAAAGGGTGAAATGCAGTATGCATCTCTACTTACAAATCAAAAATGTACTTGCAATGAATCTTTTCAATGTATCTTGACAATACAATGCTGGACTCTCTGCGACTATCCACACCTACAATGTCATGATGCACATAAACAGCAGAATGATGAACCTATGACTGATTGTGAAAGACTATACTATTGTTATAATATGGGGGAAGTCAGTATGGGGTGGGGTTGAGGAGGGAGGAAAGGAAATCCCAGAACCTATGAAACCATATCTTGGAATAATAAAATAAATAATATATTTTAAAAATAATTAAAAATAAATACATATGTGATTTTGTGTGTGTGCCATTCCAGAATGTAGAAAATAACAAAGGCTACTAATAGCTACAAAAGTGGCCCTTATTGGTGTGTGTGTATGTGTACGTGTGTGTGTGTATCTAGGTAAACTATGTAGGGAGCTTCTTGCATTTAAAAATTCACTTTCAAATTTTGTTATGGAGGTTTTGATTGCTCTGAAGCAGCAGCTGGACATTTTGTTTTCACAGACACCTACACTAGACAGACCTGACTTTGGGAGCAGCTATTGACTTTCCGTATCCCAGGCAGTCTCATATTGATCTTGAGGCAACTCAATTACCCACACCAGGAAGAGGCAATGAATTTGAATAGTGTTCATGGCTTTTCTTACACACCTTGCCTTGTGAAGGGCAATGACTTATTATTCACAGAATGAATCAGCAAGGAGATACTCCTGTTCTCTACTTGAAGGTAAAAGAAAAGCACCATTAAGATAAAGCACTTTTTAATCAAGTGCACGGATTATTTACAAATGGCTATAACATTTAGTTTCCGTATGTCGAGTGATTAAAAGGTTTTCCTTTAAAAAAACTGCTTGGCTAACTACATATTAAATCTCAAGTAGTTGCTGCTTTGAGAATGATTAATGAATCTTCCAGAAACTGATAAAAGCAAAAAACACTAGATCACAAGGAAAGGAAATAACTGCAGAAGCACAGGTGAACTACTTTTGATGGGAAAGTGACTTTTTTTTTTTAAGGTAGAACAGGACAGAAATTCAGAGATGGAAAGGCAGTGGAGGGTGTGTTACAAGTAAGAACTGAGCATTTAGTTGTGAGGGCATCAGTTCCTATGTATGCAGTAATGTCAGATTTATTGGTGACTTAAGTAAGTTCAGGGCTGCTGGAATCACTGTCCATTATTAATACTTTATCAAATGTTATTAAGAGTAAATTGCACTATATATATATATATACATATATATATATATATATATATATATATATATATATATGTCATATTCCAGGATGTAGCAAACATTAAGTTATCAAACATGTATTTCGAAGGTTTATTAAAATATTTTTGAAAGTCAGCAAATACAGACTGAGGGAGAGACAAAGAGAGTCAGAGAGAAGTTTAATATTCTTTCATCTGCTAGCTCAGTGGCTAAGTAGCCACAGTTGCCAGGCTGTGACTTGGCCACTCCTTTGGCAAGAAGCCAGTATTGTCCACGCATGGGTCAGTTGGACATGAAAACTCGGACCATCCCCTGTTGCCTGTTCCAGTCCTTTATACAGGAGCTGGATTAAGAAGTTGAGAAGCTGAAACATAATTTGCACCTTATAGGAGGCAGGTGTTGTAGGCAGCAGCTTTACCCAGAGTGCCACTATGCCAACTGCAAGGAAATTAAAAAATCCAACTTCATCATCTAATTGGCAAAGTATAGAAATGAAGAACTATTTGTTTAAATAACAAATCTAGAGTTTCATTATTTTAAAGCTATAATTATATTACAATCAGATCTGCTCATGAGACGTCTCATTTCAAAAGAACTTTTTATTTTTTTAAAAGATTTATTTATTTTTATTGAAAAGTCAGATATACAGAAAGGAGGAGAGACAGAGAGGAAGATCTTATGTCCAATGATTCACTTCCCAAGTGACCTCAACAACAAGAGCAGGATCGATCTGAAGCCAGGAGCCAGGAACTTCCTCCAGGTCTCCCACACAGGTGCAGGGTCCCAAGGCTTTGGGTTGTCCTTGACTGCTTTCCCATGCCATAAGCAGGGAGCTGGATGGGAAGTCGGGCTGCTGCGATTAGAACTGGCAAACTGGCACCCATATGGGATCCCAGCATGTTCAAGGTGAGGACTTTAGCCACTTGGCCACTGTGCCAGATCCCAAAAGCCTTTTTCTAACATTTGTTTGTGTATGTTTATTTTTGTACCTCTATCCCATGATCATGAAAATGTTTTGTTGTCTCTGAATACCTGGAATTATACTTGAATATCTCCAGATTTCATTTTACTATAATTGAAACATAAGAAGAATCGTCGTAGAACCAGCTAAATTTTTAAATTTTCTTTTAAATCTTGGTTTAGCTTTAATTATATATTCTTATTACTCATCCATCGACAGCTGATAGGCTTAGCGAGAGACAACGCTGGGTTTCCTCAGTACTTGGCTCACAGTAGTCACCACCTTGATTGGCCATCGCACACATTCCCTTTCAATGCCCTGCCTTGCCCCCGCCACCATCCTAAGACAAAGCCGAGTCTGTTTCTTTTTCCTCCTGCTCACAATGTCTTCTGAACTGATCAGTTCAGTGGACTTTTTCTCCACAAATGAGGAGATAGCATGGTAAGAGTACAAATGAGTTTAAGAGAAGAGAAAACAAATACAAAACAAAATTGAAGAAAATGAAAAAGGAGGAGGAGAAATAATAAAGAAGAAAGACCAAGTACCAAAGCCAAGGTAACCTATTTATTGGAATGGGATGTGGGGAAGAGTTTATGCATTGTTTTCAAAATACACACTCAATGGCATTATCCTGAGAGGAGAAAAAAAGGCCAAAACTTTGATTCTAAGTCACTGGAAAAACAGACATTGAAATGGTTTGTTTAGTTCAATTTTCTTTAATTAAAATATTATTTTCTACTCAACATACTTGAATGGATAATATTGTTTAATTGTGTCTTATAAATATTAATATGAACAGGAATAATAAGCATGAGGAAAAGAAAAAGTAAAACAAAAACAAACAAAAGCAAAACCGTACAAAAAAAGAAACACTTAAAAAGAAGTTTTCAAAAAAGTGTTGAATAGAAGCTGTGATGCCCTCTGGTGTACACACACTTTAAAACCAGAGCAATATATATTTCACTACAAATTCTCTAAGCACCAATTGTTAGAAAAATTCCATTAGAAAGTGCAACAATTCACAATATGCTTAACTTCAAACATAAAGCTATTTAATGAATTTTTAAATATAAATGCAAATGAGCCTAGTGTTTTTGTTTTGCGATGAAGGTAGTAATTTCTAAGTAAAATGCCAAAACCTTAACTTCTCTAGTAAGCTTGTGTGCAACTCATCAGAGGATTATGAATAAACATGACTGAAGGAGTATGCAGATTTCCTAACAGGAAAGCCATGAATGTTTTAAAACCCAGGAGTAAAAATTACAATAAAAGGATAGCACCTGTCACTAGAGGCAAAATACAAGATCACCTTTGCAATCCCTAGAGCAATTAAACCACTAATAATTCGGCCTTCCTCTGGCAAGCGGAGCCTCCAAGGCATGCACATGTATATAGATTTCAGAATACCACACAGAGTGAGGCTGCTCTAAAATTTTGGTTATACTTTTTAGAGGTGCTGTTTTCAGATGTGGGAGGAAAGAGTGTTTGCCTCCCACAGAGGAGGTCATTTCCTGTATTTTGTTAAATTACGAGAGGAGAAATTCACACGGCCTCTTCTGATCATTATAGTTGATCGCACTGTGATATGCCCTTCTCACTTCATTAAAATACCACTTTATGTAGATTGTGAATAGAATTGGTTTCCAAATTGAACTTCTTATGAAAATACTTTAATTCACTTATTGAATAATGTGTTTTCACAGAAAAAAAAAACCATAGGCATTATATTTAGTGTTCTGGAGGAACTATGTAGTATGTTTTTAGCTATTTGTGTCCACCTGAAGTGCTGGTAATGCTAGCAGTCCGAGTCTAAGAAATGACTCAGGCAGCGTGTCCTAGGCTATTCATATTAGTGTGCCACTGTCCTGACCTCAACGTATGTTCTGTGGGTTTGTGGCACAGGAAAACATTCATGGTATTTTGTCTGGGACTGTCTTGTAGCGTTTAAAAATAAATAGTTGAAAAACGGAGAGAGAGAGAGAGAGAGAAAGAGAGAAAGAGAGAAAGAGAGAAAGAGAGAGATTCCATTCTCTAGCTCACTGCTCAAATGCTGCAGTCGCTGGAGTTGTGCTAGGTTGAAACCAAAAGCTCAAAATTAATATAGGTCTTCCACATGATTGACAGTAATCCAAGTCCAGATCTGCCATCAGCTATCACCTCCGAGTATACACATCAGCAGTGATGTAGCCGGGAGAAGAACTAGAACTTAAATCCAGACACACTAGGATGTGGCCTCCCAGAAAGTGGCAGCTTTACCCACTATGCCATACCAGCAATCTCATATTGTGTATATATTCTTGAAATTCAGGAGTGCTTGCTTATTTTTAGAAGCTGTTAAGTAATGTTTAACTTAGTTTAGGAACTTTAGAATACAACGAAACATGAATGGCAAATTATGTTAATGCTAATGTCTATCTCATAGTTAATTTAGCACATAATATTTCTTGTTGACTATGTATGCAGGGTTCTGTCCATGGAAGAGTGGAATGATATTGATACTAGAGCTTTTAAGTATGCATGTAACAAAAATTATACATTGAATGTTTAGTAAGTGTCAAATTAATGTCCATTTATCCAAATATAATCTCCCATCTTAAAAAATAGAACATAATTGTCTCCAGGACAATGGTTCAGTGGCTAAATTCTTGCCTTGCACTCTCTGGGATCCCATATGGGCACTAGTTCATGCCCTGCTGTTCCGCCTCCCACCCAGCTCCCGGCAGTAGAGGATGGCACAAAGCCTTGGGACCCTGTTCCCATGTGGGAGATCAGAAGAAACTCTGGCTTCAGTTCAGCTTGACTGCTCTGCTCCAACCATTGAGGTCACTTTTGGAGTGAACTAGCAGACAGATCTTTTTCTGTGTTTTTCTTTTTTCTATAAAGTCTATCTTACTCATAAATGGATGAAAACATAAAATCTTTAAGAAATAAAACCCAACGAAGTAAATATGGTTGTGTTAATGTGCAACACTTATCAGAAATGAAATTTGTTCCCAAGCCTTCTTTGTCTTCATAGACCCGTCTATTAAACAATTTCACATAAAATAAATACTTATTGTATTAGTGCTTATCTAAAGCAGGGATATCCAATTTGGGATTGCAAGTCAATAGATTCTTGCCCACTGAGTAGTTAGCTAATCTTACTCTATTTTTTTTTTTTTTGTAAGAT
The DNA here is from genome assembly GCF_030435755.1 of Ochotona princeps. Classification (NCBI taxonomy): domain Eukaryota; kingdom Metazoa; phylum Chordata; class Mammalia; order Lagomorpha; family Ochotonidae; genus Ochotona; species Ochotona princeps. Next base: position 55,217,819 of record NC_080834.1, read on the forward strand.
TGATTGATTTTCACTATAGTTACAAAGAGAGAAGTGATAGAGATATTTCCATCTACTGGTTCACTCCCCAAATGATAACAACAACCATGAATGTACCAGAACCAGATGCTTCTTCCAGGTTTTCCACATGGGTACAGGATCCCAAGGACTTAAGTCATCTCCTGTTGCCTTCCCAGGCCATAAGCAGAGATCTGATTTGGACAATGGAACAGCTGGGACATGAACAGGCAGCCATAATGGAATGCCTGCACTGAAGGCAGAAATTTACCCTAATACACCACTGTGCCAGCTAGTTTTTGTTTTTAATCCAATGCTTATCCAAAAATTTTATGGGAAATGCTCATTAAAAATGACATACATGGATTTTAATTATTTCAAACAAAGATTAGCTTAACTTCAATTTTATTTCCCATGATCTCCCTGAAGTCCATCTATACATTGACAATAAGGCTCTTTAAAAGTCTTCTCAAATCTATTGAACTATCTATCAGTTGTGAAAATGCTTTAATGAAATTTTTGTTACAATATGCTTGACATTCTTGATAATCAAGGAAGAAACAGTAAGTTATACATTGTTATCCCTTAGAAAAACTTTCCTGATTTTATCTCAACATAAATTTGTCTGAGAAAACTTATTACAAGTATAGATTTATAGTTTTTAATGGGATGATTTTATTCACCTTTATTTGACATAATAGCCAGAAATACAGACATTTTTTGAATTTTTGTAATGTTATAGTGACTTTAATAATCATACTACAATTACCATGTTTTAATCACAGTTCATTTAGCCATTCTAGTTTCATATGTACATTGTCAATCATTAAACTTTACGACAAGTAAAGTTGAAGATGTTTAAGTGAATTAGGTAATCCAATCCAATTTCCCACTGAACAGATTCGATGTGTACCTATTTTAGTATAGCATGCAAATGCCAGTCCATGAGCACAGAGACACACATATATCCAGATACACATGAACACACATAAGGGTTGCCATTTTTATATCAAGGCTTTATTCATTTCTCCAGTGAGAATATTTCAAACTAAAATTCTTTTTTTTTAAAGATTTATTCATTTTTTATTACAGCCAGATATACACAGAGGAGGAGAGACAGAGAGGAAGATCTTCCGTCCGATGATTCACTCCCCAAGTGAGCCGCAACGGGCCGGTGCGCGCCGATCTGAAGCCGGGAACCTGGAACCTCTTCCGGGTCTCCCACGCGGGTGCAGTGTCCCAATGCATTGGGCCGTCCTCAACTGCTTTCCCAGGCCACAAGCAGGGAGCTGGATGGGAAGTGGAGCTGCCGGGATTAGAACCGGTGCCCATATGGGATCCCGGGGCTTTCAAGGCGAGGACTTTAGCCGCTAGGCCACGCCGCCGGGCCCTCAAACTAAAATTCTTAAAAAAAAAATCAGCCTTCCATTACCTAGTGTGAAGAAGGTCCACCTTCTGCAATTAAAATTTGGGAATTTCCCAATGAACTGTAAATCAAGAAGAACATGAAAAGATTTGTTCATGCAACTAATTGTCCTTGCGAAGTGTCGTGTTCATTTAAAACGTTAGTAAATGAGAAAAGTATCGGTGTTAATTTGAAATACTATTGAATTTGTCAAGATTTTTTTTCTTTTTGTTAATTTCTTTCTAGATCTTTTCTTATTTTTAGACAAATTCAACTCGATACTCTTAAGTGGTAGTATTGTTACAGGTCAGAGTCTTACCCAGAGCTGTATGTCCTCCAACATTAAGTCCTAATCCCCAAAAATATTATATTAGATGATAAGGTTTCATACAAACTAAAATGAAAATGAACTCTGACAAAACAAAGACGATATAAATGGGATAAGGCAAATGTTTCAACTTAGTTTGCATATATAGAGGGGCAACTGTCAAACTTTTTTGGGTAGAAATATGATACAAAAAGATTGCTGTGACAATATTTAAATGGATAGGTTACAGAGTGACAGAAATCAGAGACCTAGAAATAATGTAAATACATATATATATATGTATACACACATATATACATACATTGGAGTAGTGAAGAAAAGGAGTAGAGATGAACTGACAGAGGAGAGAGAAAATTTGCTCCGGACTCCTCCTGTTTCAGCGTTTCCTCTCAGTTAACGCAGTGTCAGGGACAGACAGACTTGTGGCCAAGACCTTTTTTTTTTCCCCATGGACTCGTGCTGGAAATATTTCAATTCCATTTTTAGTTCTCCGAGATCAAAGCAAGTAACTGAACTAACATTAAATATGAGAGTGTCACAAGATACTCTGTATTGGGAAAGTGTTCCAGATATCTAGATATACCTTCTAGAGAATGAACATGTAGGTAGTATGGGGCTAATATGGTGATGGAGTAATTGATTGGAAGAGTCAAAAGTATGAACCAACTGAGAGTGCTTGAAGTTGAAAATCTGTGATTAAGCTACTTTAGGAAATCAAAAGCTTTAGTGAGGAAAATAAAATATAGAGAGCTGAACAGGGAACTGAAAATCTTGGTTCTATCAGCTTTCCTTACTCTCATCATATGCTGACTTTATTTTTGCTTTAGCATAGCATAGTTGATAAGTAAGCTACATCACTCAAAATTGCATTTTTTTTTCAAGTTCATTGTTCTACTTTTAGTACTGTGAAGAACAGCTGGCTTGCTTCTGTCAACAAAGATTTAGTGATTGTTCATCATCTTTTGATTTCTTTATTGATTAAATGACTTTTTGTGAATTTGTATGCAGTGTAACACCTTCCTTTCTAAGAGGAACTACTAGGGGGAAAAATCCAGTTTCTGGGATGCAATGGATTATGCAAAATTGATGCTCCTTTCAAAATCAGCAATAACTGGATCAAACATTGTCATCTGCATTGATTTGTAAAAGTGCTGACAAATTGCATTGACTATCATTTTGCATGTAAAACCATTGCCAAACTCTGTGTGGTTAAATTCAACTTTTAAATACAAAAGAAAAAAATTAGAAGAAATTATTGTGAGAAAAGGATAATAGCTATGGACACAAAAGTACCATTTTATCTGCGTTTTGTACTAATACACTTTCTGGTAAGCTAATGACATTGTTCAAAGAATTTGAATATGCTTTTTAAAAATATTGTTTTGAAATTATGTGACTAGATAATAACTTTTATGACAGGTAACTAGAAATATAGGGTTCTGTAAAACCACATACAATGAAGTACACACAGATGAGATTTATCAATTAAGAAAACACAATGTTTGAAATAATTTCACAAACCATCTGAGATGAATTTTCTTTCCTTTTAAATAAAATGACACATTCTATAAAATGTATAATCATATTTCTTAATCCCAATGTTCTAATATAATTCTATATGGAAATATATATTTCAGGAATAAATTCTTTGAAAATTGATCCATGTCTTGGTTCTTGCTAATGTTAGATTATTTATAAATGTTAATACCACAATTTGTCTTTTCATTACCTGAGGCATCTTATTAACAGCAGAAAAGTTTGCTGTTGTTATAGTTCTTAGTTTTGCTTTGAATAATATTAAAATCTAGTGATAATGCAAGTTTTGGCTAAGACCCCATGCCGGAGGTCACAGTCTATGTGGAGGGAGAATTATCCAATAGCTATAACCTTGAGACACTGACTGAGGCCAAATGCAGGCTTGTTTAACAACTCTAGCAAAAACTACCTTGTTAGCACTTACCTGTAATGATCTCTGGATTTCACACCAGACCCCATCTTCTTAGTCATTCATGACTTCCTAATAATGCCATTGTGGGAATCAAACCTTTAACCCATGGGAAATTGAGGGGCAAGTGAATTCCAAACCATGGCTAAGCTTGTGAAAAAAAAAATCACTGGAGGTTAATATAATTAGTAGACATGGACTTTTAATTAATACATCAGGTATTTTCAAAATAATATGACTATTATAACATTGCTAGTTTTTAATGAAGGCTCATTAAATTCTTGTTCACAATTAAGAGGATTTTTTTTCCAAATCTGTACTTGAAACTAAGGCTAAAGGGTCTTTTATCTATCTGTCTATCTATCTATCCATCCATCTATCTAGTTTGGATAGATAGATAATTAGTTTATACAAATCAACTAATTTAGGGTGAATAAACCTTATAAAATCTTATTAATTGTATCAATATGTCCTAAAGCTGTTCAGTTATTCGATCATCTATATTTCAATTTCGAGGGAATGAAAACTGATTACTTTTGATATAATAGTGACTGAGAAATATAAGACACATGTCATCTTTTCTTACATATTTTATTAAATTTTAATATGACAAGGTAAAATGCTTAATGTACCAAAAAAATTTGTCAAAATCTTCATTGCATAACATTAACAAAACAGTTAAATTTCATTTTTTGCTTAAATGAAAGTATATTTTGTTTATTTTTCATTAAACTGAATTCAATGAGTTATTTCAAAATACAAAAACATAATTTCACGTAATTGCCAGTTTAGCCTCAGCGTGCATCTGTGGAAATCATCGTATCATCAACATAGTCACCTTAGTCTGGATCTATTACTTTCAAAATTCAATTTTAATTATCTTATTGCTAAAATGATTATGGATTTTGAAATAAACATACTGAACATACTTATGTTTCTGACTACATATTAAGAATGACTTTCACTAAGGATGAATTTCACTCTTTTGGATGAAATTGATTAGCATTTAGAATAAGACATTCATACATTCCATCAAATGATCTTCTGTTGTAACCAAGGATTGCAAAATATTTGTACTCATCCCCTGATGAACTGATATTTCACTAGCATCTAATGAATGAATAGATATAGTGTAAGTTTTCTTTAAATATTTATTAGAATAATATTCTCAACAGTTACCAGTTTGACATAGTTTAGCTATACAAAGATAGTGGACCACATTTTGAAATCCTAAAATACTGGACCAATTCACATGAGGTCATTTCTATGACTGTGAAATCAATAATATTCACTCCTGTTTCTAATTAAATAAGAACCAAAAAAATTAAGTGAGCCAGGTGAAGGTATTTAAAGCTAAAAAACATGTGGTAATTCTTATCGTACTGCATATTAGGTTTAACACTTCAATTTAATGGCAGTGTAAATTCATTATTTGCACTGGTTTATTTTGATCTTCTAAACATATTTTAAGATTAATAACATAATTTATATCAAAAATGTTGCTAAACTCCAAAATGCACTCACCTCTGTTCTCTTTCTTTGTTATGTACAAAATCTCAAGTGCACATTGTTTTTTCCGTGTAATAGAAGCACATTTTCAAATATTAAAATCAAACATCTTTGTTCAGCTCTCCAAAATTAGAGTTTATCATAAAATAAAGGGGAAAATTTATTATAATGAACATAAACAGCTGATTACAAAGAAAACAAATGCTAGATGAACTACAGATGTGATGAAGGTAGATTATAGATTGTGTATCTTTGATTCAAAAACTCCACTTTTTAATTTGAGAGTTTAGCAATCGTTCATATTTAATTCTACCAAATGTATTTTTCAACCTGGTTTCATTGCTTTGCTTTGTGTTAGGATCCCATTTTCCCTCTGTGTTTATTCCTCAGTAAACTGACAAAGCAATACACATTTATAGAAAAATGTAAGTTAGCAGTGTGGGTTTTCTTCATAGCAGGAAGTGAGTGCCCTCTACTGTCCATGTGTAGATTACTTAGTATTCCTTCAGCTGAAAATATTCAGATTTGAAAAATTGTACACTTATAGAATCTATGATTTGTCATATTATCTTTACACATTGCACATGTTAATAAATGGATATAATGTGTTATATGTAAATAATATATAATATTTCACTTATAGGATCAACATGTATTTACCAAATCTTCATTTGGTTCTGATCCACAGAGGGGGCTTAGTTCAGGAGATGGACTGGAGAGTCCTAAAAGGCTTGTTGCTATTTATACCCAAACAAAGAATGCAAAGCAAAAAACGGACTAGCAAAAAACCTACGATGGCTTATGAACATAATGAAAACTAATATTTATTGTTTAATATTCAGAGTTCCAAAGGTAAATTTAGTCCTTTTGTTTGCTTACAATAGCATTATAAATTAGGAAATTAATAAAAAAACAAGCATGTCAATCCCCAAAATCTGAACTGCTTGAAAATTCAAGCCTTTCTAAGTACAAAGTAGACGCTACAAGTAGAGAAGTCCGTATCTGACTGAATGTGTTGGGTTGCAGTAAAAATGCAGGCACACTAAGAGTAACGTACGAAATAACCTTCAATTTATGTTAGTAAAGCGCACATAAAATATAAATAAAATGTGTTTAAGCCAGAAAACCATTCTTGAGACATAAAAACTATAGAAAAATACTCTGAAATCTATTGCCCCAAACATTTCTTATCACATACGTATTAGATGAAGTGATACACAATCTGTATAATGAATAAATAAAATCTCACAATTAATAACAAATAACCATAAAATATTATGTACCTGTATTTAAATAATAGTCAAATTAAGTATTATTTTTCAAGCACTCATATGTTTATTCAAGTTACTGCATAACTATATGCAAGCCAATTGTTCTAATAAAACCTATGCATGAAGCCCTTTGACTATAACCCAGTAGCTACTGAGGATACAGATAGATGACAGATCCTGATTGAGACAAAAAGAGACACAAGGAGAGAGAGATTTGGAAAAATGTACCATTTCAGGTTTTATTTATTTATTTTAGAGACATGAAAAGACATAGATGGACAGAGAAGAGAAGAACATGCAGTCGCATTTCATGGTTGACTCCCCAAGTGACTGGAATGACAAAGGTTGAGTCAGGCTGAAGCCAACCTCAGATCCCAACCTCATCTCCCTCACAGGTGGAGGGAAGCAGTGATCTCAGCCATTATCCCTGCTTCCCAGGCTCTGCCGTAGCAAGAAGCCTCAGTCAGGAGCAAAATCTGGAAACCGATTCCTTGCATTTTAGTGTGGCTTAACCAAACATCTACTGGCAGGAAATGATTTTTGCATATAACCTTTTGACAGAAATTCAGAAGTTTGAAGCAAAATAATGTATTTATTAGCACAGAACTTCATCTCATAAGATTAAAAAGAAATCTTCAATTGTTTCCTTACAGCCTAGGAAGAATTTCTTTCTCTTCATATTGATAGAAAAGGATATGTCATGGTTTTCAATAATTTAACGCACATCACTTATTTAAATCTTTTTAAAATATTATGCAAAGACTTTTCTAACTATGCTTCAAAAATGAATTTCATATACTGAACAGCTGATTTTAGAACTACCCACTCTTAATGGTAGTATTTTAAATACATTCAGTTTGAATACAAATTTCCATTGCAGAATAGTGAATTGATTTTTGTTAGTTAACAGTGAAGAATGCAAAAGCAGATATTATAATGGTCTCTTGGCAAAAAAATGCATGTTTAGAAATACCAATTAGTGATAAAAAATGCCTCCTTTAATTTTCTTAACTAAAAATATATAAGGTTTGAAATGAAGATACTTTAAAAAACATTATGTAGGACATTATTTAACTTCATGTTTTTGCAAACTTTCAATTCCTCTTCCTGTTGTTGATTTTATTAAAAGACTCTCATATCCAGAAGTGAGGATACAATGTAGTGTGCGCCTCCACTTCCTAGTGAAAGATGGACTCCCAATGAAACTCTTCAATATATCTTGACAGTAAGATGTGAACTCTCTTCCATTGCCCATACCTACAATGTCAGGATATACATTAACAGCAGAATTATGGAGTCATGATTGTTTATCAAGGATATACTATTATAATAATATAGAAAAATCAGTGGGGAGGGGTGGAATTTGGTGAGGGGGGGAAGGGAATTCCCAGAGCCTATGGTGCTGCGTTACAAAATAAACTAAATATATATTTTTAAATATGGCTAACAGCCTGGTTGAATGTTGTAATCCATATCAAAGTACTTTGGTTTGATTTCCAGCTCCTCTCTGTAGTCCATTTTTCTGCTAATGTATGCTTTATGAATACTTGGGTTTTTGCTACACATGTGGGAGACATGGATTATGGTGAATATTTTGAATAGTGAATTATCAGATGGAAGGTCTCTGCCCTGTTAGGTGTAAAATATGCATTTGAAAAACCTCCTAAGTTATGTGTGTAACTAATATTTCGCTTTTATATATGATGCAGCTTTTTAGTAAGTGCTCTGAGAAACATACTTATTATGTATCTATGTATTTTGGGGGAATAGTCTTACTTTCTATTTAATTCTTTGATATTATTTCCTGTAGCTACACTTCCAGAGTTTATAATATAAAAATGAGAAAAAAATAGCTTCCTCTTTAACAGCTATCCAGTCTCTCCAATGATTATTTTATCTAACTTGTTCCTGGAACATTAACCACAAGGTACATTATCATTTATCATCATTAACTACTGACTCACTCCCAAATGCTTTTCACAGCCAATACTGGAGAAGTTAGAAGCCAGGAATTCTGACTCTAAGTCTCCTGGGTGCATATTGGAAGCACCAACATTTGAGCCATCATCTATACCTCTAGAACATATTAGAACTAAGCTATATCAAAAAGTAGGAAGCCAGGACTTCAACCAACATTCATGTATGGTTTACAGATGCTTTGAGTAGCATCCCTGAGTAGTATTTCTATGCCACAATGCTTGCCATAAAAATTATCATCTTAATGCAATTGCAGAAATCAGCTGCAGATCCCAAATTTTAGAAGCTATGACAAACTCATATTTGTCAGCAATAGATAATAGTGATTGTGTTGAGTCCTCTGGTTCAGAGTTGAAATTCCAGCTTCAGAATTCTAGATTCTTATGATTTAGCATGAACATATTGTAACCTCTGTGCATGTTGGTTTCCATCTTCATAATCTGAAAACTTTTGAAATGAGTCAAACGATTCAAGGATATAGTTTCTCCAATCCTCTTGACACAGACTATACTGTCATCAGGTACAGTGAGGTAAGCAGGTACATGGAACACTGGCATACAAATTTACATGTCAGATTGAGTGCTGGTTGTTCTGCTTATAACAGCTTCCTGGTAATGATTCTGGAAAAGTAGCACATGATGGGTCCAGTGGAATGGCTCAATGACTAAACTCTCCAAGTACCAGGATGCTATATGGACATCGGTTCATGTTCTGGATGCTTCATCTCTTATTCATAAACTTCCTGCTTATGGCCTGGGAAAGCAAGAGAGGATGCCTCAGGACCTTGGACCCTGCACCTGCTTTGGAGATCCAACAGTTGTTCCTGGCTCATGGCTCTGGATCAACTCACCATTGACTTTTGCAGCCACTTGGAGAATGAACCAGTGGATGGAAGATCTTTGTCTCTCCTCTCTGTAAATCTGTCTTTCCAATGAAAAATAAGAGCATCTTTAAACAAATAAGTAAATCAAAAGACTAGTAGATGATGGTCCATGTTCTTTGGGTCCCTGTCATGGAGTTTCTGGCTCACACTGCTCAACTTTTTTCAGGCATTTGGGGAGTAAAATGGCGAATAAAAGATTGTTCCTCACTTCTCTATCTCTCTCCTTTGTCTTCTCATTTTGCCATTCTGTGTTTCAAATAAATAAATATAAATGATAAGCAAAGAAATACACATGTTTGTTTAGAAAAAGTATGGGGAGACGATGCAGGTATTAATGTACTCATAGTTGTTGATGAGGTCTTTAATAAGATTAAAAAATACTTGAAGTAATCTTCTGTCTTAACATAAAAGTTGAATAAATGTGTTTGATTAGTACTGTTCTGGATTTGAGATCGCCATAGAATTTTGAGGTAACTATCTATGGTTAATGTGGAAATATTTCCCTGGATCTCAAGGAAGGCCTCTATTTTAAGAATGTTTGCCATTGTATGTGAATTCCTTTCATCTATGGTATTGACAATTGTACCTCCTTGAATTTCTCCCATGTCAAATTTGTCCGTATATTTTATGTTGTGATTTGTAAGAAAAATCAGTTTCCTACCAAACACTTGTTCAATATAAGTCCTTTTTCATAAGGAACTCAACTACCCTTTAAGTCCAAGTAATCTCAATACTATACAAGCATTATAAAAGAACTTTAAAATATTCAAGGAAAAAAACTTAAAGATAATTTTGAACACATTTCATTTTTTCCTCTATATAGTCTTTTCATATAATATGTAATTTCCATGAAAATTTTAAACATTTCTCAAATGGACACATCTCTTTAGAACTCAAGGTTAAGATCTTCCAAGATTATATTTGAATGTTTCTAACAGCTTCATCTATCATTGTGATGATATTACTTTAATGAATATACACTCAGTCTTGTTTTACATATTTCCAAATAATGTTTCTTTTAACCATGCCACCTTCAAAGTAGTCATTCTACCAGAACCCATCACCCCTAAAAATCTCAGATTCCAAGATTATATTGATGTCCTAAGTTTGACTCGTTGAGGAATGGAAAATTACCTTCTTTCCAAGTCAGTCTCAAAATTTGTCCCCTCACGTCTCGACATTACTACTTCAATTCATACTCTGATATTTTTAAATGATTAAGTAACCTTATGTTCTAAAAAAGAACCCTGCAAACATAAGATTTTCAGAAATGCACAATTATTCATCAGGTATATATAATACATCATGTTTCATAGCTTTAATGTGCTTTAAAATATAAATAACAGTGGCAAAAATATAAACACAGTACTCCCCATCATTGTGGCACTAATAAGTTAGAAGTGAAAAATCAATGTTAAATAGTAGTAATTGAAAGCATGTATTTATTTCCCAAATACATTCAACTGACACGACACCATTTCATTATACATATGATTAACTCCTAGGCAGAGTCGAAAATGTATGACTGTAACACAATTTTTCTACATACGTTTAGCTTAGGTGATAGTAAAAAAAAACACAACAATAAATGATCAAATATATGTGTATATATATGTATGTGCATGCATATATACATATATATGATTTTAAGCAGGAAATTTTACGAAAAAAGCAACATATTAAAGACTAGAAAACATGTATATGTCCTGGAGTTGCTACATCTATTTGTGTTAAATATGAATACAGAAATTTTTTCTAACTTCTGTAGAGAAAATGTTCATCATCAAAGAGAAGAGAATGATAAGGACAATTTATTCATGAGGAATAAGTCTATTCTCTCCATTGGCATTGATGCTGTGAATCCCTAATGACCACTGCTTTTTACTTTGCTGTGTGGCTTTACTTTCTAAAAGTTACATATAAATTGAATATCTCTTGATATCATAGTAATTCATGATACTCAAGAGAGTTCAGGTCCACGGATTCCACTTCTACAGTGAATATTTCTTATCCTAGAGCTCACACATTATGCAATATATTGAAGCACTTCCACATATTTTGCTGTCCTGAACCAGCACATTGAGTGTAGCTTGTATATCAGAATCAATTAGAATCACTTCTCCATCCTATCCCTATTTTACAGTTGTTCTTGATTTCTGATTACTTCTTTGATTTTAAATGTCTTATTTCTGGAATTCTGTCCCCAAAAATATATAGATTCTTAAAAAATAATCATTGTAATTGCTGAAATGTGTAAAGATTTATATTTTGTGATAATTAACTGCCCAGTTATATCTAGCCACTCCAACTTCCATCCTGTCTAAATTTTCTCAATTATTTAACAAAATTTCCAGTTCCATACCCAAATCGATGATGGAGAATATATTTGTCAGTTAAATTCAGACTCTCAATCACTGCTCCACACGTTTATACACAAAATTCTACTGGAGCCCTCATTGCAGTGCGAAACAGGAACTCGGTTCCAGGTTTAAACACAGGACTCACTTATTTCTGCACGTAAGAAATGGCAGTGAACTGTTGTTCAGAGTGATAACAGAATAAATCAATGCACAGAAGAAAAAGAATCATCTCTATAGTTTCAAGTAGTATCCACTGTAGCTTATTTATCAGTTACATAAGTATTTGCATGAAATATTGCCATGCAAATCATCTCTCATGATTAAATGCAGTATCATTTTTAAAAATAATTCTTGAGGCCAGATGGAAAAGGGGAATACAAGAAAGATACACACAGAGAGAAATGTGGGAAAAGAAAAATTTCTTATCTGTTGGTTCATACCACATTATGCATATGATCACTCAGCTATGACTGAAGGTGTCAGTGTCAACTCATTCTAGGTCTTCTGCTTGAATCACATGAACACAATTACACAACCATTAGCATTAAATCCCAGGGATTCAATTCACAGGCAGCCGGCATTAGTATCTAGACACAGGTACAATAATAATATTCTAGAAATTAAATTATATAATTGGCGGCTGTGCTTATGCTTGGGACTATAAGCCTTGTAAGCTTAACTGTAGTTGTGGCAGAAATTCAGAGAATATATAAACCAGGAAGTGGAGCCATTACATTTTCAGTTTCAATCAATCGTTTTTATATTAGTCCTTCTCCCTCCTATGAGCTCTTATCATATGTAGAATAAGCTTTCCTAGGCTGGAGCACAATATATTTTGTTTTTGTTACTACCATCAAAATGAATAGGTTGCATGCTCAGGAATTAAATGTGAAAATAGTCAAAAAACTTTTACCCAATATGTTTTTGAAATAGTTTTTTTTTTTTTTTTTTGAAAGGCAGAGTTACAGAGGGAAGTAGAGAAGGAGGATGACAGAGGGAAAAAAAGAGGATTTAGAGAGGAGAGAGAAAGAGAGAGAAAGAGAGAGAGAGAGAGAGAAAAGAGAGAGAGGGTAGAGAGAAAGAGGGAAGAGAACGAGAATTTTTGTATTCCTTAGTTTATTCCACAAATTACCACAGTGGCCAGAGTGAGCAGATCCAATGCCAGAACCTAAGAGCTTCTTAGAGGTTGTACAGATGAATGCAGGCATCAACAGACTTACGCAACTAGGCATTTTTCCCAGGCCATAAACAGAGACCTGAATCCAAAGTGCAGTAGCTGCATGTAGAACTGGTACCCATATGCAATGCCAGTGCCGCAGGCAGGGGTTTAGCCTACTAGTCCATGGTGCTAGGCAATCCAATTTCTTCCTCTTCCTTCTCTCTCTTCTTCTTCTTCCTCTTCCTCTGCTTCTTCTTCCTCCTTTCTTCCTCCTCTTCCTCTTTTTCTTCTTCTTCTCCTTCTTCTTCATTTTATGATTCACTTCCATAGGCTCTGGGATTTCCGTTCCACCCTCAACAAGCCCCCCCCACACACACACTGACTTCCCCCATGTTATTGCATCAGTATAAATCTTAACACTCATAGACTGTCATTCTACTATTTAAGTGTATCTTGACATCAAAGTTACGTACAATGGCAGAGTCCAGCATCTTATTGTCAAGATATATTTAAGAGTTTCATTGTGAGACCATCTTTGACTTGGAAGTAGACATGCACACTGCATTTTAAATCTTTTATCTGTATATTCCTTCCTTTTAAAGAAACATTTAGGAACTTCATTTGCTGACACCATCTTTTGTTCTATATGTATATAATTTTGCTTTTCTTAGATTTCTGTTTGTAAGGGATCTTCCCTGACAAAGTATCACTCTGGAGCAAGTTCCCTAATTATTAGCCCTCCCACTGAGTGAATAACAACAAAGATCATGGCTGTGAGAATTACCAGAAAGAGAAACCTACATCCTTATGCCCAATACTTTTTGGTCTACTATTTAAATACACTGTGGGATGGTGCCATTTTTATTTTAGTTTCTTGAGATAGAATACACTCACATGCAAGTACGAAAACATGATCATGACTCGCAAGTAATAACAACAACAATGACAACAACAAAAAATTCATCCAGTATAAGTTATCTGAAAAAGCAAGAAAGGTTCCCAAGATGGATATAATCCTGACTGTGGGTGCCTGTCACACCTTGTCCAGCTGAGTGATCCCCAAAGAAAGATTAGCCCAGGTTTCTCTGCTCCAGGAATCATTGGCTCACAGGGTAAGCTTTGTGACTGAGAAAGAGAAGAGCAGAGGTTGGGCAATTCCAGACAAGCTCACCCCTGTGTCAGAATGCTGCATCTGCTAGACATTCTACACTTTTACCTAAGACCTACAATCTAGAAAGTGGGCAACAATGACTGGGGTTCAAGAACTTCTAGGGAATTGTTCTGTAGCCATGCATTTTTGTTATTGTTGTAGTTCGTTTGTTTAGCTCTTATTTTTCCTTCTGGAGTTACACTGTATATAACATACCATTTAGTGTCTGGGAGATGAAGCAAACATTTGGGTGTATATCCAGTTCACTGTGATTACACAGATGTCAAATACACTATCATCGTACATCATAGCTAAACTTTGGGAATTATTATCATAGATACCGGCAGGAAAAGTCCTGATAGTACCATTACTCCGTCGTGTTCTCTACCAGGTCTACAAACACCACGCAAAAATGCCGATAGAGATGTGCCAGCTGGATAACATTTAAAGCAACAAAAATATCAAATTCATTTCATTTCTCTATGTTCACACTTTCCAGGAAATTTTTGGTAACTATGAATGAATTAAAATGTGTAATATTCTTTGCATTCTTTACTGAATTTGAACAATGATGACACATTTATTTACAAATGCATCTATGCAATATACACTTATCAAGGTCAGATATGTAACATTCATTCTTCCTTGACATTACTTTATGATGACAGCATTGGAGATCCTTCCTTTTTTTTCATATACTGTCTACCAGTGTACTATGAACCTTGACTTTGTACTTAGCTTCATAACACCAACTTCATATTCCTGCAATCTAGCCTGGTTCAATATCCATTTTTCAAGCAGAGAATATGGATGACGCCTTGGCAGGGTTCTCCTGTTTCCACACTCCAGGCTGGGCAAAGGCAAGTACAGCTCAAGTAGCCTGGAACTCAATGATGCTAGGCAAAGCTCAACGCCACCTTGTCAGTGCACTTGGGGATTTGGGCATGTGGCTTACAGGGAGTGTGGGTTATGGCACAAGTGAGCCCAATTGGTGACCTGAGGATTCATGGCAAGGAAAAGAATGACTATTGACAAGGCCACTGTAATTGCAGGTAAGCAAGGATGTTTCAATTTGGAAGGGAGAACAGGAAGACCATTAAATGTCGGACAAAGCACCGGTGTATGTGTGAGACCTGACCTGGCGTAGTTACCAGCAACCATCACTGACTACCACTCACTGGTACACATTAAAGCTAGAGCTGGGGCCTATCTGGTAGGACTAGACCAGAGTACACAGAGGTGAGTGTCATAACAAGATGAAGTTAATCCTAGGCTGGGCCATGACGCTAACCAACACACAAGAGAAACAGGTCTATAGGCAGAATATATTGGGGAGAGAGGTATGTGGGATCACTGCTGTGCAACTGCAATCTCTGCTGGCACTTGCAAGACCTGTGGCTGGGAACAGTCCTGGCTGAGGAGGTAATGGGATGCCACAACTGGGATGAGACTTCTACCAGTGAAAGCATATCAGAATGGAGGCAGTGGGCCAGGCTGGACATGCTGCTGTCTGTCTTCCTTGGCATGGGTCTGAACTGGGTCTGGGAAGTGCCAGATTAGGCTGGGCTCTAGCACCCACTGGTAATCATGAGAGCGAGGGTGGGTCCCAGCTCCTGCTGGACCACATGAAAGCTGTGTCTGGGCATTGGGCGGTGTGCCTGGGCTGTAATTCACAACAGTAAGACTGAAACGTGTGTAGGCCAGTTGGACAAGGATACTGTTCCTACCGAGACAAGAAGTGGACAAAATCAAACTGGATCAAGCACACAGTGGTGTGAATGAGATCTGTCACTGGGAGGAGAGCTGATGCAGGAGCTTGGGAAACTCCTTTGTTAAAGACAGTCACTGCAGATAAGTACCAGAACCAAGGCAATGAGCAGCCAGACTACCAGTCACAGTACCCACCCTGAGTGTATGTGGGTCAGGCCTGGGTGTGGCCCAGGCTATGCCAGTTGATAACATCCACTGGAAGAGCTGAGACCTAGCTGGGGTACAGGCCTATCCAGTCAAGCTGCAACCCCAGCCAGTCCACATTATGGTTAGGAGTTGCCCTGGCTGGATTGGGTGAGGCTGTAGCAACTAGCAGCAAGAACTGGAACTGAGGGCAGTCTGGACACAGGCATGTTGAAGCACCCACTATTGGATGGCAAGGTGAGGCAAGTCACGTCAGTCTGAGAGAAATGAGTGCAGGTCTGTGAGTCCCAGGTTTGGGCAGTCTGGCAGGGCCCAGGTCACCAAACCTGGGTCCTTGGGCCCACATGCAAGGTGGATGCTATAAGCTCCAGGGGCAGGCTGTCCTGACTCCCTCCAGTGTGGTGGATGCCAGGTCCATGAGCCCCTGTGATGTGGGGACTAGTGGAGTGTGATCACATTGCTCAGGTCCCTGGGCCCTCCTGTCTGTGTTACCTGGCCTGAGTCCTTGGGCCTGACTGCGTGGTGGGATTCCTATGTCCTTGAGTCCTGGTGGTGAGTTCATTAGAGCCCAAGTAGCCTGACCCAGTTCTTTGGAACTGGCTGAAGAGTGAGTGCTGGTTTTACGAACCCCAGTGGTGGGTTTCTGCTGTGGTCCAGCTCCTTAGTCCTACCTGCTTGGTGGGTTCTAGTTCCATGAGCCTTGGGGATTAGGGGTCTGGCAAAACCCATATTGCTTGGTCTGGGTCCTTGGGCATGCCTGCAAATGCTTGACTTCCTCAGTGGAGAAGACAGAGCAGTGGATGACAGGCCCAGGTACACATGGAGAAGATGTCAGTCCATCTCTTCCACTGGAGTCTGCAGAGGACATCTGTTGCCATGGCAGAGGAAGGAGAACAGAGCAAATTGGACATCCACCGCAGCCCAACTATGCATCACTCTTTTCTCCCATTTACAGAATCTACTATCTGGTAACCAGTAGGAAATAATCTCTGACTATTACGCCTTTTAATACCTGCTAATCTCATTTCTCCTGTAGGCCATTCCTGCCTATGACTATGTATTTGAGTCTGGGACCTTTCTGCTTCCTTTACTTACTAAAGGTTGCTCCATGAATACTTATTTTTCTTCTTTCCTTTATTTTTCCAATGTGATTCACCAATAAATGTTCATGTCCGATTTCAACTAACAATCTCTTATGAAATGATATAAACAATTGAAGCTGTGTTTAACTTTATAATTTGCACAACTGAAACAGGAAAGTCATAAGCTTAAAATAGAAAAATGGGCCCGGCGCAATAGCGTAGTAGTTAAAGTCCTTACTGTGAAAGCACCGGGATCCCATATGGGCACCAGTTCTAATCCCAGCAGCTCCATTTCCCATCCAGCTCCCTGCTTGTGGCCTGGGAAGGCAGTTGAGGATGATCCAAAGCCTTGGGACCCTGCACCCGCATGGGAGACCTGGAAAGAATTTCCTGGCTCCTATCATCAGATTGGCACAGCACCAGCCATTGTGGCCACTTTGGGAGTGAATCATTGGATGGAAGATCTTCCTCTCTGTACATCTGCCTTTCCAAAGAAAATTGATATTACAGCATGTTGAACTACAATACAAGTCAGCACATTCAAGTTACTATGCTGAAATCCATACCAACACACTTCCTAATCTGCGGAGAACTGTAGCTGGCTTCTGCAAGGACAATCTGCAAGAATGCTTCATTGTTCTTTCAAATTGTGTAATAGAGGTTGAGATTTTTAATGTGTATGAGGTTCATGTACATCTACGATTGCTCTGATTGCATAAGCCTTATCAACTCAAGTAACTATTGATTAAAATGAGGATTACCTAATGTCAACAAATACTCAGAGACAGTTAAACAAATGAACGATTCACTAAGAAATTTTGGCATGGGGTGAAAATAAAAGTGTAGTTTTCTGTTTGTTATAAATCGGATTTACTTGTAGAAATCTGTTTGATTCAAAATGAGTCCCAGCTTCAATACATCATTTTTAAGAGAAACCTTGTCTCTGGATAAGTCCTAAGAAGCTTTTTAAAGTTATTCTCAAATTGAAAATTAAACTAGAGACTCTAAAACTTACAGCTTATTTAAAAAATATGCATTAACTCTGAAGGAATGTTTTTCCAGGGACTTTGTAGGAAATAAACTGCATATGCCAACTGAACAGAGGTTTTTAAAAAGAGTGTCGAAAATGTTTGAGCAGTATTTAGAGAAATGAAGAAGAAAAATTTAGAACCAATACCAGGAAGTCATTTCTTCCCTTAGAAAAGATGTGGCAAGGCTATGATGTGGTCAACAGGAGGATACATATACGAGATGGAGCCTGGGCGAGGGGCTGATGCCCCGGAAAGGAGCATACGAAGAGTGGCAGAGCAGGAGCAGACTCAGTGCAAACAGCCCACTCCACTGTCCACCTGTTGTTTCCTACCGGCTCCCCTCAGTCTGTTTCAAGCAGAAAGCTGCCTGCAGTGCCTTGCTGCTAACCTTCCTAAGATGACACCACGTTGGAAAATGATCTAAAATGTGTGGAAAGACAAATACAGCACAGCTGATTAAACTGCCACTTGGAAATCTTGTAAACCATTTTGGCGTTGGTACGGGTAAAGTCCCACCTCAGCCTCTGCTGCCAATCCAGCTTCCTGTAATATACCCAGGAGGCCTCTGATGAGGCTGAAGTACTGGGTACCTACCACCCGTGCCAAAGTCCTAGACAGAGTGCCTAATCCATGGTTAAACCTGGGACAGTGAAGACAAGACATTAGCAAAATCTCCACAATCGAAATCAGTGTTATTAGGTAATTCAAATCAGTTGAAAACCCAAAGGCTTTGAATTCCCATAGATCTTGTCTCACCCTGGGTCTATCTCTCCTTGTTCCCTTGGCTCTGTTAGTTACTGCCTTTAAAGTCTTTATGTTTTCTAGAAGTATTTAAGATAGCACATGCAGAGATTTAGTGCTCTGTTAGACATCTAATGCACTCCAATTTTTCTAATTATTTCTGATTAATGAACACAATAGTGATTTAAATTGCTTTTATGTAAATCAAAACCTTCTCATTACTTTGCCAGAAATATTTTTTTGAAAACCTGAAGTAATATGAAAAAACACAAGGATAATCTAGGGCAATGATTTTCAAACTAACATTATAAGCAAAAACACGAATAAAACACTTTTCTATGAGTATGTCAAGCAAAATATCATGACATTTAGAGGAAAGCCGCAAAGAGGGGATAGTTTCAATGAGCTTTCTCTGATTTTGTCAGCCACCTGCATATAATAAATAATTGTCAGCTTCCTTCTTTTAAGCATTTTTATGAGATCAATGAATAGTAGGATAAGGATGAATGATTTAGGAGGAAATTGAAGAGCAAATCTGAAAAAAAGATTGAGATGATGCCATTGAGACATATCACTCACTCATAAATACAGCTTCCCTTACTGACCTGTGAGGATAGATTCCCATCATGTCTATGGTCACTATTTTCATTATTTTCAGTTTGCTGTTAACCTTGTTTTTCTGTAGTTGGGAATATTCATTGCAAATTCCACTTGTCATCTAATTGAAGAAATTCAAGTTTTCTGACAGACTGAAAACTACAAAGTGTTTCTTTGGTGATCATCATCTCTACAATTTACACACGGTAATCAACACTGCCCTTCTACCTCCCCATGCATATTAAGAAGTTCTTTAATAATAATAATATTTTTGAGAGACTGAATTTTAGGCAGAATATTTCAGAGTTGAAAGATACTTAGATCATCAAAATTACAAGTGCTTCAAATCATTGAAGCTATATGAAATTTAGTTTTAGAAAACGCATTATATTGAGAGGAATTGTAGCCTTTTATCCATGTTAAAATGAATACAACAGATTCAAACATTTTAGTGTTTTCAGTATATGATTATAATTTATCTATTTGTCTTTGTCCATTCATCATACATTTTTGTGCACTTAATTAATAGACATAATTTGCAGAATACAAAGAATAGAAGAAGACCAATGTCTTGTAAATCTAATTATGGCGGCTCTTGCAGGTGGAGGATTAGCCATGGTAATGATTCTAAAGGCACTATTGCTTAACTTTACAATTAGATAATTCTCTCTGTCTTTATCTCTTACTATCTCTTTCTGTAACTCTGCCTTTCAAATACACAAATCTTTACAGAGCCGGCAAGGTGGTATAGCAGGTTAATCTTACACTAGCAAATGCCAGCATCCTCTATGGCTACTGGTTGCTTCCCAGCTGTTCCAACTTCCAATCCAACTCCTATCTAATGATCTGGAAAAACATCTGAGGATGGCATCTGAACTTATTCAGGGTACCTGAAAGAAAATCTGGGCTCCCAGCTTTAGATCAACACAGCCCTGCCAGTTGCAGCCTATTGAACTTGAACCAGTGCCTGGAAGACATCTCTTTCACTCCTTTTGCTCTCTGACAAGAAAATTAAAAAGAAATTAATCTTGGAAACAAACAAATAAAGCTTTACGGAAGAAATAAGCAAAGAATCACTAATGTATCACACACAGTAATTTCTAAAAATGAATCAAAATTCTTGAAACAGAATAAGAGTGACATGTCTGTATATGTCTTGATTTTTGATTTATACAAATCCAGCAAGTACTTTTTTAATCATGTCAATAACATTTGGAACTTAAATGATTTATGTAATTTTCTGGAATATCTCTATGTTAGAAAAGCGTAATATTGTTAATTCCCTTCAATCGAATTTAGATAAATTCATGTTTTTAGACCTTTATGAAAATTCTCATAAAAAGATTCTTATTGGCTGTGCATTTTTTTACATATGAGTTTACTCGTCAGCGCTTGACCATATGCTTCATAAATTTTAAGACCAAATTGTAAAATCAATCTCTACAATGACATTACTATCCCCCCCAGACAGAAAATAAGGATTGTTATGCAACTTATTTTCATAAAACAAGAGTATAAAATAGAAGGATAATTTTGTTGCATTGTGATAGAATGAAATAAATTGAAGCACAGTCAGTTTGATACAGAGAAGTAACCAAAAACAGCTCAAAATGAAGCCCCAAAGTTGCTGCCCAAAGATTGAGGTATTATATGTAGTAGTTAAGGGTCTGCCTGGGAATGTCACGTCCCACAATGGAGTGCCTGAATTGGAAGGCAGGTACTTCTCTCTCTTTCGAGCTTCCTACTAACACTATCTACACGGGGAGGACATCGATGAGGGACAAATGTTTGGGTCCCAGCTGTATATATGGGTGAATCACATTGACTATCTGACTTGTTTATCAATTAATTTATAAATAATTTTACTCGCAAACTAGTTTGCTTCCAAAATAGGTTACTTTCTATATTTAGTTCGTTAGATACTCTTTGCTAGACAGAATTTTCATAATCCAAAGAAGAAATTCTATTGAATGACTTCAAAAAACCGACTTTATGCTGCAGCTATTGTCTGATCATAATATGAAACTCTATTCATTCTAGTTAAAAAATTACTTGATCTTGGGCCCGGCGGCGTGGCCTAGCGGCTAAAGTCCTCACCTTGAACGCCCCGGGATCCCATATGGGCGCCGGTTCTAATCCCGGAAGCTCCACTTCCCATCCAGCTCCCTGCTTGTGGCCTGGGAAGGCAGTCGAGGATGACCCAAAGCTTTGGGACCCTGCACCCAATTGGGAGACCGGAAGAGGTCCCTGGTTCCCGGCTTCGGATCGGCGCGTACCGGCCCATTGCAGCTCACTTGGGGAGTGAAACATCGGATGGAAGATCTTCCTCTCTGTCTCTCCTCCTCTCTGTATATCCGGCTTTCCAATAACAATAAAAATCTTTTTAAAAAAAATTACTTGATCTTTAAAATACATATTTAAAATTTTAATAATTTCTCAATAAAATAATTGTAAGTATGATAAGGTTACATACCATATATTTAAAGGCTTTGTGTGTGTATATATATATATATATATATATATATATATATATATATATATCCTGTTACTAGTATATTTCATTTCCTTGTTTTTTACTTAACTGAAATTGAACAATTGCTATAAATGTATCCTAGTGCAGTCATCACTTTTTTTCTAATTTTTATGTTTTGGAATATACCTTTAAGATACATAGCCAGAATAAGTCTCTGTTGTGACTGAATATCAGCCAAATATTTCAAAATTGTTATCCCAGAATATTAGAAGCATGAAAAGCTGGCAAATTCAATCCTCTTTCTTTTAAATATAGCAAACTAAGGTTAATCACTAAACTAACTAAACAGGAAAAGGCAATGAAGAGTGATAATAGAGACCCTCCTAGAGATAGTCAATTTACCAAATGAGTTGTAAATTACAAAATCTTTCATTATCGAACGTATTCACCCCATGTGCTGTGGCATGCTGTTTGAAAGCAGTTGCTTTTCAATGTTTGCCCTGTTGGTGTCATCCTTAAAATCACAGAAAGAAAAAAAAAAAAAAAAGCCTCTGTGATATTAAGAATCCTAAATATCATTTACTTCAAAGAGTCACTTTGGAGAAAACAAAGTTGCATGAGTCTAATGTGAATGCTCAAGGAGGAGCAAAGATGCTGGAAAGTTACAGAGAGAGGAAAAGAGGCGAATTTGAGGATGCTAAACAAGGATTTGGGATTTGCATTTTCTGCAAATGACTCTACCCTAAAGTGTTGTTACATGCGGCCTTATGATTGCCTGAATCTGGCCCTGCTCTCACGCCTTCATTAGAACACAGATGGCCTAGGAGGGAGTCCTACCCAATGGCTCCTGTGGGCTCTTCCTATCAGACGAGCGTTAGGGTTAAGAAAGAGCCGCTCCTGCCACAGCATCAGCTGCTGTGTGGTAAATCTTTTCCGATGTCGCTATTTTTTAAAAAAATAACACATGTGGAAAGAAAACGGAAATTTTCTTCACTTAAGAAGATGGTTTAAAGCAAGAATATTTGCTAGTATTACTTGTCCTGGTGTTTAGTTCTGGGACCAAATTCAGAGACAAAGTTAGTAAAAAATTCTTACAGAACTCCATTTTGTAAATCAGAGAATAACTTTGAAGGTAACATCATTTTCACATTTTTATTTTAAAGGATGGTCAATAACTTTCCCAAGATGTGGTTTTCTCTTCTCTTAAGAGAATCTTCTGTTACACTTCTTTCAAAAAAATATTGCTATTCATATCTCTTACCTTTCTACTTCTGAAGCACATTCTTCAGTTTTAAAAGATTTATTTATTTTTATTGGAAAGACAGATATACAGAGAGGAGGAGAGACAAAGAGGAAGATCTTCCGTCCGATGATTCACTCCCCAAAGTAGCCGCAATGGCCGGTGCTGCAACGATCCAATGCCAGGAGCCAGGAACTTCCTCCCATATGGGTCTCCCATACAGGTGCAGGGTCCAAGGCTTTGGGCCACCCTTGACTGCTTTCCCAGGCCACAAGCAAGAAGCTGGATGGGAAGTGGAGCTGCCGGGATTAGAACCAGTGCCTATAGGTATCCCGGCACATTCAAGGCAAGGCCTTCAGTTGCTAGGCTATTGCACTGGCCCATAAGGCATTAAAAAAAAAAGATTTTTTTATTTGTATTGGAAATTCAGATACAAGAAGAGGAGAATGATAGAGTAGAAGATCTTCCATCCAATGATTCACTCCCAAAGTGGCTGCAATGGCCAGAACTGAGCCAATCCGAAAGCCAGAAGCCTAGAGTTTCTTCTGGGTCTTCCATGTGGGTGCAGGGTCTCAAGGCTTTGGGCCATCCTAGACTACTTGTCTCAGGCCACAGGCAGGAAGCTGGATGGGAAGCAGAGCAGCTGGGACGCAAACTGGCCCCCGTATGGAATCCCGGCATGCGCAAGGCGAAAACTTTAGCCTCTAGGTGTTACACCGGGCCCCATAAGGCACCTTTTACCAGTGAAGTGAAGATTTGCTGTTCCTCACATTTAAGCTTCTGTTTGTAATTTTATCCACTGATACTAATGGTCTTTTATTCTGTTTTGAGTTTAGACTATTTCTTTCTTCTCCGACGTAGTGAAACCGAAAACATGTCGACTGTCACAGCCCTTGGAATGATTGGCAACTGCAAGCCCCAGTTGATTGTAAGAGACAAAATGGAGGCTCATAGAAATAGCTATAAAACGTGAGTGTATGTAGTCCTCCGCTTAAGGCCACTAAAGACTAGCTATGAGAGAAATATCATGGAAATGACACTTCAGCAAATTATGACAAAACAGCCAGCCAAGTTTTCTCTAAATTTCTGACCCCCAAAACTATGAGAAAATGAAATGATGATTTGAAAAGGCATTTGTCATATTTTCAGCATTATACTACAGAATCAGGAGCAACTATTTGTAAACAAAACAGCTTTTCTGCTTCATGATAGTGGAAATTCACAGTTCTGTATCAGGCGGTCACTGCTGAGTGCAAGAGACAGAAATGCTGGAGCTTTTCTGTCATTGCTGAAGCCATTGTCAAGGGTCAGTTTAAGTGAGAACTTTCTCCAGCTTTTATAACCAGCCCTCTGGTGAGAAATACCTACAAATCTTATCACTCCAAATTCCTGAAGACCTCCAATTTAGGTTCAGTCATTAAACACCACAATTGCTATTGAGAAGAAATGGGGGACCCATATTCATGTCCCTAACAACTCCAGTCTGAATGTAACCTCGACTCTCATTCCTTTACCGAGATGCCTACCTGGCTTATCAGGTGAGTGGAATTTTTGTATATTCACTTTTGCCAATGAACTATGTTAAAATCACTTCCCTAATTGTTTACTGCACAGATTTTGTGTTGCGAATAGAACAGATTTCTTGGGTTTGAACAAGCACTAAAATAGGGAAAAAGGGGTACACGTATCTGTGAGTTAATGAGCAGACAATGTGTACCTTTTTATCTTCAGAGAAAAAAAAATCTGTTTTGCTTAGTGTGTATGTATTGGCAAGGAGCTGTGGGATGCAGTTATCCTGGGTGCTTCTTAGTCGCAGGCTGCCACTTTTGATCCCTCTGCTTATGGAAAGCCTAGCTTCTGTCAGTGATTAGCAAGCTGACATGGGGCAAAGCAGGGACTTCAGGTCAAGACAGGGTTCCAGTATAAGGTGGCCTCTGGAGGGAGCTGCAGTGTCAGCTACTAGAAACTATTTCCATCTGAGCTTTCATTTGCATAGCCATCTAGAACTTCTTTGCCTCTGTTCTGGAGGAATCAAATCTACCAGGCCGAATTATTGAGCAGTCCAAGATAGTGGATAGTGTCATTAGAGGACACGAAAGAAATGCTATCCTATTGAGAAGCAAAGAGAAATGGACAGAAGGGGTTTTATAATAAGTTGGGCATTACAGTCATGGAAATTCTTAAATTTAAAAGAATAATGTAAAGGTTATTAAAAACACCAGAAGAATTTGTTGTGTGGTGTATATATACTATATACATGTATATAGTATATGAGTGGGCATGTGTATACACACATATGTATACATATATAGTATATATATACACTCATGTACTGTATGAGTATATATCTTATGTATACACTCATAGATATATACTCATATACTTTATGCCTGTATATATTCATATTTTAAATACACATGTATATATACATAAGCTATATTCATATTATAAAACTAGATATAGCTAGTGTATTTTGATATAACTACTATAACTTTTTTGTCTTAATTTTTCATGATACAGTTCAGTAGGCTCAGGGATCTTCCCTATGCCCTCCCCCCAGCTATTCTCCCTGTATTACAATAATATAGTCCATCAACAACAGTCACAAGTCCATCATTCTGCTATGTACGTGTATAATGGCATTGTATGTACAGATTTAGATAGACCATTATGCTCACTGAAATAAACCAATCTCAAAAGGTAAAGCATCATATATTCTCCCTGATATAAGGCAATCTTTATGCAAATTACAAGATCAGCAGATATCCAGGTAAACATGTATATACACATATTCATCTAGAGGCACTCTGTACTGGAAACTAATTTACCAAGAAGTGAACATTTGCAGTGTGCAGTACGCTAGTCCTGAACAAAAAAACAGACTCCTAACGACACTGTTACATATATCTTAGCAATAGGATGTTTGTGTTTCTGTAACTACCACTATTAAGCCAAACAGATTATAAATCATCATCATATACATAGGATAAGGCATTTAGCTTAGAGGTTAGGTCACTGTTCTATTTTGGAGTGACTGGATTTGACGTTGGTCCCCAGCTCCTGCCTGCTAACGCAGATCCTGGAAGGAAGTGGCCGTAGCTGAAAGGAATGTGTTCTCATCTTTGCCAAAGACTTGGGGTATCTGTCTCCCGGCATGACCGATGCAGCCTCCAATGTGGGAATTCTGGAAATGAACCAGGAAACGGGAGCACCCTCTGTGTGTAGAAATTTCTGTCTATATATACCCCTCCTCTCTCTCTGATTTTCAAACACAAATCTCTTACATTTTTATAGTTCCATGCTAGGATAATGCTGTAGTTCCTACATTTTTGTGACCTCCATCATGAGAAACTATTTTGATTAACTTATTCAATTTGTAAAATTATAGTTATTATTACGTTTTCAGTAAGCATAATTGAAATTTTTACAAAGTTGACTCTAAATCAACATGAAAACAGAAATGTTTCCAAGCTGTGACTTGTGCATGACAAAATACCCTATTAAAATACCTCTGCTGTTTCTCTCCTATCACTAACGAGGTAACTGTAATTGCTGAAAGAGGATATTTAATAACAATTAAAATGAATATAATTTGTAAAAAAAAACAGTTTTAGAGTAGTATTCATGATGATGTGACTATATTGAAATGTGAAAGTGGCTACAGATCAAAAGGCATCTGGTCACTTTAACAAGAAAAGGATGAGGATGAATGGCTTAGGAACAATAAAATAACACACATCAACACCATGTGAGAAAAGCTTCAAGCTCTTGTCTATCACGGAAAGTGAATCCATATCTCTGTGTATTTGAACTTCACACATTAAATGGGCATTGCACTCTTAACTGCTGATAACAGAAAATACCCTGCATTTTAAATAGGTTGCATTTTTGCTGATGAGTAAGAAATGTCGATTGTTGTCATCAAATTTTTCTAAAGGCATTGTATTATTGTAATTATATTAAAAATATGACTAGCGGCCAAAATTAAACAATTTCTCAATTTAAATTTAATGAGTTATAGACAGCATATTAACTGCTTTCGGTGTGTCATGATACAAGAAAGAGAATTTGACTAAAGGTTTTAATATTTCTCTTACATATACTTTGATAACATATGATGCCAATAGAAAATTGTAATATAAAGTGTCAAGGTAGGTTTTCTAAATATAATCACTATTTGTTTTTTAAAGAAAATGCTATAAAAAGTACTTTGGAAAATAAGTTTGTTTCTTCGGTTTTCTTTTTTTTTATTATTTCATTTTGTGACACAGTTTCATAGGCTCTGGGATTCCCCTATCCCCTCCCTACCCTATGCCCTCCCCCCATGTTGGGTTCCTACACATTGTTGCAGTATTACAGTTCATATCCAACATGATTCCCTCATTGCGAGCATGTACCATGGATAGAGTCCAGCATCTTCTTTTCCAGATAAGTTCAACAGTTTCATTGGGAGACCATCCTTGGTCTAAATATAGAGCTGGCAGAATATCATCCCCTCCAATGAAAACTCACAACACAACATCAACAACAATTTACAAATTTATGGAGTTAATTGGTATGGTATTGAATGACTAATATGTTAGAAAATGCAAGTTCTTAACCTTGTCCTGTGACTACTTCATTGACATTTCAAGTTTAGTTTTCTTAGTAAGAGCTAACAGAGCACAGTTTAGCCCATGCTGTTCCTGAAAGCACTGTGTATCTATGTGTATGATAAAGCAAGCTGCAGACAAGAGATACATATTTGAATAAGCTGTTTAGATTATATTCCCATTGCATACATGCAACTGTTTGCCAAAGTAAATTAAGTTGGAAGGTTTTCTTTTTCTTGTTACTGATAGGGTTCATTTATATTCAATTGTATTTCCTTTTTAATATGCATTTTACTATCAAATTTCTTTGATCTAATTCCATCCTTAGAAGTAATCTTTCCTTTCTTCACAAAGGCTTGAGACCATAAAACATGTCTGATGAATGATTAAAAGGAATAAACAGGGTAAAAACTTTCATTTTTGGATACCAAATGTTGATGATAATATTAATAAATATAAACTTAATATTGGGTTTTATTTTGAATTATGCATTGTGTCTTTGACTTCTGAATATTTAGCACAAAGAATCAAAGACACATTTTGGTTTTTAATGTTAATGAAGCTTTGAACCCATTAGCAAAAATTATACAGTATTCTATGTGTAATAAATACTCTATAAGTAATATAATGCAATCAAATAGTCTATATATAACTAAACAATGTTTGTGTCATTCTTTATTTACAAGTTTTGAAATTTTTCCATTTACATGCGTGATATTATTGTCATGTAATCCCTGCTAAAAATATCATAAGCCATTTATAATTGATATATCCACAGAATATCTGTGTCTACTACATAGGAAGTTTGTCAAAAATGTTGTTGTAATAAAGGGGTGGTTGTGAGGATAAACAAGATTTGTTGGTGACTAAAATTAACTTCCAAGAAGCAAATTTGTTGAAGATAAATTACATTCAGAGAAGAATAAAAATAGGTAGCGTAAAATTTGTCCACACTGATATTTCCTTTTTTAAAAGATTTATTTATTTATTATTAAGAAGTCAGATATACAGAAAGGAGGTGGGACAGAGAGGAAAATCCCCCATCCCTTTACTCACTCACTGAGTGGCCACAATGGCCAGAGATCAGCCAACCCAAAGCCAGGAGACAGGAGCTTCTTCTGGGTCTCCCACGCGGGTGCAGGGTCCCAAGGCTTTGGGCCATCCTCAACTGCTTTCCCAGGACATAAGCAGGGAGCTGGATGGGAAGCAGAGCCTATGGAATAGAACCGGCACTTCGGTGGTCATTGTTAGTTTATGTATAAGAACATTTCTTTTAAATTACCTTAGACTGATTATGTCTATATTATATATATATATCTGTATTAGATATGTGTGTATTTCTTACTGTGAAATATATAGTAAGTTAGAATATTCATAATTAAAAATAATTAAATGCAACAATTTCACATGTTACACCCAATTAGTGTAGTCAAAGTAACATCTTATGCTATTAAGAAATGTTTAAGACAGCATTTAATATAATGAAATGCTAATTAGTATACTGGTAACTGTGAAATTGGTTGCATTTAGCTGGTAATATTGCAGTTCTACAAGCATGCATTTTAAAACTGTTTTTGCTTATCTGGATACTTTTGAAAAGAAAGGCAAAATGAGAAGGTAATCATAATTAAGTAAAAACAAAGAGAATGTTGAGTGAGTCTTGTACTGTATGTAATTATAATGTGAAAGACACAAATTCGTGACTATTTTTCTTGCTGAAATACCAATAATTTTAAATATAGAAATTCCTCTAAATAAGCAATAGAATCTACATATTCCTAATTACAATGCAGGGAATTGTGTCTTGCATTTTTTTCCTGCCACTTTGTTTTAATATTTTATATGGTTTCATTGCAAAGAGAACAATTCTTTGTAGTTCATATATATAATTCTAAGTATATAATGATATTTCCTCCTCCTTCCTTTCTACCCAGCCTGGATACTTTTTCCATACAGAAAAATAACACAAATCAAAATGTTGAAAACTGAAGCTGTCTAGCAAAGTACTGCTGCACTTAGAGACCTGTTCCTTCAACACAGCCTTGCTAAGATGCATCCATACAGGCTTTGTTTCCAGGACAGGAAACGTACTGTACAAACTTTCTTCTTTGTCAGCTACATTGTTCTTTTAAAAAGTTGCATGAACTGGGCATCTGGTGCTGCAGTTAAGTCAGGGATTGGAAGCCTACATACCATATCTGAATCTCAGGATTCAATCTTGGATTCACTTCAGACTCCAGTTTGCTGTTGTGATTGTCCAAGTACTTACTTTCCTGCAAACCTCAAATCTTGCCTGGATTGAGTTCAATCCTCACGGCTATGGTCAGGCCTAGGTTAGGCTACTGCATCATGAGTGGTAAATGAGTGAATGGCAGATCCTTGACTCTCTGCCTTTCAAATAAAATTAAATATTTTTTAAATTTTTTTGTTCAAAATCAGTTACTTCACTGTTTCCATATAGCCTACATCCATTTCCTGCATACATATTAAACACATTCTTTCCCCTAATTATTTGTAGCATTAGTGAAATAAAATATCTGCTTCCATAATGAAAATTAGTACTGCATCCATTTATAAGTGGATAAAAGTCATCTAGTTTTCATAATAAAGCTCCAAGCAAATGTCAACTCATCCCGTCACTCACTAACTAACTAAAAGGGCAAATTTAGAATGACAATCTTCCAATGCAGCATTGCAATAACAATCATCTTTTAGGAAAATTGAGACTAGAACACTTATCTTTTTCAGATGCTATAGCTATCAAAATAAACCAATATGAGAAATGCACGCAGAAAACGTTTTAAAAAGGCAAGTGAGATAAAAAACTGTAAGTAGGGCAAATTCGTGAGCTCATTTATGCTTTTGGCTAAAATACATCCCTGTTCAAATCAGTCTGAAGCAGTTTGCACTGCGGGGTGTTGCACCTACTAATGATTTCACAGCTGGCACACGCATGGCATCAATGTTTATTGGCATCCTCAATGTCAGTTATTTTTAAAAAGCTCTCTTCCAGGACTCTAAATAAATTATCTATCAAGTGCAGCAGTGCATGGCAACACCCAAGACACATTTTGCAGTCTTGCACAGGCTTTCATTATTTGGTGTAAATGAAATCCCAGATCATTAAAGGATTTTTTACAACATTTACAAGATTTAAATATTTATTTATTTATTTATTTATTTATTTATGTATTAATAATGAAGGAACCTTGTCTTAAAACAGGAGCATTTGAAAGACCTCTTAGGTCATTCTCTTGGTCTATCATTTGCATACTAATGAGCCTGGAAAAAGGTTCAATCCCTCAGCAATTGTTTACTTTCCTTTGAAAGACAAAAGGTGTTTTCTGTCAAGACCATCACAGAAAAAATTCAAGCAGGCAAGTTTCTTGTGCTCTATAGGTAATACTCCCAGAAAATTGGCCAAGTGAAAAGTGAGCACAAGCAATGACGGTAGGAAATAACATAGACTGAAATACACAAAGTTATATATTATAAGTCAACAACATGTATAGCAGCCTGCTAAATAACTGTCCTTGCTTCCTGCTTCTGTATTCCAGAAACCTCGCACCCCCTTACACACACACTTACTATATAATCTTTAGAGTATATATTAAAGAGATGTAAAGAGCTTTTAAAGAAAATTTCTAGTTATGTGGATACTATCAGTTCAAGGAATTCCAGAATATGTTCTTGACAATGAGCTTTAACTCATCTGTAGTCTCTCCTGCTGAGGTTACTATGAATTGTCATGATGCTTTGCATATGCCTCATAGCTATTTGAAGTTGCTATACTTTTAATCTGTGAACTGAGATTCACAAGCTATCAGAAAGCGCTTAGTCTCAAACAAACACAAAGTAAATGTTATCTCCTACAGTTTATTTTGTTGTCAGTTTGGCAATGCATTAAACACACAGAAAAATGTAGTGTAGCATCTTCATATTTTGAATGTTGAGGAAAACCCAGAATCACTCCGTTATGAGTTAAACAAGTGTGGATGCCAATTCACCCTGCAGTCCCAATGCATCCAAGAAACAATTTAACCTTTAATGTATCTGAATCTGTGTAATCCAAATAATAATAATAATAATAAAGGCTGAATTTAATTTTACAGAAATATATACAGTCAATCAAATATTTTAATGCTTTAGGAAGGAAGGGACAATATAAACGCAGGGCAATTTTAGACACGCAATGTGAGCAAGGAGGCCATTTCTGACCACATGTTACTCGAGTTGGGTCCAAATGATGACAATGGATAATATCTGAGAAAGACAAAGCCAGAAAATACAACAACAATGACAACAAAATCTCAAAGGTGAAAATAGACTTGAACGGATTTGTGGAATACAAAATTATTTTTAGGTAGAAGCTTAGTCAGAGATGAGGCAAAACCTTGATGGGGGATGAAATAGGTGCTATGAATGGTTTATGGCTTGCAATGGTCTTTAAAGGTTCATGTACCCGAGGCTCATCCTCTAGTGTGGTGGTGCACAGTTGGTGGCTCCTTTTCTGAGGGACAACTAGGTCTAGGTAATTATATTCCAGGGGGAAGCAGCTTTAGGAAAGATTAATGGAGCTTGTAGGAAAACTGGAACTTGTAGGAAGATGGGAAAACTGACCAGTGTAAAACTCTAAGCAACTTTAATCTTGTCAAAAAGCTGCAAGAATCCAGGGCAAAGGCCCCGAAGCAGTTGGAATGGGATAACATTAGTGTAGGAATTCCCTTGCGGGAAGACAACTAACCCAGGAGGACAATGGGAGTCTCACTGATGTGGAACCATTAGCAGCTGTAATCCCTGGAGAATGCTCCAGGAATTTAGGATATAAGGTCCTAATGCAGTTGGAATGTGAAAACACATGAAGCTCACTGATCCTCAAACTTTGACAATAGATAAAAGAGAGATTTTTTTTTTTTTTAATGTGTGTACTGTTTAATTATTAGTGGCCTGCTAGACAAGTGCATGGTTGGGTGACTGAACTCACATATAAACCACATCCTGTTGATACCCTCACTCTTTATGAATGCCTATGTGACTCCCTGGCTTTAAAGGTCTTTTGCTGTTAATAAACTTTGACTATTGACCATCAGTCAGCAGACTGTGTGTATAACTATTAGCTCCATGCACCAAGTTTCCTTGCTGTTGGACAGCAAACAGGTGTTAGAAGTTAGGCTACATCCTGTCCTTGCACTGCGTCTCAATCCCTCTTCCATATGGACTGCTTGCTACATGTACATGCCTTTCTGTCCCAGACCATGGTTCAACCACGGTTTTTTTCAGGCTCAATATCTGCTCCATATGTCTCTTTTTGGATTCAAATTTAAGGGATGGAATTTCCTAGACATCTTTTCTCACAGAGATTGAAATATACCAACAAGTAAAACAGATACTTCTTAATGATTGAGTTGGTAACCAATACTTGCTGTTCCTTGTGCCCATATATCTGAGGCAAACCAAGATACATGGGAAGTCTATGTTGGTAGAAGTAAGTAGTGATCTTCTTTCATGGATTAAAAACAAGAAAAGGGAAGTATGGGGAGAGCTGATTGGTTTCTGAACAAAGCTAGGAACATTGAAGTGGACACATTGTTACATTCCAGTAGGAAGACGTTGTCATTTTATAAGACCCCCTGGGATGGATACAGCAAGGATTTAAGATGTGGATTATATTATGATACTTCAGAAATTCAAATTTTGCTTTATGGAACGCTTCACTGGCTAGTCTGTCATTTTGTATATTTTATAGGAAGAAACACTCTCATTTCATTGATCTTGAATACCTAGGAGATTTTAAACCTGATCAAATGTTTGAATTTCATTTTGTTAAGATATAAGTACATTATGTTTGGAAGTTTTCATGTTAAAAAAAGATTGTAATAACCTAAATCCTTTTTTCAAATTTTAATTCATTATTTATTTTCATCTGATTTGAAAGTTTGAAAGACACACAACAGATGAGAGACAGAGGATTGGCAAACAGAGGAAAACAGATCTTTCATCTGCTGATTCAGTGTAAAATTCTCAAAATAGCCAGGGCTTTATCAGCCTGAAGCCAGGAGTCAGAAGTTCAGCATAGGTCTCCCATATGTGTGACAGGGATACTCTACTTGAGCCATCAACCACTGCTTCCGTGTGTGTATCAGTCAGGAGGATCCATGGAAGTCAAGCTGGGACAAGAACATGGTACTCTAATATGCACTCTGGTTTCTAAAGGAAGTCTTAACTGCTGTCACAAATGCCCACTCTGTTGCTTCATCTTAAAGAACAAATCTGCACGAAATTATCACAGCAGAAAAGGTGAAAGAAATAAAATAAATGGCTTGTCTATGGCCCCACAACTAGCTCTCAGGCTGTAATAAGGTAAAAGTGCTTGCCCGTTGTCTTCTGTTATTTCAGTTTATCTGTGGATTCTTGTCATTTCTTATCTCCACCAACTCTTATATCAGTTTCACATACATCATAATGTTCACATTGATGTCACAAAATCTTCCAAAAATTCCATTTTCTCATCTTCTTCTGTAAGTTTGGGAAATATGAACCAGCATCTTAAATTCTACTAAGTTATTTCTATAAATTATTATTGTTTGTCTGCTTATCCTTCTTTGTGTTCGTTGCTTTTACTTTATTTAACATATTGATAATAGATTTTACATATTTCAGTTACAATTCTAAGTAGATAATCATGCTATTGACTCAATTACCCACTTCTTCATTCTTTCTTTATTTTTCCCTTTTATTTTTGCAAGGTCATGCTTACAATTTATTTTATAATCACATCCTTAATACACTACTAGCCATAACATTCAACGAGTAAAACATAGAAAGACTATTCTTTTGCAGGAATACATAAAATGGGGACGAATCATAAACAAGTAACAAGATGTCAGTTTTTTCTTTTACATTTATTTTATTTTATGTTATCTACCACATATCAGAGAAATCACATGACTGTCTTTTGAAGACTGCCTAATTTCACTAATGATAATGGTATCAATTGCATCAATTTTGCTACATTGAAATATCTAGAATTAATACTTTAAAAAACCAAATCGCTTACCTCCATTTGATCTCTCGCATTTTTGCTGGTTTTACATACATACACCCATCGCAAACATCACCATATCTGTGTATATCAATAGACCTAGGTTCTTCTTTGTTATCAGGCTTGAAATTCTGGTCCTTTTGACTTTTTCTCTATTGATTACCACATCTCTATATTACTAATTTCTGACAATTGATACAATTCATCTTTATCATCCCTGTGATTACTGTTTGTCATTAGTTCATTGCAATATATTTTAAAACTCATCCTTCCATAAACAGCATACTTAGTAGTCAGTTTTGAAAGATGTATTTATTTATTTCAAACACAAAGAGGAAGAGACAGAATCATTTACTTGCTTACTTTCTGCTCTCCAAATGGCCACAGCAGCTGCGAATGAGTCAGGACAGTCAAGAAACTGAAAATCCATCTGGGTGAAACTGAAAAACCATTTGGGTGGCAAGGGGACAACAGTCTTGTCCATTTTCTTCTGTCTTTCCTGATGCAAAAGTGGGGAGCTGGGACTGGAAAGTCGCTCTGATAGGCGTGTCCTGCACCACAGCAAGAATTTCCTTGTTCTGCCACAATGGCGGCCCTTTCATCAGTATTTTGGAAATACATCTGCGAAGGTATTGTTTTCTTACCTAACAAAAATCACTGTTGCTCTTTGGATTGTGAAATAAAACCCACCTTCCTGAAATGACTTTGAAAGATTCTCAAAGTCAAACCTAATTCATCTTGCCAACAATTTAGCAATCTTAACCTCTTTGTTTTGTTGGCGAGGTACATCGTCTGATTCACCCCACTATATCTAAATTTACTGCTTCTGCCTCACCAAGTTTAGCTGGGACCATTTGCCATTAATCTTTATCTCCCCTGTTGCTCCTCACACGTTAATGCAAAGAAAATATCGCACTTCTTTATAATTCTTTCTCTTTCATGTTCTGTGGCGTGCCCTTGAAATCTACAATAGTGTGCCTCACATAACAGTTGTCACTAGGGCATATTATATTTGCTGCTAGTCCTTGATAGATAACCAAATATGTCCTAAAATATTGTTGTTCATCAATTAAGAGAATTATCAAAATGTATGCTAGTAGTTCAAAATAAGATTTTTTTCAATATAAATTAAAATAATACTTTTGAAAGGATTTTTGATCAAATAACTTTACATCAATAACTTATTCATCACATTGTCTTTTTCTTATAGTCGTTTAAAATACATTGTCATTATATATCATATTATAAAATCTACTTCCATATCATATGTATTAGAATGTATTAGAAACAGATTTTCTAATTCATAAATAGTTTGTTATTTCTTTGCAAATGTAAAGAGGGGAAATTCATGTAATCGAGCAGAACTTATTCATCAGAAATTAATGAGTAAATATAAGCTATGTCTACCAATCCTGCAAAAAGCTTGTTTCATAATCTAAAAATTGCTTTTTAAAGTTTTTGGTACATTTAAATTTAGTGTGCCTTAGTAAAGATCAAGTAAGAAAATCAAATAAACATTTTAAAACTCTTTTCCCAGTTCAGAAACATGTTTCTTGTGAAGAGATGTAAAATGAATTACCATACAAAATAAAGGTCGCAACAACTGGAAAACTAAAGCAAAGAAGATTCAATCAACATTTGATTGAAAAAGAAACGTGTTTTTCCAGAGCAAAAAATAAAAACATACATTTTTAAAATATCAGCAAAACAAAAGACATATTTTAAAAATTACTTGAATCACATTAGCTAATCAAAGATGAAACAGACTAAACCTTGAAGAAGACAAACATGCTTCCTTTCAAACTTGGTGTCTTTACCTAAGCCTGATGGGGCATTTCTTGATACTATTGAATTTTTGATAATATTAAAAGAAAATAGGTCTTAAGGAGGAGAATAAAACTTTATGAATTTTATACCTCTTTTTCAGCAACAGGTCTTTCAGACATACAGAAGAAACACATATTCATTGTAAATGTTGAGCTGCTGAAACAAAAAGTTGTTCTTTGGCTAATGCGTATCTAATGTCACGTATTTACAATTTTAAAAAAAATTGGTAGCAAACTAGATTTTTTGTTAAAGATTTTTATTATTATTGGAAAGCCGGATATACAGAGAGGAGGAGAGACAGAGAGGAAGATCTTCCGTCCGATGTTTCACTCCCCAAGTGAGCTACAACGGGCCGGTGCGCGCCAATTCGATGCCAGGAACCAGGAACCTCTTCCGGGTCTCCCACACGGGTGCAGGGTCCCAAAGCTTTGGGCCGTCTTCAACTGCTTTCCCAGGCCACAAGCAGGGAGCTGGATGGGAAGTGGAGCTGCCGGGATTAGAACTGGCGCCCATATGGAATCCCGGCGAGTTCAAAGCGAGGACTTTAGCCGCTAGGCCACACCGCCGGGAACAACAAACTAGATTTTAAAAAATAACTATTTAGAGCATATAAATGTTTAGAACTCTATACAAACTGCAGAGAATAACCTGTGGGAATTTACTTATGAATGACTGAATCCATAGTAGTGCATAGACCAGAAGAATTAATGTGAATATATTAGAGCATTATACCAGTAAATATTTCCAGAGTAGTGCTTTGCACTCTTACAAATCGATATAAAATATTTAAATAATTTGTATGTATCATGTTTATGCTTTTGATTTTGTTATATTCAAAACTGCTTATTCCTATGATCTGACTGATCTAGTGTAACAGACATACCCTAAGAACAGTAAGACTTGGTATGCATTAAATACATACTCTCTCTTCTCTGCACACCTGTTCAACATCTCAAATTCCTGTTTCTTATTATGAGAAAGAACGTGTGTTTCACACTAAAACTAAATTGTCTTCACTCTCAGCCATTGAGAACAAGGTCAAGAGCTTCCAACTACAATAAAGCAGGAGAGAAACTAATAACAAGACAGGCGTGGAAGCGGGAGTGAATCAAGCAAGCGATTTTGTGCAGTCTGTGTTACTTCATTTTATGAAAATCTAGTTACAGTCTGGAAAGTTTATCATTAACAAACTTTTATTTTGGGCTTGGCACAATAGCTTAGTGACTAAAAATCTCACCTTGCATGCATTGGGATCCCATATGGGCGCTGGTTCATCTCCTGCTGCTCTGCTTCCGTCTAGCTCAGGGAGTGATGAACAGACAGAAGACCGTTTTCTTGTGTCTTCTTCTCACTGTATATTTGCCTTTCTAATAAAAATAAATGTAAATAAATCTTTAAAAATTATTTTAAAATTGTGTGTTTTGATTTTTTTAGTGAGGCATAAATATTTAAAAGAATCCATGAAACAACCTTGAATAATTGCAACAAACATTTCAAACACAAGTTTTCAAAGATGCAACCTTAGAGGGGAAAAAAAAAATCCAAGAATGAAAAATGATCAGTGTGATGCAAGAATAAAGTATAGAAGGCATAACTTTATTTCGCATATGAGAAAGTAATTTCGAAGCATCTGTGTAAAAGATTTACTGTTTAATTGCACTGCAGCCTGCAAGCTCTGACTAGAATTTTCTTCCCTATTTATTCAGACAATCTATTGTTTGTGCACTAATCTATGAAATTTCATAATGCGTTTGCATTTTTCAATCACGTTAACTTCCTGTGTCTTTTTTAAAAGTGCATCCAGCCAAGAACAACGACAGCTGATGAAAAGAACATGGGGTTGATAATAATGCATTTGCACGTGCTGACTTCTTAAAGCATGAAAATGTGCATAATGAAAACAGGAAAAATTATTGCCACGTCCTTTGAAGAAAATTCTTTTAGAAACATTAAAAACCTTGCTGTTTTCTTTGGCTGAAACGGTCTGAACAATTGAAAACATCAATAGAGGGCACCATCCGGCTGCTCTGGAAGCCTTTCATACTATTGCTTGTAAAAGTGAAACCTGGTTGGGAAGCAGAATGTTGAAGCTGGACACAGTTAAAGGCGTGATTTTGAAGAAAATACACACACACACACACACACACGAGCAAAGCAGAGAAACAAGAATCTATACTTTCCTTAAGATAATATTACATTCACAAATTTACTCAAACTTCCCTGTATCAGAGCTTAAATCCCAACTCAAAATATTCTCTAACATCCTTACTTTTCTCTGTGTCCCTTAGAAATATAAACCATTGTGGATAAGTAAACTGAACATAAGAGAATATTTATTAATGCAGTCAAACTGTGGTGATGTCTGTTGATGAATATCTCCAGGGATTTTCCCAATTAACTAATCACAAAAAATGATCTCTGCGTCTTCTCATTATATTTTGCTTTTGATGTCAACTTTATATTTAACGTAGAAGTACAGAATGAAATTTGATTTATATCAAAGCCTGTAAGTATTTAAAACAAGCAGTAAAAGTGATACAAAAAGAGTTGTTCATATGCTGTGGAGGGAACTGGATGCAAACAAAGTGAAGGAACAGATCCTGCTCTGGAGGATGGGCTTCTCACCTTTCCTTCCTCAGAACAGCAAAAGCTCATTCACATCCTGTATGTCAGCTGCTTTGCTTCCGCCTGTTACTGAACACATCCTTTGCTTTTTGTTTTCATTTCAAGATTTATTTCTGTGTTAGAAACACAGGGTGACAGAGGGAGAGAAATATTTGTGAAAGAGGAAAATTCATGAAGAAGAAACAATGAGTTTTATTACTTTTCTTAACCAATCCCCGCCTATGTTTATCCTACTTCCAAGGAGAATGTTTTCTATGTTAGGCGGAGAAGAATGTACATGAAAGCTCAGATACAGGATGGAGAGGAAACATCATTTTTAAAGATAAAGCATTGTGCAGGACAGTACATGATAGCAAAATCTGTTTTTTTTTTCTGTTTGTTTTGTCAATAGCATATCCTGGAAGTGAGCAGCAGAAAACAATATAATCTCAATTAGTAATCTTTGACACTATTTAAATAGAATTGTATTATATAATTAGGGCACCTACTCAGTAAAATAGGAGACAGCAAATAATAAAAAGAAGTTTGGTTCATGTCAAGTAAATAGTCAGATGTATTTATTTATAAACATAAACTTTCAAACAGATAACAAAATCACATTGTTGGATATAATGAACTACAAAGTGAAGCGATATAATCCACCTGGGGTCTCTTCAGTGTTTTCACAGAGAAAGATATATCTGAAAATGGAGACTGGAGGCCATGTAAGAAAATGACACACAAAGCAATCAATTCGTACTTAGATTAAATTAGTATATGTATTGAATCATGAAATCATGCAATTAGGATGTGATTTAGGCAAAGCCAGGATTTTAGTTTGAGTTACAGTAGAAAGTGAAATTCAAAACCACAGATTGATTATTCTTGCTGGGTTTTACTCCATGAATGATTAAAAAATGGAAAAAACCTAGAAGCAGGAAATAGGATATACATTTAGTGAAACTGAACACACTGATGATAACAAAGACCTAGAGAACCTCAGGAGCAGTTGCATGCATGTAACTCAATATAAATACATGTGTTTTGACTTGTTAGTAATTTTTGTAGTTATCTAGTGAATAGACAGTTAAAACTTATTTACGTAGGGAATGAGGTATCTCCTATAAACATTGTGTTTCAGAGTCATAAGGAAGTGATTGACAAACTGGTAAGAATGGAAACAGTTTATATACAGGAATGAGTCTCAACCAAAAAAATTATTCTAGCAGTAAAATAAAATGCTTATGATAATCTTAGTGATTTTCTAGTTCCAGTACAACTTTGTTTATATCTAATTCCAAGAAAGAATACTTTAGTTTTTGGTGGTATAGGGACCTGAATTGACAGTTTTCTAATTTGAGCAAATGACATACTCACAAACTCAATTGAAATAACAGGAAAAGCTTTTCTAACCTGTCATAGAATACAGAGAAGCATTAGCAAGCTAAAGGTGTTCAATGCATAGATATTTTTTCTAGAATAGGGCAGTAGTAACTTCCAGAAAGCTATTGCTCAAGCTGCACCATTGTTCAAAGTAAGCTCAGTGGCTACAGCCTTGGGAAAAGCTGCTGTGTCTAAAGCAGCTGTCGTGTTTCTCACAGCAAACAGCTGTCTGCATTGTCTTAGACCATCATGTAAGAGGACGAGTTTAGCCTGGGGAGGTGAACATTGGCTCTCAGATTTCATTTTAGAAATGGGAGCATACTGTTAATAACATTTTGTTCCACTAAGTGACTCTATTGCCGTTGACTTGATGAGATTTGGGATGTGGCATCTAATCATGTGTCTGGAGGACACAATCATGTTCAGATGCTGTTAATGGTAGGACAACAGGGATTATCCACTTCATTTTCCAGGAACTTTGAAATGTTCCATGGTTGCTTTACCATCATATATGCATGTATATGCATCATATGTGAGTCATATGCATATATTTCTGAACAACAGGTCTGTAGCGGTAGATTTCTAGGTTAAATGATATGTGTATTTGATGGTTTACTTGCATGAGGTAATTGGCTCATAAACTCATATAATTGAATATTCCCACATTTTTATGATATGCAATTTCTACAATTTGCATAATCTAGTTTTTATGAAACTTGATAAACATAAGTTATTTGAGCACATATTTAGAAAGGGAAATTATCATTTTTCTTGTGTTTTGCCAGGATTGATTCATTTTTCTTATTAATTTCTAGCAGTTTTTGTTTATTTATATGGTTTATGAATACCATGCATATGCAGTAATGGGGGAGTTTTAGTTGTTTTGATTCTTTATAAATAAATAAGCCCTTGATTATATTGTTACATGGTAACCTTCAATCGGTTTTCACTGAGTATATGTTGTGAATTACCTGGATTTCAACAAATTTGTCTTGTCATTACGGTGTTCATCGTTAGTCTCTAAATCAATTGTTACAACCATAGCATCTTCCCTGCCAAGTAAGTATTATAAATCAATTTAAAATAGAGTTTATTAGCTTTTCTTTTAATATAAACACAAGAAAGAAAAACCATGGAAGTTGTAGCATTGTTTTCAAAATAAAATTGCAATCGATACTTGAATCTCTAAGCTCTGAACTCCATAAACCATTTTTAAGGTGGTAAATTGCAATGTTTTATAGCTCATTATTCATCATTTACATCTATCTGTCCTTTAAAAATGACGGAACCTGTAGCTAAGTGTTTCTGTGTTTAGAGAAAATATTTCTGGCCCAGAAACACTTTTTTTTTTACAGTAGGATTCCTGTGATTATACAAACAGATTTCATGTAATTGAGAACATTTGTTTCCCCCCCCCCCCCCAGTATTTCCAATATAAATGGTACTGTGACCAATCCCTTGACATGGTCTACTCCCTACCCTCTGAAGCCTCAAGAGGTCCTCCAATTCCTGTTAAGTTCCCACTTAAACAGCAGGACTAGAAAGAGGACACTTCTGGCCCCATGAACCTGCGGGATTCCACAACCATCCTGTGTCACCAGCTATTGTTCGGGGTCCGATTTCTTATGTTGACCACATGTGTGTGAACACTGCTCTTGATAATCTTCCTTTACCAGATATGAGGAGAGAAGGGTCATCCAAACAGAGGAAGTGCAGCCCCATAAAGAACCACTTTAAGAAGCAGGTGCTTTCACGGGAATGACAAGGGATTCCACAAATCTCAGTGACAGCTCTCGAAGTATAAATGCCACAAATTTGCAACACGCTATCTGAACATTTAATTTCATTTGAGCTTACTTAGGTTTGCAAATTTGCAGTACTAAACTTTTAATTCTACTTTTTTTGTTTTGTTTTTTTTTAAATTCTACTTTTTTTGTTTCAGTTTATGTATGTCATCTTTAATAGGGCCTGAAACAAGAAACCGATTTTTGAATTTACAAAGATAACTGCTTATCTTTTCAAATTTACAAAAAGCAGAAGTTTAGAAGAAACAGAATTAAACTTCCAAATTATGTTCTATCTAAGTGTGTGGCATTTCTTCTCCTATGAATCAATTTTTAAGATCCTTCTCATGATTCCATCAAGAAGGTATCAGCTTTGTGAGGTTTTTTTTTTTAATTTCTGGTATAAATTCAAAGGAATAATCGTGACTTAGTAAAAATGTTTAATTTCTCTGTTTCGAAAGCATATGCATTAGTTTCTCATCTAAGCACAAAGTCATGAAAATGATCGTTATGAACTATGGAAGAAAAAAAATTATAAGCAGATCATCATATCTATGACAATCTTGTGAATGTTTTCTTCCGAACAAGTGCTTATTTTTGTTATATATACATATAATGCATATTATAATATACATATATGTATAATACATATATAAGTATATATTAATACATAATATAATTATATATTAATCCATGCACTCCAATAATCTGTTCCATTACAAACTGAGTTGTGCGATTTGCTGAAGTCATCGTTCTAATAATAGACATTGTTTTGTATTTTCTTTGCAGGACTGATTTTTAAATTTACATCATTGTTGCTACTAGGATTCATTGTATTTTTTTAAGATTTATTTATTTTTTCTTGCAAAGTCAGATATATACAGACAGGAAGAGAGACAGAGAGAAATATCTTGTGTCCGATGATTCACTCCCCAAGTGACTGTATTAAAGGTCGGTGCTGTGCCGATTCAAAGTCAGGAGCCAGAAACAGCTTGAGAAGCCATCCAATTCTGCTTTGGAACTGCACATTTGTATCAAATCCGTACTCATGTCAATTAGGTATTTATTTATTTATTTACAAAGTCAGATTTATGTACAGGGATGGAGAGACAGAAATATCGTCCTTCTGATGATTGACTCCCAAGTGACTATGGCGGCAGGTGCTGCGCTGATCCTAAGCCAGGAGCCCAGATCCTCTTCCAGGTCTCCCACACTGGTGCAGGGTCCCAATGCATTGGGTCTTCCTCGACTGCATTCCCAGGCCACAAGCAGGGAGCTGGATGGGAAGCAGGGCTGCCGGGATTAGAACCAGCGTTCATATGGGATCCCAGGACGTTCAAGGCGAGGACTTTAGCCGCTAGGCCACGGCGCCGGGCCAGATTCATTATGTTTCTTATTGAAAACATTTTGTAGCCAATTTCTCTTTGCATTCATAAAAATATAACTTTTACTAGCCAATTTCAATGTAAAATGTAAACAATATAACATCTGCTTGCAGAATCGTCTATGTAAATAGCTTTTTTCCAAATTTTTAAATTTTTCTAGCAATGAACTGTTTTTATACCTAATACACAAGAGTTCTCATTCTATAACTTTGTGTCTCACACATTTGCTAGTTAAATGTTGATTAATTTTATTGAATTGTTCTCTATTCTTTTATTCCTTTATGTAT
Organism: Ochotona princeps; assembly: GCF_030435755.1. Lineage (NCBI taxonomy): Eukaryota > Metazoa > Chordata > Mammalia > Lagomorpha > Ochotonidae > Ochotona > Ochotona princeps. Next base: position 55,261,785 of record NC_080834.1, read on the forward strand.
AGTTTCTCTTGTGCTGAATAAAAAGAATAATGTTCATTCAATTTAAAATAGATTTTAGTATTAAAAATATGTAATTTATACTGAACAGTGTTAACTCACTAATCTCCTCCATAAGACTCACAAAAAAATGTCAATTCATGTGATCAACCCGAAATAATAAGTGATTTGAAAAAAGTTCTATTGGGCCCGGCGGCATGGCCTAGCGGCTAAAGTCCTCCACTTGAAAGCCCCGGGATCCCATATGGGCGCCAGTTCTAATCCTGGCAGCTCCACTTCCCATCCAGCTCCCTGCTTGTGGCCTAGGAAAGCAGTCAAGGACGGCCCAATGCATTGGGACCCCCACGTGGGAGACCCGGAGGAGGTTCCTAGTTCCCGGCTTCGGATCGGCGCGCACTGGCCGTTGCGGCTCACTTGGGGAGTGAAACATTGGACGGAAGATCTTCCTCTCTGTCTCTCCTCCTCTCTGTATATCTGACTTTGTAATAAAAATAAAAATAAATCTTTAAAAAAAAAAGAAAAAATTATATCAATACAATATTGATTTTTTCTTATCACAATCATATATAATTACATATTTGCTTCATGAAATACTTAATATCACTTGCTTTCTTTTTCTTCTATTTCTTTGCTTTTCTAGGTGTATTTGTAGAATCTCTGAAGTTTAATTTGTTATTAAGGATGTGAATTGCTTTTCATTATATTTTCCACCATGGATTAATATTGATGATTAATTCCTGAAAACTGATTATTAGTAGGAAAGTTATTTATTTTATCAAATTGAAGGTGAAAGGACTCCCTACAATAGTTATTATCAATTGTTTAGATTCAAGTTCAGATTTCTACATTTACTTGATGAATTCTATCAAACAGGCAGTTAATGGACTTGAGTTTCCCTTGCTGCAAACATAGTTAACTGTAACGCCTCCTGCCATCAAGTACAATTATCAATATTTAGCGATTTAGAATATGTATAGTACTTAGAAATACTATGTTCTATAAATATTAACTGCTATTTGCATTTCTTTTTAAAAATAATATTTATCTATTTATTTATATATTTGAAAATCAGCTTTACAAATTAGAAGAGTCAGAGAGAAGGATCTTCCGTCCACTGGTTCACTTGGCAAGTGACCATAACACCTAGAACTGAACTGATGTGAACCTTGGAACCAGGTGCTTCCTGCAGGTCTCTCATGTGAGTGCAGGGACCCAGGGCTTTTGCCCATCCTCTGCTGCTCTCTCTGGCCACAAGCAGGGAGGTAGGTGGCAACCCCGAAACGAATCAGCTCTCGTATAAGATCCTTGCACAGGTAAAGCCAGGTCACTGGAGTACAGCCTCTATGCTGTCCTCGTGCAACGTGGGCTTGAGTCGTCCACAGAGGACATTACTTGTGCTATGTCAAAGCTGGCAATGGCCACTGGTATCAGATGGATGACGCGAAGTTCACCACCTGTGGCCTGACTTTGGCCTTGAAGCAAAAGGCATAAACAGGGTGGCCTAAACAATGAAATATATTATTATGTAGCTCTGGAGACTAGAAATTCAAAATTCCAAAATCTAGGTGTGGATTACTTTTCATGTGAATAAGGTAAAACGTATGCCTTGTTTTTGAATTTATTTATTTTTACTGAAAAGTCAAATTTACAGAGAAGGAGAAACAGAGAGACAGCTCTTCCATCTGCTGGTTCACTCCTCATGTGGCAAAATTTGGGGGAGCTGAACTAATCCAAAGCCAGGAGCTTATCCCAGATCTCCCAAATGAGGGCAGGGTTCCAACGCTTTGAACCATTCTCTACTGATTTTCCAGGCCACAGTCAGGCAACTTGACTGAAAGTGAAGCAACCAGGATATGAACCAGAGCCCATATGGAATTCTGGAGCATGCAAGGTGAGGATTTAGCCACTAGGCTATTGTGTCGGGCCATCTGCCATGCTTTTTATGTAGATTCAAGGTTTATTACAGGAAATAATTGTTGTCCATTGGCTTGTAGAAGCATTATCTCAGTCCCTTCAAATGGCAACATTCCTGGGAGTGTCCATGTCCAAATGCCCTCTTCCTTTAAGGACCAGGAGTTAGCATGACTCCTGTATAAACTTGTCCATACTTACATTGTAACCCCTGATTCAAACAATGAACACTTTCTGAGGTAAATAGAGTCTAGAGTTCATAAAAAATATATGTTCTTATGTGCTACTTGGTGAAATCCTGACATTTATGTAACTGAAGTTACTTTGTATACATTGTCTTATTTACTTTTCTCATAAGTAACTAGTATGTGAGCTGTGCTTTTGTTTGGCATCCAGGGAAACTACCAACTTGCCACCATGGATTACATTTATATGTAACAAAATCACAGAAGTATCATCTCCCATTTTGTGTTTTCTTGTTAATACTTACAAAGCTTAGTATAGTTCTCTAAATTTGAAAACAAAATAAATGCTCCATTGTAATGGCACATGACTACTGTTTATTTCTATGAATTTTATTTGAATTTTAACTTCTTATATATATAGCAAATTTAAAAAAAATCTGCATCTGTAATATTGTTGTGATCTTTGACAGCAGTTAGCCAATAAATTATAAAATAGTGAATGAGAAAATAATATCAAAGAAAATGTAATGGAACACTTATTTATGTGAGTCAGATACTGAATGAAAACCAATTGTGGGAAAACTAAATTTTAATTATTTAGGAATCAGTATACCATAGAGATTAGAGTCGTAAGAGTTAATGAGTATTTGATAATGAAGCAAACAGGTACAAAAGTGTTTTAGTCTCTTTTGTGTTTCATAGTCTGTTATAGCAAAATGACTGAGGCTAGACAGTTTTTAAAGTTAAGATGTTTATTTGACTCATGATTCTATGACTGGAAGGTCCCAACAGCAGGGCACTGGTATCTTTGGGAGGTTATATCACCAGTTGGTGGAGATTAAAGGGAACCAGTTTCTTGCAGCAGAACCCAAGCCTGCATTATGTGATCTTGCTCATGTAACAGCTCACTTTTGAATGAACGAATTCAGTAATGCGAGATCTAACCCAATTTTTTTCCCACAAGGATCTTGCTCTCAAACGTCCCACCATCTTGCAATACTGTGAAACCTTAGGGGTAGAAACAATATCCACCACATCACACGGAAATAAATCAGAACTGTTTTTTCTGATTTACCAGGACAGTCCAGATTATAGTGTGTGAAAATATAACGATTATTGGCTTAATAATAATGTAACCAATAAAGTTTACCTTTCTCATTTTATTAAGAATCCATTGAGCATTAAATTACTGGGAAATTGGTGTAACATCTTGGCTGACTCCAAAAACATTCAACACAAGCAGTGGCTCTCAAAAATAAGATAAAGTTTTCACCTCATGCTCTTAAGAAAAGTGAGACCAGATTAGAAGTGGCAGGGTGAAAATCTTAGTACCTTAAGTGCTTTGTTAGTCTGTCTACCAAGTAGATAGGGAGAGTGGGCCAGGAAAGAGCAAAGTTCCTCTCCAGGGAAAGTCAGTGCTAATCTGGAGGGTGAGTACTTTAACCTTACAGCCTATTCAATCCATCTCTATTTTTCTGGAGCTACCAACAAGGATGCCAAATGTGATCCATGCACTTGTCCACTAGAAACTGAATGGGAGTCATCAACTCATTTCACACAGGTCATCGAGCAACAATCAAAGGCTAATGGCTTTCTGTCACCACCAACCCTGACTAGGTGCAGAGGTTGACCTGGAGGTTAGAGGCTCTGCATCCAATTACCTATCCCAGGAGCTATCTGGTCCCCTTCTAAAAAGTAATTTGCTTGGTGCAAAATTGAAAGTATTACCTGATTTGCTGTTTTCCCAGTGCTGCTTTCAAAAATGCCTAAAGTTTCTAAAGTGGCAGATCTTAAGGGCAGGTTCTTTGTTCAGAAGGTTTAAGGGAGCAGTGATAATAGAACTTATAAAAAGAAAAGCCAGGCTATATTCTTTCTAGTACTGAATCAAGATTAAATGTAATAAGGACTCTTGGACTAATATCCTCGTACCATCGTTGTTAAATGCAAAGATGTATTATGACCACAGGTAAAATTTGACAAATGTCTGTTCAAATAGCCATTAGATAATGTTAGTGATTGGTGGGATGACTTAGTTGAGAATAATTACTTTCTTGGATGCATCTATTAGATGATCTGGAATTATGTAAAGGGTGGCTTACTTAAAACATTTGAGACAGAATACCAGGATCCCAGACATGTTTGCTCGCAGAATACTTTATCTCAAAATATTTAGGAACAGGTTCCACATGGCTTATTTTAGGTTTTATGGTAACCCTTGGTTTAAAGTTAACAGAAAAACAGAACAATAACAACAACAACAACAAAAATACAACATCAAAAACTAATGGATGAATATATTCTGAAATTTAGAGAAAGTTATATGTGATATTCAAAGCTAACATTGTTTTTGTTGTCTTGTTCTATCACTTGTCTTCATGTCAAAAGAGTTTAATGCACCCCATCTCAACTGCTTTTAATATTATAAGTCTATCCAAGCATATACACACTATGTTAAGTGTACTTCTTTAAATCATTGAAAATGTTCACACAGATTCCTGCCTCTGAACCTCTGGGGGGAGACACAGCCCAAACAGTCGCTGCAGTATTTTCTCACTCCCGTTCCTAAGGTAACTGCACACAGAGATACACACAAAGAGAGGCCAGCAGCCATGCAAACATAAAGATAATTTGAAAACAGGTACTAAGACATTGAAAGTAGCAATTCTACTTAGAGTGAAATCTAAAATATCTCATTCACATTGGTGTCTAAATGGATTTAGTAAGATACAATACTGCACATATTAAAACAGAAATCTTAATGGCTTCCAGTATAAAAATTTCTACCTCACCCATAATTTTTCATAGGGTATGTTGATTTTCAGAAATACTGGTATTTATTTATAAATTATATCACATAATAGGTATGAACACTAAGCTTAGGCATTAATATCCCCTTAAATTGTGTATTCCTGTATTATTCAGTTAATTATACATCACATACTAGTTATCTTTTCACACATTATTGAATCTATTCGTAAAACATTTCAAAATGTAGACTGAAAATGTCTCAGACTCAAACCAATGTCTAGAACACATGGTTTAAATTTTAAAATGAATTGCTTTCCAAGGTTCGTTCTTGTTTCTTATATGTACTTTAGAATATCTTATATTGAATTACCCTTGGGCTTAGGACAAAAACTGAAAAAAAAAAAGAAAAGACATTTTCATTCACAGACTGTATGCTTCTTCTACTGACATTTACATGTGTTATTAGAGCGTATATATCAAATGCATTAAACTATTATATGTTCAAACTATTAATTAGATATAAAATATATTTGGATATCATTATTTTTCCCCAAATGTACTCTCAAAGAACAACTAAAGAACTCACATTATTTTCAGTTTTTGTTCAAGGATCCAACTCAAGATATAGCATTATACATTCTCCTTTGGTTACTCCAATCTGTGAGTTTTCAAGTCTTTCCCCAGCATTCATTTGACTTCTCTCTTCTCATAGGAATCTCATTTATTTTCTGAAGCAGGAAGACAGAAATTGATTTCACTGCTTAGCCACTGTGGCGACATTTTTAATATTATGCCTATCAGTAAGTTAAAAATGGAATAATCAATAATTCTGTATAGTATGTAAAAATCACGCCAACACTGAAGAGTATATAGAAAAAATCTTTTCAACACATATGACGTGTAGGAGTTAAAATGTTTCTATTATCTCCTTTTTATATATGTTGGAGCTAAGGGTTTATAAATCCCATTTTATTTTTAATGAAATCAAGGCTCAGAGAAACCATCTGATTCAAACAACATTGCACATTAGCAACAAATCAGGATTTTAAAACAAGTTTCTTAATTCAAATATATTTATTATTTATCATGATAAAAGTTTGTAGGCATTGGGGTTCTTTGTTTCCCCTCCCACCCCAACCTCCACATCTTTCCCTCCCTTTCTTTCCCCAAAAATAAGCATAGTAGTGTTGTCTCTTAGTAACAGTTACAAAGTTAACCTTCAGCTAATTAAATGCATCATGATATTGGTGGGCATAAGGATTGGAAGAAGATCTAGTGACACACTTTATAGGTATGTTTACCCTTCAGGAGTAGAGATGCATACTGTAGTGCAGTTTTACTTCCAAGGATGCTAAATATACAGTTCATCTATGAGAGCATATTTAATACTTGATTACCTATGTTTCTAGTAGTTTGTGCTTTGTATAGAGGCTTTCTTATATCAGAGAAAACATATGATATATGTACTTTTACGATTGGCGCAGTTCACTAAGGATAGGAGTCTCCACTTGGGAGCAGTATGTTTCAAACAGTAGGATTTCATGTTTTTTATATGGCTGAGTAATATTCTAAAGAGTATCTGTACCATCATTTCTTTATCCATTCATCTATTGTTGGACACATGGATTTTTACATATCTTTGCTATTATGAATTTTCATTCTATAAATACAGAGTTGCACATCACTTTCTCATACATAGATTTTATTTTCTTTGGATATATTCCCAGGAGGTGGATAGCTATTTCTTACAGATCACTGCTAAATCTTACAGTAGATCAGAATAATCTCCATGTTGTCTTCCACAATGGTGGTACTAGTGGACACTCCTACCTACAGTGAAGTAGTGTAGCTTACTCCCCACATCCACCACAACAGGTGTTCTTAGTGAATATTTCTATGCATAGTGTTTTTATGAAGTTAGTGCATTTACCTATTAGTTAGAGAACCTGAATGCTTCTTCATATGGCTATCAGTTAATTCTTAAAAAAAAATCTGCTCATTTTCATCACCCATTTTTTTACAGTGCTGTTAATCTTTCTGTTGGAGACTTTCTGAATCTCTGTAGATCTTGGCTATCTGTCCCCTCTTTGTTGTGTAATGGCAAAGATTATATCCCATCCTGTTGGTTGTCCGCTTACTTTATTGACTATTTCCCTTGATATACAGAAGCTTCTTAGTCTGATTTAGTCCTTTTTTTTAAATTTTCTTTAATTGCCTGTGCTTTTGGTGTTTTTTTTTTTTAATAAAAAAATTGTTGCTTAGGCCTTGTAGAGTGTTTTCTAGGTTTTTCTCTAGTAATTTGATGCTGTTTGTGTAAATCTAGGACCTCAATCCATTTGGAGCTCATTATTATATGAAGTGAAAACTGGAATTCTTGTTTCTTACTTCTGAAATCAAATATTCAGTTATCCTAATACCATTTATTGAAGAGACTACCCTTTCTCCTTGAGTTAATTTGAATTGCCCTTTTAAAAATAAGTTGTGTATTGAAATGTAGGTTCACTTTTGTTGCTTTAAAATTACTATTATTAGTGTAATCCATAGATTTGAGGACATATAAATAATCAGAAATGTGGAAGAGAAAGTGAATAAAGTTAAAACAACCTATATAAGAACTGAATGACACCATCAAAAGATCAAATATAATTGTGATTAGAGTTCCTGAAGGTGAAGAAAGAGAAGCAGGATTGCAGGATGTATTCAATGAAATGATAAAAGAAAAATTTCCTCTTTGGGGATATAAGGGAAAGCCAAATATGTGAAGGAAAGAAAATCCCAAACAGATTTGATAAAAACGATCCTCATCTGGGCAAATCATTATCAAAGTATCTTCAGTAGAACACAAAGACACCAAAACAGGCAAACAAGAAGGATCAGAACACCGATCACATGTAGGGGAACACCGATCACACTCACTGCTGACTTCTCAGAAGGCAACCTTCAAGTCATACTAGAATGGAGTCACATATTTCAGGGCCTAAAACAAAACAAAGAAACAAAAACTGTCAGCCACGAATAACTGCCCCAGCAAAGCTCTCATTTGTATGTGAGGATGAAATCAGATACTTCTGAAGCAAACAGAAGATGAAAGACTTTGCTGTTCGACTACCCCAGCAAACCTTGCTCAAAAACATGCTGAAAATTGAGTGAAAAACTAAACACAATAAACGAAGAATGGAGGAAGGAAGGAAGGAAGGAGAAAGAAAAAGAAAGAAAGAAAGACAGAAAGAAAGACAGACAGACAACATGATTCTGTACAAAGGATAATGAAAAGGATCAAACAAGAGACTATCAGAACTTTAAAGAGTCTGGGATGTCACAGAGTACAAAATAAATGAACATAAATTGATTGCCTTAGAATACAGTAACAACTCAAGGGCTGAAAAAGAACTAGTAAGAATAATCCATTTTCAAATAGCAGACAAGAAGCTTAAGCACTTTGGTATAAACCCAACTAAAGACATGGAAGATCTCTGTGCAGAAGGTTATAAAACATTAAAAAGGAAATAGAGGAAAACATTTACCATGCTCCTGTATTTGGTAGAATCAACATCATCAGAATGTTCATATGACCAAAAACAATAGATTCAATCTGATCTCAGTATGAATTCCATAATTCTGGACTGGTACAATGGCTAATCTGAATCCTCACTTCTTTTTAAATTTATTTTATTTATATTGCAAAGTCAGATATAGAGAGAGGAGGAGACACAGAAAGGATGATCATCAAATAAATCATTCCCCAAGTCATTGCCTTGGCCGGTGCTGTGCCAATCCAGTGCCAGGAGCCAGGAGCCAGGAGCAAGGAGCTTCCTCCAGGTCTCCCATAGGTGCAGGATCCCAAGGCTTTGGATCATCCTCTACTGCTTTCCCAGGCCACAAGCAGGAAGTTGGATGAGAAGCAGGCCTGGCCGGGATTAAAACTGTCACCCATGTGGGATCCCAGCAATTTCAAGGCATCTACTTTAGCAGCTAGGCCATGGTGCCAGGCCCTGGATCTTCACTTTGAAACCACCAGGATCCCATGAGGCAAAAGTTCATGTCCTGGCTGCTTTTCTTCCCTTCCAGCTCCCTGCTTAATAAAATAAAGGATGACTCAAAGCCTTCGGACAATAAAGGATGACTCAAGGCCTTCGGGCCTTGAAACCATGTGGGAGACCCAAAGAAAGCTCCTTGACCCTGGCTTTGGATTGGCCAATCTCTAGCCATTGTGGCCACTTGGGGAGCAAACCAATGAATGGAAGGTTTTTTTTTTTCATCCCTCATTCTCTATAAATCTGCTTCCAATAAAAAAATAAATAAGTATTTTAAAAATATTTACAGAGCTGAAAAATGATGCAAAAATTGATCTGGGAGCATAAGTCATCATCAATTGCCAAAGCTATCTTGAAAAAAATCAAATACAAGACTATCCTTTCTTCATGTAGAACCATTAAATCAGAAGGGTTAAACTGTTAGAAGAAAACGTAAGATGCCCTTTAAAAGTAATAGACATAGGGACTCATTTAGAACATACCTTTGGAAGGGTAAGAAATGAGGGAGAAACAAAATTGTATAGTTTCAAAATGTAGCTTCACCAGAGACCAGAGAGCCTAACTGTTAGCCATCTACTTCCTTATATTCTGCTCCATTAGTAGGAAGCAGAATCTGGAATGGAGTAGCCATGACTCAAAATGGCACCTGTATATGGGAATCTGCCATTGCAGATGGTAGTTTTACTAAGCCACAGAGCCAAGCCCTACCATAAAAAAAGAGCAAATTGAAATAATTGCTAAACCTAAAAGGTAAGCATTTATTAGCTTAAAGAGATACTTTCCAAAATGCAATAGCTTTTTTTAAAAAGATATATTCATTTTCTTTGGAAAGTCAGATTTTCAGAAAGAAACACAGAAAGATCTTCAATGCGCTGGTTCACTCCCCAAGTGGCTGCAACAGCCAGAGCTGATCTGATTCGAAGCCAGGAGCCAGGTGCTTCTTCTGGGTATGAAGCCAGGAGGAAAGAGCTTCTTCTGGATCTTGCACAAGTGTACAGGGTCCAAAGACTTTGGACTTCTCTCTACCGATTTCCTAGGCTACAAACAGGGAGCTGGAAGGGAAGTTGAGTAACCAGGATACAAATTGGTGTCCATATGGGATTCTGGTGTAAGCAAGGTGAGGACTTTGGCCACTAGACTACTGTGCTGGTTCCTTCAATAGTTTCTTGAAAGATTTGGTTTTACAATTTCCCTTAACTTTAAAGATTGCAGTCACCATGTTTTGACACTTCTACATTTTTTTTTCTTTTAAAGCATACAAAATATGTATATGCGTGAGCACCAGCGGTGGGGGATCTGGCAAGGCTTGGGTCGTTTGGCCCAGGTCTTTGACTCATCTGCAAAAACATGTCCTACTTAGTGAAAAAGGCAGAGCAGTGGGCACAGGCCCTCTTGTAAAAGAAAAATACAGTAACTCATTTGGTGTGATAGTAGAGGAAGGAGGACAGAACAACTAGACAACTACCCCAGTAAAATAATGACAGCAAAATTTTGGTGAATGGAGATTTGAGACTTCCTATATCAGCCAATGGATTTTGGGGGGGTGGCTTCATCCTTGGATCTGTGAAATCAACAGAATTTCAAAACTATCCAAATCACTTGGACAGAACCCTCAGAATATGTATGCACTCACACTCTGTGTTGATATGAGGTGGTAGTTCCTCATTCTTGGGTACTGGACATTTGGAAAGTTGTGCATGGCTTCTGCTTTTGCCTCTTCCCTTCCCCAAAAACAACAAGAAAAGCAAAATTGAAAACAATTAGTTCACCCAGCTTTTCCTAAACTTCGATCCTTCCCACCATGATCAATCATGTAATCATAAAAAATAAAACAAAAAAAGAAGTATTTTTTAAACATACAAAATCTTATTTTGCCACCTGTTTTCAACTTTCTAAAAGCATGTTTCTTTCAGGGGGAATTTCTTCCCTGGAGGAAGGACAGAGGAGCAGAATCAATATACCAATTCACCATCTCAGAATTGTTGTGGCAAAAGCAAGATGTGACCCACCTAATCTCATTTTGTGTTACTATCAGAGAGATGGTGCCTGAGTGATCAGTTTAGTATTAAAATGGGAGGAAGAAGTTAACCAGTACCACTCTTCTGATGTCTTTTGATTCTGGACCAGGTGCTGTTGTGAACAGTTTTGTCCTTTGGATAACTCCCCTGATATGGGGCATAAAAAACACCCTTTAGCCCACTACCTCAGGTTTGTTTTTGTTTCCTTCTTTGGATTCTCTCCTGTCACTATGGCAGGAAATCTAGGGTCTCCCCTGCCTTGGAGGCACCTCCTGCCACTGGGACAAGAGCCAGGTTCCTTCTGCTTAAATAAATCTTGCTTTGCAAACTAAAGCTTGTCCATATGTAAATTCTTCTTTCCTGTGAGACAGGAAATGAAGTCACCGCCATGTTGTATGTTGAATTTCATAACAAGACACATTTTAAATTAATATTGCCTTTAATTAGAAGTGTAAAATTTTGTATCCACCAATTCCTGGACAGATGAAAATTAAAGACACTAAATTTATTATTGAATTCATAAGAATAAAAAATGAGAATTAAATCATTTTTGTTTTATCTGCAAATAAATGGGTCATTTTATTGATTTATGACTAATTAGAATTTTGTTTTGTTTTGTTGTTAAAGATGTTTTTGTTTTACTTGAAAGTTAGAATTCAAGAGAGGGAAAGACCAAAAAAGAGAGTGATCTTTCATCTGCTGATTCACTCCCCAAATGGCTGCTATTGCCAAAATTAGGCCAGGCAAAAGCTGGGAGCCAGGAGTTGTGGATCCTCCACATGGTTATAAGGGATCAATGACTTGGACACACTCTGCTGCTTTCTCAGGCCATTAGCAAGCAATTAAGAGATAGGAGATATGAATTTCTATTTGCTTCAGCTTACAATACCCGAAATTTTTTTTCTCAAACACAAGAAAAAAATATTAACTCTTTTATCTTTAAATTTTCATTGCTAAGTTTGTTTTATAATTTAAAATAAAATTTGTGCATAGCATTTACATTTTTTTAAATACTGTGACCCATTATTCTACAATCTAAGACCAACTTTCTTTTCTTTGTTTTTTCAAAATATATTTATTTTTATCAGAATGACAGATATACATAGAGAAGAAGAGACAGAAAGAAAGATTTTCCATCTGCTGATTCACTCCTCAAGTGTCTGCAATTGCCGGAGCTGGCCCAATCTTGAAGCTAGGAACCAGGAGCTTTTTCCAGGGGGTCTGAAGACTGTGGGCCATCCTTGACTGCCTTCCCAGGCCACAAGCAGGGAGCTGGTTGGTAAGTGGAGCAACAGGCACATGAACAGGCACAGGATCCTGCCATTTGCAAAGTGAGAGTTTAACCACTGACCCATCGCACTGTGCCGATAGGCCATCTTTCTATATATTGAATTTAAATATGAATTAACATCAAGTAGATTAATATTATTTTAGAATTTCAAACCTTTAGTAAGACTGCAAAAATAGATTTTTCTCTTGACTTTCTCTAGTAAACAGCTAACAACACAAGTTCTTTTAAAATATACTACATTCTTTTCAAAAACTTAGATGTCATTTAAGCATCGTAGCAGTATTTTTTTTCCAAGTAAATGTAGTTTTCCCATAAAACATTTTTCTTTAGAAATAGAAACTGTAACTAGTATGTTTTCTTTCAATATCCATGTCTATTATTGTAGGATTGTCAACACAGATTAAAATACATTTTGTGGTTTTCCAAAGGAAGAATTTTAGTGAACAATTTAATTTCTAACCTGGAAATAACACTCTTTTAGATTTTACTTTTTTCTCATCTATCTGAAGATTTTCCTCTGAAATTCAAGATATGTATTTATAACTTATTGATGCAGGGTTTGTTGATATCTTAAATTATTTCAATTTGGAGCAATGAATCAAGGAAGCATAGCTGATGATAAAAGCATATTCCATTCACCTGATGGAAGGTAGCAGAACCAGGCATTTTGCCAAAGTGCTTCTATGTATCTCACATGCATCCTTCATCACAGACGTGAGTCGAACACATTATTACAGAGCAAGTTTGAATAAAGGGGAATCTCCTTTGGAAAAAGCACTGAGTAACTCCTAATGTAATAAAACTGAAGCTTTAAATTATTTTTCTGCCTGCTTTAATGTGAAGATTTGATACTTTAGTCATTTCACTTGATAATCTAAATGCAAAGTGGCATGATCACTGAAGCGTTCACCAACATTGAACACCGCTTGGTTAAGAAAGATCAGTCTACATTTTACAAAGTAGGTAAAATTTCATGAGTAATCATTTATAGTATTATATGCCATCACATGCATTTATCGAGTAGTGTGAAGTTAAGAACAAATTTATTTTTCCTGGAAGTGTTTGTGCATAACTTTCGGGGGGAATAAGAAGAGTGTTTAGTGGGACAGAAATATACAGTGTGAGAAGAATTTAGGTACATGTTAGGACATCTTAGATACCCTGAATTGAAATTATGTATGCCACAATGTCTTTATTTTAACATGAACTTTATTGAATTTAAAGTATTTTCTATAACTGCCTAAATACTGTCAGTCAGAATTACTTCATTTCTCTCATCTGTTAACAAAAATGCCTTTGAGTTCTCTGTAATGTATTTCAGTTGAAAGGACATTTTGTGGAAATATATGTACATGCTATAAATTTCAACATTCACCAAGAAACAATCTGCTTTCATAATTTAGTTGCAGAGTAAGCTAAAAGCAGAACCTCTGGTGAATTAATGATCCCTGGAGTCACAATGTGCTTTGTTTATTGCACATAAAACAATATGAAAACTGGCACTGTGACAGATTCAGTAGTTATACCATATGCTAAGATATTTTCTTGGAAGTATCTTCCCTTATGTATCTAACAAAACAGGTAGCTCGCCATGAGCTAAAAGAAAGTTGATGCATATGCAAGTTAAAAGATTTCTTGCATATTTGAAAAACCCTGAAGGATAATAACTTTTAGCATTGTTTCAGTGAGCAAATAAGCAGGAATTTAGATGATGTTATTTGTAGGGTAAAAAAAATTTAATTCATAATCACATCATCATATCAGATTAGGGATACTTGCTGTCAATTCTGTTAAGACTGGTTGCAAACATGCCATTTGTACCAATGACAGAAACCATGATTTCTCTTTATTTTTACTTATTTTTTATTAACATTCACAGTAAGGTGCTACTCTGAAACAATAGTAATATATTTGATCTAACAAGATGCTTGACAAAGAAAGCTCTTTCTCAAAATATTGATGATCATTATTGCAAACGAGTGATACATCCCAACAAAAGCCCATTCTTTTCATGGATAATTCATTATTCAATAGTAGTTAAATAAATATGATACCTGATATGATGCAACTCTTTTGAATTTCACTTTAGAATTTAATAACAAGATATCGGGCTATACATCCTAAATACTCTCAAGTAAAATTTTCAACATTTTTGTGTTCACAGCATTATCTGAATTAAAGTCATTTATCCAGAAAACACTTATTCAGAGGATTTAAAAAATGTGAAGACTAAATGAATAAAAGCTGGGACCTAGCACAACATCCCAGTGGCTAAAGTCCTCACCTTGCGTGCTTTAGGATCACATATGGTTACATGTTTATATCCCGCCTGCCTCACTTCCCTCCCATCTCCCTGCTTGTGGGCTTGGAAAATCAGTCTAGGAAGTCCCAAAGGCTTGAGACCTTGTACCCATATGAGAGACCTGGAGGAATCTCCTGGTTCCTGGCTTTGGATCAGCTAAGCCCTAGTCATTGTGGCTACTAGCGGGATGAACCAGCAGGTGTGAGATCCTTCTGTGTCACTGTTTCTCTCTATAATTCTGACTTTCTAATAAAATATATACATATTTTACAAATGAATCAAATTTTCTCTATCATAGAAAACACTTGTTTTGAGAGTATGTTGGGCCTGGCGCACTAGCCTAGCAGCTAAAGTCCTCACCTTGAATATGCCGGGATCCCAAATGGCCATGATTGTAATCCCTGCAGCTCCACTTCCCATCCAGCTCCCTGCTTGTGGCTTGGGAAAGCATTTGAAAATGGCGCAAAGCATTGGGACCCTGCACCCAAGTGAGAGACCTGGAAGAAGCTCCGGCCTCCTGGCTTTGGATAGGCGCAGCTTCAACCATTATGGCCGCTTGGGGAGTGAATCCACAAATGGAAGATTTTCCTCTCTGTCTCTCTTCCAGTGTATACCTGAGGAATTTGCAATAAAAATAAACAATTCTTCAAAAAAAAAGAGAGCATGTTCCAATTGTTTCAGTAACTGCATTAATGTTATGTATTCTTATACCTCTCTCTTTCCCTAGTCTACCTAATTTTCTGTCACCTCTGCATTTGTTCACGATTTTCCCTTCCACGTCCACAAGAAAATGGTGAAGGAGAAAATCTGAAAGGACAAGTCTTGTGCTGCTTTATAGATTCAATGAAAATGCTAGAGTTACCGAACAACACCTCACACTGGTGGGAGGCACTGCTCTAGAACCACATTCTGGTCTACTGTCCTGACATGCAGAAAGTGAATCTGACATCAGGGTGGTGGCAGCACACAGGCATTTTTTGTAAAGTGCACAGCAAGGAACCAGGCAACTGCTGCTTACACCTAGAGTTAAGGGTGAAGGTTCTTACAGACAAACAATTGGGGCTGAGAAGTACATATGTGCCGTAAGTGTCAGGAAATTTATCATGGTCCGGTGGGCCTCAGCCTCGGCCGGGGTGTGGTGAGAGTTAAAGCAGTGTAGTTCCTTTCAGACAATACTAGACATAAGTTCCCCTTCCATTGGAGAAGCAAAGGACTTCTGCAGTCGAATTATTAGAAGCCTGTCAGGCCAGCTGCATCCCTTTCTTAGGTCTGTATTTTCCTTTTGATAAAAGGCAGCCAGGACATCTGGTATTGAGACAGACAACGACATCTGCAGCTAAAGGAAAGGACATGGGCCATGTCTTTACGTTATTTTTTACTTCATAAGCAAGATTTAAATAATTAAAATTATTCTATTTCATTTGAAAACCCTGTGTGTCCAGGATTACATTTAGATGGCTGTTCTTTGAAAAAAAAAGTTAACAATTTGCTGTTTATATACTATTCAATCTCTCTATATTTCTCTACATTTTAATTATTATCAACATAAATAGAATCGATATTTAATAGGCTTAACTCTAAAATGCTTATTTTCCGTCACTTCTCCTTGTCCTTCCTCCTTGGTTTTTCTTTCCTTTTTCTTTACCATGGCATATATTTGTGTGTTTGTGTGTATAGATATGCAATTATATTTATTTCATAATTACAGACTTAATACACCATTAATGATAATATTCAATAAAGCAGAAAGACAACAGTGCCACAAGAATATAAACAAGGTCCCAAACATTTTATTTTTACTCTAGATTAACTACCACATATCAGAGAAATTGTGAGCTCTATGTCTAGAACTGGCTTATTTTCTTAAATGAATGACTTCCTGTTGCATCCATTTTGTGTCTAACAAGAGGACTTCATATTTTTTATAAATAAACAGCATTCCATAGTGTATGTATATGTATATATAGTGTCTGTGTATATTTAAATCTCATATATATGGTGCATACACACACATACATATCATATCACACACATATCTTACATATAAATATTTACATATATTTATATCACTACATTTTAATTACAAAACTTGAACTTTCACAGGAATTTTGTGATACTTGCTATGTATTAAAATGTTCAGGTATTTTTTCATTGTGAATAAATCCAAAAAACCTTTATTCATTTCTTAGCTCACATTTTGATGCAATTAAATCTTATCAACATTATGCATAACTATTACCCCATAATAAATAGGAAATAGAGTTGAGACTTGATTTGAATCATGTCTATTGATTATATGATCATAAGAAATTCATTGTACAGGTTCATGGATTAAAGAATTTTTTTTTCGGTGCACTTAGCTTTTTTTTTTTTTTAATCTTACTTAGTTTATTAGGGTACAAAGGGTCAAGGGCTACAGGGTGAATGTGGGTAACACCATTGTTTCCACACTAATATTATCATTTTTCCCTGTATCTGGGGTCAGAGGAGAAAGAAAGGGAAAAGCCCCACTTAGCCTCCCACCCATCCCATATCCCCCAACAGGAGGCGCGCTCCGAGGGTCCTGCGCAAACAGTTTTGATAGTTCATCAGTTCTGAATTGCTGCCAATTTCTCAGTTCCAATTGCAATGAAACCTATTCAGAGTACACTGGCTGACAGTCTTTTCATGGTTGGGGTTCTAAGATCAGCAGTTCAGTTGGAGGGATCTCCAAAGAAACTTCATCTGAGATCGAGCTGGACTACAACACCTGTTGGTTCACAAGGAAGACAGGGCTGGAAACAGAATGAACCCAGCAATCCCAACGACCAGCATGTGCATAAGCTGATTGGTGTGATGGACGGTGTTGGACTGTGTACTAGCAAACTCGCGCAAGAATCAGGCCTGGATTAAAGATTTAATGCAAATGCCAATTATTCCCAAATTATTTCTTCAATGAAGTTTAAGATGGCATATGAAAAGGTGACAAGCTGATTTTTAAAAATACAAATGAATAAGCAAAGGACCAAGAATAGTCAGATAGATACTAAAGAACAAGGGCACAAGAGCTGAATGACAAAATATTCTAACATGAAAAAATAATTGCAATCAACAGAATATGCCATGAATGCTGCAATAGCAACATGATAACTTGACATGAATTATGAGCCAGAAAGAAAAAAGAAAGTAATTGCATCTCTACCATACAATATCTACAAAAATTAGCAACAGATTGGTTAACTACATAACTGTCAAAACCCCAAAAGTCACACACACATTCACAAGGAAATCCAGAACAGATGTCTTGAAAAATCTATAAGTATTAAAATGAGACATAAACAGTACTGAATATGCAAACTTGCTACATTTGACAATATTAAAGTTTAAAGATATTCATTGTTTAGGACATCTTTAACACCTTTATTGTCATGGATTGAATGTCACTGTCCTAACGGCTGTTAATGCTAAACATCTGTCCATGAATTTATTTGTCATTTGCCTATCACTTTCAGAGAAAAATCTGTATGCTTCATCTGCTTTCTGTGAAGATATATCTATCATCAATCTATTTACTGGTGAGGCAGAACAATAGAATGAGGAGACAAAAAAAAAAAATAGAGATCTCTTGGTGGCCCATGCCCCCCATCCCCAAATGGTGATAACATCCAGGGCTGAGCCAAGTAAAAGCCAAAAGCCAGGGATTCCACTGAAGTCTCCTACGTTGATGACAGGGGCCTAAGTAGTTTAGTCACCTTCTGTTGATTTTCTAGGTCACTAAGCAGGAAGCTGATCCAAAACATAGCAGCCAAACCTGAAATTGGTCCTCAGATTCAGAACATCAGTGTCACAGAAATCACCTGAACCTATTACACACAAGGCTGATGGTCCCTATTCCCTCCACATTCCAAATGGGCTTCTTGATGTGTTTACTATCAAATTTTCAGAGTTCATATACTCGAGATAATCTTTTCCTGCTATATACTTTGCAAGTAATTTCTTTTATTGTTATATGATACACCTTCAATCTCTTAGTATTTCACCAAGCAATTATAAAAATCTTTGAATTATACTTTTTTAAGATTTATTTTCACTGAAAAGGCAGATCTATGGAGAGGAGAGACAGACAGAAAGATCTTCTATCCTCTGGTTCACTCCTCCAATGGCTGCAATGGCTGAGCCAATCCGAAACCAGGAGCCAGGAGTTTCTTCTGGTACTCCCACAGGGTGCAGGAACCCAAGGACTTGGGTTATCTTCCATTTTTTTTCTAGGTCGCAAGAAGGGAGCCAGACGGGAAATGCAGGATCTGAGACATGAAGCCATGCCCATATGGGAGGTGGGTGTTTGGACGTAGAAGATTAGTCAATTGAGCGACTGCACCAGCTCCAACAATTATGCGTTTCTGTGCGTCAAGACCAATGCTACTTTTTCTGTATCCTGTTATTTTCTATAAGTATTATAGTTTTGTATTACATACAAATAATTTATTTTGAATTAAAATAAATTTGATTAATTTAAAAAAAAAAAAGAAATTCATTGTAGCCTGTGACCTTATCTTTACAAAGCACCATTGTGTGTTCTTGTAAAGCAAGTGAAATGATAAAGAATATATTACTAAATAACTGTGCATCTTAAATAACCAAAAAATATTCACTGAGAAAATACACATTTTTTACATCCTTGGGAAATATGGACAATGTCATCTAAGGTATAAAGGTTCCTCTCTGATTTCCAGGAGAAGACCATATGTTCAGTCAAGGGGAATACATAAATTGCAATTTAGAGGACATAGCAAACCAAGAATTGGGTAACTCAAACTCAAAGAGGGAGTTAATAAGGTAGAGTAGAAACCATGCCATTTTAGTAAAGCATTTATATTCCATTTTATGTAATGATAGATCCTTTTAGCTTCCTAATTTATAACACTTTCATTGGACATTAACTGAACTGTTTTGTCATCCAACAACACATAGAAATCAAAAGAAGAAAAAAATGTAATAAAGCATTTCAACTATCAATCACTTGGTGTCCAAAAATACAGGCAAATGACCACACTCAAAAAAATAAGTATATCTTGTGCCTGTATTTTTTAAAAGAATATGTAACATTTACAATATTTGTTTCTGCTTAAACAAGAGAAGGGCGTTTTAGAAAGTTGAAAGCTTCAAATTAGATTAGTAACGGTTTGTAAATTAAAATGTTCTTTTTTGGAGGGCCTAGGTTCAAGTCCCAGGCTAACTCTTTTTTTTTTTTTTTAAGATTTATTCATTTTATTACAGCCAGATATACAGAGAGGAGGAGAGACAGAGAGGAAGATCTTCCATCCGATGATTCACTCCCCAAGTGAGCCGCAACGGGCCGGTGCTGCAACGATCCGATGCCAGGAACCTGGAACCTCTTCCACATCTCCCACGCGGGTGCAGTGTCCCAATGCATTGGGCCGTCCTCAGCTGCCTTCCCAGGCCACAGGCAGGGAGCTGGATGGGAAGTGGAGCTGCCGGGATTAGAACCGGCGCCCATATGGGATCCTGGTGCGTTCAAGGTGAGGACTTTAGCTGCTAGGCCATGCCTCCGGGCCCTAAAATGTTCTTGAAATAAAAACAATAGGCTATGTCAAAGAATGTGACTACTGTTTCCTCCTTATAAAGGTGAACATTCAAATTTCTACTTGGAAAAAGATATCCATTCATAAATTGTCAAGAAAGCCCTGTAATAGTTTCTCAGTCATTTGAAAATTATTGAAAGTGTCTCTTCTTTTCACAGGACTGTAACCCTGTACTCATAACTCTGCTCGAAGCACATTCTATGGATTTGACATAGCCTGACTATTAGACAAAGCCTGATGGCTTAAAGACTCATTTATTTACTGTATAGAATTTCACAGAGAATGAAAATATGGAAAGAGTGAGAGAGAAACACACATACAGAGAGACAGAGAGAGAGGGAGCTTCTGTTCACTAGTTCATTCCACAGAGATGATCACAATGACTGGAGTTGGTCCAGTTCAAGTTCAGGAGACAGGAGGTTTTCCCAGGTCTCCCAGAGGAGTGGCAGGGGCCCAAGCAGGAACTTACTGGGAAGTGGAACGGCTGGGGCATTAACTGGACCCGTATTTTAATATTGGCATCGTAGATGACACTTTTAACCGCTTCATTACAATGCCACTCCCTGGACAAATTGTTTTTCAAGTAAGTGCAATTTAGGAGAAAAAGTTCTCCTCTGTTTAATTTTCATATGACCATGATTTATTATTCATGAATTATTAAATTCATCTTTAAATTATTCTTTACATGAGGGCTTTTTTTGCAGACATGCTAGGAATTAATTAAAGGGTTTTTTAAATCTAATATATGCAAGATCGCAAGTGAGCACCACGGTTTCAACCTAGTTAAGTATGATGACAACATAATAAGCAAGTCCAGCAATCTAATTTGTGCTGTATAGCTGTGTATTCACAAATTAAGTTTTGCTTCATTTGCTCTTAGAGCTTGTTTTAATTCCAGGTACAAGAAGCCTTAAGGCTTGGTTATTATAACAATGATTACTTATGCTAACCTACTCCATTTCATGATAATCATTTCTGAGGATTTTTTTTTTTTTTGTCTACTGAGATTGATCGTAACTAGAATATTTAGGATTATTTATGACTATAAATAATGTTTGTGTTTCTTGTAATAAATTATTTTAAACTAATAGCTAGGTATTATACTGAGATAAATTATGAAGCAAATTCTGTGGTGTCCATAAAGCTAAGCCACAATGAGTGAGATTTATATCACACCCATTAAGTTGGGGAATAAATATAATACATCATCACACTTTATGTGTAAGTTGCTAATTGAAAGCACTGTGCAGGATGATTCTCGATGAAGCCCTTTTGCATTTGGGTACTTTGAAAGTTTGATTTGAAATGTTGGAAAGCAAAGATTTTATTTGTATCCATATTATCTTTCATTTCCCTCTTGAAGTTAATATCACAACTTTGAAATGAAATTATTTAATTTTCTAAATTGTTTTTATTGTAAAAACTCATTTTCTAATTAAAAATACAAGTGTCATTTGTTAAGTCCTGAGGTAGACTTAAATTTGTTTTGAGAACTAGAATATAAACTCAAAACTTTTGTTCTTTTTTTTTTAAGACTTATTTTATTTTCATTACAAAGTCAGATATACAGAGAGGAGGAAAGACAGAGAGGAAGATCTTCCATCCGATGATTCACTCCCCAAGTGAGCGCAATGGCCGGTGCTGCGCCAATCTGAAGCCAGGAGCCAGGAGCTTCTTCAGGGTCTCCCACACGGGTGCAGAGTACCAAGGTTTTGGGCCATCCTCGACTGCCTTCCCAAGCCACAAGCAGGGAGCTGGATGGGAAATGGAGCTGCCGGGATCAGAACTGGCACCCATATGGGATCCTGGTGTGTTCAAGGTGAGGACTTTAGCCGCTAGACCATGCCGCCGGGCCCAAGACTTTTGTTCTTAAATGTGTTTAATACATCTAAGATCGTCTCTAGCACCTATTGTCGCATTGTGTTTATTCAATGAAAGCTTCATTAATAACCCAAGGAATTGTATAATAGAGTTCTGAGGTGTAGCAGGTTATATAAAATCTTGAATTGTCAACAGCATATATTTAAATGCTGGTCAAGTCCCAGCTGCTCTGCCTCCAATTGTGATTACTGTGAATGTGTGTGGAAAAGAAGCAGATGACAATCCACACGGTTAAGCCCCTATCCTCCAGTGCAACGACAAGATGGGGAACCTGATTTTTGGATTCTGCCTGGACTGTCCCTTCCTTTTGTGACCAATTGGGAAGTAAAGCAATGAACAGAAAATCTTTTATCTACTGTCTTGTGTTCTGCTTTTCAAATAAATCTGTAAAACTTTAGACTTAAATTAATAGAACAAGGCCTGCATCGATCTCTTGTCTATGTCTCTTATGGATTTCCACTGATATGTAGCCTGGAATAAATGAGTCCAAACATTTTAAGGGGAATATTGGTATCCCCTTTCCCAGCATTTTTCCCAGTATGTTGATTAAAATAACAATAAAAAACTAGATTGCTTAATTTCAAAATGTGTAGGAAAGAACAGGCTTTTTACTCCCTTTTGGAATATCTGAAATGTAAGAAACTATGATAAGTATGTGTGGAGAGATTTGACCATTAGTTAGCAAAGGAAATGATTCAACAGAAGATTGATTATCAAAATAAACAATCACTCCATAGTTTCTGTTTAATGTCCTGTGAGCCTCCAGTTACTATAGTACAGGAGGAAGTTCAGGGATACTAAATATGTCTCTGAGCTTAGAAAATGTGATGATAATGCTAACAAAAGTGTGTGAGTGATGTAAATGAATGGATGATTGAAGAAGCAATAGAGTGAAGCTGCCTGAGCCACAGAAACTCCAGTCTATTCCTCAGTTACATAATGTTTTATGCATGCTTGTGGTAAGAACTACATGACATAATGTAAGGAGGGATAAATCTGTAACTTTCACAAGGGTTGGAAATGGTGTGCTCACCAGCAAGTAGAAAATAATTCTTTGGGGTTGGGGTGTGGCATTAGATAACATTTAAACAGGTATCACCTTTTAATTTGGGGAAATTTTAACTTTTTAATAAAAGGCTGCCTTAGTCCTGCCTAACAACGCTGGTAGGCAAGTTTGAAAATATCAACTCAGTTCAAGTAATTTAGCTCCAAATGTGAAGTCCAAATGTGAAGGGCTTGGCACTGTACCTAGTGGCTAAAGCCCTTGCTTTGCATGAGCTGTAATCCTACATGGGTATTATTTTGAGGTCAGGAAGCGTTTTCTTCTTACTCTAAAGCTGTATCAATTATTTTCACAATGCTTGGTCTTTTCTATTCTACAGAATCATAAGATTACCTTTCGTATTTCTATAAGGAAAACAAGCTGGGATTTTTAAAGATAACACATCTTTTTAGGAAAAAAAGTGTTGCTTAATGATTAAATCCTTAATTTCTTTATTATTTTTCTCTACTAAGTGATTCACATATGTCCTGAAATACCACTTTCCTACTTTCCTATTATTTCTCTCTCTCTCTTTCACCCCCACCGTCTGTCTTTCAAAGATGGAAAGATACAGTGAATTCCTCCTTGTTGGATTTTGAATGTTTGTGTTGCAAGTAATTTTGAACTCTTTCAAGATGCATTTATTTTGATTGGAAAATCAAGATCACAAAGAGGAAATACAGAGAGAATGATCTTCCTTCTGCTGGTTCACTCCCCAACTGGCCACAACATCTGGAATTGAGCATATCTGAAACCAGAGGCTAGGAACTTCTTCTGGGTTTCCCACCTGGGTGCAGGGTTCCAAGGCTTTGGGACATTCTCTTCTTCTTTCCCAGGCCACAAGCAGGGAGCTGGAAGGGAGGTGGAGCAGCAGGGATATTTGTACAACAAAAAAATACTAAAGGTTAGTGAAAGAAATCAATGAAGATAATCAAGAATGGAAAAATTTCTATGTTCTTTTATTGGAAGAATCACCCATGCTGCTGAAAACAATTGAAAAATCGGATGTAACCTCAATCACACATATTCAGTTCTAGAATAAATGATTCTAAATTTCACATGTGAACAGAGGAGAAGTCAAATATCTAAAGAGATCTGAAACAACAGCAGCACAAACAATAAAACTATAGGCATCATGATATCAGATGTCAATGCATACTATAGGACAACTATAATCAAAACAGTGTTGTACTGGCACACAAATAGGCATGTAGACAATAGGCATGTAGACAATAGGCATGTAGACCAACACATCAGAGTACGTACTCAGAAATTAATTGATACATATATAAACAACTAATTTTTATCAAATGAGCTAAAACCAATCCTTAGAAAGGATACTCTCTTTAACAAATGGTATAGGGAAAAATTGGATCTTCATTTGAAGAATTAAGAAACACAAATCCTTCTTTACATTGTACATAAAAATCAACTTAAAATGAATCATGGATTTAAACTATAATCTGATACCATCAAATAACTAGAGAAGAACATCAGAGAAACTACAACACTTTGGGAAATGTGAGATGAAAAGACGGAAGAAAGCAGAGGCAATGATTGTATATATATATATATAGAGTTGAGTGAAAAGACAACCCAGAAAGGGAGAAAATTCTTGTAAACTATAACTGCTAAAAGGATTAATATCAAGAAACACTAAAGAGCTATAGAAAACCAAACAGCAACAAAAAGCACAGTCTTGTCAAAAAATGGACAAAGAAGGTGAACAAGCATTTTTTTTTCAAAGGTTGAAATTCAAATGGTTTTTGCACACATGGGGACAGGGGAAATATTCAAGCTCCCTGGCCATGAGGGAATTGTAAACAGAAACCACAACGAAGTTTCACCTCACCCCAGTTCATATGGGCCCTGTACAAAAACAAAAACAAAAACAAAAAACAAACAAACAAACAAAAACCATAAATACTTGCATGATGCAGGGAAAAGGCACCCTAATGCAGTGTTAGTGGAGACACAAATTAGTACAAGCATTATGGAAGTCAGTGTGGAGATTCCTCAGCAATCTCAAATCAGACATTGGAAATTTGACCATTGTTCCAGCTCTTGCCTATACTATTAAGGAACGGTGGTTTTGCTACTTAACCACTTGTTAAATTATCTGTTTGTGGAGCATTAAGCTTATGATTTTAAAGCAAATTGAAAATATGCCATTGTAAAAATTTAAAAGAAAAAAATAAAAAAGGAATGAGGAGGGTAGGTGGGATGCAGGTAGAAGAGAGAGTGTGAAGGTATATGGGAATTTATCACTTTATATAAATAAAATGTGTTATTAAAAAAGCATATTTGTATTGCTAGAAATCAGTGAAAAGAGAAAATTTCAGAACAGTCAAAGTTAAAATAAATAACCTAAAAAATATGAAAAATGTTATCAAAAGTATCTTTCAAATTTTAAATTAGAAAATAATACTTTTAACACACACAAACTTAAATTAAGTTTATCACCAACATGTCCTTTATAAAAAAATAATACCAAAAAGAGATATATCCAAGGAATAAATAACAATGCTATCAATAACCTTTTTTGCTTTTTGAATCTTAAACTTGTGAGGAATTATACATCTGAATAGTGTAGGATAATGATTTGAACTGAAGATTCAGATTGGAAGTAATTTATGACAAAATTCCAAAAGAGTCAAGTTTCCTATAAAGTACAATTTCAATTAGCTAGTATTAGTATCAACTGTAGAAATATTTACTACTTTTCCCAAATTCTCTGTTTTCCTGATAGGTTGCCAAGGGCCGGTTGGTCCATTCACCACAGACCCCATCCCCACCTCCCAATGTTTGCATTTTAAGTAAGCAATTTCCTTTTCATCAACTCTCTGGTGAACTGGTTTTCCAGCTTTTAGTGCTCTAGGTTTATATATGATCTCTTTATATTAAGTACTGAATATGTGTGCCCCCATCAAAGCCATATGTAGAAATATCAACGTGTTCGTATTATCTAGGACATTTATATTAAGTACTGAATATGTGTGCCCCCATCAAAGCCATATGTAGAAATATCAACGTGTTCGTATTATCTAGGACATTTATATTAAGTACTGAATATGTGTGCCCCCATCAAAGCCATATGTAGAAATATCAACGTGTTCGTATTATCTAGGACATTTAGGAGGTATTTAAGCATCCACATTAGTCATAAATGAAATGATCAACATTCAATACCACCATGAAACTAAGCCTCTATACAAAGTCTCAAACGCAGTTTCACAGACTTCCTCACTTAACATAAAGTTTACTCTCCCTAATGTTAAACATTTATTTATATATTAATTTGAGAGAGAGAAAGAGAGAGCCTTTACTCTGTTCACACCTCAAATGATCACATGGGTAAAAGTAAAAAAAAAATAAAGTTAACCTAAAGACAGGAGCCCAGGACTCTATATGGACTCCGCATGTGGGTGGCAGCAACCCAAGCACTTGGCCTGTCTTCTGTTGTATTCCAAGGCATATGAGCAGTAAACGGAAACAGAAGCAGTAGCTTGGATTCACACTAGTGTCAGTAACTATGACCCTTAATCCTCATCTCCTGGACTGCTCAGGAATGAAGCAGCAGCTGCCTAGAACCTGGCTCTGGTCTTTGCAATCAACATCAACTTTCTTCCACAACCTTTTATTAGTGATTGCCTTTCTATGCAGATGCAGTTTTCTGGATACTAAAAACTCTTATTCAGCATTCACTGTAAGTTTAACACTTCTGATATCTAGACAGGAAGGATCCTCACCATCTGTCCTATGCGAGACTTCATTCTACAGGGAACATTAAAGTGCCCATGGAAAAATCCATTAAAAGTATGCACAATTTCCAAAAGTCTTCTGGTGGAAAAGAAACACCTCAATCCATTTCTGCATGAGCTTGCTGATGTACATGACTAGAATGGCTTCACTGGTGCAGAACTGGAGAATTCTTCTACTAGATGAAGGACAAAACCATTATAACTACTCAGGTTTTCTAATAAAGGCTTTCTTTCCCAGTATAAGTAAAACTAATACCAGTAAAATAGGGAGCTGTTTTTCTAGCACAGTGGCTACACTGCTGCTTGGAATGCCAATATACTACATTAGAATGCTAATTCGAGCCTTAGCTACTCTAGAAATCCAGTCTAAATTGCTGCTAATTCATCTCAGAAGCAGTAGAGGATGACCCAAGTAGTTGTGTTCCTGACCCACTAATGGGGTGATGCTGATGGAATTCTTGTCTCCTGGGTTTACCCTCGCCCAGATCTGACTTTTTTTTAGCTAATTAGGGGATGAATCAGCAGAAGCAAGATCATTCTCTGTATCCATTTCTTTTTCTTTCTTTTATTTTGTTCATCTTTACATAGTTGATTAGTGCACAAAGGGTCAAGGGTTACAGGAAAGTGGGTAGGACCATTGTTTCCATATCTCTTTATCCATTTCTCTCTTCCCTTTCCTCTGCTGTTCAAAGTTTCAATTAAATCCATCAAAACAATAAATCTTTTTTTTAAAAAATCAATTAAAGGCTATAAAACAAGAAAAATATTTAACCAACTTCCAATTCTTGCTAAAAGAATAGAAAATCTCATTTCAACAAGTGCCACTTAACTTTAGATAACCAATACTCAGCAAATATTAGATGAATAATAATCAAATGCTATGAAAATCTGTATGTCAACATGTTTAATAGCTCCAAAACAAGTGTAGATATTTTTAAAAAGATGTTTAAAGCTTCAAAAGCTTACTAAAAATAGCCAATCTGAATATTACTGTCTATGACTACTTCGTAAATTAATTTGGACATTCAAAAATGTCATGACTAGCACCATGGTACAACATGCTAATTCAATGTTTACAAGTATCCACATTATTTATGGGTGCCAGTCTGAGTCTCGGCTGCTCCATTTCAAATCTAGCTCCCTTTTAATGGGCTGTCAAAAGAGTAGAGGACGGCATACGTCCTTGGGACCCTGCAATAATGAAGGAGACCTGCATGAAATCCCTGGCTTCTGTTTCTGCCTGGCTTATTCCAGTCAATGTAGTCATTTGATAAGTTAAATGGCTGGATGACATATATCCTCTTTCCATTTCTCTCTCCCTTTCTTTAACTTTACCTGATGAATCTGTAAATAAATCCTGAAAATCCCATTTGAACAACTCTATCACTTAACTTGATATATTTAACATTTACAAAATACGCCACTGGAAAACAACACCATATTTCTGACATAAAAATACATTCCTATACTAGGGTAATCAATATTTTAATAACATATATGTGTCATTGCATTTTCTGATCAGAATGCTTTTAAAATAAGTTAAACCAGAAAAAAAACACAACAGCCTCTTGGGTAAAATATGCCACCGTGTGATTCATGAGCCAGCAATGAATTTGACAATGCCAAGAGAGGAACGTAATAGGATTAACTTCAATCCATATTTTCACATTTAGTCTTGGACTTCAAATAGTAAGCATTCCCTTTTTTCTTTAGTTGAAATTCTCCTATTCATTCTATACTTTCATATTTATTTATGTAGCTTTTTGTTACTTTTACCTCAACTATTTCTGATCTTAACCATTGCACTCAAATCAATAGAGTGTGTTTTTTTAACAACTATAAAGATGGAAAGAATACTACCAAGTGCTACATGAATCATGCAGATTCTAAGCACATGCGTGATGCTTCTGCTGACCAAACCCAGTTAGTTACTTGTGCTGACACAATACTCCTCTTTCAGCTTAGTGTCCAAGAAATACTATTAGGACATGGTATTTTTATTTATCTATTTTACACAGTGCATTTGCTTTTCTTCCCCTCAAAGGTATTCCAGTCTGGGGACAAAGATCTCAACCTGTGCAGTCCAGAATCATGTGGATAAGAAATCCGTATTTATTTTTATTGGACCAATAGGAATGGCTGTAACTAAGGCTGTTCCTGAGAATGAAACTGCATGTAATATCATTAGAAAATGCACATATCTCCATGGATTTATCTCCACTCCATATGCCATAAAATGTGTTCCTTGTCTGGATGTCAAAGCTTATCAGAGGGAAAAAAGAAGGAAAAGAAGAAAATTTATGCAGCTTGACTTGGAATGAGAGGGTGTGAAATTGGAATCTGCGGTTAGCAATGGCAAGTCCAAGGCTGCCCAGTGAGAGACACAGTTTGTGAATGACAAAACCAGGCTGGAGGTAGATGAACATTCTCATGATAGCTATTTAAAGAGTCTGCAAACCCAGAGTCACATTCCGTCTCTCTTCTCTCCCCAATCCACTGTGATCTCCTGGTGGTCTTGAAGATAAGCCAGCATTAATGTTGGCAATACTGTCACATTGAATAGAAACTGCTAGGTCAGGCTAAGTCTGTGTCCTCTTTCAGCTTGGCAGCGAGGAATATTTTGGCTCTTTGCTTTTAATCTTAACTTTTGTCTCATTTATTCCTTTTCTTAATTACACACTGTTTACTCTTCAAAGCTGATCATGTTTTGCCTGGTGACACTGCACTGTGTGATTCCATTGTCTGGGAATCAGAACTGAGTAAACTGGAGAATGAACATGACCACAGTCCCATGGGCACAAAAAAACACAACACTCGAGATTGAATAAAATCTAATGCCTAGAAAAGAACTAGTTTTATCAATTTACCTGTAAATTGCTAGCTTTCTTTTAAGACTAATTGTTGATCAGGGAGTGAATAGTAATCCCTCAAAGATGGGAAAATCTTGCACAGAACAGAAACTGGATCAGTTTCTTGCTTGGCAAGTAGAAGTCTTTTAACTTAGTATCTGTCACTGCCACAGGATGATTTACATCTATGTGTTCATCATGCCAAAAAAGCCAGCCAATACTAAAGGTTGACTAGCTTCTGTTGGCCTGGTTGTTTTCTTGGTTGCAAACTTATCTCTTCATCAGTGAATGTTTTCTGGTGGAAACTAATAAATTAAAAAGAGAGAGAAATACCTCACATTTTCCCACATTCATATGTATCGTCATGAGTAACTCACATTCTTATTTCCACTTTTTTCTCATCAAACTACTAAGTAGATATTTAGGCGATTGACCACAGTCATGTAAACTATCTGTTTCACTCAATGCTACTTCTTATAATCTTAGACAATAGTTTGGTGGATTGATTTTAACAATAGTCACTTGGAAAATTTTTACATAATGCTAACATCCATGGTCACCTCTAAATGTGACTGCACTGTAATTGTCATTAATTTTATGCTTGCTGGCACCTACTGCACAAACTCATGAATAAATCAGGTATTTTTCCCCCTTACTCTCTGAATTGGTTACACAAGATTTCCTACATTGGTTTATGTACATAAGCAGATTTTTGTTCCACATAAAGTCACCTGCACAAGTACCATAATTAGAACATCTACATATTTTTTCCTACTCATTTTATCTTTCATATAAATTCTTTACTAAGAAATAATAAGTATGGCTTATGTTTCATTCATTTGAAGCGCAGCATTCCACAGTTCCATATTCAAGGTGCACAATCATCACCATGGTTTTAGTTATCACAAAAAGAAACATTAGGTCACTTAATTTTTACAATATTCATTGTTCATTGCTTAGCCCTATTCAACCCACAAAGTACTTCATTTCCCCTCACATTTGTATGTTTTAAACATTCATTCAACTGAATATCATATCCTAGGTGCAAAGGAATTATCAAATCATTGTCAAACTATAACCAACCAATGAATTTTTAAATCTCCTTTAGCAGAGGTCAGATCTAGAATAACAATTATGATCAGTACTATGGCTTGCTTATGTTTAATAAGCTACTATAGTCTCCAGAATCCACCTGTTTGTAGCAAGTAGAACTGAACTTCCCCATGCTCAGTAGGCACTGATTTATTAACCTATTTGTTAACTAACAGTGATATGTGATATATTGACTTAAATTGTTTTGATTCATCATGATGATTTTTAAAATGTAGACCTGTATGTAAGTGTCTCTAAATGCCACATATATCATTTCTGTTAGGAGCCAGAGACTTATGGGCCTTAAGACTGGGTCTACCTGACAGCCTGTTGCATTGCAAAAGCCTGCAGGCAGGGCTACAGCAAGCAGGACATTAGACCAAAACATCCTCTGTAGAGCAAGCAGAATAGAACCTCCACTCTTGTTCCTGTTCAAATAATTAGTTCCTCCCCTGTTTCAATATAGCTGATTAGTTCCTTCCCTGCTTCAGTGAAGATAATTACTCCCAGGAAACCCCTCCCTTCCTCCCCCTCCCCTAGAGAAGAAGATATATATATATATATATATATATGAGGAGAAAAAATAAAGAGAGATGCACTCTTTTCCACCAAGTACAAGTGTCCACGTGTTTCTTGGGCCAGCAGCCTGGGGCTAGCAACCTGGCATTCCCAGTCCACCCTCAGGGTTTGAGCGTCATGTCCTGCAGGTCGGGACACATTTCAAACTATACACTCACCCCAGGATAGATGACTATTGGACAAGTTTACAGAACATGTGGATATAGTATAAATTGGACTTCGGTCAGGACTTCAAGTTTTACCTATGATCTGTGGACCTCTAAATCAATAGGTAGGAAAACATTACTTCAGTGTTAAAGAAACTTGGATTTCCTAAGAATCTATGTGTTCTAGAATCACTTTCTCCAGAGGACACCAATCACAGTAATCAGTTGTAAGTCCTATTGCAGAGGGATTTCAGGCAACCATCAGCCAAAGCTTGCGGTGGATTTTGTTCTCTTGCTCAGAACTTCAGAAAAAAAATTATTTATTTATTTTTAATATATTTTTATTTTTATTTCTGAATTACGTGGTGCAATTTTGTATAGGCTGGGATTTCCCCCCATACTCCCACCCCCAACAGAGTTTTCCCATTTTGTTACAATAATTAGGCCTTCATACAGAATCATAATTATATCAGTCTCTTATTTAAGTGTACCCCTACATTTTTGCTACAGACAATGTCAGACAGTCAATCATCCCATTGTCTACACATGTCTAAAAGTTTCATTGGGATTCCATCTTTCTTCAGGATGCAGGGATGCATGTTCCATTATGCCCCCATGTCTGTATATGATAGAGTCTAGTACTCTACTACTATACATTATCATAAGTGAGAAACCATGAAACAAGGACAACTACTGGTATGAGTTACAACAGCCACAGCAACAACAGCAACAACATCAACAACAAACTACAGTGCCATGAAAAAAAAATGTGCCACTGAGTAACCAACACATGAATGACAAAAAAGAAAGACAGAAGTCTCTTGGGAAAAATGATGCCATCGTATAATTCATGAAATAGTATTTATTAATTTGAAAATCACTAACAGAGAGAGATGCAGATTGGGTAGTGGTTGAAGAAGATATTTTTCATCTGCTGGTTGATTTTCACAAAAGACTGCAATCAATGACTAGGAGTCAGGCGAGCCCAAAGCTTCATTTGCATCTCCCACATGGGTGTAGTGCTCAAGCACTTGAGCCAATCTGTGCTGTGTTTCCTGGAACATTAGGAGCCAACTAGGTCAAAAGTGGAGTAGCTGGAACTCTAATCAGTGCCCATATTAGATGCTGGCACTACAGGAGCTGCTTGCCTTCTGTGCCATATTGCCAGCATGTAGGAAGTGAATTTTGAATGTAAAAATGCACTCATATTTAAGAAAGTAAAAGTGATTGTTGAAGAACAAATCTTAATAACACTAACTTTTTCGACACATCATTGTGAATATTTTAATTAGATTATCTTTTCGGGGATATTTCCAAAAAATAAAAAAACAAAGGACAGTATTGAAAATAGAGATTACAGAGTAGGTTTGTTTACATTTTATAATGTGAAAATTTAGTTTCTGAAACACAAAGTTGCTCTCATATACTGTATTTTGTATGCAGGTGTTACCTAGTTTTCTTGTTATCACTCTAAAAACTTGGACTTGAGAAACAATCTGCAAATATTCTGACAATCACTGATTTGGATTATTATTATGGATATGAGTAACAAATGGTCACTCATCTGTAATCAAATTGTATGCTGTTTTGCACTAGTTCGTATAGATCTGTGGCAGAATAGTTTGTTACTCTGCAATTAGGATTAATATGACATTCTTTGCACTGCTTAAGCTTTGTAACATTATTTTTATAGTAATTATTTTTATAGTAATCATTTCAATTGCTTATTTTTCATTGGTTGCATTCTTTTTAGATATCAAGCTTTACTTTTGTTGCTGTGATATTCATACATGGTGTGATTTGTAAGCAGGAGGTAAAATGTTGGCATGCAGCTGTTTCATCAATTTCGTCATTTACATGTATAGAAAATATTGATTTCCCCCTTGAACGGATTTCATTCACTAAATGATATCATGTATGCAAAATATAATGAGTCAAGCATGTGCATTTGTAAAGGTTTTAAAATACTGTGAAGGGCCCAGTGCAGTAGACTAACAGCTAAAGTCCTCATCCTGAACAAGTTGGGATACCATATAGACACTGGTTCTAATGCCTGTAGCCCCGCTTCCAATCCAGTTCCCTGCTTGTGTCCTTGGAAAGCAGTCGAGGATGGCCCAAAACCTTGGGACCCTGCACCCACGTGAAAGACCAGAAAGAAGCTCCTGGCTCCTGGCTTCAGATCTGCTCAGCTCCAGCCATTGTGGCCATTTTGGGAGTGAATCATTGGATAGAAGAATTTCCTCTCTGTCTCTTCTCCTCTCTGTGTATCTGACTTTGCAATAAAAACAAATAAATGTTTAAAAATAAAATAAAATAAAATAAATCTTAAAAAATAAGACATATTGTAAACATCCCTTTGGAATGTCAAGTATTAGTACATTTTAATTAATAATTAACTTGATGCTATATGTTACATATTATAAGTAAACATTAAAAGTTTAACAAGACATGGGTTTATCTTCACATAAAAGGTAGAGGATATTACCACTCAGAATTTCCATAGCCTAATGAGTATTGATATTTTACCCTTTTAATTTTGACTAATTATCATCAGAGAACATTAATAAGAATTTTCATCAAATTTAAACTTACATGGTTGTATGAACAATCTACAACAGCATTGTAATACCTAAAATAATTAAGTATCTTGTCAACTTTAATTTATTAAAACAAGTGTGACTAGATGTGTGTATGATTTCATGCTAGAAGCCCAATTTTATTTCTGTCATCATTAAAAGATAAATTGCTTTCTTCATATATTTGATATCAGTTCTTCCTTAAGAATAATATAATAGATTAAAAAGAAAGGCAAAATAAAAGAGAATAGATATATTAACTGGTAAGACACTCAGTGCATTCGTCCATCAAAGTTGTGTTTTTCCCAAGCATTATTGATTTTGGCCCAGAGATAAACCCAGTCACTGTGAGCGATAAACTATCACCAAATCCCATTGACTTTTTCCTCTTTCTGCTGTAGTTTTTGTCAGGTCAATGAATTATCCTTGGCTTATACTTTGTTCTCTAAGGCATAAATCAAGATTTAAAAAAATATATATTGGAGCCTCACAAGTTTCAGGGGATAAAGGCCAAAGATAAACTGAAAATAACATCTAAGCTTTTGCTTACGTGAAATGTTTTTGATACATTTCTTAAAATGGCAGTTTTATTGTTTTTATGATTAGAAGTAGAATATTTTCATAACATTTTATACGCTGATAGAATGATTCATGCAATTGTGATCAATAAACATTAATGAATATAATCACAGTATTAGCAAATAGGCCAGCTTCATGCAAAATATAAGATCGATGGATGGATACACACACACACATGCACACACATATACACACATTTTCCTAGATGAACTGTATGTTGCAAACTACTGGGAAGTAAAGACATATTGCAGTATTCATCTCTATTCCTGAATACAAGACGGACTCCAATGACATTGCTAGAATGTCTTGACACTATGATGCTAGTTTTTCTACCATTTCTTATACCTACAATTCTATGGACCACTTAAATAGTTGAATGATGTTGAGGTACTGTATTATTGTAATAATATGGGGGAAAACCGATAGATAAGTAATGGAAGGGGAGATTTTGAACCTGTAGAACTATGTCATGAAAAATAAATATCTAAAAAATATATTTCAAAGAATAAAAACCAGCAGCTATAGAATTTGATTTAAGTAGAAGTAAGGAATCAATGGTATTTGCACTGAGGTAGAAGTTTTACTTATTTTTTTTATGTTATTTGAGTGATACATGTATAAATAAAAATAAATGTTAAAGTTCGGGTCTGTGGGCACACAGTAAATGAATTGGTTGATTTATTTTTTATGTCCAAAATTAAGAATAAGTTATGATTCCATTTGGTCTTCCAGCTTTTAAATGCTGACATGACCTGAGTGACTTAGTGAGAAATCTTAGCTTCTCTATCATTGCATCCTGTTTCTTTTGATACAAAATCTCATGACAGGAATGACTAAAATGATATTTTGATGATGGGGAGAAGATGAGAACGTTGTTACACTAAATCTATACCCTGGTATCTTCTCTTACAGGCAAGATCTGAAAGAAAATAAGTAGTTAGATTGTAGAGCATAACATGATATTCATCAGCTGCAGGAAGGGACAGGTCAGGAAGCAAGCTACTAATGGAGTCTTGGAGAGAGAATAGATTCTACGCTGACAGATAAAGCCCAAAGCTAAGATACAGCATACAAATATTTGTAATATTGCAGAAAAATTGGTATTATTGAGAACTCGTAAATTCAATAGAACTGAAAAAATAATAATGCCAATTTGAAATATATTTTCCTCTAATATTTTTAAAGTATCAATATTTTAATATTTTAAAGATACAGAATCAAAACTAGATGTAATATTTATCTGGTTGCCAGTTTGATAGTTTGTACTATATTGGAGCTCAGAATATATTTGTAGCAGGGAGAAAATGCTGCTACAATTCTATATTTTTTTTCTCTCTTTTTCTTTCTTTAGGAAATCTACAGCTAGGACCTCAGTAAAAACCTGTGTGCAAATGGGTCTAATGTAAATAATGTCTGTTTAACTTACTTTTTACATCTTTATCCCTTAATCAGTCTTCTAGAAATATTACTTAGGGATGCATATTATATAGTATTATTATAGCAAAATCTAGCAAATAAAATATTAAAAAATAAACAGTGTCATACAAGATTCAGACGATTTGGCAGGCTGCTAATAATCTCAAAGCAGCTTTTAAAATATAGTCTATCCTACAAAAATGGGTAATGATGTCTTGGAAGATCTCAAGAAGTAGCCAAACATTGAGACCAAATGGTATATTCATTTAGTATTTGACCAAAGATCATCTGTAATGACCTAGAAGCAAAAGCAAATATGATGACATCGTTCCACTGAAGGAAAAACCTTTTGAGTCATTGTGTTGAAAATTTGAGGCAGCTGTTTCTAGCTGCATTTGGTAATTGGCTGTAAGAACAATGAGTTCTGAACAAATTATTTAATAATGTAAAAAATATAATACATTTTATAAAAAGTATTTAGGCCATTAGGGGCCAATAATTACAAATCATTCTTTTCCTCAGATGAGTTAAATTTCTAGGGTTGCTATGATAAAATGCTACATACTAAGTGATTTAGAAGAGCATAAATTTATATGCAAAATTGCAGAGGCTAAAAGTCTGAAATAACCGTTTGAAGGAACCCTACTTCCTTGGAAATTTCTAGAAGAAAATGTTGATAAAATTAAATGGGTTCTATAAAGTATGTGTGTTGGAGATATCATCCTCCCAAAATATTGTTGGGAGGTAGGACTTAGCAAAAAAGTCTGTGAGGTCATAAGGATATTAACATCATCAATGTATCTATGGGTTACTGCTCATGGGTTTGATGTCCCTTATTTGCTTGCTGCTCCACGCCACCTATCCTTCATTCTTCCACAATGGAAGGCAACAGTAAGGCTCAACTACACACAGTCTCTCAGTCAGACTTCTCAGCCTCCATAACTGTCAAAAGTAAGTCAGTGCTTTATTTTTTCTCTCTCTTTTTTTAATTACTTACTTTCAAGTATACTTGGTAGTAAAGCAAATACTTTTCTACCTTCTGAAAGCACCAATTTTATTTGACTTAACGGCTGATTTCCAATGTTCATGATTGACTTTGTCTATTTTTATTGTCATGTCCCTGTGCATTTTTATCTGTGACCTAATCTCTACTGTTTCAAATTGTGAGGAGTGGTTTGAACATTCTGTTTTGGATCCAGCAAAGCTTTCTGCTTCACCTTCCCGCTGCTTGCAAAATTTGCATCATTCTGGTTTTCCACCAATGAAATGTGGCCCCATAGCATCTTAACCTGGGAACCTCACCCACCAGTCACCAAGCACTTGGGCTCTCCCAAAGCCCTTCCAAACCATTTCCCCCAAGCCCACCTGGGTTGTATAAAATGAACGTCCACCTGTGCTCCCTTTCCCTTATCCTTTCCTGGCTCTCTTTTGTCCTTCTCCATCTTGCCACACTTTCCCTGCCCTGGCAACGCCTCACTCTGCCACCCATCATAGAAGGATACGTTTTCCCTATTGTTCTCTTCCCCACTGCTCTCACTCCTGTTCCTACCTTTTTGGAAGAAGGGACCTCCTAAGCAGCTGTGTGCCTGGCATTTTGGCTTGCAGTAAACTTACCATGAAAAAAGGGCTTGGCTGCACATAAGAACTGCATATAATAACTGTACATAAGAACTTTAAGTGTGCCTAAAAACCAACAAAAAAGACATAAATACCATTGGATAAAGTTTCAACAAAGTGACTTAATTTCACATTCACTATCTCTGTAAGACCTATAATGAGTCTTTAAAATTTTGTTAAAAATGTGTATTACCAATAAATGATACATGAATTGCAAAATGTTTTGAGTGAAGTACATTTGTTTTAATACCAAGTTTCACATGTTTTTGAAGCAGCATTTCATTTCCAGATAAGATCACATTCTGAGGTACTAAAGATCTATGCTTCAACACATTTTGGAACGACACAGTTCAACCCATAGCATCGATCTTTTCACATAGGACAAGATTATATCTTACTAATATCCTACAGAAATATTAAGAGCATTACATTCCACAATATAGGCAAAGATCACATTTATCTAAAAAAAAAAAAAAAACACTCCTTTAAGATTTCTTAACAAAAACTAAGGTGTCCTGGAGTAGAGACAATTATTGAGTAAAATCTGTTTACAGATAGATTAAAAACATAGTCCTATGAAAGCCTATTGGACTCTATGTACCCATATGACTAGTGTTGGGTAAAATCTGTTTGTAAATAGATTAAAAGCATAGTCATATGAAAGTTTGTTATACTCTAAATATTCATACTCATGTCTATAAATTATAATGTCAGTTTGCACTGATATCAAATAAATGGAAAAGTTTAAAGCCTTCAAGATAACTTTACTGCAAAAATATTGCCAAGCTGCAGTAAAAGGCACTGACATTAAAACATCGTCAACAAAATTTTATTTAACAGAAGCAAGCTGAGAAACAGTTCAGGTTACACAAACTCATCTTTTAAAATGTTTTAAATATTACCAAATGAAAGAATTAAGACTTTTCAGACAAAAGGGAAATCCATTGTGGGGAAAAATATGTTAAGGATTTATTAATAAGAAGCCTAATTAACATGTGATGTTTGAATCCAGGCTACACTGTCTGAGCTATTTCTTACTGAAATTTAGACTTGTAGTAAAACAGTGATTAATACGGGCCCTCCAGTTTTTTCCATCTAAAATCAAATATTTATTATTAGTAGTAGTATTACCATATTCATTATTAATATTAATATTTATTTTCCTGGTTTCAGCATTCTAAAGTATTTTGAGAGAAAGATATCTTTTTTTTAATTTAAATGATGGGCCATTACTTCAAAAATATCACTGTAGTTTGAAAAATTTTCCTCTCACTATCACTAATTTAGTTCTCCAAATTTTATGTGACTGTTATTATTAGGAAGGGGAGAGTGTATCCAATTCTTGTAGAAACTTAAGGAAGTGGGCCAAGTGTGACAGTTTTAAGTCAATGAAGATGTAGTTTAGAAAGGGTTCCTCATAAAATGCGTATTGTTAAAAATGTCTGGTCCATAATAAAAGAGTCAAATGAAGAAAACAAAGCCAAGATTTGGGGTAAAGGAAAGTTAAAAATCTATAAATAGATGATGAGGAAGGTAGAAGAATTTTGTCTTGAATAATGTATTATCCTTTAAAAAAAAAGGAAAAGAATTTTTTTTCTTTAAAGCAGGTATACAGAGAGAAGGAGATACAGTGAGCAAGATCTTCCATTTACTGATTCATTCCCCAAGTGGCCACAATGGAGCTGAGTTGATCCAAAGCCAGAAGCCAGAAACTTCTTCTGGGTCTCCCATGTGGATGCCAGGTACGAAGACCTTGGGCATTGCTCGACAGCTTTTATAGACCATGATCAGGGAGGGAGCTAGATGGGTAGTGGAGCAAACATGACATGAACCAGAACACAATTGGGATCCTGGCAGATAGAAGGTGAAGATTTAGCCATTGTGCTATCACGTCAAGCCCAAAAGTTATTATCCTATTGAGCTGAGTGGAAATCATGAATTTTAAGGAATTGTGAAAAGCAGGGGTCTGTGTTTGGGAGACCATGATAAGTGGCATGTCAGGAATTTGAGATATTTAATACAATCTTTTCTATTCATTTTAACAATATTCTCACTGAAAGAGACATTACAAGATTTTATAGCCATTCTAAATCATTCTATAAATTTTGCAAGGGAATTGCCAGTTTCCATTATTTGCAAAACAACAGAATATAATATAGAACCATAATCTTAACTGTAATCTATCAATGTGGGGTCAGCATGAAGAAATTTCATAAGATAAATAATCCTTCTTCAGTTTCCCATTAAAATTAAATGACAGATATCTCTTTGGGTTGAATGATATGGAATGAATACACTGGCAGCTAGTCAGACTACATAGCTTAGTTGAGTTCCTTATAGCTGTGAGATGTAATGCTCTCTCTTCCTGTCAGTACAAGATACCCACTTTTCCAGAATATACTGTTATATTATGCAGGAACAAGAAGGAATAAATACCATGATGATCAATCACATATTTTAAAAGATTTTATTTGAAAGAGTTACAGCAAAAGACTGTGAAAGAGAGACATAAACCATTTGTTGGTGTACGCTCCAAATGGCTACAGTGCCAGAGATGGGCAAGTTCAAAGCAGGGAGCCAGGAGTTTCCTTCAGGGGCTTCCATTTTTGTGGGGTGTGAGCTAGGCATGTCCAAGGTTTACTAAGGAGTTTATTAACTGAGCTTGGTGATAATAGGACCCACTAGAAATAGCAAATCACAAATACACATGGCAATCAAACCAATAATAATCCAATCAATCTTAACTCCAAGAGGAACAAATGGTCATTACCCTCAAGTCCATCCATTAAGCTGAAGACCTATGTCTCAGCTTCCCCAACAATATAAGTTATCCCTAGAGACATGCAATGAATAACATGGACACACTTACAAGGCTGCAGACATTCACCTTTCCCTGGCCTCTCTGACCACATTCCACTACTGCTAGGCCTCATCTCTTCTGGAACTCCCAAGAGCACACAAACCAGAAATACAAAGCATCTTAACATTACTAACTTCCTTGTCCCACCTAAGCAGTAAATAGAAGGTGAGGAGCACAGACACAGAAGAACCATGCTCAGGGGATTATATCTCCTGGGGAGCCCAGAGCAACAGAAGCACAGGACCAGGCACAGGATCAAGAGAGAGATCCCCTCCTTATCATGAGCCTTTATGGGGGCTTCTGATGGGAGTGGTTACGCAATAATGCAATGCCGCCCCCTCTCAGATGATAGGTGAGTGTCACAGGTGGGCAGTAGAAAAACCTAGGTGGTGCGGGGGAGTGGCTGAGGGCTTCTCCCTTAGGATGGAATTAACATTCCATTGATGTTAGGCCTCACCATCAGGAACTCTTTTTTTAAAGATTTATTATTTATTTTTATCGCAAAGGCAGATATACAGAGAGGAGAGATTTTCTGTCCGCTGATTCACTCCCCAAGTGAGCGCAATGGCTGGTGCTGCTCGGATCCGAAGCTAGGAGCCATGCGCTCTTCCAGAGGCTCTTCTAGGTCTCCCACATGGGCGCAGGGTCCCAAGGCTTTGGCCCGTCCTCGACTGCTTTCCCAGGCCACAAGCAGGGAGCTGGATAGAAGTGGAGCTGCCAAGACTAGAACTGGCACCCTTATGGGATCCTGGCGCATTCAAGGAAAGGACTTTAGCCGCTAGGCCATGGCACGGGGTCCGAGGAATTCTTTTGAGAGTACATAAAGAACATTAACATCTTCACTGACTTGCCCAAGCTCTGGACAGAGGGTGGGGGACACAGTGACATTCCTTTGCCCCTGGTCAAGGGGTGCTGGCTATCACTGGCTGTACCCCATAAAACCATGTGGATTCAGGGGCCCAAAACCTTGGGCCATACACCATTGCTTTCCAAGGCCATTAGCAGGGAGTTTGACAAGAAGTGGAACAGCCAGGATTTGAAGTGGTACCCACACATAGACGATTAATCTGCCTTACTACAGTGCCAGCCGTGATGCTGTAGATATTAAACCCAGTGTGGGTGTATTAGAATATTCTCAGTTGACTACACAAATGTTAAAGCAACACCCTCTACCTAATGGAAGAGTCAGAATGGTGAGGAGCGTTATCTTTGTTACTGACCATGGTTTAGGGAGTGATATTAGACTTTTTCTTCTTTTTTATGAATCAAACTTCTGGTTCAGTCATGACAGATATTTCTCCACGAGTGTTAGCATACACAAGCACATAAGAAAAATTTGCTTATTCTCTCACTGTTCTTTTTGTTTAGAATTTTTATCTCTATGAGAGACAAAATCTTGGGCAGAAAATTAAAAATGCCAAACCAGAACTAACATGGTGTAATGGGCAAAGCTGCATTCCATATGGACCCCAGATTGAGTATCAGTTTCACTGTTTCTGATCAAGCTCCCTGCTAATATGCTTGGGAAAGCAGTGGGAGTTGGCTCAAATTGTCTGTGGCCTAGCCCAGAGCTTTCTCTCTCTTTCTCTGCCTCTTTCCTCCTCTCTCTTTCTGTAATTGACTTTCAAATAAATGAAATAATTCTGAAAAACCAAAAAAATGAAATTCAGATCAATTCAGCATACAAAGAGATCAAAGAAATAACTGTTCTTCATTTATAGGTGGGTTTGAATCAGATTTAATTTCTCCTGACACGTGTTTTGTCCTACATAAACACTAAAAATGACAAAATTCAAAATGTGCCTTTTACATCAAATATGTTGCACTTTAGTGTTTGCCTAACAGTAGTTTCTACCCCTCAACATTATTTTTCTTTGAGAACTTGATCACTTCAGTACAGCTTCCAAGTTCAATTATTTTAAGATTATAAAATTTATATTGGATAATTTTAAGTTACTAAGATTCAAGGTGGATACCAACACGACCACAAGCTGCACTGAAGAATTACTTCAGTCTCATGTAGTCACTAAATATCACTCTCACCAGCCACATGGCAGTTGACAATCACCATGCCAACCAGTGCAAGAGACCATAGAAGAAAATAAGATGGCAATTTCCTAATTCAAAGGATTACATGTTCCCTTTCTCAAAAAATACATGAATGATCTACCCACATACTATCCTTTCCCTTTCCACTGTCGTATCCTTTTTCCTATCCAATGACACTTCATCCCCCAGCAGGTTGAGAGGCTAACGTGAGGTAGGCTCCCACTTCCTCATTCTTTGTTGCTTGAAAAAGCCTGTACTGGTGGCACTCAGCTTCAGATTTGTTATTGAGTTAACAAAACCTAGTAGACAAAGGAACTGATTTAAAGGTACTTTGCCACTAAAAATTCTCACTCTGGAAGTTAATGTCGACGGCTCAAATGATGGGGTTCATATACCCATGTGGAGGTTTGGCTATGAATCATGGTTTATTTGTGTAATGAGCCATCAGAGAGAAGGTTCTCTGTATCTTTCTGCTTCTCTGTTTCACTGCCCTTAAAATAAAATAGAAATTAGTGAGCAAATATGTAAAACACACAAGTAAGTGAGTTTTATGTTGATCTATGTTGAGCAATATTATTCATGTTTTGCAAGCAACAGCTCCATATATAATCTTCATCAATGAATGATACACAGTATTTTAACTTATGCTCTTTCTAGCCACCATTATAGTATAATCATACTTGGTAATTCAAAATGTTTAAAACTTATTTGTAAGAAATTTTAAACTATGAGTTAGGTGGGCAGAATAATGATCACCGTGTAAGTTAATGCAAAATTACTCTGAATCTAAGCAATTAGTGGCCAAGCAGAATGTGTCATTCATTTTGTCTGTTTAGTTGATTGTACTATGATACATAGTTGTAGAATCATACACCAGTTTGTATGTTGCTGCTCAGCATTTTTCTAAAGCAATTAATGCTTAAATCACAGGGTTAAAGAAGACCGTTCACAATGTAGGTGGCCCCCATCCAATCAGCT
The DNA here is from genome assembly GCF_030435755.1 of Ochotona princeps. Classification (NCBI taxonomy): domain Eukaryota; kingdom Metazoa; phylum Chordata; class Mammalia; order Lagomorpha; family Ochotonidae; genus Ochotona; species Ochotona princeps. Next base: position 55,305,278 of record NC_080834.1, read on the forward strand.
GCCAATGCTTTTACATAGGACTTAGATTTTCAGAGGAGAAAAGAAATTAAAGATCACATAATAGAAATCCTGTCTGAGGCTTGTCCAGCAGAATTTTGACTCAGGGCCACATCTTCAGGTATTTACTGAATCTTCAGCCTGCTAATTGGTCCTGAGGTTTCAGGAGTTGCCATCCTAAGATGTATTCAGGTAACTCCTTAACACACATTGTGTGTGTGTGTGTGCACATGCGTGCCTCAGTCTCTCACACACACACATTCGCATCCACATTCTGTGTGTGTGCATGTTATGTATATGTGTATATCTGCAGAATGCAAATCAAATAATATATTTGGATCAAAAATATTCACATAAATAACTGATCACAAAATTTTTATGTAAACATGGATTTGTGAAATAAGCTACTCAGCTTTGGTGTTCTTCTGTCTCTGGGCTGGATTCTGGACTCTTACAGTTTAAAAAAAATAATTAGATCTATTCAACTAGTTAGCATTTCTGTGCTTTGGATTTCAATTTTTTGAATTAACCTATGGAATTATCTAGTTATTGAAATTACACTTAGCAAAGTCTACCACTGAGTTACTTACAAAATCAGGGTATATGAAGACAGGAGTAATACAAGTAGAGGAAATATCTGGCAGAATCACTTGATTGTGCCAGAGGACAACATCAAACCACTGCCATGGGCTAAATTGCAGGCACAGTTCTATAGCATGGCTGTCTCTGAAGGAACTCAGAGAAAATTGAAATGTGTATCATCATGTTTACAAAACATTTCAGCCTTGCAAAAGCTGTCACTTAGTGATCACTTCCACATTCAAACCTCAACAGCATTCATTTACATACAGACTTCAAAATAATGTGGAAATCTTATTTTTTTCACAAAATTTTCTAGTATTGAGTTAGAACGTGTGGAATAAATTGAACTGAATTAATTGAGTAAGGTAGCCATTGGCACCGTTTCAAATTTCTCAACCTTGAAATAAGTACTACTCACATTTGTAATTAAAAAAGTTGCAAATTAATATTGCCTTGCCTAATATAAAGCATGGATATTTCAGACTATTCTTCAAGCTATCTTGTATACTGTTTTCTCATGAATTGGTTGAATTTATACATTTTTATAAAAATACATCTGAGGTGATTGTTTCACTGTTCAATGGTAAGCTATGTGATGTTGACTTATCTCCTAGGTATGTTCACCTAAATACATGTGATGTGTGGTGTTTGCCAGTTATTTTTTCTAAAACTGTTGATTTTCTCCTTGTTTGAGACATTGTTTTAGTAGATATTTTAAAATACTGCAATATTTCTTAAACTTTTACTCAATGACTTTTTTTTCTTTTTTTTTTCTTATAAAGCATGGATCAATATGTTTCACCCATTATAATTGCAGTTCATTCTGTTAATTTTGGCCATTTGGCTTGCTAATACAAAGAAGGTACACAACAATTGAAGCTTTAGGAAATAGATCTAATAGAAAATAAATAAGAAGATAAATAGTTTAATCTATCGCTTTTACTTTTCTTTGTATATAAAATTATTTTCCTTTTTTAATTTCTGATGATAGGAAGAATCCAAAACCCATTTGCTGTTCTCTGCATCATGTACAATAACGCAATGGCCATCTTTTTAGGTAGAATGAAGCTTCTCTCTTCACTATTCACTTTCAAACCACCAGATAAGATATTCCTGAGAAGAGGGCCAATAGTTTACCAATACTTCCATTAACAGGAGAGAAAACACATGTACTGATCACAAATTTGAAGCATGATCTACAACCATTAGTTGAGTCCTATGACCTTTACACGGGGAAACGTGGCGGGGGGGATTTCCTCTCTACCAAAAGGAGAGGAACTCTGCTGAGCTTTTCCCAGAAGTTTTTATTTTCTCAATCAGGGCATCACATTTCCCCTCTGCCATGGCAATAGTATTAGGTCACATCCCCTCTGCCCCTGCTAACTAGCCTGTGAGAACTGCAGGAGATCATCAACCAGAGGGAGGACAGGATTCTTTTCTGTTGAGTTCCTTATCCTAGGATGCTGAAGAACACTGGCACCTGCAGCTGAGGGCTTCAGCCCTGGGCCTATTGCTAGCAGTATTCTCCAAGACAGTTCAGACCAGATCTGCCTCAGTCCTTCCCACACTGCTGATGTCTCCTGTAAATGGTCTTTGGCACTGATGATAGGGCACATAGCTAGTGCCATGAAGGTTACAAATGCTAGCCCATGCTTTTACTTATTTTGGCTGTGCAGCATATGTCCTTATTAGAATCTATATTAATCTATAAAAAAGGAATTTATAGATGTCATTGCTTTCTGAAGAATGATACCCCTTTTTGTGATGAAAGTCTATTGAGTTCAAAATAAGAGATGCCTGATATAAGATATTGATTATCGATGACAAACATCTGATCTGTAATTATGCTGTTGGTTCTTGATTTTTGTGATGGAAGAAGCACTTTAGCCATAATTAAGTGCATTTACACTGTTAAGCACTTCAAAAAATAATATTCTCTATACTAAGCCTATAAGTTTACGAGTCCACAGTAGTAGCGAATAAGGCAGATCATCGGGTCAAATGCTTTTTCTGTGATGAGGAACTAACATTTAATGATGCACAGGTACATCCAAAGTCTGGAGCCCTGAATACCTGATTTTGAGAGCTGTGACTGCGAAGTTTCTGGAAGAAGTTAGATGGGGAAGACTTCAATTCACTGGTTTAGGTGATGGTATATTGGATAAGATCACCATAGCACAGGGAAGAAACATAAAACAGAACAAATAGGAAATTAACCTAGAGGTTTCTGTACAGCAAGCATTTATCAATAAAATTGAGAGACATCCAATAAAATGGGACAAAAGGTTTGGAACTAGTGGTCCCAACAAAGAATTAAGATGCACCATATATCAGCAAGAACAACAACAAATAAGGAACTCAGACTAAAAACCAAAAAAATCCAGTTGAGAAATGCTCAAAAAACTTGTATAGACAGTTCCCAAAAGAATAAACACAAATAGCCAAAAACATGTCTTTTAAAAATGGCTACCATACAGATCATAAAACAAATGCAAGTCAAAACAACAAGGAGAAATCTTCTTATCCTTTCAGAAAGGCTATTATCTGAAAGAGGAACAAATGCTGATGAGGACATAGGGAAAGTGAGCACTTGCAGGGTGTTGGAAGAAATGCAAATTAATGTATCCATTCTGGAAAACAGCAAGTAGATTCGTAAATAATAAATAAAAAAGGAAAGAAGAAACAGACATGCTTTATGATCCAGCAATAAAATTCTTGGATTCGGGGTATAAGACAAAATGATATGAACGTGGTGTATCAGAGATACCTGCACCACCGTGCTTATAGCTGAATTGCTCACAATAGACAACATGGAATCAACAAAGCTATCCATCATCAGATGAATGAAAAAAGAAAACGTGATACCAACACATACATACAGTAAAATGTTAGGTGTAAAAAAAGACTGAAATTCAATCATTTGCATCAAAATGGATACAACTAGAGAACATGGTGGTGAATGAAATCAGACAGACACAAATGTTTATATATAAATGTATATATATATATATATATATATATATATATATATATATATGTAGTTTTCCCTTATATGTGGTATCTGAATTTTAAAAATAAAAAAAGAAACAGAAATGCTTATGTGTATCAGTGTTGTTGTGTATCAGTATATCAAGATATAGTTTTGTTATATATATCTGTCAAACAATGGTTAAGACTGATATAATACTATGGTTTTCTTTCCAAGACTTTTATTTTTGTAGTTTTTAAATTTGAAAGGCAAAAGTACAACAGGTTGAGAGAAGGAGGAAGTGGGACTTGAATCTGTTGGTTCACTCTCAAAATGGCCACAGAGGCCAGTGACTAGACCAGACCGAAGCCAGGAGTAGCACATTCTTCAGGGACTTACACACGATTGCACCCGCCCAAATACTTGAGCTGTCCTCCATTGCATTCCCAGATGTATTAGTAGGGAGCTGATTATAGCTGGAGCAGCCGGTGACCACAGGGGATACTAGAGCTGCATGTGGCAGGTTAACCTAACACACAAAATGCCAGCCCCCATAGTACTAAGGCTCCAATAATACATGATAATTTTAAAAGCTACTGTACATAATTAAAACAACAAAAACAAAAAACCAAGACTGGATCTAAGATGGACAGCTTATAAAAGTGCATCTTAGGAAAAAATTGCAACCTAAAGTAGAGCCACCACTGAAATAATACTTTGATATGGCACGTGCACACACAAAGTGATGTCTTAACCTATGCACAAAGCATAGAGTCCACATGAAACTTTTAAGTATCCAATCTCCACTGAAACTAGATTTCCTTCACAAAAAAGATAGTCCGGAGTGGGCATTTGGCCTAGTGGTTAAAGCAACAGTGCTCCCCTTCAACCCCTGTAAGTAAACAAATAAGTAAGTAAATAACAACAGCAGTGTCTCATGTCAGAGGACACAGGTCTAAGTACCAGGTCCAATACTGACTCCAGCTTCCTGCTAACAAAGGTCTGAGAGGCAGTAGGTGAAAATTCAAACTGTTGGATTACTGCCAATCACTTGGAAGACTTAAACTAGTTTATTTACACCTAGCCTTTCTTTTTTTTTTAAAGATTTATTCATTTTATTACAGCCAGATATACACAGAGGAGGAGAGACAGAGAGGAAGATCTTCCATCCAATGATTCACTCCCCAAGTGAGCCACAACAGGCCGTTGGGCGCCGATCCGAAGCCGGGAACCTGGAACCTCTTCCAGGTCTCCCACGCGGGTGCAGGGTCCCAATGCATTGGGCCATCCTCAACTGCTTTCCCAGGCCACAAGCAGGGAGCTGGATGGGAAGTGGAGCTGCCGGGATTAGAACCGGCGCCCATATGGGCTCCCGGGGCTTTCAAGGCGAGGACTTTAGCCGCCAGGCCACGCCGCCGGGCCAGATGGGAGCTGTCACTGACATACATTCTCCTGCTCTCATTTAAAAATAATAATAAAGGTTGAATTTTAAAATAAAAGAATTACTCAGATAAAATGTGCTTTTGCATCCAAACTTGAGTGGCCTACTTCAAAAGTTTTCTGTGTGTTTCCACAAACATGATAAAGCAAAATGAACTTCAAACATATAATAAATTATGTATATTCTACATCATGTTTATTTATTACATTCTTTGCATACTTGGGGCCATGCTAGTAAACATTGGCTCAAAGTAAGTGAATGAAAGGTTTTACCATGCTGTCTTGTATTATCATACACTGGGTCATCTGCCACTAATTCATAAATGCTTATAACATTTCTTCCATTATACTCCAAGTTTCTTACAGAGATCTTGTTCACACAAAAGCAAGTATTAGCAAATACACTAAATAGGAAACATACTGACCATGCACAGTCAATGTCTTCCTCCCTTCTTCTCAGAGGTCATTCTTTAGTGATTAATGACAAACCTTACGTTTTCTTTCATTTCTATCTCCAAATCAAGTACTTGAATGGTGTCTTCAGTTTTTCTGAAGTTCTTTCTCACATCATAATGCTGTGGGTATATAGCACCAATACACATTCCAGAAGTTCCACAGATAGAAATAGTTTGCAAGAATTTTAGAATTGAGTTCATCAATGAGATACACTACTTGCTCTACTAAATAAATTACATCTTATTCTAGATTTATTTTAAGGGACAATAGAATGTAAAGCATCTTAGTTGGGTGACCTGGATTATTCATGAATCTTCCAATTTTCTCTCCAGTTTAATTGCATTTACTTCATCTTTGTTGTCTAAACAATCTAAAATGCTGAATAAATATTCATAGTGCAATCCTGGCAGCCAGATCTGCTGCTTCCCTTTGGACCTCTTTTACCAGGAACTCCCCACCTCACTACTGTGAGACATCACCTAGAAACATCACCTTGCACTGCGACCTCTTCACTTCCTAGGACAAATCTGGCTCATTTCCCTCCTTGGTTCTGAACTTTCCCTGCTGTGTCTGACAGATTTGTTGCCAGCTGCCCTTCCCCTTTCCAAGTAACCATGTCCACGAAGGACCCAGTAAAACTTATTGTGTGTTCTAAGTCCTTATGATCCTGTCTCCATTCAGCCCTGGAGTCATTACTCAGTCATCAAATACTCTCAGATAATAGGAACTGTCCAACTACTTGGCAATCAACATTCTTAGATTATGATATTTTGATAGCACTTCACCCATTCTTGTTTTTGCAGATACAGAGAGGGGTGTTCCTACTTGAAAAGAGATGTAAGGAGAGAAATTACAAGTCTAAAAATATCAACTGTGAAGGGCCAGTGGAATTCTATGTCTCCCTGCAGCATGATATGTCTGAATCATAAAGCATTATTGGTAGGCTGAATCATAAAAAAAATATTGGTGGTCATAAGAACACTGTGTGTGCAATAGAAAGAAACAGTATACAGACTTGAACAGCAATCCCAGAGAGATTTTTATTGCAGGAAGGTGGCAGCAGAAAGATAATATCCAATGGCAGTAGGAAAAGAAATATGTCACGAAATGCTCCCTCCGATGTTAATTACAGTATTCTTTAAAAACCAAATGTGATTTCTATTTGTGCCACACTCTTTTTTTCTTTATTTCAGAGCTGTTGGCTCTACGAGTCATGTCCTGAATTTCCCTGCTGAAACACTGAAAGAAACTAAACACAGAGTTTTTGCTTTTTTTTTTTCTCCAAGTACTGAAATTATAGAGGGGGGAAAAAGGAAAGATGAAATTTTGATTACAAGGTAGTACAAGATGGGAATAGGAAACAGATTATTATTATTATTTTTTTTTTTTTGGTTCATGTTCTTGCAGCTCAATTCATCATTTTGAAATTCAAATACTTGTCAAGAAGAACAAATTATGCATGGTTATTTCTTGGAAGTACTATAGCCATTGATTTTTAAATTTAGTCTTTGTCTTTTTTTATTCATAAGAAAGCACTGAGTTTAGGAAAATTCACTGCAATTGCACTGGGAAGAAAATGATACAGTAAATATAAGAAAATAACTCAGCAAAAAAGACTCAAAAATGTTTTTCAGAGAATTGTAAAAACACACAAGCAAGCTTTTGTGTCTGGTTTTTGCAGTACAGAATTAATTATAATAGTATCATTTTTTGAGAAAATACACAGCATAGCCTAATTTTTATTTCAAAAGACCAAATTGCTAAGTGTAAAGTTTGCATGGTTTCTGCAATAAATAATCAGGTAAAACTTCACAGATAAATAGTATTTAGTAACTGTATTTGTTATTTTTCTTCTGATTAAATGATCTTAATGACTTTTGATAAGGTTAAAATAAGTGACAATAATATTTACTGAGATTATTGAAAATGTAAATAACGTATTGAGGATGTAAAGATATAAATTGAACATTAGTTACCAATAGACTAAAATAATATTCTTGTTAATGTATTCAAGTTACTGTTATTTAATAACATAAATAAAGTGATAATTTCAAAATAGTTATTTAAAATAACTGAGGTGAGTTTATAATTAATTTTATAGGCAATTATATTAAAAACACACAATATTTAAATCAATTTCTTCATCAGGTGTTAAGATTCTCCCCATTTATATTATAGTCTATCTTTTCTCAGCAAGAAATTTTGTGGAATTTTGTGAATGAACTACTAGATTAAGTATAAATAGATATTTTAAAATATTAACTTGTTCTCTTTGCATTGGTCCTTCTGCATAGGTTCCCAACACTGTCTCAACTGTGTCTGAATTCTATATTTTCAAGAAATTAATATTTTACACTATCATACATGCAGATATAATAATAGAGGTAACACTTTAATTCCAATAATAAACTAAAAAAGTGAAAAGATACCACTCCCAAGATTACCATATGAAGTATTCTGCCTTCCATTTTACTGAATTAGTTCAATCTCTTATATTCCTAACCTGATGGATAATTCTGAGCATCAGGAGCCTGAGATGATACTGTGATAGGAGACTATATCAGGTATCCATTTTGATAAGGTCAATAATTATTCCATTAATGAGTGAAAGAGAAGTGTGATTGTCTTAATAGCAAGTGACTAGCTATTGCCTCTATGAATGGTACAATAGAATAGCAAGCTTTTATTTTATTCTCCTTAGCTTTCTGCTAAAAATATATCATTGACACTAACAGGCTTTCGTAAAACAGAACCCTTGTCATTGGAATCATGGATAGATTAGAAGCCACTGTTATCAATTGGAATATTGCATTGATATATTTATTGTTCAGTGAACTGGTATAGAGGAGAAGCAATTTATTCATCATGAGACAAATTATTATAATTCATGAGATACTAAGTGTGTTACAGCTTTCTCTGAATGATGACTGCTATTTAGAGGTCATTGCCGTGAAAGACCAACATCTATAAATTTCCGTAATACAGACTATCATATCCAGTTGTAAAGATACAATGCAATGTGCAGCTCTACTACCCAATCAAAGTTGAACTCCCAATGATGCTGTTATACATATTTGACAGTAGGATGCTACACTCCCTGCCACTGTCCATACTTATAATGTCAGGATACACTTAAACAGCAGAATGATGGACATTGGATTCTTTATGAAGAACTGTGTCCTTCAATTTTAATAATCCAGTTTGATTGTGCTTCAGCATTTGTTTCAGTGTTGTTATTTCCTATGTAATATATCCCTTAAATTCCTCGAAATCCTGTAGGTGCTTCTTATTGTTAAGAAACTTGAAGACAAGTTTTTAACATTATTATCCATTTCCTCAAAGTCTTCCTCAGTTAACTTTGAGGTTGACATAGGTTTTTGTCCTTTTGTTGAAGGAGCAGCATTAATATTCTAGGTGCTTCTGTTTCTTCTTTTACTCTTGGTCATCATTTTTCTGATTACCAGATTTCTTTCCTTAGGGCTGGCTTCTAAGCAGTGTTGCCCCATGGTCCACACGCCAAATTTAGTGATTGAGTCTAGTACCCAGTTCTTTGTGTTCAGTCACTTATGTCACCCCCTCAAGGAAGTTTCAGTATTGGACTCTTGTGCTAAGCTTCCACCATGGTCTACATAGTCCCAGTTACTGGCTCATCACTTTCTATCCTCTGTGATCCTGTGCTGTGGCTCCACTGTTGTCTGCACAGACTTTCTCCCACTCCCAGTGTGAGCAGACAGACACCAGCTGTCCTAAATCACTAGGTTGTCAGTGGTGCTAGTCTTTCAGGAATCTACTGCCTGTGAGGTATGAAGGCCATCTGGAGCTATTTTGGGTGGAATCCATAGGATGCCAAGTCATTACTATATTCCCTGTGAGACCAGTGCAATGCCTTGATCCAGAAGTGGGTTCTGTCCTGGTGCAGAGTGTTGGAGATCAGAACTCAGAGTCTTCAGCATTTCCAGGAAAATTAACTCATTACAGAGCAGGGCAGCAACTCTCTTGCAGGAGAATGCACCAAGGGGAAGGCAAAAAGAGTTTATACAGTTAAAGTAAATGTACAAAATACCATGCTATGTGCACAGAAGCAGGGTGGTCACACTGGTAACAATTTGGTAATTCTAAGAGCAATAACATCTCAAGCAGACAAAGTGAAAATTACCAAGTTTAGCATGCCCTCAAACAGACAACAATATTAAACAGATCAGAGACTCCCAGCCTTCCAACAGCCTCACCCCAACTGATACCTTACAGATTTCGTGGTTGGTCCTGTCACTGTTGTCTATTTCACCTGATCCATATCACAATGCCTGTGTAGCTCACTGATTGTCCTTCAGCCCCACAGCATTTTCCTCAGGGCACAAAATGTGCCTGTTATGGATCAGGTGGACATTTTCGCCTGCCAGCCATTAGTTCTGGAGGCCACCCAAACCCATTTTGAGTGGAACCTGTAGGATACCAAGTCTCTACTGTCTTCCCTGTGGAACCAGTAAAATGGACATGGGTTTGCTCCACCTGGACATGGGTTGCCTCCCAACTTTCTGCTCGCAGAGCTCATTGTTCCTCCAACCCACTACCTTCCCCAAACATTCTTATCCTCAGTATGCAAAATGATGCCTGGTGTGGAACTGATGGGGTTCTGGGCCTGCTGGGCTTTAATTCTGTGGGTCATCCAGACCTATCTTGGGTGGCACCTATAGAATGTTAAGTACTGTTTTCCTATGGATCCAGTGCAATGTGTCAAGGCAGAAATGAGCTCACTCCTGGCCCAGTGTATGTGCAGTTCATTGTTGTTCCTTCAACCTCACAGCCTTTACCTCAGTAGACAAAAAGTGCCCATTGTGGCACTGGTGTGGGTCTCAGCCGTGAAATCCACACTCTTCCTGAACCAGCCTGATTTGGCTCTATCGCTCTGCCTCTGTGCTGCTTTACCCCCTGATTTCCTGCTCCATGCCTGCTCACCCCCCGGGTTTCCTGGTGAACTGTCCTTCCCACCTGGCCACTGGTGAAGCTCTGATTCCTGATGGCCAATCACTGATGGGGTATCTGGTCACTCTGTCATCTTGTCTGCTTCCCACATCCACGGATCTCCAGGTGTCATTCTGCCATCACCCTGTCCTGTCCTATTTGCTGGTATCATGGCCTCTCTGCTTCACTCTGGCTAGTAATTCTCCATCTGTTTAAACACACTCTTACTCTATTCTGTCATCTTGTTTCTTTCAGAAGTTTTTGCTATGTAAGAAAATTATTTTCAAAATCTCACTAAATTGGCATGGAAAGATTAATGAAGGTAGAGAAAGAAGTGTTGAATAGTTAATATACTGAAATTTGGGATGTGAGAATTATGTCACATGCTCTTAGAGCTGCTGTTAATTTGGAAGGAAGTATACGGTAAGTATTTACATTACTCGTAAATATTTAAGTATAAGATTCAAATTATATATGAATGTAAATTTCTGAACTTATTTGATCATGTGTAGATAATGGCTCGTCATATTTATACATTATAGGAAAGTAAAGTCAAAACAGAAAAATGGACATGGAAGTTGGAAACTTACATTATAACATAGTGCTCCAATAAAAACAAGCCATTTTTTAGAATGCCAATTATATTCGATAGGTCTGCTCACTGTCTAAATTACAGAAATATAAGAATATTGTGTAATCCTATTTGCAATGAAGAAAAGGAATCTATACCACCAGAAACTATATTCTCCACAGTGCCCTGTGTATAGGTTAAAGCTACAAAGTACTGATTGTTTACCAATTACAACTCCAAACATGTTTTATTACTCCCATGTCATAAATAATTAGCTGCATATTCAGGCTCTAACTTCCCCAGTTTCTGAGTCTAAATTACCTCCAATCACATACAAAAACAATGGCTATTGCTAATTCAAGGTAACTCTTTCTGTAAGTCACTTGATTTTCTAAGATATTTCTCCTCTCTTCTGCCTACACGTTTATAAATATAATATTCTTTAATTGGTCATCTTAGTATTGGTCTTCATGGATGTGTTTGTGTGTGAATATGTGCATCTGTATTTGTGTGTATTTAGTGTATTTAGTGTGTATTTAGATAACATTGATAAATCACAACACAAATTTAAAAGTTATTTCTAGATGTATGATTTTTATTGGATATTTCCTTATCTCTCACAATGGTACATTTATTTTATTAGTAACTTAAGACAGTTATAAAGACCATTTATACAAAACTGGTGTAAAAACATACATAGTTAGAATGTCCAAAATAATATTGAAAAAGAACAAAACATTGTAGTATTTTAACTGCCTGATTTTAGCATATATTCAAAACTAGTAAAGACGTTATGACAACGGCACAAAAACAAACATATAAACACATAATAATGCAACCATAGTCCTCGAAACAAGCACACAAACTGAACCAATTGGATTCCGACAAGCTTTTGAGGTAATTAAATGGGGAAATAATAAGTTTTTCAAAACAAGAAAGTTCTGAAACATCCAAGTGCAAAATAAATAACTGATTATTTTTCTCCCACCACACTAGCAATGAACAACAATTAGATGATATATTGTGTAATTGTGTCACTGCTGAGATGAATGATACATGGATTCTGTAGGGTTGGATTGCAACTATTTCTACAGGCAACGTTACATTTCAACAAATGCCATGATCAACTGAATATGTGCTATATCTTAATAAAGGGTTAGCTTTCTGTCTTAGAACATCACAAGAAAAAGCTAAGGGACATCATTTGCCTTTCTTGTATATAAATAACATCAGTTCTTTGACTTCACTGTACTCCTTTAATGAATAACTGAGATGATAACTGCTACCAGGCATTCTCCTTATTGTGATGGGCAATCTCTCAAGAAGATCTCCAAACCAAACCTGTAAGACAATTGTAAAACCTGCAACAAGGCAGATTTGTTCAAGTCAGCCAACTAAGGTTGCTCCTGAGCTAAAAACATCTGTTTGATAGGCTGAATAAAATTTAATTTTAATTCTCCTGACTTTGGCTCATTCAGTATATTCACAGATAAAATCTAAAACTATAAAATCTCTAAAAGCAAATAGGAATAAAAAAACACTTGGTGATAGTTTCAAATAATGTTTCCTATGAAGTTACTGTGAAATTAAAAAATAACTTTATCAAAATTCAAAAATAACCCATCCCTTATTATTAAAGGAAAATGTTAATTCACATATTTTATGGGGTAAAATACAATATTTGATAGCATTTATATTCTGCAAACTAGTCAAACCAATCAACTAGCCTTTCTGTTTTTGATTTTTCTGTCTCAAGTATACCAGCTTTTATCACACATCTGCTTATATAGCATATAGCACTTTGCAGTGAACTATACTTATACAATGTGTTGTGGGACAAAAGAATGTATTGTTTTTAGCTGATTGTGTCCAGGATGCTCTTTCTTTAACCTCCCACACCCTTTGCTCTAACTTTTCCAAACCTCCACTGGTCACTAGTCTATTTTTTTTTAAACTACCACATAGATTAGACATGGGTAATTCCTATTCTGTGTGTGGTTTACTTACAGTTCTCTCCATTTTGTGACCAATGTCAGCATGTTATTCACTTTTATGGCTGAGTAATATCCCATTGCTTTACCATGCACTTTTAACATTTTAGTACACACACACAACCACACAACATGATCCGTAAGTGAGCAAATACTCTGTGTCCCAAATGGCAGTAGTAAGATTCTGTCTCTGGTTTTGGCTGCTGACTCCACCCTGCAGATAGTGCAGATGCTAGTAGGTAGTAGTAAAACTCAAATCACTAGGATCCAGCCACTCTTCAGCGGAGATCTGGATAGCACTCCTGGGGGTCAGCTTCAAATCTGGGCCAGCTTGGTCATTGTAGAAACTTGGGAGTGAGTCAGTAGATGTGGATTTCTCTCTCTCTCTCTCTCTCTCTCTCTCTCTCTCCAACTCTCACTCTCCTTTTATCCCTAAATAAGTAAAAGAAAACAAAGTAAATGAAAACTCAATGGAAATACTCAATAAAAGTTGAACAAAGCATCTCAATGTGAATTTCAACAAAAACCAAAATGACATGAATAACAAAAGGAAAAATTTTAAAAATCAGCCATGGCCTAGCAACTAAAGTCCTCACTGTGAACGCACTGGGATCCCATATGGGCACCGGTTCTAATTCTGGCGGCTCCACTTCCCATCCAGCTCCCTGCCTGTGGCCTGGGAAAGCAGTCAAGGACAGCCCAAAGCCTTGGGACCCTGCACCCAAATGGGAAACCCGGAGGAGGTTCCTGGCTTCTGGCTTCAGATTGGCACAGCAATGACCGTTGCGGTCACTTGGGAAGTGAATCATCGGACGGAAGATCTTCCTCTCTGTCTCCTCTCCTCTCTGTATATCTGTCTTTCCAAGAAAAATAAATATTTAAAAATCAGCACTCTTAGTCTAATTAGAATTAGAAATGCAAATAGATATCAGAAAAGGCTATTGTGTATCTACTAGGACATCTCAGTGATACCAAGTATAGGCAAGGCTGTGTAAGAACTGGAAGTTACAAACATTGCTATGGTAATGAAATTCTCCTTTTTAATAAATATCATTTGAAGCACAGAGTAGCATATGTAGAGGTAGAAAAAAAATACAAAGAGATATTGAATCTTCTGACTTTCTTTCAAAATGGCCACAAAGGCTGAGGAAGACTACACTGAGTCCAGGAGCCCACAGCTCCACGGAGATCTCCCATGGAAGTGAGTGTTAGGAACCCAAGAAAATGGGTCATTTCCTGCGGCTTGTCCAGGAGTATTATCAAGGAGTTGTATTGGAGCCTGAGCAGCCAAGATTCAAACGATCACCCTAATACAGAATGCTGGCTCAATTCGTGGTGCCATAATGTTTGTCCCTGAAAGCAGTACAAATATATAAGAAAACAGTTTGGCAGTTTTAATTTATTCTTCTGTGAAGTTATCTATGAATGAATTGTATGTTCTAGCAACCTTGCTCCTATGTATTTACTTCAGAAAACTAAAAACATAAACATCTATGTACCTAAATATTTGTGTACAATTATACACTTTGACTATATTCCTAATCCCTCAAACTGAACTATCCATCTGATTAAACACTTTGTATTGCATAGATGCAATCACATAGTGATAGACAATGAAAAGAAGGAATTACTGATTTGTGCCACAGCAAAGAGCTGGAAATTAAAGTGATGACTGCCTGAGGAAACTTGATATAGGAAAAGAATTCACTCTAAGGAACTCAGAAGGATCTTTTCTCCCGGAAAGTGTTCTGTATTTTGTTTTGTGGTATTTTCATGACCATATAAAAAAGCGATTAAAACGAATGATCATGCTTTTGAAACAAAAATGAATGTACATGGTAACTAATGTGTTTACTGAAATAAGTAAGCCTCCCCGCAAACACCCTATATTTCCCCCAATAAGTGATAGTTAATGTAGAATATATAAAGCATAGAAGAATGAAACAGACTTTTTATAATTTGATTATTGTTTATAGCCATTGTGTACACTTTTGTGGAAAGGTGACATTTATATTTTTTACATGTTGAACTTTATTATTAGTGGTGCATTGGACCTTTGAATATTAAAGAAAAAGAGATATAAAGGAAGGAGGGGATATTTAAGGAGGTAGGAGAGAGTATAATCATCTTCCCAGAATTGTGTATATGAATTATGTTCCGCTTATTCTAAAACAAGTAAAATATAACAAAACCAATAAGCATTATGTCATGTAAATTTTGCAAGTAATAGGATATTATGTTACAGGTTAAGAAATAGTCAGGGATTAGTGAAAGAGCAGGAGGAACTAGGTCACCACAGCCTTCTCCTTTTCAAGGGGTTGTCCAACCTATTTCCAGCAACCTGAAATATCTTCATAATAAACTACCACCTAGAACAAGCAATGAGTGTAAAGTACTGATGGCCTATGGTTATCATAAGGTCATAATAAACTGCCATGGCTGATAATCCCACTTCCATTATGTATTCAATGCCATGACACTGTAAGACTTCCTAGAACGGAAAAAAAAAAAAATGGAAGCCACAAAAATTGCCAGAAAATCTCACCAACATATCTATTCTATGCATCTAGATGACAGTAATGAATAGCATTCGACCTCCTGGGTTGCTGGCCATTTAGAATGAGTCTAAACTCCCTAGGAGTGAACAATTTTTATAAATCATTTATGATAATATATGTATACACATGTTAACCCTTGTATCTATTTGTATTTTGCAAGAATATTGCCTAATATCAGAGAAAACATGATGTTGGTTCTCTCGGGATTGGCTTATTTCATTGAACGTAATGGTCTCCAGTTGGGAACATTTTATTGCAAATGGTAAATTTTATTTCAATTTAATGGATGAGCAGTTTTCTGTGGAAGAGATGTACCACAGTTTCTTTATCCATTTCGCTTTTGATGGGCATCTAAAAGGAGCACTCGTAATGAAACTGTTACATATACATTGACAATGAGGTATAAATTTTACACTTTTTACAGTTGATCTTAGCCAAAAGGCCGAGAAGCGATTTTTTTTTGGGCCCGGCGGCGTGGCCTAGCGGCTAAAGTCCTCGCCTTGAAAGCCCCGGGATCCCATATGGACGCCGGTTCTAATCCCGGCAGCTCCACTTCCCATCCAGCTCCCTGCTTGTGGCCTAGGAAAGCAGTCGAGGACGGCCCAGTGCATTGGGACCCTGCACCCGCGTGGGAGACCCGGAAGAGTTCCTGGTCCCAGCATTGGATTGGCGCGTATCGGCCTGTTGCAGCGGCTCACTTGGGGAGTGAAACATCGGATGGAAGATCTTCCTCTCTGTATCTCCTCCTCTCTGTATAGCCGGCTTTCCAATAACAATAAAATCTAAAAAAAAAAAAAAAATTTCCACTTTTTTCAGTACCTACACTTAAATAGCAAAATGCTGGACTTGTGACTGTTGATGATGTAGTGGACTATCAAAATATAAGGGAAAATGTGTGGGGGGGAAATAGAGGAAGAAAAGGAAAGTAGAGGAGGAGGAATTCCTATACCCCCAAAACACTGTCATGGAAAACAATAGCAACAGTTACAAAAAATACAAATGTCCAACAGACACATGAAAAAATGCACAGGATACTAGTCATCAGGTAACCGCCATAAAACCATAAAGAGGTTTCACTTCATCCTAATTAAAACAGCTGTCATCCAAAAATCAGAAAATAATAAAGGTTTTCAAGGACATGACGAAGAGCTAACATAATTCACTGTTGGCGCAAAAATAAATTAGTAAAACGGATATGGAGTCTTCAGAAATCTGAAAATAGATCTGCCATCTGACCCAGCTATCCCACTGCTGGGAATTTACACAAATGAAATGAAATCAGCATATGAGAGCTATCTGTGCACTCATGTTCATGGCGGAATAATTCACAATCACCAAGATATGCAATCAACACAGATGTTCCTCAAGGGATTTCTGGACAAAGAAAACATATCATAGTATATTACTCTGTAGAATACTAGTCAGTCACAACAAAACAGGAAATATTGTCTTTTGTAACAGAATGGATAAAACTGGAAACCATCAATGAAGTAAGCCAGTCCAAAAGGACAAATATGACCTATGATAACTATACAGAGTAAAAAAATGTGATCTTTATGAATGAGATTGACCTTTCACAAGTTGTCTATATAATTGAGGCATAGTTTGACTTTTTCTCTGCTTTCTATGTGTTGAAATATTTACTAACAGGGTGTTCAGCCTGTGATTGCAAAGGGAAATGAAAGCATGCCATTGTAGAAAAATAAATAATGTTTTAAAAAGAATGTAGGAAGGACAAAAGTGGGTTGGGAATGCAAGCAGGCAGGAGGGAACAGTGGGAAGTTTCACTATGTCCACAAGTATGGGTTGTGGAATACTTGATATTTACTCTTTATGTAAATAAAGTTATTTTTTAAAATAAAATATATCTCTATCTCTTAATCTGAAGCTGATTTTTCAGGTAATTTATTTATACTTACTTCATGTTCTTAAATATTTTACCTGTTAAAACTATTATCCCCTGGATATTAAATTATTTTTTATATTTCAATTGAAATATGGGTTCAAAAACTTGATTCTTAGTAAATGAAATGTATTTTTGCATCCATGCATTCATCAAATTATAAATACACTTTAAAACATTTTACCACAGCCAGGTGAACAGGATAGTGAAGGGGCGAAGAAATGAGACAGACACAAGATAATAACTATGAAAAGGGACAGCCAGAGAGAAGCCCCCTTCTCCGAGAAAGGGGGTTCATCTATAAGGCTCACTTTCTGAGTCTTTAATTGAACTGCTTATAGAGTCAGATTCTAGGATTTGACATAACACAAATGTCAATTGCTACATGCCCTGCTGATATTTAACAGCCAGTGCTTGGTGGTCAGGGAGCAACAGTGCAACCCAAGAACAGGAGTCAGGGAGCGACTGTCTGAAGGATATCTTAAAACTCACTGAGGCCTTGAACAATGTACACTCACAGTCCTTGATCTTGATCTCAGACTTTTGTCTACTCCCAGACCATTGCCTGCAGGGTTTGACCTCAATCTCAGCACCGGAGGACTGTGAACTCAAGATTCCAGACACAGCCTGTGCCACTTTTTTTTTTTTTTTTTTTGCATCAACTCATGCTCTTAATTTTTTACAAAGTGCCTCAAGCACATTTTATGTGTTTGTGTATATACAGCAATTATTGAACTAATTTGAAAGCAGTGTTTATCCTTCTAATAAAACTCAGATATTTGGCTCTTTTGGATTAGATAATTATTTACTATCATAAATATCCTAGCAAAGATGGGATTTTTAGAGGAAAAAAATATATACTCTTTGTAAATATAGGAGAAAAAAAAATCCATGACTATAAAAGTAGTAACTTAAAGACAGCAAGTTTTGTGGATCATGGAGTACTGGACATGCAAGCATTGCTGAGTAAACTGAAAAAACAAAATTCTAATACTAATTGGAACTTGAAAAGTAGCTATACGGCCCAGCGGCATGGCCTAGCTGCTAAAGTCCTCACCTTGAACGCGCCAGAATCCATATGGACGTGGATTCTAATCCTGACAGCTCAACTTCCCATCCAGCTCCCTGCTTGTGGCCTGGGAAAGCAGTTGAGGACGGCCCAAAGGCTTGGGTTCCTGCACCCACATGGGAGACCCGGAAGAGGTTCCTGGTTCCCGGCTTCAGATCGACATAGTATAAATATTGAAATTGAAACTGGATGACTTCAAGAGCAGGTAATAGATTAACTTGTAAGAAGGGAGCGCTCAAATTTGTGGGAGTAGCAGATATACAGCGAGAAAGAGATACACAGAAAAGAGCTTCCATCTGCTTGTCCACTCCTCAAGTGACTTCAACAGCTGGAGCCGAGCTGATGTGAAGCCAGAAGCCAGGAGCTTCTCCTGGATCTCCCACATGGGTTCAGGGTCCCAAGGCTTTCGGCTGTCCTCTACTCATTTCCAAGGCCACAATCAGAGAATTGGATGGGAAGTAGGGCAGCAGGAACATGAACAGAGGCCCATATGGGATCCTGGCAGATGCAATGTGAGGATCCAGCCACCACGTACAGTTTTGCACTCTATATATTAGCCACCAGGTATGGCATACTTCCCTAAGCATAATTGTCTCCAGTTATCCATTTGTTTGTTAAATTATCCTTAAAATTAGCTCAGACTTCATGCTGTTTTTCCAGGTGTATTATCAGGAAGCTGAATTAGAAGTGTAGAAGCCTCAACAACAATTGGTGACCATTGTAGACGTTACCATTTCAGAAGGTGTCTTCACAGACCGTGTCATGATGCTGGTCTGTAAGTCATGTATTAATTGCCGGAAATATGCTTTTGTTTCCCAACCACGTAGCTTGTATTTCTACTTGTATAATGAAGAATTTTGCACTCAGCCCAAATCCATAGCATACATCTAAGATCCGATCATCATGTAAATTATTTATTTAATAATGAAATGCTAACCTTACATTTGAGAATAATAAAAATATTGTCTTCTCAACAGATGTTTATATTTCAATGAGATAATTTTCCTTTGGAATTGCTGTTTACAGTTGTAATTGTAAAAGCTTCAGAGATTTGAACATGATACCTAAAAACAAAATATTGTGGAAAAGAAAGTAAATATTTTTTTTGCCAAGAGATGTATACTAAATGGCAATAGTGCAAACTAATATAGCTTCTTTCTATGCTAATTATGGAATTCAAATTCTGATCTTTGTTTTACATTTCTGGGCTAACTGCATTATTTGTCAGGGTGTGTATAACGGACGAACAGAGTAGATATAACCAAAAACAAAAGGAAGGTAAACACAAAAGTAGATTTCCATTTCACCCTCACATTTCATTTTTAAAATTTTCTTCTCAGTGGTAACATTACTTGGCAATTCTCCATGTATATACTGAGACCTTTTATGCAAATACAGAGTGACAAAGATTTAAAGTGGATATTCTGTCATGCTGAGGGAAGGAAATCTATTCTAAAAGCTTATAGATTTCCATAAATACATGTTTTATTTTACAAACATTGGTTTTAAGTGTTTGCTTTATTGCAAATGAATTACATGATGTGTTTCTTAGTCACAGTTTTCTCAGGTAATTCTGAAGTTCTTAGGATATTTATTATAACAAGTAAATATACAGTACAATGTTTCCTTATGCTTACATATAAATTTATGTTATTGTGACTTGTTTTACGAAGTGCGATCAACTCAGATGTTTATATACATCTTACGGGGAAAGACTCAGGGTCTGTTTTTGTGCAGTGGTGGGTGAAGCTGCCACCTCCAGTGACAGCATCCCAGATTGGCACCTATTTGTGTAGCACTGCTCTACTTCTGTGTGTTCCAACTCCCTATAATGGCTTGGGGAAGGCAGTTAATGGTGGCACCGGTACTTATGCCCCAGGAACTCAGATGGGAGATCCAGTTGAAGCTCCTGGGTCCTGACAAACCTGTCTGTTAAAGATACTTGGGGAGTGAACTAGTGGGTAGATGCACAGGGTCAATGGATTTTAGAAGATGTCATGGATATTAAAAATTTACAGGTTTGTGCAGAAAAATTTCACAATCATTTTTCTAGAATCCTTTAAAACACCTACCTATCAATTTCAATTTCGTAGAATTATGTAATAACTTAGGAAATGTGCATCCTGACACCATTAGTCATTGTACCAACAAAAATATGTTCATTTATTTAGATATTGAGAAGATAATATTTAAAAATTCCTAATTATCCTTATTTATATGGACTCATCCATCCAGAAATAAGCTTTGCTGGAGTTCTGAATGCTTTGTGTACACTATAGAACGCTCTGCAAATCTTTTGTCAAGACAATGTTTTTAATCTTTTATTTTTGTGATGCATTTTTTACATTCCCTTCTCCTCCCCTTTTCCTCCCCTTAATTTCTTTTTTTTTTTAATTTTTGAAAGCTGTAAAATGATAAATGTATCTAAGTGGTGAGTTTGTTTCTTTCTTTTTTTTCTATAAAGTTTCAGCTGATCCTCAATAATTTTGTCAGTTCAGATGTAAGTGGATATTCTATGGTGGAAATCTAGGCAACTTAGCAAGATAAATAGATTGATGGGTATCAGATAATAGCAATATAAAGATCAACATTTAATATTGATAAATATCTATTTTTGCTTAAATCTATTTATCCATCTATCCATCTTTCCATCTGCTGATCATGATCATGTATTCTTTATCTGTACCATCTCTTCTCTCTGGAGAAATTCTCCAATGTAAGATACTCAGATCCTAGAATTGTCCAGCTTGCATCATGATGCTTCGACTTCATCACCACCAGGTTGTTTGTTTTTGTTTCACCTTAACTGCTTGCTCTTATTTTGTTTTGAAAGGCTTATAAAATGAAAACCTAAATAGTGCAAACATAGATTAAATGAATCAATGAGAGGGAGCATCAGTGTCAAGGAGAAGAAAAAAAAATCACCTTTATTTTTACTTTATTATTCTCCTCCAAGAACTCATCTAACATATTCTTTAATAATGTTTAGCAATGTTTTGAATTGGCCAGAGTAGAGTCTTGTTCAAATACAAAAATGAGAAATAAATTGCCATGCTTTAAACAATTTATTTAAAATAAAATGTTTTCCAAGGACAGTGTTGTGGTGCTGTGAGTTAAGCTACCATCTGAGATTCCATCATAAATTGTAGAATGGGTTCAAGTCCTAGGTACTCCGTTTCTCAGTCAGTTCCCTGATAATGAGCCTGAAAACGCAAAGGAAGATGGGTCAAGTGCTTGAGCCCTGCCTGGCCCAGAGTCAATGTCCTTAAACATTGTGCAATGAATTTTGCTTATAGTTTCTATGTTATACATTATTTATCCCAAATAAGGAATCTGAGATGGAAGATATTCAATCACTTAATCATTATACACATATGAAAATATACTCCATCAAAAAAGTCCTGCCTTTTGCCAAAAATAAAAAGGATACAAGTTGAAACCATAAAGCCTAATGAAATAAGCCTGTTTCAAAAAGAGAAGTATTATATATGTTTTCTCTGATATGGGGTAACTATTATAAAATACACCAGAAAGTTTGTATATATACATGCACATACGTATATTCACAGAGAGGGAATGTATAATGGAAATTAGCATACTGGGAAGTGAAGATACATTATAGTATGTATCTCTACTTCGGAATCAAAGAGTACTCCTAATGATATTATATACCTTAACAATCTGATACTAGATTTTCTGCCATTTCCGATACCTTCAATGCCACGACACAGTTAAATATCAGTTTTTGAACTTGTCACTACGCTGAAAGACAACAATAATGTAAAAGCATGGAGGAAAGCTGTGTATAGGGGAGAAGAGAGAGAGAGGAGAGTGGGGTGGAAGGGGGAATCCCTTCCAATATCTGCAAAACCCTATCATAAAAATAAAAATAAGAGAGAAACAAGCAAAAAATATTTCATGTTTTTATGGTTTAAGATAAAAACGTAAAATGTAGCTTTTAAGACAGAAGCAGTATATTCTCATTGGAAGGGAAAAAGTGTAAATTTCTTATTGTTAATTCTTTTGTTTATATATTATGAAAATCGAGAGAGAGAGAGTTACAGCTTTTACTTGTAGGTTCTGTCTCCAAGTGTCTGTCACAGCTGGTACTGAACTGTACTGAACTCTCTGATGCTTTTCAGGGCCCCAACAAATTGATCCATTACCTGCTAGTCAAAAGTTTGGAGCTGGACAAATAAACAATCATACAAACTAAAAAACCTAAAATAAATAGAAAAACAACAGAAAGTAGAGTTTGAAATCTGATAGGAAAGAGCTGGCGTGGATTGGCTGATGCCTCGCTGGGTGGGACACAAAGATTAGTTACTCCTCACCATGGTGTTGAGGATTTTCCTGCACACCCCCGCCCCCAAAAAATGTGTTCTGCACCTTAAATGTCGACAAATATCTTGTTAGAGTTACAAGCCAGTCTAGATTATCCCAAAATCTGCCAAGATCAGTAAAATTATACTTCAACACAACAAATGGCTAAATACTAAAATGAAATAGACACAAGACAGCTGAATGGTACCTTATAGCCATTTTAAGGTATATAGCAGCCGGTCCTGAATATAAACTAAAATTGAAATGTCAATGAGCTAATCATAGGATGTGGTTAAGAACTTGCTTCTTTTTTTTTTTTTTAACATACTGGTTATTCAAAACCATGTCAATTCCATAATATTGCAAATTGCTGTTGATGTTATATTGGGACTCTTAATTGACTGGGATGATATTCTACCAGCTCTAACTTCAGACCAGAAATGGTCTCCCCAAGAAACTGTTCAACCCATCTGGACAATAAGTAGCTGGACTCTATGCTTGGTATATGTTTGCAAGGAGGGAATCTTGATTGAATTTGAACTGTAATACTGCATCAAGGTGGAGGAATCCACCGGGGGGAGGGAAGGGGGAGGGATGGGTGGATTCCCAGAGCCTATGAAACTGTCACATAATGCAAAATAATTAATAAAAAAAAAAGTTTGGAGCTGGAGCAAAGCTGGGACTCAAACCCAGCCATTCCTGTTATGAATAAAAGTGTTCCAGGCAACTCAGAACTCTAACCAGGAAAGGACAGAAGACAGAACAGGTCATTCATTCATCTCAGCTATATGTTGGCAGTGAAATATGGGGCAAACGGAGACTTTATGATGGACCATATCAATCAGTGGACGACCTCACCGAGCGAAACTGGCAGCGATTCATAAGTGGAGAACTATTAAAACCACTTGAGCAAATATCTCAGAGCATGCTCCACATCCGGGACTTGGGGTGGGCGGAAAACCGGGTGGGGCTTCTCCCTCAATATCCCCCTTTACCTCAGATACATGATGGAAACAATATGGACATAATAGTCTTACCCACTTCCCTATACCCCTTGAACCTTTTTTTTTTTTAACCGCAATTAACTATGTAAAGATTGTCAACAACAATAAAATAAAATAAAATAAAAAAATAAGAAAATAAAAGTGTTCCAGGCAGTATCATATTATTAACAACTGTACCAACTATATACCCTCTGACTTTTTGCTATTGTTGATATTTCCAATGTACATTTTTTCTTAGTATTAGTATCACACACTAGTACTATGTATGCTTTAGTCCTATGTATATTTTATACATTTTGCCTGGAATATTTTAATATGAAAACTTGTATGTATATTAAAACCTAGAAGAATTCTTTAGTGTATTTTTTATATTTTGATTCCAATTATTTCAGAATGCATTTATGAAATTGAGTGTCAAAATTTGGGGTTGTTAAAATTTACATGTAGTTATCTGCACAAGTTTAGTAACTCTAAATATAATTTCAACACACCTATTTTTTTCTTATTTCTCCTCTAAGTTATGCATCCTTTTCCTACACCAGATGTCCCTGTTTCACCAGAATTCATATATTTTAACTTGCAGAAATCACTGCTTGCTGTGGACCCCAGTCCTTAGTCAATATGCCACTTGTTCTCACTGGGATACTAATATGTCATTTAACTTTGTGCAAGGCTGTACTCTGTCATATTCTTACAAGAATATTGAACCAAATAAGGCAGCCATCAACGTTTGGTAGTAGTAGATGAAAGCTGAAACAAACACAAAAATGCCAGAGTATAAGATAATTAATCCCCAAATGAAAGGTCATTTATAATCAGGGAATACAAAAGTGACATTAATGGAATTAATAACTAGGATGTTGTGCAAAGAGTCTATTTTCTTGTCAAAAGGGAGTCTATATGTCCCTCAGTTGTATCATTACGTACTGTTAAGAGCAACAGCTTTAGCCTAGAGGCACGGTATATTGCCAACGTGAAATGTTGTCTGGGGTTTACAAATGATAACACTAGATGTTAACAGGCCACCCTAAAAATCAATTACCTCAGCTAGAAATAAATTCTCTGTGACTTTATAGGTGATTTATTTAAGAGTCGTAAAGTACCAGAGTATTTCTATGAACCTTGAAAGAATTTTGTTTCTGTCATCTTCCATCTTCACCACAGGACATTTTTTTTTTTTTTTTGCTGTAGAGTAAACATCAGCAAAATATAGTGCGTAAATTTTTACTACTTATAAGTAGCTTTATAATTTTTTTAGACAGTTAAATTTCCTGACAAAATTATTTTAGTAGCTCAATTACCCTACTTAAAGCTGTCAACAGGTCAACATTTTCCAAGGGAGTTCACAATTAATATATGTACTATATATAAAACCATGCTCCAAAATATTAGAGTGAATAAAACTCACAGTGTACGTTAAAAACTCTTAGGATGTATTCTGCATTGCTGATATGTACAATACAAGTTAAGTAATTATAGCAGTCTAATTATCCAGTATTATATATAGTTTTAGTTGAATGATGCAAAAACATTAGGCAAGTGCCATTTGCAAATACAGTGTTAAATCCAGGACTTTGTTTTTAATCTCAAAAGAGGTATCCTCAAGGATCAGAGATACATGCTGGTGTACGCGTTGTGGCATAATGGGTATGCAAGTTACCAGCAAGGCCAGCATTCCATGTAGGTGCCATATGTTTTCTGGCTGTCCCAGGCCTGATTGAGCTCCATGCTAATGGATTGGGAAAAGCAGGAGAGGACGGTCCAAGTGTTTGGGTGCCTGATACCCACAAGGGATACCTGGATGGATCTCCTGATCGTGGGTTGCGCCTTGCCCAGCCAAAGCATTCACTGTCATCTGGCTTGTGAACTAGATGATATTGCCTTCACAATCTCTCTCTGCCTGTCTTCATTCTGACTATTAAAATGAATAATATATAAATCCTTGAGAAAATAAAGAATTTAAATATTTGCTAAGTATTTGCTGTTCAGCGAGCTTCAATTACTCTATTCGTTCATTCATTCATTCATTCATTGCCACTTTGTTTTACTACAGTTGAAAAGTCCAAAAACGACTGAAAACATTAAGAATAAACCACATAACTACAGCTCAAGTTCAGTTGAGATTCCCCCATTGCAAGCGTATACCAAACATAAAGTCCAGCATCTTATTGTCCAGTCAAGTTCAACGGCTTCTTAGGTATACCCTTTCTGGTCTGAAGACAGAGCCAGCAGAGTATCATCCCAGTCAATTGAAAGCTCCAACATACCATCAGCAAAACTTTACATCATTATGGAATTAATTGACATAGTAATGAGTAACCAATATGTTAAAAGTAAATGCGAGTTCCTAGCCACCTTCTGTGACCACCTCACTTACATTTCAATTTTAGTTGAATTCACCATGGTGGGAGGGTTTGGGGAGGGGTGGGGAGGGGTGGGGAGAACCCAAGTACCTATGAAACTGTGTCACATAATACAATGTAATTAATGAATTAAAAATAATAAATAATAAAAAAATACAAAGAGGGTAGTTAACAGTTACAGAGGTAAAATTGGGCAGAAAGATTAAAATACTGTTCTGTCACACAATAGGATAACAGTTGACAACATTTAGTTATAGTTTCCAATAGTCAAAAGGATTTTGAATGCTTCTACCAAAAAAAAATTGTCTTAGGTTATATATAAACCAGTTACACTGATTTGTTCGCACTGTCTGCATGTATTGAAATACCACATTATATGCTATTAATGTGTACAATTATTGCTTACCAATTAAAATAAAAATCTATTTAAAAAAAAAAAAGAATAAACCACATAGACAACTTCTTGAGAATGAACTCCAGTGCTGCTTGTGATGAGTTTGTGACAGACAGCCTGTATATTTGGTAATCAGGCCCCAGCACTTACTGAAAAGGAGAATATAATTTATAAGTAATTAATTTGCTCCTACAAGGAAACAGTATTTTTGTTTCCATTACTATCAAACAATTTGCATCTTATCAATGGTACTGTAATTTTTTTAGAAAACGTGCCAATAAAATGAAAAAGATAAGGACATCCAAAATAAAGATATAGACATTTTTAGTAATGACAAATGTTCTCAGATCCATATTTTTTCAATTTGGAATAATAGTACAATAATATTATGTAAAAATATGTAATGGCAATAAAACATTATGTTTTATGATTATATTTAAAATAATAAAATCGGATATATGCTAATAAATATCTTCTTCCAGAAGATATCTCAGCAATGCTATTTGAGCTAAATATATATATATATATTTTCTAAAACAGCAAAAACTTCACTTTCCTTTTAACTTCACAACATTTATTCAGTAATAGTCACAGAGGCAATGTGCCTTTTCGTTTTCAGGAACAGCAGGAAGAAATGGAGGAGGTGAAGCTGTGTATGTTAATAGAAACTTTGAAGTAGACCAGAAATGAAATTGTTACTCATTCATCCATTCACGCCTTCATCCTGAAAATTGTCAGT
Organism: Ochotona princeps; assembly: GCF_030435755.1. Lineage (NCBI taxonomy): Eukaryota > Metazoa > Chordata > Mammalia > Lagomorpha > Ochotonidae > Ochotona > Ochotona princeps. The sequence continues at coordinate 55,332,598 of NC_080834.1, forward strand.
GTGTGCTATTTATAAATGGATTTTTGTAGTAAATGTCAGCATAGTCTTCCAAGCTCCAGAAGTTTATGCACTTATGACCCTAACCTAGACTGAGGAGCTGGCCCAAGTCAATATGGGAAAACCAGCTCATGTACCAGTGTGTGTGGCATTCATTAGTCCATGCTCTGAGCTTTCGCATGTTTATGTGGTTCTAAATATCATTTCTCTTTTCTATTTCTGTCTACTGACAAATTTTATAATTTGGGTTTTTAGCATTAGTAATTTTAGTAGTGGAAAAGTTGTAAGCCAAAAGTCAGTATTCTGCTCTATATTTGCAAATGGTCAGAACAGAGGAATAATTTCAGACAGTGGAAAAGTCACTGAAATTAACTAAATGTGTCTACCACTTGAGCGTAGGTTTCTTTAAATAATCTTTAGGCTTTCTCATCTGTAAAATAATAAACTTATAGAACAAACTTCTTTTTTTTCTCCTGAAAGATTTATTTATTTTTATTGCAAACTCAGATATACAGAGAGGAGAAGAGCCAAAGGAAGATCTTCCGTCTGCTGATTCATTCCCCAAGTGACTACAACGGCAAGTGCTCAGCCAATCCAAAGCCTGGAGGTCTTCCTGGTCTCCCACATGAGTGCAGGGTCCCAAGACTTTGGGCTGTCCTCAAATGCTTTCCCAGGCCATAAGCAGGGAGCTGCATGGGAGGCGGGGCCACTGGGATTAGAATAAGCACACATATGGGATCCAGGCATGTTCAAGGCAAGCACTTTAGCTGCTAGGCCACAGCATCAGGTCCAGAACATACTTCTTTGAAACATTGTGACAAGTCAATAAAGAGACAGGCCATATTTTCTTAAATTTATTTTCCATCCTATACACAAGAGATTCTGAAAAAATACAATGCTTAACTACTGAAAACAGCAATGTGTGCAACTTGGTATAAGGCTGTAACTGCATAACACCTTTGTTTTTGGATGTTAATATATTGGGACATGATATAAAATTTTATATATTTATTTTCTTCAATTTTCAAGAGGATGTTCTTGTGTATTGATTCTTATGTAAAGATTTTCTTTAAAATAGACATCAAGTTCAGAAAAGCTCAGAATTTAGGTCCATGAAAATCTGAGTAAAGAATAAGCAAGATATGCATGTGCAGATATATTAATTGATCAACAGATCAAGTAACTATTTTTCTTCATCCAAGTGCTATTCATGCTCAAAGAAATTGTCAAATATCCCTTGAAAATCTGATACTAGATTGTCCATCATTGTCCATACCTAAAATGCATGACACGCTTAAACTGCATGGTACACTTAATAATCTTAAACTTGTAACTGTTACTAAAGGATTACACTATTGTAATAATACAGAGGAAGGTAGTGGGAGGGGAAAAGAGAGGAAGGATAGGCAGAGAGGGGATTCCTTATATCAACAAAACTATCATGGAAAATAACAATTGCAAAAAAAAAGTCTAAAAAGAAAACTATATACTCATTTAAGAAATTGTGTTTGAAGGCATTACATTGTAATGATATACAAAAAGACAACTATTCAAAAACTGTATGCTATTATCACAATGGCAGATTTTCCTGGATGCCATAATAACATCACAAAGGTACACCAATAAAGGAATCACATGTACTCATGAAGAAAAACAGTGCTAAAAGATAAGCAATTAGTCACCAAATGGAGTGGTAAAGAGTGGAGAACAGCATAGAGAGTAGCATATAGAAAGGTAGCTGTATTATAAAAAAAAAAAAAAACAAAGTTCAAGATTAAACATAAATCTGTAAGCATGGAGTAGCAGGTGAGGTAAATGACCCAGGCCAGGTGATGTGGGCCTCACTGGACTGCCCCCATCCCTGAGGTTCAGGGAACTGGCAGCCAACATGCAGCTGTTGTTCAAGGACTCCGACCAGACACCTGGAACCCTCCAGACCCCAACCCCCGGTTCATGGATATAGCACCCATCTGCAGGTATATCTAAGGACCTAGGCTATTTGACCTAGGCCCCACTGGATCCCCACCCTCAGGACTCACAGACCCAGCACCCATCTGTCCTATACTGGCATGGCATGGCTTATCTCACCTCAGCATCCACCAGCAGGTGCTTTTGCCTGGCTCTGTCCCTCCTGCATCCACTTCCAGCGCCGGGCTGAAGGGCATTGCAGCCTATCCTGGCCCAGCCATTCCTCCATCGCAGCCCCAATGAGAACTGACTGCTGTTGCAGCCCTACCTCGCTCCTCCTGCTCCCCATCCTGGTTCTCAGATACGTTAGTGCAATTATGAACTGGCCCTGCCTGGCCAGATCCAGATCTCATGCACATGATTCCAGTGGGTATTGTAACTTGCCCTTGTTTAGGCTGCTCCCTGCCATGTTTCTTGTGCTTGCCTGCAGAGATTGCATCCTGACAAAGGAGTTCCCCAAGCTCCTCTATCTGGTGTCTTCCCAGCAGCACATCTTGTACTCACCGACGGGTCCTTGACCGAAGTTGGCTTTGTCCACCTCTTGTTATGGTAGGAACAATGTCGTTGTCCAACTGGCCCATACTCTATCCTATGTTGGGTGTTGCAGCCCATCCACACCTGGTCCATGCCCAGATAGCTCTCAAGTGGTTCAGCAAGAGCCGAGATCTAGCCCAACCTGTCCTACACCCACCCTGACTCTCATAAGTACAAGTGGTTGCTAGAGTCCAGCCCAGTCTGGGACTTCCCAGACTCCATCCACACCCATGCTGGGGGAGATTCCAGTCATATTCCGCCCAGACAATGCCCTGCTTCTTGCTCTTGAGCTTGCCAGTGAGAACCTCAACCCAGTCTGGGCATTCCATCATCTCCCCAACCAGGCCTGTTTCCACCTACAGATCTTTTGTGTGCTAGCAGAGATCGCTGTTCCACATGGGTGGGCTAACATATATCCCCAAAGAGTCTAGGCTCAGACCCAACTTACTCCTGTAACTGGTTGGCATCATGGCACAGCCTCACATTACCCGTTCCTTGTTAAAACAATTGCAGGTGTGTTTCCTTGGTCAAGCTTTGTAAGTACAGTGGCCTTGTCCATGGAAGACCCTCTGAAGTCATTCCTTACTGGACATGAACCCTTAGGACGCTACTTGCCCCCAACTGTGCAATCCCCTTGACTCCCTGTAACCTCACGTCCGTAAGTCCCCAGCATGAGCTGCTGGGCGACTAATGGAACTAAATTCCCTAGCCTCCAGCCTGGCCTGGACCAAGTTTCACAGGCAATAGCCATGTAGCCAGAAGGAGAAAACAAAAACAAAAACAAAACTGTACCTTTGGCCCAGACTGACAAGAGTCCAGCCTGCCACAAGGCAGTGGTGGGTGGAGCTATAGTCCTGAGCCTCTAGCCTGGCCCAGCCCAAGTTTTACTGGCCACAGCCACATAAACAGCAGAAAACAACAGCAGCAGCAACAACAATAACAACTTCTGGTCTGTGAAGTCTTACTCAACTGAAGAAACGCTATTTTCAATAGACTAGTATTCTGTTCCTTAATTGAGCTACTTATACTTTTGGATGTACATGGCAAAACGTCTTTTGCATTTGGTAAGCATATACTCATTACAACATAGGATTGTGGCAAGATAATGTATTTCCTTAAAATTAATATGGAATTAATATGATGGGGCCTGATGCGATAGCCTAGTGGTTAGAATTCTCACTTTGCAGGTGCCCGGATCCCATCTGAGAGTCATTTCCTGTTCCAGTGCCCCCATTTCCCATCCAGCTCTCTACTCGTGCCCTGGAAGAACAGTGGAGGACGGCCCAAGGCCTTGGGACCCTGCATTCACTGTTTCCTGGCTTTGGATAGGCTCATCTCTGGCCTTTGTGGCCACTATGGAATAAATCAATGAATAGATTTTCGTCTCTGTCTCTCGTCCTCTCTGTATATCTGACTTTCCAATAATAATGAACAAATCTTTGAAAAATAATGATGCTGTATATAGAATTTCATGCACAAATAATTATGGAATGACGAAATAGAACAACATCCATAGTAAATGTCAATTTTAAGCAGTTTTGATAGTTCAACAGGTCTGAATTGCTGCCAATCTCACCATTCCAATTGTAATGAAATCTATTCAGAATCTACTGGCTGACTGTCTCTTCATGGTTGGGGTTCTGAGATCAGCAGTTCAGTTGGAGGGATCTCCAAAGAAACTTCATCTGAGAGGATCCCAAACCTGATTGTTGTGTGAGTTTGCCAGTACAGGGTCTGGCACAGTCTGTCACCCCCATCAGCTTATGCACATGCTGGTTGTTGTAATTGCTAGGTCAGTTCTGTTTCCAGTCCTGTCTTCCACTTGAACCAATGGGTTTTGTAGTCCAGCCTGATCCTACCTGCTTCATTCTCGGTCCTCACGCAAACCAGTGGGAGCCACAGCCTAGTTGGGGCGACTCCTGGTAACCCCCACCAGACCTGCCCCTTTCCTGGTTCCATGCATGTCAGTATGCACTGCAGGTTTGTTCAGTCTGTCCCACACCCCATTTAGCTACTGATTATTCTATGTATGGGCAAGGTGTCCATCTTTACATTCCTTTTTTGTCTTTATTGATTGGCATCTTCTCCCTCCTTTTCCTTTTCATTAGTTGGCTAGTGGGGGATCTAGTTAGTTGATTTTTTCCAAGAAACATCTCTTTGGCTCATTGATATTATGTATTGCTCTTTTTGTCTCTACTCGGTTCGTTTCCTCCCTTATTTTGGTTATTTCTTTTTTCTGCCACCTTGCATTGCAGTTGCTTTGCGGATTTTATTCTAGCTCCTCACATGCATGGTTCGTTGGAGTTATTCTAAACTATAGTCACTGCACTGTGCCTTTAAACACCCACAAGCTGCTCCTCTTTTCTATAATTTGGTGCCTATTATCTAAACTCCTTTTTATAAACTTCCCACATTCTTGACCCTTCACAGACCCTGGTAATCATGATTATATGTTCAGATAATCTTTTAAAATTTCCAGTTGTTGGGGAATAGGTACTATTTAACTTTCTTTGGCTGGCTTGTTTTCCTTGATGCAATGTCATCTATGTTCCTGCAAATTACTCCATTTTACTGCCCTTAGGCTTGCCATATTGCATAGTGTACCTTTGCTTTATTTATGGACATCCTCATGGATTCCATGTCTTGAATAGCGTTGTAATAAGCCTGATAGTGCATGTATGTCTTTGATGCATAAATGATCTTATTTCATTTAGCTATATTATCAATAGTGACCATTGCCTTATATGGTATTTGTCTTTCTAGATATTTAAGGAAATCCCCATATTCCTTCTCACAATGTTAATAACTCTGATTGCTACTGATAGTATATATTAATTTGTCTTTCTATGCATTCTTGCCAACATTCATTATTTCTTGTCTTTTGCCACTATTTTAAAAAAAGATTTATTTATTTTCATTGCAAAATCAGATATATGGAGAGGAGAACAGATAGAGAGGAAGATCTTCCATCCGATGATTCACAATGCAAGTAACTGTCATAAAGGCTGGTGCTGTGCCAATCCAAAGCCAGGAGCCAGGAACCTCTTCCAGGTCTCCCATGCAGGTGCAGGGTCCCAAAGCTTTGGGCCATTTTCGACTGCTTTCCTAGGCCACAAGCAGAGAGCTGGATTGAAAGTGCGGCTGCTGGAATTAGAACAGGCTCCCATATGAGACCCTGGCATGTTCAAGGTGAGGACTTTAGCTGCTAGACCTCCAAGCTGGGCCCTTGCCACTTTTAACTACAGTAGATTGATTCCTCATAGAAGAATTTCTATTGGAATGATGAGAAAGTTTCACATTAAAATTTGCATATAATTTCATGACATTTTTAGAATGTTGACATGATTAAATTGTATGACATGCATAAAACAATGAATTTTATGAAGTATAAGTTTTGTCTCACTGTCTGCTGATTCACTCCCTGAGTGGCAGCAATGAGCAGAGCTGACCTGATCTAAAGCCAGGAAGAACTTTTTCCAGGTCTCCCACATAGGTACATGGTCCCAAGGTTTTGGGCCATCGTGTACTGCTTTCCCAGGCCATAAGCAGGGAGCTGGAAGGCAAGTGGAGCAGTTAGGGCAAGACCCGACACCAATATGGGATCCAGGCTGCATGCAAGCAGAGGATTTAGCTACTAGGCTATTGTGCTCGGCACATTGCTTCCTTGCCAGCCTATTTTCTCTCACATCCACCCTGCTCATTCCTAATTTCATGACAAATATGATACTTATTTCTGGTGGAATGCCTTATTTCACTAACAATACTTGTGTTTTCTTACATTCAATTTGTTGAAAAAAAAAACCAGAATGTCATAATTTTTATGGCAGAGTGTATACATAATACTTTTTTCTTTATCCAGTCAACTTTTTATTTACATCTGGGATGACTTCCTAGTATAGGCATTTTGAATTAAGGTGTGCGAGACACAGACATACAATTCTTTCATGCTGAATTAATTTCTAGTCTTTGAGTAAGTTCCAAAATTAGAATGGTTGAGTCCAGTAGATTTATTTTCAGATTTCCGAAGCATCTTTATAGTGTCTAACATAATTGGTGTACTGATTTACATATTCACCACCATTGGATTGGCATATCTTACCCTCTCCTGGACCCATATCGTTAGAATTTATTATTCTCTGATTTCTGTGTGATGTCCATTCTAATTTGAGTCAGGGAAAACCTCACTGTGGTTTGTAGTTGTGTTTTCCAAACGGCTAATGATGCTGCACATTTTGAATGCATTGGATGGTCATTGGTATTTCATTCTTAGAAAACTGCTTGTTCATACCCTGTGCCCATTTCTTAACTGGTTTATATGTTTTGCTGTTGTCGCGTTTCTTGAGAAGTTTATAGAATCTGTGTCAATCATTAATCAGTTACAAATGGGTAAACCTTTCCCCGCATCCTGTCAGTTGCCTTTTCTGTTCCTTATGTTTGTCATTCGCACTACAGAAGCTTCTTAACTTGATGCAATTCCATTTGCTATTCTCATTTAGAACTCATTTTGAATTCTTCATTTAATCTGTAACATTTCATTGTTTCTTTTTTTTTTTTCAACAAATCTGTCAATTGCAAGCCCCTCTTAATTTTGATTCTGATATTGATAGAAGTAGATCAGTCGAGCACTGTTTGATGTTTACTGCCCATTTGGCACTCCATAAAGTGGTGGATGGGAAGGAATCAAAGCAGCTTGCTTGCCTGTTCCAATCCTCACAGTTGTTCTGACGCTGTTAGCTCCTAGGACAAACTAAAAATCAGTGGTTGTGGAAATATTTATCAGCGGGGCTGCAGTGGTAGGTCATCGAGTTCCTTCTATCTATTCATGGTGTAAAGGCAATTCACAGCCAGTACCTGGCTACAGCAGTCTCTTCTCTTATCCACAGAATTTTCCTTGTTTATTTCTCATTTCTTTCAAGAAAATTCTGTCAGTCAGTCCCCTGAAAATTGGCCTTTCCTTCTTCTTTTCCTGTCTTTTCTTTTTTAAAAAAATTTATTTATTTTTATTGGAAAGACGGATATGCAGAGAGGATGAGAGACAGAGGGGAAGATCTTCCGTCCAAGGATTCACTCCCCAAGTGACTGCAATGGCCGGTGCTGTGCCAATCCGAAGCCAGGATCCAGGAGCTCTTCTGGGTCTCCCATGCGAGTTCAGGGTCCCAAGGCTTTGGTCCATCCTCCACTGCTTTCCCAGGCCACAATCAGGGAGCTGGATGGGAAGCAGGGTCGCCAGGACTAGAACCGGCTTCCACATGAGATCCCAGTGCATGCAAGGCGAAGACTCCAACCACTACTTTATTGTGCAGGGCCCCTTCTTTTCCTCTCTTAAAGCAGCTGAAGTTAGTGTGGCTAAATATTATTCAGCCATCTTGGCTGTATTTTTCTTCTGAATTCATTTATTCGAGAAACACAGGAGCACAGACAGAAATAAATCTCCGTTCTTCTGCTTTGCTTCTTAAACTCATACAACAGTTGCAAAGGGATCTGGAATTCAGAATTCAGAATTTAACAACACAATCCAGATCTCTACTGTGTGATACAAAGCCAGACAGTCCTGAGAAATCGCCTAATCCAACCCAGAATTTGCACTGGAAGGAAATTAGAATCCAAAGGGAAACCCAGATGTTGAACCTACCTACCCCAGAATGATTCACGAGGTCCTTAACCAGATTTTATGTGCTACATGAAATACTATGTCTTTCATGCCACTTTTTTAGATGTATTTATTTTATTGCAAAGTCAGATATGCAGAGAGGAGGAGAGTCAGAGAGGAAGACCTTCTGGCCAATGATTCACTCCCCAAGCAGCCGCAACAGCTGCGGCTGAGCCAATCCGAAGGCAGGAGACTGGAGCCTCTTCTGAATTTCCCATATGAGTGCAGGGTCCCAAGACTTTAGTCCATCCTCCACTGCTTTCCCAGGTCACAAGCAGGGAGCTGGATGGGAAGCAGGCTGCCGGGATTAGAATCAGAGCCCATATGATATCCTGGCGTTTTCAAGGTGAGGCCTGTAGCCGCTAGGCTACTGCACCAAGCCCCATAGCTTGCTTTTAAGCTACATACTGTGGATATTCACTGTTCCCGCTTCCCTCTAGTCTTGTTCTCAAGGAATATTTTGGATGTGTCTTCCCGGTTAACCTTTTCCCTTTGGTTCACCTGTTTAAACATAAAGTGAATGGAATTTAATTTTATAATTTAATGATAAACTTGAACAGTACGTTGCATTCTTCCAGCACTAAAATTTAAAAAAGCTTTAGTACTTCCAAATAAGATGGTTATCTATTATGGTATAAACTGATCAATAGTTCTCAAGAAGAATAACACAGCAGTTCAAACTTTCAATGTTTAGATTTTACTTTTAAAGATGAAGCATTATATTAAAATTATCTTTCAATTGAATTTTAGTGAAATTGACATTTGCATTTTGCTAAAAAGTGAATACATTCTTTCTTCATATATATATATATACATACGCACACATATAATCAGGAAGCACATATATGATTATTTTTTATACTTGGTCTTTGTTAAAAGGCCGAGAAGTGATATAATTATTTTAAAGAATTAGTTGCTTCGTGCTTCGTTGTTCTTGAAAATCAAAAGGACAAAAAATATGTAATTTTGATGCTTGGTATCTAATTGTCTTTTGATAGTGGCCAATAGTAACATCTTCCCAAGACATACTGAATGGCCCACATTTGCTTCAATTTTAAAACAGCAGAATTTATACATCAATTTCTCCTAATGGTTATTACATAGAATTTTGAGGGGGATTCTTAATGTTGCTGTTGGAAATCACTAATTACTGGCGGAGTAATTTCAACCCAGATGCTCTGCGCCTGATGTGGGAAATGGGACTCTTAAAAGCTCTCTCTCACCACTTCTCTCTTTATTTTCTCTAAACCAGTAACAATTAGGAGAGCAGCAGCTGCTTTCACCTACTGTCTCATTGTTTCGGAATTATACTGGACATTGATGATAATGCTTTTCCTATTACCTCTTTATGGAACATGCAATTGTGCTTGAAAGAGATCAAGGAAACTACGTGTGAAAGCATCTTGTTGATAATTGGATAATTCAAAAGATGTAGTAGTATTCACAAATGGTTAGAGATAATGACAACTTAAGTTATTTTTTTCTGTGATATATAGAGAAAGCGTACAAGACATAGATATGATAATTTAAAAGAAAAAAATGTGTAGGTATGCTGTCAGGACAGAGGGATTGTGATATGCAAACAGACCACATGAGTTTGACATACATGGTGACAATTTTGAAAAGTTTATTTTTTTTTATATTCATGACATTTTCGTTAAAATTGAGCATGTGAAACTAGACATTCTATTACCACATCATAAAAGCAATATATTTTTGTTGCTTCTTGAAATAAAGTTTTCACAAATTTATAACTGTAAGAATGTATCCTTGGCCTAGGTTCTGAGAAGCCAATGGAAAGATACTATAAAAATAAGTTCAAATAAAGCATTTTTAATGTTTACAAATGTTTTCTGACTAAAAACATAATTTAATAGATGTAAAAATTTAAACTAGCACCTAGCTGCACAATAGCCATGTGAATTCTGAATTTCTATTATTCTTTCCTAACAACACATTAAAGTTTCAAATTATGATGCTGTTGGCATAAATGAGGATCCAATTTAGTATTTTTTAGAAAATAAGTTCAATTCAAACATTAGAAAAATAAACTGAAAATATATTTAAAATAAGTAAATTAGATCCTGAGTCCATGGTGATGATTCTTGTGCAACTTCATTTGATATTTTTTCATTAGAATTAGCCTTTATGTCTTTATTCAGTCTATAACACAGCTTCATACATTCAACCAATCAAAAATAGCTAAACTATTTCTGTTGATTTCATTAACAATATTCTGAAGATATTTAAGATTAACCAATTATCTTTATTTTTATTTATTTAAAGTTTTGCTTTAAAGCAAAATGAAGGCCACATGAAGAATAGCAGTATCACGCAGTCATGTTTCAGCTTTTGACATTTGCTTTGATACCAAAGGAAGTTACCTCCATGGTCACTTCCAGAAACAGATTGTGCTATTAATTAGAAACCATTCTACTACTGGTAGTGAAAAAATAAGTTTGGTACATGACAGTGCCTACTAATCACACATATTGCTTAGCTGCAGACTATAAACTGTCTGATCCTATTTGGGCAGTACAATTGCATAGTCATCTGGTGTCCATTACAGGCTTCAAAGTGTTAACTCTCACAGTTTAACCAAAATTTTGAAAAAGGCAACCATATTGGCACATAGACTGAGCTATAGTGTGAATAAAATCATTGTCAGTAGAGTTAAGAAAATTAGAAATTAGAATCTGGGAGAGTAAAGTGAATTTAAGGATATAATAAGTAACTGAAACAAGGAACAATTTTGATTCATAAGTTCAAGTCTTCTGGGCAATTGAGGAGCAGTATGAAATGGATTTCACTGTGTGAAACACCTAAGTAGCTAATAGTATTAAGAAGAAGATATAAAGTTGCTTCTAAATTTATTAGGTTCTATTACAAGAAAATACTTTCTGGATAATAGTAATAGAAAACTTCAGCATCTTTGGGACCTTGAAATCATCTGATCATTAGCTCAAGACTATGTCTGATGTACAACAGAAACCATTGGAATGAAACAGGTACCGAGGTATAAAAAACAAGCAGAAAAAGTGAGATGATAATTTTGCCCATTTTTTCTTTTTGACTTAAATTAGAGATTTAAATATGGGAAACAAGCATCACTATAATGTGAGCATCCCACCGCATTTATTTTAGTGTTTAACCAACAATAATTTACAAAACACATGCCTCCCTTTACTCTGCCCTGCAAATCTAGATGGGAGTCCTACCATACACAGGAACCATGAATCTAGCCCCACACCAAAGCACAATAAAACAGTCTGTCTTTTTTCCTACTTTCCCAAATCCTTATAGACACCTGAGAACCATCATTGTTCTTATAAAGTAATCATTTGTGAAAAAAAATCTTCGTTGTGTGCTGGCATGTGTTTGATATAATCAATGTAAACATACAAACCAAATTGCAGGGAGGGTGTCCCTTGTTGCTTTGGTGTTTACTACAACCACCTTATAATGTATCCTAAATCCTTGTTACCATCATATACCTAATAAAAAAAAAAAAAGATACATACTATCTGTTCTACAGTGTGCGGTTCATCCTAGTAGGCCCCTTTTACATGACAGAATCAGTCTGATAATTCTAGTCTATCACAATGCTTTTATTTTTCCCAAGTGTTCATTTTCCATACAAAATTTTATTTACATTTTGAAGATAATGTTCTAAAGCAAAAGACCATATGTTGCCCTTTCAACTCGCTTAGAAAAAAGTCCTAATGATTTAAAAAATAAAAAGGTTAAACAACGGCCACTCATCTGACTTCTGACCTCTGCTCCCCTCCCTCTACTGGACTGGCTTTGGATACACCAGTCTCACTGCTGCTCAATACACCAAATCCCTTGCTACCTTTAGGACCTTTACAGTTGCTTAACAGAAGAGGCTTCTCTGACTTAGCTGGATGATAGATATAAAGCAAGATGAAGCAGATAGACTTAATGCGAGGAATTAACTCACGTGCTCTTGAGGCTTAGAGTTATAAGGTCTGCCGTCTGCAAACAAGAGAATCCAAGGTCTAAAGAACTAAGATTTCAGGGTATAAATCCCAGGCAAAATGAAAGGAGATCAATCTCTCATTCCAAACTGCGAGTTTGAAAGAGGGAATAAGTGTCATTTCCCAAGTCTTATGACTTAGTTTTGTTGGAAAGGCTCAGAGCCGGAATGCTCTTCCCTGACTTACTCGCCTAAAAGCCATAATAACTGCAACTGAGTCGATCTGAAGCCAGAAGCCAAGAGCTTTCTGCAGGTCTCCCAAATGAACATAGAGACTAAAACACTTAAACATCCTCTCCTACTTCCCCAGACCACAAACAGAGAGCTACCTTAGAAGAGGTGCAGTTCAGGCAAAACCAGTGCCTGTATGGTTTGCTGGCAGTACAAACAGAAACTTAACCTACTACAACATGACATCAGCTCCAATTTATGAGTCTTTAGTTTTATACAAGTCTAATGGATTTAAAAAAATAAAGCCTCCCTAGATCTGTACAGATTTTTTTTTTCAGATTTCAATGCTGTCCTCATCCTAAAACATTGCTCTTACACTTGACAAATACTATTTCACTAAATACATTGGCATTTGGTAATCAGTCAGCTTGACCCATCAAACACTTGAAGATATATTAGCATCCTCTCCACTTACTCATTCACCTATGAAACTGGGTTGGTCACCCCTAAGAAAAGACCTATTAGTTATGCCAAGTTGATTTTTGTGGTATTTTAATCAAACAAGGAGATTTGGGAAATATAAGTGAGGGTGATTAGGACTGATTTATCTGCTCAGGTTAATAGATAAATGGAGAAGACACCTGCCCAGCCCATATACTCGTGCCTAAGAACATATGGGGGTAGATTTATGAGTATCAACATCTGTGTGTGCATTTGTGAGCTTCCTTTATTTCTCATCTAAAAAAATAAAATGGGCTTTAAACAATTCCAGACTGACTCAACAATCTCTAGAGAAACTAAGTTCGATAAATTTTTTCCATTTTCATGACAGTCTTAAAGAAAGAAGGCTATTCCCAAATTAGTGGTCATGTTCAGGGGTGATCCACAAATAGAAGATGGAAAATAGTGCAGCAAGCACTCTAAAAACTAATGGCTAGGTTAAAAATCATAGAATCAAGTAGAATAACCGTAAAACTCTGCTTCTTTCATTTATTATAAAGTTTGGAGAATTATTTGAAATTAGAATCTTTCATTTCTGGAGGTCCAGAGGGGTTAGGATTCAGCATGCATAACTCAGTCTAAGATAAATAAAATGTTGTTATTGTAAAAGCAAAACACAAAAGTCCCTTATCTGCTGTTTAATTCCTCAAATGCCTGCATAGCTGAGGTTGATCCAGGCCATTGTTAGGAACCTGGAACTTTACATGTGGTTTCCCACATGATCGAGGCACGCACTTCCTCACAGGATCTGCCCTTGCAGGAAGATGGAATTGGAAACACATCCAATACTTGAACACGTGTGTTCTAATATGAAATGGCAGCAGCTCAGTGAATCTTTGACACTGCTCCAACTGCTCTCTCCTTGTGTTCTTTGAACTTAAAGGTTTTGTTCACGTGTCAAAGATATTAAGTGAAATGCATTATCTGTGTGTTTAATGCATAACTACTGTTTTTGATCAGGCAAATACACACAAACACATGCAAGAGTATGTTAAAGTAGTTATTTTCTGATTATACTTAAAATTCATTTTTTCTTTATTACTTAGATTGAGTAAATGGGATTTATGAGTCGCATATTTTCACATAATCAGAAGATTTTTTAAAATCTCACTCAAAACTTTACATTAAGAATGAGTGGTCTGTTTGTCTTCAAAGCTTTCATGGTTTTATTGACTTCTAAAGCATGTTGCCTGTCTTTTAATACCATTTCACCAGAAAATATAGGAAAGGGTGAGATTGTATATAATTTGCAAGTAACACATTCTAAGACAGATGAAATATTATTGACTTAAAGTATGTCATTATTTCTTCTGATACACTCCCAAAAGCCAGCAACCTACATACATCATGATGATGTGTGAGATGCCACAGCTGAGATGTGATTCATTTCCACACAGAAACTTTGTCTTTAACTTGTACAACAGAATTCATTGAAAAACGAATTTGCAGAAAGAAAAAAAGATTAAATTTTTCCCCAGAAAATATTTAATTTTTCTCTTTCAAAAATGTTAACATATTTTGTTTTCAACTGGATTTCTATTAATATTTGAAATTGACATTTGAAATAATTTCCCTGTATATAAAAGCCAGTAATCATAACATCTGTTCACCTTAGGAAATCCACACTAGATTCCTACATTCCTGATTGCATTTACTTCCAAGGGTTACAAATTTCTAGCCTCTGAAACCTCTTGGAGTTTTCTAAAACTCCAACCTTTCCCTTGTGTTTCATTCCAGCCCTTCTCCACAGCTGCCACTTAAACAGTTTGTATCATTTCATGGTTTAGCAGATGGAGAAATTAAAAAATAATGAATATGTGGACTTTAACTGATCACAATAATGAAGTTTCACAAAGATGCCCCTTCCAGCCAAAAACAATATGCATAGTTGGCTCAATAGTTGTGCCCTTAAAACATACAGCAGGACACCAATTCTCAATTCTGCATCTAGTATCTTTAGATGTCTTTTAATTCTTGCTAATTTGGCTTAAATATGTGGTCATAATTATTGAGATGATGCCTCAAATCCATGTTAATTAGATTCAAATGAACACAGAGGTTTTTTTTTTTTTGTAACATTGGTATCACATTGAGAGAAACTAATTTCTACTAGTAAGTTGGTTTATTTGGCTACCTATTTTGTCGTAATAAAATAAGAACTTTAAATCAAAAGAAACAATAAACAGTGTCAAAACTGAATGTTCCATTTAATGATAAGAATAACAATACCCAAGGAAAAGTCACCTATCCAAGGACAGATGGCTAACCAGTGGGAGAGCCATGACTTGAGCTCAAGTACTCAGGCTTTAATGAAGCATCTTACATTAATAATAACACAGTTACCAAAATAATGCTTTGTAAGAAACTTACAAGATTGAGTAATAGATAAAAACATAAATGCTTTACAATTATGAAATAGGTGCAGCATGTTGGCATACTTAAAAGTGCTGCGACTTTGAAGCAGACTGATTCTCCAAATATTAATCTCAAATGTAAATAACATGCCATTTCGTGTCAGCTACTAAGTAATATTCTCTTGAGTTTCATTTGACAGTTGACAGCACATCTAATGTGAATTTATTCCCTCAAATTAACTTAGCAATCATTAACTTCTAAGAAACTTAACAAGTGAATAATGTAAAATTATTGCCCAAAATGATAATGGTCATTCATTGCAACATCCTACCTCCATACCAAGTTGCATTTCTGGATAAGACATAAATACTAATGAAATCTTTTGTTCAGGAATCACTGGTAAGGATCAGAGGAAAATGAAAAAATACAGGTATTTATAGAGGAGATAGCCCAAGGGTAAATTGAAATATTGTGCAATGATGAACCACATTCAAATTATAAATGTCCATTAAAAATACTGGCAGGGAAGTTTGAAAATGCAGCACAACTTGTTATGCATACATTCCATTTTGAAATGCTTGTATTTGAGTTTCAGCTGTCCTAATTTTGGTTTCCTGTTATTGCGCATTTTGGGAGGTAGCAGGTGATATGTAAACTGCTAGGATTTGTGTCATCCATATGGCAGACCTGGGTTAATTTCCTGACTCTGAGCTTCGGCCTACCATAGCTCTAAACCTTTCCTGAATAGAAGTGTGAGCCAGAGGATTCTCTCTCTCTCTCTCTCTCTCTCTCTCTCTCTCTCTCTCTCTTTCTCTCTCTCCCTCTCTCTCCCTCTATCTCCCTTTTCTCTCTCCCCTATTTGATTTTTTTAAAATGAAGAAAACAGTCTTGTGAAATATCAACAAAATATAAATTTGTATTCATGTGCACATCTTGGGTAAGACAAGATACAGAGGAGGACAAGTGAAAATACAATAGAAATAGAAGATTATCTTGCAGTCATATAAACTTATACACATTGCTTTATTTATTTTTAGATTCATAATTTTAATTTGACTAAAAGGAAGTGCAAAGTCCGGAACAAACATCTTTGGGAATTATATAAACACATTACCTTTTTCTTCCACAGTGCTGAAGAATTAACATATTATGAGGAAAGCCAAGTGTTAATTGCCTTTACAGTCTAATATTAGAATGACCCAAGGCTTGAAATGAGTATGCTACTTGATGTCTGTATAATTATTGTTGACATCAAATCATCAGAAACAAGGTTCAAAAATTCTAAGGCCATTTACTATGTTTCTTTTAAATATAGAAGATAAATAGATGAGATAAATAGATGTAAAATTCTATCTTCTTCTTCAAATGAAGAAGTCATTAAATACTTGGAACATCAACCTTTAGTAGAAAATATTTTAAGTATATTTGTGTATAACTGTTTCCTTGGTTAAAGGGTCAATCTGAAAATCTTAACAGAATTATTGAATCACTGAATTATTGAATCACTGAAATACGTTTTAAAAACTTTAACATCAGTGGGCAGAGCTCAGATAAATCTGAGCAGGGGAGTGGGTACCATACTCTCCCGGTCATGGAGAACCCTGGCCATGCCAGGATGCCTGCTGGGGATCCTAACTCCACATCTACCACTGCTGAGTGGGGCGAGGGTTCTGGGCTTGTGGGCGGCCAACTGGTCCCGTGTTCTGCCCCCTGGCAACCTGGCGGCAAGCTCTGGGGTCTTGGAGTGTCAATTACTACCTAGGGACATCCATGAATAAGGCCACTGTGCATGTAAATAAGGAGTGAATCCTGAAAGACACTCAATGGCCAAGCCACTGTCCTTTCAGGTAAGCAAGAAGACTGAGACCTGGTGGTTTGGAGGGGAGAGACCTGAAGATCTTGATGGGTAAGCCTGATATATCAGCCCACATGAAAACCTGGGTTGGGCTTCTTAGCATGGAACATGGCTGACCATTAAACACCAGTGTACATGCAAGCTATGGCTGGGGGGGGTGCCTGTCTGGCAGGGTCAGATACCTGCACCTGACAGTGAGTGTGAGATCAAGGAATGAGTCACATCAGACTGGGCCATGACACCAACTAGCGAGCAAAATAACCAGGTCTGGGGGTGGATTTTGTGGAGGACAAGTGGACAACTCAATGGAAGTACAGTCCCACTGGTTAGTTTGTGAGTTGAGATGGTGATGGGCTGAGCAGGGTGCGACCATGTAACTCACCTATGCTCACTGCTTCTGGGGCTAGGAACAAGTAGGGCAGGTCCAGGCTACAGCAATCACACGAGAACCCTAAAACAGTGTGTGGGGCGTGCCAAGCCACACCAACTCATACAAAAACTGGAACAGATGGGGCAGGCCATGCTGTGCAAGGCCTGTGTAACGCATGTATGAGATCTGAGTGTGGGAGTGACCTAAATAGGGGAACCTGGGAAACACACCTATTGCATCATAGCTTCTGGTGATGAGCATGTGGGTCAGTCCTGGATGTTGGGCAGGCTGGACAGGGTAGCTCCATTTGTTGGAAAGTGTGTGAGTCGGGTTTGGAAGGGGGCGGACCAGGTGGGGCCAAGCAAACCAAAATGAAATATAGGCGTAACAAGTTGTGTCCTTTTTGCTGCATTTTCAAACTTCCCTGCCAGTATTTTTTATAGCCCTTTATAATTTTGAATGTGGTTCATCATTGCACAATGTTTCAATTTACCCTTGGGCTATCTCCTCTATAAATATTTGTATTTTTTTTTCACTTTTGTCTGATCCTTACCAGTGATTCCTGAACAAAAGATTTTATTAGTATTTATGTCTTATCCAGAAATGCAACTTGATATGGAGGTAGGATGTCAACCAGTGGTGTCTGGAGAGATTTCACCATGATTAGAGTGGCAAGAGCAGCAACAACACAGAACCGTTGAACTATCAAAATGAGCAGTATCCTTGGAGCATGCCCCACACTGGGGACCATGTGAGTCTGGGTGTGACTTCTCTCCTTATTTCTGCTCTTCCCCCAGATACAGAAAGGAGAGAAGAGAATGTGAAAACAATTGTCTCACCCACTTTCCTCTAGCCCTTGACCCTTCGCACCCTAATCAAATATGTAAAAATTATCAAAAATACAATTTACACAAAAAAACTTTAACACAATATGCCAAGCCTATCTTCTGCAAAGTCCCAATAACTTTTTCTCTCTAGGAACTATTTGAATGTGACCATCATTTGTGGAACATCCACAATTATGACTTAAATATTTGACTGATGGTCCCCATTGAAAAAGACCATATGGATTAAAAGTACAAAGACCTTCCTGTTGTGTGAGTGTAGGTGACTAGATCATGGAGAGAGTACATATCTACAAAACCCTTTTATGTATCATCCTCCTTGGGGAAAAAATCCTGCAGTCATAGATGGCAGCTCAATACGCAATTCTCCCTTGACCCACGATGAGGCTACACCTCACTCTAGTTAGAATGGATATAACCCATAAGAAAAAAAGCAGTAAATGCTTATGAGAGTGTCGGGATAAAGATACCCTAATAGAAGATTAGTGACAATGGAAATTAGAACAACTGTTATGGAAGAGTATGGAAATTCGCTAGCGATGTAACATTGACCCATCACACTTCTGGAAATTTATCCAAATGAAATGAAATCAATATGTGAGCAATTAATTGTACACCTTTGTTTTAGTCAGTATACAATCAACACAATATCCTTGAGGGGATGAATGATTAAAGAGAATGCAGTGTATATTTGTGCTATGGGATCAGACATAACAAACAATGGAATCCTGTATTTTGCAACAAAATGGATGCAACTAGAAACACTATGTTTGGAAATAACCCAGTCCAATAAAGACAAGTATATATTCTAATATGTGTGCTAAATAATATACGATTCACAGCAACAAACAAAACAAAATTAAAAAAAAAACAGATTGGGCAGAAAAATACAGAGTGGATTGTGTTTGGAATCTTGAGTTCACAAACTGCTGGTATTATAGACCAATGTCAAACCTTTCCGTCCATAGTCTGCAGGTAGACAACTCTCTGGACCCAAGGCTGAGGTCTGTGGATGATCCTTCCAAAATGGGCAATGAATAAGAAAACATAAATAAGTGCTTTGAGAATGTCCTTGAGACCATCGGACACCGAATTGTGCACCTGCATCTCACTGTTGTTTTAGATTATCAAACATTTCTGGATAATATAAACACAGAGTGTAGATATCAAAGTTAGTTCCTCATTAATTTATATAATTTGACTCCCTAGGCAGTTCAATAAAAGAATGCTTCAGGAAGACTTCAAGGTCTTTCTTCCTTCTTTAATTCAGAGAAGACGGGTTCCCTCTGACCACTCGCTCGATAACTTTACACTGCGTGTCACTCTTTTCTTATCTTCTAAATAATATATTACCTTCCAGTCCAAGCCCATTCATGGCATAAGGGCCTCTGTAAAATGTATTTTATATGAATGAAATTGAAATTTAGAGGTTGATTGAGGTTTATTACTGTTTACACTCTGAGATTATGTTCTTGAGTAACAGTTTTTGTTCCCACTTGCTATTTGTTGAATTCTTTGCCTAATCAAGGGTTAAAACGGTGCTGCTGTAAGAACTTGAAAACGTATCATTGTAAAATTTTAAAAGTAAAAATGAGGAAGGAGGAGCAGGGCAGGATGGTAGGAGAAGGATTTGGGTGGGAAGCTTCTGTATGTTCCTAACTCTGAATTGTGTTATACTTGAAATTTGTTCACCTTAGATAAATGAAATCAAGTAAATTAATAATTTTTTAAAAAAGAAAAACAGTTCAAAAAATTGTTTCTTAGAGAAGTATCTCATTTATCAATAAAATATAATTAGCAAGTAGTGAGTACATCAGTGACAGAAAGGAGCAAGTTTTTTTAATGTAATAGGTCAG
Source organism: Ochotona princeps (assembly GCF_030435755.1). NCBI lineage: Eukaryota > Metazoa > Chordata > Mammalia > Lagomorpha > Ochotonidae > Ochotona > Ochotona princeps. Next base: position 55,352,697 of record NC_080834.1, read on the forward strand.
TTATGCCTTTTTGCATAAAGAGATTTACTCGTTTTTTCAGTAGCATGGATGTGGAACTACTTAATAATTACCAGACCACAAAATCAATGCAGAAAAACACAATCATCAAGAGAGTGTAAACAAAGACACAATAATGATAGGGAAAATATTTCTATAGATGTAGCTCAATTTAACATGCTTCCAGGTCTCCGATGCATACTGTAGAATTGTTTGATGTCAGAATGTATTTCACTTCCCTCATTGGGGGAATCCTACTGGAATGCAGGTGACACATTAACCACCACCTCCTCCATCTGCACATCCCTAACACATTCAGCTAATCTATTCTCTTGAGCATTCTGTGAGTGCTTGCCAAACTTCAAGACTGTTAGTACTCTGGAAGGCATTGATGGCTACCTTGAGGCATTGTCCCACTTTGCAGCTAACTTGGATACAAATCTTTGCTTCAGAGACTGCTGGCACCAATACCTTGACTGCTCTGTGCTTTCAAAGTCCCTAGGAGATGTTTGAGCTACTATTCTTTTGTTAATTACAGTGCTCAAAGACCCAGCCATAATTCTATGAGTAATCATGCCAGGAAATGGATAACTCAGTTCCAGTTTAAAATAGTTATTGAATCAAATTTTTCTTAGTTGGAATGATTTCCCTGTAAGTTCTACAACAATTCACTCCCTCTAGAAATGTCTGGATATATAAGAAATACTAAACTTTAGTAAGGATCTAATCACTAGAATGCAAAAGGAAAGCAAACAGCAGGAATGTTTTGAGGATTGTAAAGACAAAAGAAATTTCAGCTCCCAGTGGTCAGAAGTAGTTATGGAAAGAGGAAGAGTACCTATAAAACTGTGTCACATAATGCAATAAAATTAATAAAAACAAGAGAGACAAAAACTAATCAGAAGTATTGAACAAATTAAGCTTTATACAAAGCATATAAAGACATTAGAGAATCTATATCCTCTTGAGCAAATATTCAAAGTATACATAAAAGCCAAGGACATATGGAGTTGAATGCCATCATGAATCTTCTAATTAAATAAATTTTAATTTGGCATAATTGCCATGTTCATCTGAGATAACAAATCTTACTACAAGACAGCATACAATGTCGGTCAAATAATTTGTAATTAATACACGATCATGGATAATTGCATTTAAATTGTTTTCTCATGATTTTGAATGTGTCTCATTGCTAATATGTGCTTCTCACATGCATATTTCACTTCTCTTAGAAACAAAAATATAAATATAACACTAACAATGTTCTTGTCAGTACATAGCAAAACAGATTTACTATTTGGCAACCAGTTAAGGATAAACAAATAGTACCTATTATCATCAGCAGTAGTTATTTTATAAATAGTAATGGTAAAACTGAAACTTTAAATGCAGGCATAAAAATTATTTATTGAAGCAAATAAAATGTGAACTAATCAGATGAAGAAATTAATTTTCTTGATATTTAAATTATAATACAAGAGGAACACCGCCTTCAATAATGGTCACTGAGTCTATAGTAAACCATGTTTCCCTGAACATTATTAAACATGTAAACCTCATAACAAATGTATTAAAGGGAATTAGGGAGTAATTTAAGATGGCTCTACTAGCTGCTCTGTGGCAAAGTGAAAGTAGCTTTGAGTTACATTCATTCAGACAATCCTCAATTTCTAATAATTGCAGAAATAGCTTGGTGGAATAAGAAGAAAAAATGATGACAAATCTAATATTTTCTAACAGTCGATGTCAATGTGATTATCTGAAGGCATTATTCAACAATTTAGCTGCTGATGTACAAATTAGGAAATGCGAAGGTGTGATCTGTAATACTTTGCGTAAAAGTCAAGCAAGTGTGAACAGATGAAAATATAACGTATGAGAGGTCTCTTTCTGGTTCGTTTATTGCTTCCTGTTATTTTATCATTCTGCCACAGGCAAAGCACAAAAAAAAGGTATAAGCAATGATGGAGAGTCTAGTATTTTGTTGTCAAGTTAAATTTAACAGTTTTACCGAGGGTCTATTTTATTCAGGGGTAGAGGTTCATACTACAATTCTTCGATTCCTGTTACTCTTGTCTTCTATACCTTTTCATTTATGACATTGTGCATGCATACCTGTTCACCTTTACATCTTTTCATTTTGTATATTGGATGAAAATGGTTTTATATAAGAGAGAATTAATGATATTTTTCCTTTTAGGATTGACTTATTTCACTGAGCCTAATGGTCTCCAGTTGGGACCAATTTGTTGTAAATGGTAAAATTTCATTCATTTCAATGGTTGAGGAAAATTCCTTAGAGTTGATGTACCACTATTTCTTTATCTAATCCTCTTTGTTTCTCAAAAAATGCACATCTTTTTATTATTATCATTTTATGATACAATTCCATATATCCTGACATTTCCCTTATCCTCTCCCCAATTTCTTCCCCCATCAATGAGTTCCCCATGTAATTACTATAGCATAGTTTTTCATATACAATTATATGTCCATCATTGTGAGCATGGACAATGACAGAGAGTCCAGCATCTTATTTTTAAGACATAGTAAACAGTTTCATTGGGAGTCTATCTTTCTCTGGAAATAGAGATGTATACGGCATTGTATCCTCACATCTGGATATGATAGTCTCCATTAGACAGTTACTATATATCCTCTTAAATGAAAAGCCACAAGCAAAATCAACAGCAGGAAGAAAAATACAAAAATTTTTTAAAGATTTGTTTAATTTTTTATTACAGGGCCCGGCGGCGTGGCCTAGCAGCTAAAGTCCTCGCATTGAACGCCCCGGGATCCCATATGGGCGCCGGTTCTAATCCCGGCAGCTCCACTTCCCATCCAGCTCTCTGCTTGTGGCCTGGGAAAGCAGTTGAGGACCGCCCAATGCATTGGGACCCTGCACCCGTGTGGGAGACCCGGAAGAGGTTCCAGGTTCCCGGCTTCGGATCAGCGCGCACCGGCCGTTGCGGCTCACTTGGGGAGTGAATCCTTGGACGGAAGATCTTCCTCTCTGTCTCTCCTCCTCTGTGTATATCTGACTTTGTAATAAAATGAATAAAATCTTTAAAAAAAAAATTTTATTACAAAGTCAGATATACAGAGAGGAGGAAAGACAGAGAGGAAGATCTTCCGTCCAAGGATTCACTTGGGGAAGTGACCGCAACGGCTGGTGTTGTGCCAATCTGGAGCCAGGAGCCAGGAGTTTCCTCCAGGTCTCCCACTTGGGTGCAGGGTCACAAGGCTTTGGGCTATCCTCGACTGCCTTCCCAGGCCACAAACAGGGAGCTGGACGGGAAGCAGAGCTGCCGGGATTAGAACAGGCACCCATATGGGATCCCGGTGCGTTCAAGGTGAGGACTTTAGCCGCTAGGCCACCACGCCGGGCCTGAAAAATAGAAATCTAAGATGCCATGAAGTTATATAACGTGCTACTAGATCTGATAGTCTCCATTACACAGTTACTATACATCCTTTAAGTGAAAAGCCACAAATGAAAATCAACAACCCATTGCTAAAATGACAATACCAAATTATCACCTATTTGTGTTAACTCTGAATGTAAATGGCTTAAACTCATTAATCAAACAACATGGATTAGTAGACTGGATTAAAAGACAAAACCCATCTGTTTGTTGCCTACAAGAGACATAGCTCACGAACAAAGAGCAGCGGAAACTGTATCTAATAGATTTTAATTTATTTTGTTAGTTTTATCTCTTCACAACACTTTCCTCTGATTAAATTCTTCAATGATTCATAAATCATACAGTAGCAACATTTTCTTCAAGAAGATTCTTGACTTTCTTTTTCATTTCTTCAGCGACACATTAGTCATTCAATAGCATGTTATTTAAGTTCATGGTGTTGTTAATTTCTTTTCTTCCTGTTGTTGATTATCCAATCTTCCTTCAATGAGCATCTAGGTTTTTCCATGGCATTGCTATTGTTGATTGCACTGTAACAAATACAGAGATGCAGGTTACTTTCTTATCTGTAAACATCACTTCTTTTGGCAACAATCCCAGGAGTGATATTGCTGCGTCATATGGTATATTAATTTTCAGTTGCCTGAGCACTCTCCATACTGACTTCCATAGTGGCTGTAACAGTCTACAATCCCACCAGTAGTGGAGTAGGGTGTCTTTTTTCCCAGTACCTCATCAACAGGCGTTATTAGTAGATTTTTGTATGTAGGTAGTTTTCACTTGACCTAAGTGGAACCCCACTGTGCTTTTTTTTATTATTATTTACACTCCTCGGGCCAGGAGGCTAAAGTCCTCACCTTGAACGCACCGGGATCCCATATGGGTGCCTGTTCTAATCCCGGCAGCTCTGCTTCCCATCCAGCTCCCTGCTTGTGGCCTGGGAAGGCAGTCGAGGATAGCCCAAAGCCTTGTGACCCTGCACCCAAGTGGGAGACCTGGAGGAAACTCCTGGCTCCTGGCTCCAGATTGGCACAACACCAGCCGTTGCGGTCACTTCCCCAAGTGAATCCTTGGACGGAAGATCTTCCTCTCTGTCTTTCCTCCTCTCTGTATATCTGACTTTGTAATAAAAAATAAATAAATCTTTAAAAAAATGTACATTCCTCTTATTACTAGGGAGATTGGACATGCTTTCATGTCTGTTAGTCATTTGAATTTGTTCTTAAAAAAAAAGTCTGCTCGTTTCCTTAGCCCACTTCCTAACTGGTTTGTTTTGCCAGTGGGTTTCTGGAACTCATTTTATTTTCTGGATATTAGCCCCCTATCTGTTGTGTAATGTGCAAAGATTTTCTTTCATTCGATTGGCTGCCTTTCTTGTTTTTTGTGTAGAAGCTTCATATTTTATTGTAGTATCTTTTGTTTATTTTGACCTTGATTGTCTATGCTTTTGATTATTTTTCTAGCAAGATTTTGCCTCTGCCCATGTCTTGTGTAGTGCCCCCTATCTTTTAATAGTTTGATGCATTCTGGGTGTATATTTAGGTCTTTTTAACCATTTAGATTTCATTTTTGTATAAAGAAGAAAGTGGGTGTCTTGCTTTTTTACCAATATTTGTATGATTTTTCAGATTGCATTTTTTATGTGCTGCATTCCAATAACGACATTGTTTCAGCTGTGAGAACTTAATACAATATATAGGATGCTTGTGTTTCTGCAGAAATTTATTTCCCCCTGTGGAATAATCTCCATTCTAATACAACTGTAAAACTCTACATAAAGTATTTCAACCTTGTTTTAGACTGGGATATATTTCATTGATTGAAAATAGCTTTAAACTACTTTTTATTGTGATTATATTTTTTGTCAAATTGGACAAAGTAAACTGCAGAGTAATTGAACAGGTGGAAATATACATAAGGAAATTTGTTAGAAACAATGATAAGCCATTAGAAAGAACTGCAGTTTGCACAGACCTTATCAGTTCTTTCTAGTGTACAGCTGCTGAAACCAAGTCTTGCTTCCACTGAGTTTAGTTACTGTAGGATCATGGACTAAGATGTAAAATAAGATCTGAGTAGTTGAAAAGAATAATATCATAAAATTAGAATGCAACATAATTTATTTAATGGTATTTATTTGGGTGAAATCGCTTTAATTTTAATACCGGGAAAGCCATGTTGAATGTTAGTATTAAACTCTTCCATGAGCTCTGGTAAACACTCCTTGACCTTAAATGAGCATTTCCACCATACACTCAGAAAAAATGATGTCATCACTCTTGAAGAAGAAGTGGGTCACATATAAGAAATATAATTGCATTGAGAGTATTGCAAGCAAAAGGCTTTCAGGGAATTTGTGAGCACACTTCAAACGGAAGCCCTGAGAGAGTTCTAGTAGGCTCTAATCAGAAGTGAGAAATCATGGAAATCAATTTCCTTTCACAGAAGGCTGAATCTGCAAACTCTCCCATGTATATGAATGGCACTGTTCTTTAATCAAATATGAGTGTTCTATTTTTAAACCCAAATAATATCTTCAATTTCCATAGAAAATAGCCTGATTTTTTCACATTCTAATTTCAAACTAAAGGAAAATGTCATTTTGTAGGTTTGCAAAAATTATTTAGTCACAAACTGGTCCTATGGGAAATTTTTAAATTATTAAAATATATGAAATTAATTAATGAAATTGATAAGTTTGTTCTTGTATAAATGAAAAAAATGAGAAACTCTGAAGTAATTGAATGCCAAATAGTAAATTATATTAACTTTGAAATATAATGAAGATTATGTATGCATAATGCTTTCTGAATTTGTAGGCCTGTATGTGTATACTCAAACACATTAAAAAGTGTGTAATCACTTAAATTTAATATTATGTTTTCTCACTGGAATGTTACAAAAACCGTTGTCATTAAACTAAGTTGAAGAAATACACTGTAAGATTTTTATCAAGGAACCAAGGCAAATGATATAATAACATAGGTTTATATTCCAAAATGCCTAGATCCAGGCCCTGTTTCAAAATATATTACCTTTTAGATAATTTGGTTCATTGTCTGTGTTTTTGAACAATTTAATGTGGGTAACACAAAATCTTTTTTGTTGATTTTCTATGTTTGTAGTATTAAGACTCAATAGAACACTCATAGCTTTCTTAAATTTATTCTGAAAAATCTTAAATGCCATAGCTCATGTAACACAATTTAGATGATCAATAAATATTATTTTAATGAATTTAAATGATCAATTTTAAGATAGATTATGCAATCAAGCAATCAAGCAATGACAATCAAGCAATGACACTTCAACTGGAAATTAGTCCAATATGATAAATATTTTAGTCTTATTAGCATGTACTTGTGTCAAATTGCAATCCCTCACATCTGAGATATTGAAATTTGTTTCTGACAATAAAATAAAGTTGGTTTGTAACTCGCTCCTTTCATCTATGAAATGGAAAATCTAGTCTGTTGTATGCCTCTCTGCATTCACATACTGATTTTTGTTTTGTGTGTTTTTTTGCTTTAAGGTTGATCCATTTTTATGTAAATGTCTTATTTACAGAGAAGGAGAGACAGAGAGAAAGAACTTCCACCCGCAGGTTCACTCCCCAAATGGCCACAGTGGCCAGCGCTGAGCTTATCCTAAGCCCAGGAGTCAGGAGCTTCCTCTAGGTCTCCCACGTGGGTACAGGATCTCAAGGCTTAAGGCTGTGCTTTGCCATTTTCCCAGGCAACAAACATGGAGCTGGATAGGAAGTGGAGATCTCATTATCCCCATATGGTATCTTGATGCTTGTAGGAGAGGATTATTCAGTTGAGCCATTGCACCAAGCCCTGATTTTTGTTTTAATGTCAAATTAATGAATAGTTATAGATTTATTTAATTGATAATCAAAATATTTTGATTATCAATAAATCAATAAATTTTATTTTGAATAGCTCTCAACATGTGAAATATTACTAATGCATATATATGTATGTATGATGTGTTTTTAACAAGAACACTTACAACGACATTGATGGTTGTACAATGACAATCAAACACTTCCATCTAATCAGAAGCAAACATGTGATGCTGTTGATAAATTTGCTATACAATTTTTAATGTGATAAAATATGAGATACATAGCTAGTACAGCTAGTACAGTGTCTCAGCTGGCTAATCTGTGTGCAAGACATCCTGTATGGGCACTGGTTCATGTCCCAGTTGCTCTAGTTTCTGAAATAGCTCTTTGTTTATGACCTGGGAAAGCAACGGAGGATGGCCCAAAGCCTGGCACCTGCACTCACGTGGAGACTAGAAGATTTTGGCCCTGGCTTTGAATCGGCTCAGGTCTGGCAGTTTAGGCCATTTGGGGATACAACCAGCATGTTAGATATCTCTCTTTCTCTCGTTTTCTCTCTCTCTCTCTTTCTCTCTCTCTCTCCGTGAGTCGCAACCAGCCTTTCAAATAAAAATAAATCTTTTTTTTTTACTTTTTTAAAGCAATATGCTAAAATGTGAAATATTCTGCATCTTAGAATGGACAGACTGTATGAAGGATTTTTACTGGTCCAGAATATTAGTACCTACTGAAATTCTAACTATGTCCCTAAACTCTTTCTAGAATAGTGCCAGGACTTAAAGAGACGTAAAGCAAGAAGATAGCTTGTCTCATCTAGAGTTCAAATTAAAATTTGCCGTGGTTGTAGCAATGCGATTTAATTTCTCGCAGAGTAAAAGTCTGCTTCCGAATTACTGCTTTTGCTAGCAAATGAAATGACCTGCTGGTTTCTATACTTGAGAATCACTGCTTGTTATGGCCATAATTCATAGTGCGTTAAATCAAAAATCTTTTGTTAAGTTTTATTTTTACTTCTTTGAAAACTAAGATCAACAGGCAGAAAAAGGGCAGGCTCAGCCCTGTGCTATTTCCATTCCCCAAATGATGGCAGCAGCCAGTGGCCACACTGAAGCTAGGAGCCGGAAGCTTTACCCAGATTTCCTGTATGGCTGCAGAGGTCCATGCTCTGCCATCGTTTGTTTCTTTGCATTCCTATGTTCACTAACACGGAGCTGGAAGAGAAGTAGAATAATCTGGATGCTAACTGGCAGAAAAGTGGAATACTGACAATCTTGGAAATAAATTAGTTAGCTGGCCCTATAGATTAAAACAATAATAATAACCACTTTTTTATATTTGCAGCAAAATCCAGAGAAAGATACAAAGACTTGCTATATATATTTAAATAACATGGCTTTCCACTTCATCAAAATTCCCCACTAGACTGATAAATTTGCTAGAATTGATGTACCATGTCAATCCATCCTACTCAGAGTCCTTTGGTTCAGAATTGCTTCTTAATGTAGTATATATTTTACAGATTTGGACAAAGGTATAGCACAATAGATTCATCATTATGACATTATATAGATTAACATTGAAGCTTATATATTTTTATTTATTCATTTGTTAGAGTAACTTAAAGGGAGAGAGAGCACATGAGATCCTGCATCCATGGTTCATCCCCCTACAGGCCACAGGAACAAAGTCTGAGCCAGTTCAAAATCTGGAGCCAAGATTTCTATCCCGGTGTCTCAGATGGATGCCAAGGACACAAGATTTTGGCCATCTTCCATTGTCTGCTCAGTTCTATCAGCTGGGAGCTATTGTGAATTGAGCTGCTGTAAACCTGGAGGTATACACACTCATACTCTTGTTTCACTTCCTTTGGACAAATTCTCTGGAGTGAATGATTGGATCAGATGATGGCTCTTTCTCAGATTTCTGAGGAATTTTTGTACTATATTCCATAATGGTGACACCAGTTTACATTTCCACAAATGGCCATGAAACTGATCCTAACATTTACTTTTTAATATGGAATAAATTAGCAAATACCACCCATACATACATAAATACAATAACTTCCATTAGGAGTGTATGCTATTCTGTTGCATAAAGTAATCTTAAAGTAGGGAACTGAAGTTCCCAAAGCAAGACAATTTCTGACATCATCACGTCAGAATATCACCTGCTTCTCTGCTTTCTTGGGTCCAATAGATAATTACTCCAACATTCATGCCCACAACCCTCAACAAAGGTGTGCATTTTTCTCGAAGTTAATCAGTTTACCCTGGAAAAGGTTATTTCATCCTTTTAATACCTGGGTAACAGGAGCCTGCAAGTCAACTTTCGAATTCCAGATTTAGCAGTAAAATTGTACTTATAAAAGCCTTCAATTCGAAAGAATATTGCCTACGACTTTCCCTTCATGCCCTACCTTAATCTCATCATGTACTTGACTCCTAAGTTTTATCTTTTTTTTTTAATTATTTATTGCTTAACTTCAGTAATTACATTGTATTATGTGACACAATTACATAGATACTTGGGTTCTCCCCACCCCTCCCCAAACCCTCCCACCATGGTGGATTCCTCCACCTTGTTGCATAACCACAGCTCAAGTTCAGTTGAGATTTCCCCATTGCAAGCGTATACCAAACATAGAGTCCAGCATCTTACTGTCCCGTCAAGTTCAACGGCTTCTTAGGTATACCCTCTCTGGTCTGATGACAGAGCCAGCAGAGTATCATCCCAGTCAATTGAAAGCTCCAACATACCATCAGCAAAAATTTACATCATTATGGAATTAATTGACATAGTAATGAGTAACCAATATGTTAAAAGTAAATGCGGGTTCCCAGCCACCTTCTGTGACCACCTCACCTATACTTCAATTTTAGTTTATACACAACATATAACATTCAAAACATAACATGTTATACATAACATCATATCATCTTAAATTAAGGCAAACATGTGGTATTTAACCTTTTGGGATTGGCTCATTTCCCTTAGCATTATGGTTTCCAGTTTGGCCCATTTGGCCACAAAGAACTGCATTTTGTTTTTTTTAATAGCTGAGTAGTATTCCATGGAGTAGATGAACCATAGCTTTCTTATCCAATCCTCTGTTGATGGGCATTTTGGTTGTTTCCATGTTTTTGCAATTACTGATTGTGCTGCTATGAACATAGGAGTGCATGTTGGTTTCTCAGATACCATTCAAAATAACAGAGAAAAGTATGAAATATCTGGGAATAAATCTAACCAAAAATGTAGAAGACTTATTTGAAGAAAACTACAAACTGCTTAAAAAAGAAATTGAACAAGACCTCAAAAGATGGAGTAACATCCCATGCTCCTGGATAGGTAAAATCAATATCATTAAAATGTCTATACTGCCAAAAGCAATATATACATTCAACGCAATCCCAATCAAATTGCCCAAAACATTCTTCATGGAACTGGAAACAATGATCCAAAGGTTCATCTGGAAGCACAAAAAACCACGGATAGCTAGAACTATCCTGAAGAACAGGAAGTTAGCAGGGGGAATCACAGTTCCGGACCTCTGGACATACTATAGGGCAGTGGTTATCAAAACAGCGTGGTACTGGCACAAAGATAGAGAGGAAGACCAATGGAGCAGAATAGAAACGCCAGAAGGAAACCCACACAGATACAGCCAAATAATCTTTGACAAAAAAGACAAACAACAACCCAGGCAAATGGGAAGGTCTGTTCAATAAATGCTGTTGGGACAACTGGTTGATAGCCTGCAGAAACAAAAAAATAGATCCACATCTCTCACCATACACTAAGATCAGATCTAAATGGATAACAGATCTAAACCTACATCCAGAAACCTTCAAACTTTTGGAAGAAAATGTTGGAAACACACTGGAACACTTAGGGGTAGGCCCTCACTTCCTAAAAAAGACTCCAGATGCAGTAGAAATCAAGACCAAAATAAACAATTGGGACCTCATCAAACTAAGAAGCTTCTGTACAGCTAGAGAAACAATCAACAAAGTAAAAAGGCAACCCACAGAATGGGAGAAGATCTTCGCACACGACATAGGTGATAGAGGGCTAATATCCAGAATATACAAAGAGCTACAAAACAACCAAAATGTCAAAACAAGCAACCCACTCAAGAAATGGGCACGGGAAATGGGCAGACACTTCACAAAGGAACAAACCCAAATGGCAAATAAACATATGAAAAAATGCTCAAGCTCCCTGGCAATAAGGGAAATCCAAATTAAAACATCAATGAGGTACCACCTAACGCCAGTAAGACTGGCCCACATGAATAAAAGCACCAACAACACTTGTTGGCGAGGTTGCGGGGAAAAGGGGACCCTACTCCACTGCTGGTGGGGCTGCAGGCTGGTACAGCCTCTATGGAAATCAGTATGGAGAATATTCAAACAACTCAAATTCAACATACCGTATGATCCAGCAATAGCACTCCTAAGTTTTATCTTTTCATTGAGAGCTTTCCTTTGCTGGTTGAGCATTTCTAGTGCCCTGCAAAGATTGCTTATCACTCAAAGTTCCCATGATAGCTGAGCATTAGAAGGTTTGCTTACAGCAAATATTTTTTTTTCCTGTTTTATGGTTTCTAGCCGACTTTCAAATCCCTATTATAATAGATTCTCTCATCTAACTTCCATTTTGCAACTGGCTGTATTTGGTACATACTAATGATGCAGTTCTGACAGATTATATCTGGTCCTTTGATTTGAAACAGAATATAATTGCTAACCTAGATGACTATCAGTGCAGGAGTTAATATCTAAAGCAGGTTCAGCTGGTGAAAGCAAATAGAAAGCCAATCCATAAATCCATATACAAATTTTAACAAAACACTTTATTCTGTTCATAATAAATGTGCAAGAAAAAAAGTCAGCAATATCAAGAGAAGTATCAAAGTGAATCTTTCTAGGGAAAAAATGAAGAATGCAAATATATTTGAACAAATAAATATTTTTGAAATGATGGTAATAGAAAAAATATTTCACTTCTTCAAGAATAATTTAAAAACCTGTTTTTCAAACTTCAGAAGCTAGAAGAAAGTAAATGCATGTATCTGTTATAAAATGACATAAATCATCTGAAAAATCAAAAAATTCACAATAATTTATTTTAAAAGCTGACCATATGTATAAATTTATTTTATGTTCCATACACAAATAAATTTTGAGTAAAGTTGTCACGTGACAAAGATTAAATTTTTGCAAACTAGGTGCTACCTTTACTGAATCTCCCCAGTTGTTGTAAAAGCCTTTATAATAATAGACAAGTTAACCACTCATTAAATTTCCAGTTATAGATCCTATAACTGAAATATCCTAATTTGTTAAATGTCATTTGCCAGCACATAATGGTGACAGGGCTGAGCAAAACACACTGAAGAATGAGCGCACAGAAGTAACTTCACCAACTCAGGGCCTAATGCTTTTTTTTTATACTTTTTTAATTATATTTTTGGCAATCTTTACATTGTTAATTAGGGTAAAAGGTACAAGGGTTATAGGAAAGTGGGTAAGACCACTATTTCCCTATTGCTTTCTTCATCTATCTGAGGTAAAGGGAATATTGAGGGAGAAGCCCCACCCAGTCTCCCACCCACCCCAGGTCCCGGATGTGGGGTATGTTCTGAGATCCTTGCTCAAGTGGTTTTGATAGTTCACCAGTTATGAATCGCTGCCGTTTTCGCCACTCCAGGCATGATGAGGCTGTTCAAGAATCCACTGATTGACATAGTCCATCATAGAGTCTCTATTTGTCCAGTATTTCGCTGCCAACATATAGCTGAGATGGTTGATTGACCTTTCTATCTTCCGTCTTTTCTTGGTTAGGGTTCTAAGTCCGCCATTTCGATTGGGGAGATCCCCAAAGAAACTTTGAGGTGTTCCCAGGCCAGATTCCTATATGTACTAGCAAGTACAGGGCCCGCCACAGTCCATCATCCCGATCAGCTGGTGGTTGCAACTGCTTGGTTGGTTCTGTTTTCAGTTCCGACTTCCACTGGAACCAATGGGTGTTGCAGTCCAGCCCATTGGGACTCTGCCCATCACATACTCGGCCCTCACATAAACCAGTAGGAGCTGCAGCCCAGTCAGAATGACCCACAATAACCCCCACCAGGCCTGCCGCTACCCTGGTTTGCCAGTATGTGTAGCAGACTGGTCCAGCCTGCCCCATATCCCATTTGGCTCTCATAAATGTTGAAGGGTGTTGAAGCTTAGTTCCATCTAACCAGCTCAGCTATCCAGCCCTCACGGATGTTGTTGAGTGCCTCTCTGTCTAGCCACCCCAGCCCCTGTCCAAGTTATTTTGTGCTGTTTTTGAGCTCAGAGACTCCAAAGCCATTAGCCCTCTGGGACCCCATACTAATTGAAAAAACAGTTATCCATGTCAGTCAATGATTACAACTCCTAAGTAAAAGGATCAGACAACACAGCATGCTTCCCTCTACTTGTTTTCCACATACGTTAAAGAATAATCTGGTAAGTACAAAGTAATTTAAAATTTTGTTTTCCATGTGCTGTAAATATCCACCTAAAGCCGTAGGTACAGGTATCAGCTGTCTCACTCCCCATTAAATAACTTTGTAGCTATTGTTTTTCCATGAAGATGAACACTTTAAACATCATACATTACATCTCACTTTGCCTTATCTGTGAGTTGAACATGGATACCAATTGCCTTTTTTGACACTTACCAGACCACAAATGTAAAGATGAACTCTGAGTCACTTTCAAGGTAGTTGCAGCCCTTGGTAAAGACCTTATAGAAAAGACTAAAACAGTCAAATTCTGAATTACAAATGTGGCCTCAAAAATAAATGGATATTTCATAAATTTCTGAGTATTTCAATGCATATGCAAAGAAAAACATAATTGAACTGAATTAATAATTAATATTTATTGAGTTGTGACCGTGGCATATAATATTACACTGCCATGCATGGTAATAACACGTTAGCATCGCACTAGCTCTACTATTTTAGCAACTCTCAGCTAACCCTTGTGGAAAAGCATCCCTGAATTCCCATGAGGTGCTAGGATGCTTCTGACTCCTGGCTTCAGCCTGGCTAGACCGGCTTGGTGCAACAATTTGTAGAGAAAAGCACTGGATAGCACATCTTCCATTCTCTTTCTTCAAATAAATAGATTTTACCTTTTAAATAAATATTTATTTTAAAATGACAGAAACAATCATGAAGATTATAGTTGTATACCAGTATTCTATAGAACATTCATTTTAAACCAAAATGTGGAGCTTAAACTGTCCAAGAATGTCAAACTTTTTTTTAAAAAAATAAGCTTAATTAGCATGAAAAGGGAATAGTGCCTCGTGGCCAGAGGTTAAAATGCAGTGGCACGGGCCCGGCGGCGTGGCCTAGCGGCTAAAGTCCTCACCTTGAACGCCCCAGGATCCCATATGGGCGCCAGTTCTAATCCCGGCAGCTCCACTTCCCATCCAGCTCCCTGCTTGTGGCCTGGGAAAGCAGTTGAGGACGGCCCAATGCTTTGGGACACTGCACCCGCGTGGGAGACCCGGAAGAGGTTCCTGGTTCCCGGCTTCGGATCGGTGCGCACCGGCCCGTTGCGGCTCACTTGGGGAGTGAATCCTTGGACGGAAGTTCTTCCTCTCTGTGTCTCCTCTCTGTATATCTGACTTTGTAATAAAATAAATAAATCTTTAAAAAAGAAAAAAAATGCAGTGGCATAAGCCACTGCCTGTGATGGCAGCATCTGATGTGGGTGCAGGTTTATGTTTTGGGTACTCCAATTCCAATTCAATTGCATGCTAATATGTCGTGGAAAGCAGTAAATCATAGTGCAAGTATTTGATCCCTGTCATCAACACAGGAGACCCAAGAAATATTTCTGGCTGCTGGCTTTTCTGCCAGTCATTTCAGCCCCTTGAAGAGTGACCATGGGAACAGATCTCTTTTCCCCTCTGTCGGTTGCCTTCAAGGTCAGTTTAACTAAATCTTACAAAAATCTTGTCTTTTAGGTGTGCAGGTGGAGTCAGTGCAAGTCACTACTCTTTGGTTTCTCGCTGTGAGAAAATCCTGATTTATCTAAGGCACTAGTTTATCTGATCTTCTTTTGAGTTTTAAAGTTATTTTTCCCCACTACAGCCACTGTATGCCTGTCCTTTACTTCTTTATTTAGTTTCCCTGTCTTTATGGGAAAAAAAAATCTCATCTCTGTAGGTTTTCAACCTTCCCACATAGTTACTGACACCTGTGAATTTACACCTGTTTCTCAATTGCTTAACTCTCCTTATTTCTTCATGATTTTATAAACACACACATGGTTTTATAAAGTTCGTAAAGTCCTTTACAAACTTTACGTTTCTAATTCCTTAAATTAACTTACCCTACATCCTTCCAAAAATCCTGTTCATGATCAAACCCTAGAACTTCTCATCAATAAATTCCTTCAAATCTTACTTCCATGCATCTTAAGTAACAACCAGTTCCAATCTTTCAAGCCAACTGTTTGCACTTGATTCCAACAATCTTTTTGCTTCACTGCAATCTTTAATTAATTTGCAATTGTTTGTCTTCCCTTCAATGCCTCTGACTTTCCTTTAATCAATGTTAGCTTAATAGGCAATCATAATAACTATTTGCCTGTAGATATTCAAGACTGTCGCATCACTCACATAAGTGTTTCTAGTTGGCAAAACAACAAAAATATTAATTCATTGCTTGACCTATTCTGCACACGTGGATATGCAGATAGATGAACAAGAAACCAAGCAAGTGATTTTACTTTACTACTCAAATCCTAAATGAATTACAATCTTGAAAGGGAAATCACAATATGTGGAGTCAAACAGTAAATATTTGATTTCAGTGCAGGTCCTCAAACATGGCAAATGTTCAACAGTGACTTTCTAGCTTGAGATTTATTAATCTTACACAAATGGAAGTTGCTATATTTTTGTAAAACTTGACTTGGTTTTGTTGCTATGAAATGAAATTTACCAATCTCTGTTACTATTTCACAGTTTATATGCTATTTTTAAAGTTACACAAATTCTCTTCCAAGTCCCCAGAAGACTTTGTTTTTAAATTTGGTGAACATAAGGATCGACTATCCACATATTCTCTGCACTGCATCAATCTACTTATTCCCAACTCCTTTAATACTCTTTGCTTTCCTTTGTCTGATGACAGATGATCTGTCCAGGACATTTATAAATTCAGTACCATCAATTATTGAAATATCCTATTGTCTTCCTAATGCCTAATGATGTATCTCTAGCATTTCTCCTTTTTCTTCTTACAGTATCAATTATTCATTCTCTATTAAATAGTAGGCATGCTATTCTTATGCTTTTAAAAATAACCTTTTACTATTGTCTCCAATTTCATTACCTACAATAAGTTTCAAAGCAGATTAAATCAAATATTATGTCCAGTATTCTACAAAATGTTTCTTATAATAATAATTTAAAATATCCAAACTGCCAAATCTGCTGGTTAATTTTAAACTCTTGCCCCTCTATAACTTAATCCAGGAACATAGGCCTATATAATTGGTCATTCAAATGGATATTTTTTTGAGAGTTAAAAGTAGCACAGTTTTGACTTAAATAAACACCTGAAGATGAATTATGACTGTTTTGGAAAACCTGCATTAATTCCTAACCTCCCTTCACAGGGATAAGTACTCTTCCCTACTTGATACACTCATTTTGGTTTCCAAAAAAAAGTATTCTTTAGCTGCAAAACATCTACTTGATATTTCTCAAGGTTATCATCTTTTCCTTCCTTCCTCTGGCTTGGATGTCCAATATTTCCAGGGTAAATGCTAATCCCCCTTTTCTCTCTGATCTACTACACTGAATTTCAATGTCATCTACATGTTAGTATTACATAAATTCGTATACACTTATTACTGTCTCCATGATTGCCACCTGCACCTGGAATCCACATGATACCCCAGAAACTCATCTCAGAGTTTGTAATCTTGTTCTTCCATGATTTCAAATTTAAAAACAGTAGGTCTTTCACTGTGCCCTTGCATTCAAACAAGGTAGAAGTCAACTAGTGTTATTTAACATTCCCCCTCTAAACACACACTTGTCTTCAGCCCCAACAGCCTCCTCACTATGTTCCTTAACATGAAAAATGTGTCATAACCTTACAGATTTGAGGTTGACTGTTACTTCTCTAAATATTCCCCTAAGTGATAGCTCTATGGACTCATCAAATATTCAGGTTTTTGTTCACATATATTCTTGTCAGTGACACCTATTCTGACCATTAAACTATCACATGCCTTTTGTACCCTCTATCTTCATTTCAGTATTATATATATAAAATGCTTTTTGGATTTTACAATTTGTACAGTATGGTATAAAAGTTTGTAATAGAGAACATGATGGTAAAGATTACATTTTTAAAATATATATTTCAAATATAATATATATTTCACATATATAATATAATATATATTTCAAATATAGACAATATATTTAATATGGAATGAAAGAATAAAAGACTATGTAACCTAAAGAATAATCATTATATGGTTATACAACTTTCTTACCCTGAAATTTTAATTGTTTACATCAAATGATTTATCTAGATGTGAGTGTATAGTACAATACGTGTTCTACTTCCAAATCAAAGACAGACTCCCAATGAAACGGTTAAGTACAACTTGACTATGGGCTGCGGGACACTCTGCCATTGTCCTTACCTACAGTGTCATGATATACTTAAAATGCATAATGATGGATTTATGACTGTTTTTGAAGGACTACACTATTTTATTCATATAGGGAAAATCAGTGGAAGCAATGAATTTGGAGAGGGAGAAGGGCAAATGCCAACGCCTAGGGAATTGTATAAATAAATAAATAACAAATCTTGACTAACATTTTGTTTGTTTTGCTTAAAGATTTATTTTATTTTATTATTGGAAAGGCAGCTATACAGAGAGAAGGAGACACAGAAAAATCTTTTGTTTCCTGATTCACTCCTCAAGTGGCCACATGGCCAGAGCTGAGCAAAGCTGAAGCCAGGAACCAAGAGCATCTTCCAGGTCTCCCACAAGGAATTGGGGTCCCAAGACTCTGGGCTGTCCTCTACTGCTTTTGCAGGTCACAAGCAGGGAGCTGGATCGGAAATGTAGCAGCCATGATTTGAACCAGCATTCATATAGGATAACTGGCAGATCAAGGTGAGGATTTAACCATTACGCTATCACAATGGGGTTGAGAAATTCCTTTTTACTTAAAGAAGAGTAAAATGTGCCTTCTCACATGTTCAAGGTGTTTCTGGATATTCTAGCTGTAGTTCAGAAAATTTTAATTCAAAAACGGAACATGCAGAGCATATAGCCTCATCCTTTGAAATGACAGTTTGGGAGGCCAAAGATTATATTTTACAGATGTTATGTTGCTATGTCTGAACTTTCTTTCTCATTGTCTGCTTTTGAACTTAATTTATATAGCAAAGGAAAACAGTCTCATCACTGTACATTCACATGTTATTTTATTGATCACAAACTGTACTATCCAGTTTGTGAAAATATTGTATCCTAGGTGTTCAAAATAGTCTCTGTTTTTATCTAATTGAACATCTACACTCAAGGAATGGTTTTTGCAGCCATTTAGAATATTCCAAAAAATGATAAGGTATTTCAAAGGCATCATTCGAATGATTTTTTGAAAAAGAAGCAATCATTTGAATATTTGAATTTGGGAATTTATGTTAAGAAATCAGTGCCACCATAGTATAGATACATGATAGATGTGTTCTATATACTTCAGTGATCTTTGGATACATGGATTCCTTAAAATATTCAATTAAACAACAAAGACAAGATAAAGCAGGGTTTCTAAATATTTTTATGAAATAACATCAAAATCAGCAAGAAGGATTAACTTCTGAATTTTACATGTATATACAATCATAACAGTCCTGGAGCTAGCATTCTAGCCTAAGTTTGTTGCTAAATTCTCTCTCTTCCTAAACAGGAGGTGAAGTGTCTCTTTAAGCTGTACATACTGGTTGGAAGCAGGGAGTAGCATGGGAAAATCATTCTTTCTTGATTTCTGTAATGTATATTCCTTATTATTATACTAAGAGTGGTCTTTTGTTTGGTTCCCATTGCTTTTTTTAAAAGATTTATTTATTTTTATTGCAAAGTCAGATATACAGACAGGAGGAGAGACAGAGAGGAAGATTTTCCATCCGATGATTCATTCCCAAGATCATCTTGTCTCTCAAGCAGAATAGAAAATCATCACAGCTCTGCAATGTATATATATATGTATATAATGTGATGTGAACCCGCAGTGTGCTGCAAAACTGAGAATGTAGTAATATCTACATTTGGCTAAGTGTCTTTGTGCCTGCACATTTTAAGGCAGAATGCACCTATCTGAACAAAGATAACCTTTGCATCAAGTTCTTTGTTAAATGTATGTACTTTTGTTGCTGTTATTTTTGTGTGTGAAAAACTAAGTGTTGCAAGACTAACTTGCATGTGAAATGATATTTCAAAGTGGAATCCTGGCAGTCAGTGAATCTTAGAAAGGATTAGTGATCAAGCATATAGGAGAGCCATATCTCACTTTTCCATGAACTGTGTTGGCCAATTTGAGTATATTATGTTAATGTCATTAAAACGTTATACGTTTTATGTATATATATACGTACATATATATATACATATATATATGTTGCACACATGTATATGTGTGTATAAAATTTGCCATTCTTTAAAAAAATACTTATTTGTTTGAAAGGAAGAGTTAGCAAACTAGAATTAGAGGGAGAAAAATCTTCTATTAATGGTTCACTCTCCAAATGACTGCAGTATTCATGGCCAATTCAAGGCCTAAATGGAGCAAAAGCTTAATCTGGGTCTCTCAATGAGTGCAGGGACACGGGTACTTGGTTATCCTTTGCTTTTTTTCCCCAAAAGCATTAACAGGAAACTGAATGGGGCATGGACAACATGGAAGAGCACTGTGCCCATAGGAAATGCAAATGTTGCACACAGGGACTTAAGCTATGCCAGCCCCAATAATTCTTTCTTTAAAAAATCTGTTTAAAATGCTCAGTTTAAAAAAAAAATAAAGGTGGAGTTAGAGTCTCTAAGATTTTATATTTTAATTATTTAACAATCAGTTACTGTTTTTGTAATCTTCAATTTTGCATCATATAGAAAAGATGAATCTATGAATAACATAGATGTCTTGCACTCAGTAAGCTACCACTAAGCAAACATTGTAAACACCTATTCAATAATCTATGTAGGCCTTGAGTCACAAATCTCATTAAACATAACCAAAATATAAGGTAAATATATATTTATATCATTTTCCTAGAAAATTCAATGAGTGTAGAATATCTGCTCTTGATCTCAAATTTATTTCCTGTGAGACTGAAAAGGAATCTTCACTCCAACACAAATAGTGATTAGAAATACACAGGGTGTACATTGGACCTAGTGATACTACTGTTGGCTTAATCTTTTTTCCAATGGAATATTTATTTCTATATTTTTAAAGTATTTATGTATTCATTCATTCATTTGCAAGTCAGACTGTAGAGAGAGAGGGAGAGACAAAGAGATAGCTTCCATCTGCTATTCCCTGTCAAGTGACCGTAATAGCAAGAACTAAGTCAGGCTTTTGCCCAGATCCAGGAACTTCAGCTGGTCTCCCATGTAGGAGGGATCACAAGCTCATGGGTAATCTTCCCCTGCTTTTCCCAGGTCACAAGCAGAAGCTGGTTTGTAAGTGGAGAACATGAACATAAACCAGAGCCCATAATGGTTGTCAGTACTATAGGCAGTGATTTCACCTGCTAAATCAAAATACTAGCCCTAATTATTTGTATTTTATGGTTGAATGAAAGATAAAGTGGAGACATTGGAGTGTGTGGGATTCAGGGTTGTGAAAGTTTTAAAGTGTGAGCTTTTTTTAGTGTTTTTTAGTTAGTATTTCTTCATGAGGTGTTAAGGATGGCAGATTGCTTATGAAAGAAGGAGGGTGCCACCATTTCAGCCCCAGGTTGTATGTACTATAAACGTTAATAACAGGAATACCAAATGAAATCACTATAGTCATACTACAAATATCAATGGGTTATTGAAGCATCGTATTCTCTTCTACTGAAGACATTTTTTTTCCATTAGAAAGAAAATGAAGCAGCTATTTGAAATAACAATGAAGACAGTAGCTGACATAGCCTATCTTCCACATCTATTTTCTCTTTCTTTTGAATGGTTTTAATTTGTAATCAGGTGTAACTTGTGACTGAGCTTTAATCAATAAAAATGAATAGACATAAGATGATACTTTCAGGTTTAACAATCAGAACTTTTAATTTCTTTATCGTTACTATTTTTGATGGATGAATGGATTAATCCTACTTTTTATTACTTAACATGAAATATATGAGTGCAGTTTCTTGGGAGGATTGCAATTAATGATCAGGTGACCTTCTGGTGACAGGTGGTCTCATAGTGAACCAGGTAAACCAGGAATCAGAAGGGACAGTGAGATAGAAATTGAACTTAAATAATTTACCCTCTTAGAAAAACTATAATCTTAGTTAATATCCAACATTACTTGAAGACTTCTAGCAATATTCACTTGTTGCATGTCATTATTAGAACTGGTCTTTATTATGAATACATCAACCATTAATATTGACATAAGAGTCAAACATTTGCATGTGTTTTGGGGTGACAATTCCAAGTTAACCAGTAGCAATACACTAACACTGAAGTTAAAAGATGAGGATGGCACGTCCTCTGTTAGTATAAGATTTTGAATGACTATGAGGCAAGATAGTGTCAGGGTAACCATGACAACATCCAGGCTATGCTTGATGATTATATATCAGATAAGAAGTAAAACTAGATTAATAATGGCTATATGATGATTATGTGTTATATACTGTAGATACACCCAACCAATATTATAACATCATACCCATCACACCTAGGAAACTAAGAATCTAGAATGTCATTTTAGATGATATTCAAAAGAGATTCCATTAATAGATAAATACATTTCATATGTAATTTTTAAATATTACTTTTTAAAGAAATAGATAATTAAGAAAAGAAGACCTTAAGCTGAGGACTAACCCTATGTACAATATTTTGGGCCCAACATATCTTAATGAATAGACTAAATGCAAATCCTTGAGAAATTTAGCATCAATAAATAATAAATGGCAAGATATAACAAGGCTAGCATTTTGATATGGGGATTAGTAAAATACTTGTATGAGATGTTAATAAAATTGACTGAAACCTCTCTTGCTTGTGAATAGTCATATAGCATCACAGAGAGATGGAAAATTGAGATGTCTCATGCTTCTTGTTGATCAATAAATTCATTGATGACCCTCAACTTCATGTTTGTACTAATTCACATCGCAATATTAATCATCTTCTTCTAGTTAGGGTTCCCATGAATAAAAGCAAAGGAATCATTTTACACTTCTGTTTAGTATATAAACAGTTACTGACATACACATTCGTAAACTACCATAAACTTACATGCATATAATGCATACACATTTTCATGCAAGGCCTCTCTTTGTGAATAGCACACTTCAATGAAAGTTTAGCAAAATAATGTCATTACAGAAAAGCTAGCAGCATAAATGTGAATAATAAGCCTACCTATTCAGGTTAATTCAGTCATCCTAACACTGTGAATTTTTTAGTACATTTTCTTATCTTGCAAATGACAGCCTTACACTCTTCTCAACTTTTATTTTCTTTCTCTCTGTTCTTCTTTTAATTCCAAACAAATTTAGACTTTCTTCTGTTGTGACCTCTTTTTCCAGACATAAGCGTTTTATACACTTGTGGAATATTAAATCATATCCCCAAACAAGGAAGAATTTTCTGGTTAGAAAATTCTACTCTATATCAAAATAAACTAATTTATATTACTATACTTCCCAAATAGTTATGAAAATAATCAGCTGCCCCAGCTGCACACATTAGAACAACATACAACTTTAAAAAATTTGGCATATTCTTTCTTTTGAATTCCAATGAGTAACATA
This sequence comes from Ochotona princeps, assembly GCF_030435755.1. Lineage (NCBI taxonomy): Eukaryota > Metazoa > Chordata > Mammalia > Lagomorpha > Ochotonidae > Ochotona > Ochotona princeps. Next base: position 55,376,044 of record NC_080834.1, read on the forward strand.
ATTGCACACTGTGTTATAAGTAAATGCACTATTTATTTTAGGCTTTCATTCTTGACTTCATAAAAGCCAAATACAACTAGAAAATTTTCTTTGAATACATGAAGATGTTACCTGCAAATGGCATTAGTTCGAATAATTTAAATATGAAGCGTTTCATTCATTGTACTATAAAACCACATCCAAGAAGCATCAAAATCTGTATCTTTTCAGTTTTCTTTTCAGGTAGTATGAAACTGGTTAAGATACTGAAGGCAGTTTGAAAAAGTGTGAAGTGTAAAACACGTAAAATAAAATGAGTAAATCAAATAACTGGCATGACAATGGACTCCAGCCATGTGAGGATTAATTACTCACTTTGATTGTATTGTGCATATTTTCCATAAGATCAGTTACTGTCACATACTGTTCAATGTTCTATGATAGGTGTAGACTCAATAGAGCTACTTTTAAAATTCTATACAAGTAAATTCACATCTCAGATTTTTTCCCATGGGGTTCTAAAATCTTGGCTTCAATGAAAATTGCTCAAAGCTACCCAACAACTAATAGCAAAATCTATGCCAACTTACAGGCAGGAAAATATTGTTTGCTGTAAGATACAGTTACGATAAGGATCTACTAATTTTTTTGTGTTACTGGAAGTAAAGCATTAAGAACTTGAGATAGAATCAGTGAAAACTCACTGAAATCCTCTCAACAAAATTCTTCCCCTCATGCATAACACAGAGGCAGAAATTTGAATCATTCTCTAGAAATATGATCATTTTACAGGAAATTTATATTATCATCTAATATGTATTAATGTGTTTGAGACAAAGAAACAGAGAAATAGAGCTCTCCCATCTGGTGGTCACTCTCACTGATTTCTATAATGACTGAAACTAGAACAGGACTTAGATCCAGGGCTGGAACTAGGACTGAAAGACAAATAAAACAGCTCTATTATTATTGAACAAATATTCTATTCCTAGGAGGAAGACACAGGGTAAGACATTTTGTGATACAATGTTTTGAACTGCCAGCTGTGATGCCAGCAAACCTTATGGGCCCTGGTTCACCTTCTGTTGTTTCATTTCTAGTTCACCTTCCTGTTAATGTATCAGAAAAGCAGCAGATGATGGTCCAAGTACTTCTGCACCATTAACTCCACAAGGGAGACTCAGATGGCATTACGTGATATGGGTTCATTCTGCCCAGCCCCTGGGTGTTTTGGCTGACTGGGAAGTGAATTAGTAAACACAATCTTTCTCCATCTCCAGATTTCTCTCTCTCTTTCTCTTTCTAACTCTGCCATTCAAATAAATGGATAAATATATTTTAAGTGGGCATGAACAATCCTAATTTCTACTAATTTAAGGATCTTCAACCTCTCTCATATTGATGTGTCAGTAGCCAACTCCTCTAAACTCATTTTAATACTACCTTTGCTCTTATATTTTGTTCTTCTTTTATAAATACTTAAGTCATATTGAACACAGACTCACCCTGATGACTTCATCATTTAGCTAATTCCATTTCTAGTTGCATAATTCCAAGTAAATTCATATATTTAGAAACTGATGGTTAGAACTTAAATACATGAATTTTGTTATGATTCAACTTAATCTGAAAGGAATGACAATTCAGCAGATTGAATTCTGTGGAACTCCTGTGTGAAAGAAGTGGAACAGTGATATGCTAGGAAATAGATATATTTTGTGCTCCCAATTGCAAACAAGTGTTGCTTGCTGTTTAACCTATGCCCTCATTTGTAATGAGGTTCTTTACCAAGTTATTAAATATAACTGAACCAATTTATTTATTGAAGTTGAGAATAAGAAAGATTTTTTCCAAATATCAAATACATTTGTTTGAAAAATATTATACTAGGTCACAGGTTAAAATCTTGAAAGTTTAAGAAACTAGGGTTGATTGAATTACATAAAACAGAAGAGAATACAAAATAGTCACTTAAAAAATAGGGCCTGGCATGGTAGCCTAGTGGCTAAAGTCCTTGCCTTGCATGTGCCAGGATCCCGTATGGGTACTGGTTCTAATCTTAGTAGCCCAGCTTCCAATTTATCCAGCTCCCTGCTATGGCCTGCGAAATCAGTAGAGGAAGGCTCAAGGCCTTGGAACCCTGTACTTACATGGGAAACCTGGAAGAGGCTCCTGGCTCCTGGATTCTGCTGGGCTCAGCTGTGGCAGTTGTGGTTGTTTGGGGAGTGAATCATCAGATGGAAGATCTTTCTCTCTGTATATCTGATTTTGTAGCAAAAATAAATAAATCTTAAAAAAAGAAAATATTGTACTGATCCAGTTATTTCTCAGTTTAAATAAGATTTTTATAGCTGTTTAATTTTTTATTGGAAAGACTGATTATTTACAAAGAGAGAACAAGATACAGAGAGAAAGATCTTCGATTCTCGGGTTTACTCCCCAAATGGCCGCAATGGCTGGAACTGAGCTGATCTGAAGCCCGGAGTAAGGAGCTTCCTCTCGGTCTCCCAGAGGTTCAGGATTCCAAGACTTTGGGCCGCCTTCTACTGATTTCCCAAGTCATAAGCAGGAAATTGAATAAGAAGTGGAGCAGCAGGGACATGATCTGGTGTCTATGTCGAATCTCAGTGTTTATAAAGTGCAGAATTGGCCTATCAAGCCATTGTACTGGGCCGTATAATTATTTACTTTAAAGTTAATTCATTTACTATTATTGCTGTACTAACACTTCTAATATGGAAAAAAAATTCTAATAAAAGTTCAAAAATATCTCTTTTAGCTTAACAATTTTAAAATCAAGAATGGTAGTTTAACAATACAAAATACAAAAAAATAAAAAACAATAAAAAACAAAAACAAAAAAACACACAAAAAAGAATGATAGTTTAAATCATATTCTATTTACCCTTTAAACTTCACAGTGAATAAGAGATATGCATTCCATCTTACTTTTATTAATAATAAATTACTTTCAGACACAGAAATGAGAGAGATATGAGAGATACAGAGAGTGGAGTGACTTCCCATCGCCACAGCAGTTAGGACTAGGCCAGGTTCAAGTTCTAACTAAAGAACTCAAACCAAGTATTCTACATGGGTGTCAGAACCCAATAATTTGAATCATAAACACTGTGTCCCAGAATATGCACTTTAAGGAAGCTGAGGTCAGAAAGTAGAGCAGAATATCAAAGCTAGGGACTCCAGTATTAGATATTGTCATGTCACTGCATTGTTTTTATTTCTCATAGGAGTTACTTGCTTGTATTTGAAACACAGAATCACAGAGAAGGAGAAGGTCCTTCATCTGCTGCTTCACTCCCCAAACGGCCACAATGGCCAGAGCTGAGCTGATCTGAAGCTAAGGACCAGGAGCCTCTTCTGATCTCCTAAATGGTTTAGGGTCCCAACGACTTGGGTCATCCACTGCTGTTTTCCCAGTCTGTAAGCAGAGAGTTAGAAGTAGAACTGTCACCCATATGGAATGCCATCACAACAGGTTGGAAAATTAGCCTTTTGAACCAAGAAGCTGCCCACTCTCCATCGACTATCAATCCAGGCAATTACTCAGAATGCATTTACTTAAGTATTCAAGTTTCTTAAGAAATCTTTGGTTATATGACTTGGCCACTTTCATGAATTTCAGACACTTCATTGTAATCAATGACACACATTTCTGTTGACTGCCAAATGCAGTATAAAACCATAAGTCCATAATACAATTTGCATTTGCACTAAGAAATGTAAATGCTGTTTTAATGATTTCATCTGTGAATAAAAAAGGTAGTAGCAGGAATTAAAAGCAGCACATTTGAGGTATTTCATTCATGATATTTTGCCAAAGAGAGGTTATATTCTTTAACAAGTATAAGATTTACAAAGAATTAGAAATATACTTTAAAAATTTTGTGGGCCCAGCGACATGGCCTAGTGGTTAAAGTCCGATGCTCTGGGCATAGATTCTAATCCTGGCAGCTCTGCTTCTCATCCAGCTCCCTGATTGTGGTCTGGGAAAGTAGCGGAGGATGGCCCAGTGCTTTGGGATCCTGCACCCGTGTGGGAGATCTGGAGGAAGTTCTTGGCTCCTGGCTGCGGATCGGCACAGCACCAGCCGTTGCGGCCGCTTGGGGAGTGAATCATTGGATGGAAGATCTTCCTCTCTATCTCTCCTCCTCTGTGTATATCTGACTTTGTAATTAAAAAATAAAATAAATCTTTAAAAAAATTGTGAGAGATTATTTGAAAAGCCATATTAAATTTAGCATGGATAATGCATTTTGTCTTTAATATTATGGTTAGATGATAACTGATATTACATTTAAGGAATTGATACCCCAAAGAAAACATTGAAAGCAGAAAAAATTGAAAACATTGATAACACATGCTCAAGATGTTTTAGAAAGATGAAATACATTTGATTATCATTCACACAATATTTAACCTAAAGAACTGAGCAGATTCCACAATGATATTACCAACCTAGAATGTAATTTATGTGTATATTAAATAACAACCATTTTTGAGCTACTCAAATGTTGACCATTTAAGATTTATTTTATTTATCGGAAAGATGGGGCTGGAAACAGTGGGAGAGATGGAGTGAGAGAGATGTATGTAATGATTCATAAACATATTTCAACTATTTGAACAATCAGTACTGTGGGTCAGAAAAAGTCTAACTCAAAAGAATAATAAGACAGATACAAAGGGAGAAAAAGAAAAGAAAGAATGTCTCAAACACTGCTGCATTTAATTTGAGGAATAGCATGAGTCTTGTAAAAGCTGAGGCAAAATAAAAAGCTTAAAATAGGAATGAATTGAGTGTATTTATCTTTCTTAAAGCCAGAAATTAGTCCTTCATTTTAGTTGCAACAACCAATGGAAAGTTTCAGATTATAGGTGACGTGACTTTATGCTGTCACAGATTACTATGATTGGTTTTTACAATGTATTTAAAAATGGTTCTGCTTGCCTCTACTATTGCTCAAACACTACACTTTCTTATTGGAGTGGAAACTGAAGTGTATCGAGATAAATGCCTATGAAGTTTCAAAATGCCCATGAAGGACCAATATCCAGGTCATTTTTTTAAAAAAACTTATTTATTTGTTTATATTTATTTATTTATTTATCAGAAGGGCAGATACACAGAGAGGAGAAGATTGAGAGGATGATCTATCTGCTGATTTACTCCCCAGGTGGTTGCAACTGCCTGAGCTGAACTGGTCCGAGGCCAGGAGCCAGGAACCTCCTCTGGGTCTTACATGTGGGTGCAGGATCCAAAGGCTTTGGACCATCCTTGACTACTTTCCCAGGCCACAAGCAGGGAGCTGGATGGGAAGCAGAGCTGCCGGGAAACAAACAGTGCCCACATGGGATCCTAGTGCGTGAAACGGAGGTCTTGAGCTACTAGGCTACTGAGCTGAGCCCTCTTTTTGTATTTTCTCAAAAACATTTTTACCCATTCTTGCTGTACAGGGAGGGAGAAATATGCTGCATGCTGTCAAACTATGTCAACACCTGAAGACAGAGGAAACTCGTTTGATGATATCTTTGAGAACCTGATGTAGGGAAGAATGTTCTGCGGGTGTTACTTGAGTAATCCAGGTAGTTCTGAGACAGTCAGCGTCATTGCGCCAACCTTGAGAAAACCTTTCCAGTGTTTATTGGCTAACCAAGTCCACCTTAGCGCATCCCCAGGTCCAGGAACTTGCTGCAAATCTTGTCTAAGTCTTCGGACAAGCATTCCACTTGACTGCCTCTGCTGGCCTAGATGAGCTGGCTGTCATGTCCCATTTGACATCAGGACACCTTGTTCATTGCAGAGGCATCAGCAACAAAGGAAGCCCAGTCCCAATGCATGTACCCCAAGACTGAACCATAAACATTGTGATTTTTCCTTCTGGCAGGGGTTTGAGTCCAGTGATCTAGTTGAGGATTAACCAAAGAAACCTCTCCAGGGGTAACCTCAGTTTTGACTATTTTGTGTGCCAGCTAGTGCAGAGTCAGGTTTGTTCTGTTTGGCCTGTTCAGCCAACACACATACATACCATAAACTGGTAGATTCATCTTCCTGGTCATTTTCATCCCGTGCCCCATCTGTCATGGGAACCAACTGATTCTAGGCCTAGCTTAGCCTAGCCCACCGAAGGTCCAATCATTCTACAAACCTGCAGGTGCTGTAGCCTATTTCAGATGATCCCCAACAACCTTTACCAGGCACACCTCCAGTCTTTGGTTTTTGCATGAGCCAGACTATGTGGTAGACTAGCCAGGCCTGGCCCATATCCCATTTGGCTCTCAAGCACACCATGGATAACGCAGCTTAGCTCAACCTGTCTTACCCCCAGACATGGCCCATGTGAATGCTGTTGAATGTTGTTGCTTTGTCCAGTCAGCACAACACCATCCCTGGTTCTCAGCTTTACCAGAGAAAGCTGCAGCCTAGCGTAGATGTCTCCCAAGTTCACTTAACAGGCATATATCCAGTCACAGCTCTTGCATGTTTTGGCAGGTTCTTCAAACCAGCCTGGCATGGCCCACCCTCAGCCTCAGTTTTCACCTGTGGATGTTATACTCTAGCTCAACCTGACATTGTCAACACCCCATCCTGGGTCCCATGCATGCCAGTGGGTGCTGTGGCCTGTCCCAGCCCAGTCTGCCCCCAGATCCAGCCCACATACATGTCAATGAGTGCTACAGTCTTGCCTGGCCTGGTCTGCCCATAACTGTGGCTCTTGTGCTTCCAAGTAGGAGCTGCTGCCTAGCAAGGGATTCCCCAGGTTCACAAACAAGGCCAGCTCCCAGACCTAGCACTTTGTTTGAAAATTTATTTCCTTTTATTGCAAAATCAGATATACAGAGAGGAGGAGAGACAGAGAGGAAGTTCTTCCATCTGATAATTTACTCCCCAAGTGACTGCAACAGCCAGAGCTGTGATGATCCGAAGCCAGGAGCCAGTCTCTCTCCTGGGTCTCCCACGTGTGTGCAGGTTTCCAAGGCATTGGGCGATTCTCAACTGCCTCCCCGGGCCACAAGCTTGAATCTAGATGGGAAGTGGGGCTGCTGGTATTAGATCCGGTACCCACATGGGATCTCGGCGCATGCAAGGCAAGGACGTTAGTCACTAGGCCAACATGCCGGGCTCCAGACATAGTTCTTAAATGTGCTGGTGAATACCTGGCTCTACATGGAAATAGTTCCTGACATGTCCTGCCCTCATTCCTGGCCTTTGCATGTGATGGCAGCTGCTTTAGTCTAGCAAATCTGGCCCTGTCCTATCTCAGGACCCTAAAAGTTTCAGTGAGTTCTGAGGTCGAAGTTGGCTTGCCCTGAAACCACCCCCCATCTCTTAAACAAATCGGTGGGTGATGCAGTACCACAGAGATAAGCCCCTAAATCCCCTAGAGAATCTATATTTACATCCTATTCCCTCATATTTGGTGTTGCTGTGGCCCAGCTTAAGTGGCCCACCCGCTACTCTTACTCTCCTGAGTAAGTGGCCTAGCCAGCCAAGCGTAACCCTCAGCCCCAGCTTTTGTGTATGCTGCCAGCAGTGAGTGATGTCATTAACCTAACCAGGCATGCCACATGGGCAGGTGCTATGTCCTGACTTAGGCTTGTCCTTTGGCTTAACCCTCTAAACTATCCTGTCTCAGCTGCTCCACTATTTGCTAGTACAGTGGCCCTGTCCATGGAAACCCCAGAAATCACTACTCATATTTAAACATGCCTGTCCTCAGTAGCCATCACGCCAGCATGTCCCAAGATGCCCTTCCCTGGGCAATCTGCAGCTTCTTGGCTCATCCTGCAGTAGCACATGGCATGCCTGGGATGTGGGTGGCATGCCCCAGCCTGGCATTCTCTGCTCCCCTCTGTAGTAGGATGCAGAATTCTTGGCATATCTTAGAAGAACAAAAGAGAACTAGGCACCTGTATAGATTCACTGGCAAAGTTAACACAAATTTGGCATTCACGGCCCAGAATGCACACCAGCATTGTCATACTTAGTAGGAGACAACCTAGGAACTTGCCTACAGCTAAGAGTAATAGTTTTCTATTTTATTAATATGTTGCATTTAAAGCAAAGAAGTACTCAAGACTAAACAGTTGAGCAGATCTCTTTGAGCTAAAGTCTTCGTTGTTTCACTTTTAGGAACGGCTTTTGTTTGAGTCTGATTATGGTTGTGTTTCATTATGTGAAGATTCAACATACTCTATGCTTAAGAGCTTGTTTCCTTTTTTTTTTTCTTGAAAATGCTATATTTCAACAATGCTTACCAAAATATATTTAGCAAAATATGACAAGAGCCAGAACAGATACAACAAAACTGAATAAAGTACAATCTAATAGGTCTAATAAAATATAAGCAGGATGTAACAAGAAGTATTTCCATGAGGAATGTGGAAACGTGAAGCTTTGTGATATGAAATTCTAACGTGCTCAACCATTTTTGTTAACTGTATTTTAATCTGCATTTTACTTCCCTAAATAAGTAAATATTATGTATAAGTCCACATAAGCAGCTACAATTCTATTAAATCACAAAGCAACATATCCACAAACTTTATACACCCTAGCATGTTTCACATATTCCTCAGTAATACCACTTCAATGCATTCAGAGGGTATTCATGGTGCATCCTTGTTATGGGCATAGATGCTGACATATTATGTAAAGAAAACACTTCACAATCTTCTACAAAAAAGACATTCTGGGGATCAGTGTAATGGCTCAACTGGCTGATCCTCTGGCCTGCAAACATTGGCATCCCATAAGGGTGCTTCTACATCCCGGACTTTTCACTTCCCATTCAGCTCCCCATTTACGGCCTTGGAAAGCATTGGAGGACGGCTCAAAACCGTGGGATCCTGTACCAGTATGGGAGCTCCTGAAGAGCTCCTGTCTTCAGATGGCTCAATTCTAGCCATTACAGTTATGTGGGGTGTGAACCAGAAGATTGAAGATCTTTCTCTGTCCCTCCTTCGCTCTGTAATATGCCTTTCCAATAAATAAATCATTTTTTTTTTACAGATGAATCTGTCATGAGAACTATTTTTATTAAGTCTTTATACATTTTTCTTACATTTAAAGAAATTCTGAAAGGTATCCCAAAATTTGTTAATCTTTCTAAGAAATAGTTTTCTTCCTTAGAATTTTGTTTAAAAGCAATAAATTTTCTTATTGGATATACCAATGACATCATTAAACATTTTCTAGTTCATGTTTAAATGACAGATTACTTGGTGTGTTTGTCAATGTTTAATCAGCACCTACACACATACACGTTTCTTGGATTAGACATCTTCATAAACAGTATCATGAAGAGGTAATAAATGAATCTTGGAACACAAAGTCCTAATAACTGTAGATATTTTAGTTAGGAAGGTTAATGGAAAATTTTTTCAGATTTAAAGTTCACTTGGAGTGAGAAATTTCTACAAATTATAACTTTGTCTGCCAAATATAGTATAGTATAATTCTTCGTGAAAGTCCAAGATTGCTGACAGTTTACGAAAACATGGTGAATGAAGAAGTAATCATTTCAGGACTGAATATCTTCATTAACAATTCGCAAGAAGGCTATGTGAAGATGCACTAGGAATAGGTAGTCTCTACCTTTGAAGTCATGGATACAAGGGAAAGGCCACAAACCAAGTGATAATAGGATTAATAAAGTTCCACATTAGCTTGCCTATCATTCAGGGAGTAAATAAAGTACATAATATCAATAATCCTAATGTTCTGCAAAATAATATAAAACTGGCTAATTATAGACATTAGAGTCTAACAAGAAAGCTAGATGAATGTACAAAAGTCTCAATTATTTTACAATTAGTATTATGAAATTGATTGCTGCTATTAATAAATATTTCAGTATCCATTTCCTTTCAAGGCAAAAAATAGAACTGTACTCTTTGGCTCCCCAGTCATGTGAAAGAGAAGCCCTCTTTTAAACAAACCAAAACAATGTGTTGAAACACACAATTTTGACCTGAAAACTAACATTTGTAACATTTAAAATTACATATTTATTGTTACTGCAGAATAATCTAATCCACATTTACTGAAATATGTACTCTAAGGTAATATGACATCAAAATCACAAGTTTAGTTCACATATTATACATTTATAGATGTAGTAAAATAACAAAAATGAGGACATCACTAAAATGTGTACAGCATAACAGAGCAGTGAGATGGCTTTCTGAGGATGCATTTAGATGTTCAGTGTAGAGACTTTACTTAATTCATACTTTTCTATTAATGTATGTTTGAAAAAAACATAGTGTGAGATCAGCCATATAATGCATTTTGATCCACAGGACAATTATTAATGTGAAACAGACAAATGGAAACTCATCTTTGAGTTTGATTATTCCTTTTGATTGGCCTTGAAGACGTGGTAAAGTGTGAGTAGCATGCGAGTCTGTTGGTCAATCCCAGACTAGGGTCTCAGGCATGGCTCTTCTGTGGCCGGGATCCAACTAAAAAATGCTCCTGGGAAACCATTTAGGACATCAGAGTGAACTCATCTGGAACCGCTTCACACCAGAAAGTCTCATCAAAACTGTCAGTAATCAACAAAGCCTTTTCCTGTCCCACAGTTGGCTTTTCAGTGAAGATTTCTCATTGAAGAAGCCTAGTTTTAGACCAAAATAGAAACTTTACTTTAGACTTATTAATGATTGCAGTCATACAGAAGAACATGATCTCAGTTCAAAAGTAGAAGAGAAATTAGAGATATTACCAGAAAATACATGTTTATCACACTCCTCTCTACTAAAAAATGAATATTTTCCTAAAAGACTATCTCAATTATATATCTTTAAATCAGCTTCAATTATTGAATGATTGGAATAACAAAATGAAAAGAAAAATGACATTACTGCAGTTAATGGTACCAGATTTCTTCTTATGCCTGTACATTATCCAAATTTGTGTTTATTTTTTGTCATTTTAATCTAGGGGGCAATAGCAAATTCATGACAAACCTGAAAAAGACGTGCTCTTTCAAATTTGCTTTCTTATTGTTCAAAGATGCTCCTCAAAAAGAGAATGATCTCAGGTTAGTCGATTGGTCCAACTCATTTGCCGCCTAATCACCATTACTGTCCTAGAAAAACCCAACTAGATGTCAGGCATTAAATTAAACCCACTGGATAGAGTGAGCACATCCTCATCATCAACCACCCTGACCTTCCCTATCCACTCCTAGCTTTCTAATCTGCCGAGTGCATTTTTGAACAGGGACAAACTGTTGGTTTGTTCTGCTGTGCAGCCAAAGTGCATTATCATGCTAAGGAAAATCTTCACCTTGCAGTGTGGGAATACAGAAAGTTGGGTGCAAATGAATTAAATTTAAAAGTAACAGTATTATAATTTTATTCAATCATAACTATAAATTTACAAAACTATGTAACATACTTATAAAATAGCATATAATATATTTAGCAATATATTACATTTAAATATAATAATAATTACCAAAAAAGTGTAAAAAGTATTTTAGATGAATATTTTTATGAGATGGTGATATAATGTAAGGCATTTATTTATTATTATATTCATTTTTTGCCTTTGAATGTTACCCCCTTGAATGTGAAACATTTTATAATAGATAATCAGAAAAAAAAGAATATAATTAGATTCATGTATTTAAATGCAAGGCATGAACTGAACATTCTGTTGAAGGTTAAGTTAAATAATCTTGCCAGATAAAATAATATTTTATATTAGGACAAGCGGCTGTATGACATGGCTAGATAATATGTATTAGTCTTTATTATTTTAGTGGCATATATTGATATATTCTTCACATTTTTAAATTATATAAATGATGGTATAGGGTATCATGAACTTCTCATCACCATCAAGAAAGCTTTTTCTGTGATATAAGGCAAGCATCATGTAAAATATTAAAGAAATCTATCCATATATATGTAACCATGTATCTATTTATGTAGTCATTTAGAGAAACTCTATAAGCAAGACTAGCATACCGAAAAGTGAGGCTACATTGTAGTATGCATCTTGACTCCTGAATAAAAGGAAGACTCCCTACGAAACTGTTAAATGTATCTTGACAATAGGATGCTCGACTTTCTACCATTGTTTACACTGACAATGTCAGGACACACTTAAATAGCACAATGATGCACTGTGATTGTTATTGAAGAAATATAGTGCTGTAATAATATAAGGGGAATCAGTAAGAGGGAAGAGGGATTGAAGAGGGTGAGAGGGGAAATCTTGAATCTATTGAACTGTATCATAATTTCAAAAAAATTAAAATTAAAACAAATTGAACGTGGAAAGTTTTCTCTGATTTAATTGTGATCAGCAGCACCATCTCCAGTTAACAACTAGCCTGATTTCTTCAACTGCACCTGAGGTTTCACCTCTAGAATTTCAGATAATGAAAATTCTGTACTATATAACCTTTCTCATTTTTTTCTACTTGGTACTAGAGAACCCACCCCACACTTCTTCATGTTAATGATTTGTTGTATTTTATTACGTAGTAGTTTGTTCTATGTTGATATTTTCCTAAGAATTTTCAATATGTTCATCTACTCAGGGATATTTAGGCATTTCAACTTTGTTCTAATGCACATAAATACAACTACTTATTGCCATGAGTATTCGTTTACAAATCTTTTAATAAACACATTTTTAATGACAACAAGGAACCAGTAACCAATTATTTTTTCTCCATCCTTGAAAAGATTTCTAGCTGAAAGAATCTTGACCATGATTCAGCTAACATCTTCACAGTTCATTGTAGTTAGTTTTAAATTACAAAGCAGTCTCAATTCATTTCCATCATTGTTTTTGCTTTAGAAAGTTCTCAGAATACTATTTTTGTGGGATATCACCCCAGATTTTTGCCTGCCTAGCCCATGACACACGGTGTTCCCAGGGGAACCCCAGACAGGAGTCTTGGCTAACAGAGATGCCAACATGGTTTGTTCACTGGGCATTCAGCAAAAGCTGTGGACTGTACCACAGGCTCTCTTCTTGATAAACAACTCTAGGAAGTCAAATGTTACATTCACCTGGTTTGCCTTGAGACAGAGCTTCCTGTGCTTTCTGACAATTAATTTGATTGGAGGGCCCAGAGAGATAGACATACCTACTAGCCAGTCACAATGTCATCATTGGGTGGAACTACTGTCAGGATCGCCCTTCTGCCTGCCACCTTTTCTAATCTATAAAGACCTGTAGTTTCTTTCAAATACATGGACATCCCTCACCACCAGTCTGTCTCTGGTGTTTCTGCTGCAGAGGAGCATTGTCACCTCAGCCCCTGATGGTCGTGAGGACTCCTTGACGGAAGACCCCTGAAATATTTTCACTTAGTAGACGCCAGACTGCAAAACTCCAAGTTTGTATATGTTAGTACATTGTTGGATTACATTTAGTTATGTCTTTGATTTTTTCTGCACTGAGAGACAACGAGAGAAACAGATAGGCCTTCTCTCTGCTATTGTACTCCCTAAGGCTTGCAACAATTAGGGATGGACCAGGCCAAAGCTAGTAGCCCATAATTAAATTCACTAGTCTCATGTGGGTGACAGGAAATAAAAACTTGGGTTATCGCCTTGCCACCATCCAAGAGGCACGTTGTCAGGAAGATGCAATCAAAATACTACCCAAATCTCAAACTCACCACTATAATTGATGATGTAGGTACCCCAAGCAGCATTTTATGTGCTGCACCACTCACCCACACTAATTGAATTTGATTTATGATCTAGTCAATGACTTTCCATTCCTTAAAAGAAGACAAATGGCCAAATCCAAATTAAGTAGATCCATGAAAGAAATGCCATAGAATGATGCTATTATGTGAGCGCAGAAAGAGATGAGAATAGTGATCTAATCTGTCACATAAGGTTGCATAAAAAAAGTTTTAGCAAGCCTACTTAAATATTTTATATTATACTGTCAGAATTTTAATCAGAAAAATGATATGATCTGATTTATGTTTTACAAAGTTTTCAATGCACTTTGGAGCATGAACTACTTTTGATGGTATATCAAGTAGTTATATCAGGAAGTGATTTCAGAAGTCAGGACCAGAGCTGAGTGGCTTAATTCAGAAAACCATCCTGAATTGGCACCATTTTACTCCAAATCTGTTTGCCCCCTCCCCCCCGTTGCATTGTGATCAACACTGAACCCCTACAAACTGTCATACACGGGCTTTACCACTTGCTATCTTCCACTTGCGTTTTACAAAAAGCATCTCCATGGTAATGAAAGCCAAAACAAGAGAATGGTAAGATTATTTCCTACAACCATTATCCTTTTCTTCAGTACTGAAATTCCAGCCTGGGCAGTTCCATCGCTTGCCTTATAACCCTTCATTCAAAAGTTCAGTTCTTAATGAGTTTCACAGCATTTATTTTTCTTAACGATTCTACCTAAGGCATGGAAGGTAATGCTTGTTGGCCTACAGTATCCCATTTAATGTCCTTTAATCCAACCTTCTGCATTCATTCGCTTATTCTCTCAAGGATAACATTTTTGAATCAATTTCTTATACATTTAGAGATCAAAGTAAGGACAAATTATAGAGATAGAGGAATTCAATCAGTTGGTAATAATTACAGGTAAAATTGATTGATGAGCAGAAAGTAATAAGCATAAGGAAAGAAACAAAGTTAACCCCTACTATCTGACTTAAGCTGTTCAATGAATGGTGGTGACATTTAATGGCATGGAATAGACTGTGAAAACAGCAATCATTGCTAAATACAATAGACACTAGCCACTGGATACTTCAATTTAGAGCCATCTGTGTATCAAAAACATTTAAAGCTGTGGGTATACACACATATATATGTAAGATAGATAGATAGATAGATAGATATAGATATAATCTATCTGGCTGAAAGATAAAGGAAACCTCCGAGAGAAACTTGTAACACAAAGAATTTTTTTTTTAACATATTGGTTACGCAAAACCATGTCAATTCCATAATGTTACAAATTGCTGTTAATGTTATATTGGGACTCTTAATTGACTGGGATGATATTCTACCAGCTCTAACTTTGGACCAGAAATGGTCTCCCCAAGAAACTGTTCAACCCATCTAGACAATAAGTAGCTGGACTCTATGGTATATGTTTGCAAGGAAAGAATCTTGATTGAATTTGAACTGTAATACTGCACCAAGGTGGAGGAATCCACCAGGGGGGAGGGGCGTGGGAGAGGGGTGGGGGAATTCCCAGAGCCTATGAAACTGTCACATAATGCATAATAATTAATAAAAAAAGTAAAAAAAAAGAATATAAGAAATCAGCAAAAGAATCTGCTAAGTAGCTGATTTATTGAATAGTCTGAAGGCAGAAAAATAAGCGTTATAGAAGAAAAAAGAAAATATTATATCATGATGTTGAACTAAATGCTAGTCAAGTAGAGAATTGCCAATGATGATTTTATTGGAAGTAGATAAACACTGTAACTTGAATATATGTGATATAATAACCTGTGGATATACACGCATATTTTGGAGCTGTTGTGAGTTTTTATGCAGAGCACTCCAATAAAATAATCAAATGACATCTGAAAAAACTAGTGCCTATAACGTTCATTCATTAGGTTGCCACAAAGTTTCCATTGGTTAAAAAAATCACAGTATCTCAGGGTAGAGTAAGTAACTAATGTACACCTGTACTCCAAGAAGTTCAAGGAAGTTTTCTTTTAAGTTAAATAAATAAATAACTAAATAGGGTCTTGTGGTAGCTTAGTGGCAAAAAGTCCTTGCCTAGCACACAGTGGGAACCCTTACGGTGCCAGTTTGTTTCCAGGCAGCCCCACTTCTCATCCAACTCCCTGCTTGTGGCCTGGGAAAGCAGTCGAGAATGGCACAAGGCTTAGGACCCTTGTGAGACACCCTTGAGGAAGCTCCTGGCTCCTGACTTGGTATTGTCGCAGCACCAGCCACTGCAGCCACTTGGGGAGTGAATCAGCATACAGAAGATCTTCCTCTCTGTTGCTCCTCTTCTCTTTATGTCTGCCTTTCTAATAAATATATAAATATTTATAGATAAATAAATAAGTGCTGGCAAATCCACCTTCTGGGACACCAACCTCCAATATGGGCTCTTCTTTGTGTCCAGTTTCTTTACTTCCAATTCAGCTGTGTGCTGATGGTGTGGGGATTGTAGAAGAAAGCTGCCCTAGTGCTGCAGTCTATGGTATTCATGTGGGAGACCCACAAGTAGCTCCTGGCTACGACATGGCCCAGTGTGGAAGGAGTATAGAAATAAAGACCTGTGCAGAATAGTATAGATTACTTACAGATACATTTTAAGAACTTTATATAAAAACGGACAAGTGTCCTATTCTGATAGTTTGTATCGTAATTCTGATCTGTTATATATTTTATTCAGCTATGATGGGTGCTATCATAGCATGTATATAAACTGAAGTTCAAATTTGAAAAGAAATCAAGAATTCTGATGATATGATAAGAATATTGGAATTAAAATTTATGAAGATTCACATTATGTGAGATTGATATTACGAGCATAGTTTAGAAGGCAAGTATCTAAGAAAAAATGCATGTTAAGTTGCTAGTTTGGGTTGTAAGACAACAAGAATATAGCTGTATATGTGCTATTGCACTTTAAGATACACAGAAGGTGCCAGTGTTGGTGGTGCTGCAAGTTAAGCCAATGCCTGTCTTATCAGTATACCTTATGATCACTGGTTCAATTCCTAAGTGCTCCACTTCTTTTTTTTTTAAGATTTATTCATTTTTATTGCACAGTCAAATATACAGAGAGGAGGAGAGACAGAGAAAAAGTTCTTCTGTCCAATGATTCACTCCCCAAGTGGCCGCAGCAGTCAGTGTTATGCCGATCCAAAGCCAGGAACCAGGAACTTCCTCCAGTTCCCCCACCCGGGAACAGGGTCACAAGGCTTTGGACCCTCCTCAACTGCTTTAGCAGGCCACAAGAAGGAAGCTGGATGTGAAGTGGGGCTGCTGGGATTAGAACTGGTGCCCATATAGGATCCCAGCACATGCAAGGCGAGAACTTTAGCCACTAGGCCATGGCGTAGGGCCCATAACTGCTCCACTTCTAATTTTGCTCCCAGATAATGTGCCAGGGAAAGATGAGGAGATGGCACAATTGCTTGGACCCCTGCACTCACAAGGAACTAGGAACGAGTTCTAGGTTACTGAATATAGGCTGATTCTCTCTCCCTGGCTCACTCACTCACTCTCTCTCTCTCACTTTCTTTCTCTTCAAAAAAATAAAATAATCAAAAATGGATACACATCAAAGGTCAAGTTCAGAGAGAGACTTCAGGTATATGTAGAAAGTTTAAGAAGAAGGAAGGTGAAATGATTTTTTCCTCTTTTACTAAGATTCTAAACCTTTAGAATACTTTTTCTTTTTAAGGAAGTTAGGGAAATGACTGAATTTCTTTAAGAGAAGCTGAAGTGAAATATTATTAAAATGTAAATAGTATATCTCTTAGTAACTGCATAAAATTTTAAATGCTGTATTACTCAATATGACCCCATTTTTCCATCAATAAAAATGAATTTAATTTGATCCCTGTCTTCATTTCTGTCTTCATTGAGAAGATTAATCAAGCCCAGATACAAAGATACTCTAGCACAACATCTTATAGTTTGTACACTAAAATCCCATGACCTCACATGCAAAACACAAGTGAGTAGTTCTCAACAAATTGGTTCATTTCTTTCTCAGACACTCTTCCTACAGTTGCAGCTTCGAAAGCAAAAGCGCTTTGTGGAAACCTGGTTTCTGCTGATCTAGCAGCAAAGTAATTCTTTGATATTGGTGCATTTTCCTCAGAATTCAGAGTCACAACTGAGCAAAGAGAAGTATCCTTTTTTCTCTCACTGTTTTTTTCTTTTTTCTACACATGATAACTTCCCTTCATTTTTCTTTGTCTCAAAGAAAATTGGAATGGCAAGGAACAGAGATAACTGACGGAAATATTATTTTCATATGCTCTATCAATATTTAAAATCTGGTGCTTAAAGAGAAACATGGGAGACTGTAGCTAGTGCCACCTGGAGGCACAGTGGCTGGGTTTCCACACCTGGAGGCACAGTGGCTGGGTTTCCACACCTGGAGGCACAGTGGCTGGGTTTCCACACCTGGAGGCACAGTGGCTGGGTTTCCACACCTGGAGGCACAGTGGTTGAGTAAACCTTGCAAGAGTGATGAGCAAAGTAAAAAGGACCAACGAAGTTATAACTACCTGTGAAATCAGAAATTTCTACCAACCCTTCATTTTCTTGCTATTCAGCACAATTCCCTGTTTTTTTGCTCATCAGTTTGAGCAATGAACCTAAAGCCAGCACAAGCTTAATTACTGTAAGCCAGGTATATTTTAGTCTAGAAGCAATTTCAGATGGTTTAACTACTACTTTTATAATGGGTGGCATTGAGGCTTAGAAGATAGATGGAAACCAATGCACCCAAAATGAACTTAAATGCTGATAATATTTTTGATAATATTTTTAAAACAAATATAAGTACCCATAAAACTTACCATTAAAATATATTCTCTTTTAATTAGAAGCATACTGGGCTACCAAAATCAGATAATCATAGAACCTATTAAATGGTAATTAGTTCCAAGACTCAAATGCAATTTCTTCAGCTTAGTTTAGCTAGGAGGATTAAGCAGCTTGCTCTTTACTCAGTAACCCACAGTGATCAAACTTTAAAGGAACTATAGTTAAGGCTCGAAGATGAATTAAAGAAAAGTTCATTTTTTCATATGATAGTGTTATGTGAAAAAATATGATAAGCTAAATATCTATGGAATTTAAAAAACAAATATTGATGGATTTATGCAAATTATTTAAATTCTTAAAATCATTTTGCAAAGAATATTTATATGGTTTTCAATAGCCTTTGGAAAAGATTTTTTTTCAAAAAAGATTCTTATTTTTCTATTGCAAAGTCAGACATACAGAGAGAAGAGACAAAGAGGAAGATCTCCTGTCCACAGATTCACTCAAGTGTCCACAACGGACAGAGCTGCCCTGATCCAAAGCCAAGAACCCGGAGCTTCTTCCCGGTCTCCCACATAAGTTCAGGGTAGCAAGGCTTTGGGATGTCCTCCACTTCTTTCCCAGGCCACAAGCAGGGAGCTGAATGGGAAATGGGGCCACTGGGATTAGAGCCAGTACCCATATGGGATCCTGGCAAGTGCAAGGTGAGGACTTTAGCCACTAGGCTACCACGCTGGGCTCTGGAAAAACGATCTTTAATAAGGAAGGCTGAGTTTCCTTGGAGACAACTTGTTGTTTGTTTTAATTTGTATTAACACTTGTTTTTGGTAAATAGGCATTACTGCTTAAACCTATGAATCTCTCTTTGTTTTCTCCTATCCAAAATGAAAGAAAAATGTGGAAGTTTTCCAGGATCTTTTGTCTTACTTAATGCCAACCACAGCACAGTGCGTACTATGAAATAATCACATGCTAAGTCCTCAATTAAGCCTCTACCAAGCCAAGCAACCAGAACCTCTGAAGACAGTAATGGAAAACCATGAGTTTGTAATTAATGCTGCATTTGCTGCAATAGGTGTTTTTCTTAACATTGAAGGATTGTATAGGCAATTACAGCATTCATGATATAATTGTTTATAAATTCTCCAATTACCCTTTATACCAGAAACTTGAAAATTCAACTGCCAAAACACTGTCAGAGTAGAATGACCAGTACTGACATTTTATGTCCTGATCTGGAACATTGGCTCTTGTCTTCTGCTGTGTTTGTATTTGCATATGCATCTGATGTAATTACTTATGATCCTTAAAAAGATTTTCATATTTGTTTTTATATGACATGGCATATAGTGTATAATATAAGTAATATTACTAATATCAAATTATGTATTTTTATTTTTAATTAAAGTCACCCAAAGAACTAAATACAAAAATTGGAATGTTTGTAAATGACATGTAATAGCAGAAATGCCTGTGTAATATATAGCCAAGGGAGCCAGATTTCAAGGCAAGCATGGCATCTAGGAAAGAAGAAGGGAAGGTACAATGGTTGGATAGGAAGAGTGTCAGACTCTTACACACTCTAAAAAGATTTTGTGAGATGGATAAGAATGTCTTGACTCAAAAGCATCAGTGGAAGAAATGCAAATATTACTGGAATGACAGGAAAAATGAACCTCTACTCTAGTGTCAAAGGCAGGAATCATCATGGAATAAATCATGTGGTGATGGTAGCAGAGGTTGGCAACTCTAGACATCAGCAGTTCTGTGGCTTCTTGCACAAGGAGGCACGAGACCTGAATTTTTACGTCTACTACCCCTCTACCACAATATTTGTGAGTTGTACTGTACTATTACTCTACTTTGCACAGGGGAACGATGAAGAAAAAAAATGTTGAATTACTTAACAAAATCACATCTCAATCTTCAATCAAAGGGATTTTTCCTTGTTTTGTATTTACTCCAACAAAATGTTACTCACCTACATATCTTTGGAAGTAATCAAATAAATAATTGTAAAATTAGCAGAAAATCCAGCCAATCTATAAAAATAATCCATGCTCCACGTAATCTGTTTTTAAGCCCAAATTCAGTAGAAATTACACTAGACAATAAGGATTAGGGATGGTTTGTGATGAACATCTGTCTTAACTTTCCAAACTATCAGTTCTGCATCTATAGCTAGGGAGTCTGGACTCCATCCAAGATGTTATTTTTTAAAAAAATTGTTAATCTTACATTAAAAGTGGTGTTTCTGGGGCTGGCAGGGGTTGCTCAAACTCTACCCTCATACAGAGAATCAGGATAAATAGTCCAGAGTGAATTTGGGAGTGTACAATCACAGAAAAGTATTGAAAAACACTGAGAAAAGTGTTTAAAAGTATACAAAGTTTGGGGCCTGGCTCAGAAGCCTAGTGACTAAATCCTTACCTTGCAAGCACCAGTATCCCATATGGGTGCCAGTTCATGTTCCTGTTGCTCCACTTCCCATTCACCAGGAAATCAGGAGGGAATGGCCAAAGGCTTGGGACCCTATACCCAAGTGGAAAACCTGGAAGAAGCTCCAGGCTCCTGGCTTTGGATCTGCTCAGTTCCAGCCATTGAGGCCACTCAGGGAGTGAACCAGTGGGTGGAAGATCTTTCTGTGTCAAATTCTCTCTGTAAATCTGGCTTCCCAGTAAAAATGAATAAATCTTTTAAGAATTAAAATAAATAATAAATAAAAATTATTTGCATTCACTAATGTTTGAAATGCATTTATGTCTAATAATTAATCTAATTGAGCACTGATTTTTCTAACACTCTGAGATGAACACTAAAATGTATTGCAACTACCTTAGCAAAAACAAAATATATTTACATACAATGAAATACATGCCATATTTTATAGGATTATTTTGTTTTCTATAAAATTTTGAATGTATTATTTGACATTTCCTCGAGAAAAAAAATGCCATAGAATGATTTTTGTGCAAGATATTTTTTTTAAAATGTATATTATGTGTTTATTTGGAAACCAAGCCCTGTACTATGTAGTCTAAAATTTCAGTTGACTGATATTTTTGATTTAACTTCTTCCATTTTCATGTATCAGCAATAGGTTACCACTTCATGATACAATTATTTGCAGGCATTCTCTGTCAGCAAAATTTAGGAAACATGATAGGCACATAATACACTACCAACACAAGCAGAAACACAAATTCTGCTTCTCCTATCCCATCTTCCATCAACATGCTGATTGATACTAAAAAGAAAATACATCTTGGGCGCGACGCAGTACCCTAGCAGCTAAAGATCTCACCTTGAATGCACCGGGATACTGTTTGGGTGCCGGTTCTAATTCCAGCAGCTCCAATTCCCATCCAGATCCCTGATTGTGGCCTGGGAAAGCAGTCGAGGACAGCCCAAAGTCTTGGGACCCCAGCCCAAAGTCTTGGGAAAACTGGAGGAAGTTTCTGGCTCCTGGCTTTGGATCAGCGTAGCACTGGCTGTTGCAGTCACATGGGGAGTGAATCATTGGACAGAAGATCTTCCTCTCTATCTCTTCTCCTTTCTGTATACCTAACTTTGCAATAAAAATAAAGAAGTCATTAAAAGAGAAAAAAAAATCTTAACAAACTGATTTAATTAAGTCTTATCAGAACAACTAACATCTCTTAGATTTGTGTAGCATTTCAAATACTCCCAAATCTTACAAGCTAATCCAGAGTGATTCATTGATACACATGAAACCCCCATTTTTAACACACACACACAGACACGCATATACACACGCATACACGCACGCATATACACATACACGATGCCAGTTTCTGCTCTTGTGTTTCTTTCTCTACCTTACATTGCAAATGTACCAACAAGGGAAACTACTGTAGTATTTTGTACCTGGTTTGTGGTTTTGTCACTTTAAATTGTCCAGGTGGCTTCATTAAATGGGTGTCATTAAGTGTACTGCAATTAAGAATCATTCAAATCAGGAAATCAAATCCAGGCCACTCTGTTCTCGCAAACCAGCATCCTACTGGCTGTCCCACTGATAGGTTTAAATCTAACCCTGGTAATTATTTCCCAGTACGCTCTGCTAAATTTCAAAATCATGAAGAAATACAGGGAGAACTGAAGTAGAGACATGAAACAACAAAGATTAATTTCAGCTTTATGGGGAAATACATTTTAATTAACACATTTGTTGGTGTACCCAATAAGCTGCCACCTCTGATGCACATATGGGTGCCACCAGTGGAAGATGGTCAATGTCCTTTAGCCTCAGCACCTGCCTGGAGACCAGGAAGAAGCTACTAGCTTTGGCTTAGCCTAACTTCAGCCATGGACCCCCTGTCATTAGGTAAGAGAACCAGCCAATGAAAGATCTCTCTCTTTCCTTATGTGTGGGTACGTCTAATTCTACCTTTGAAATAAATTCTTTACAACCACACTTACATAAAAAAAGAGTGTCTCATGACCTTTACAGTAAATCAAGTGGTATATATGCTAAAGACATTATTAATCATTTTCTCTTGCCAACCCATCTCTGTAATGAAAAGGATTAGCCTCTCCTTTCTTTATAGCCTTCTCATGTACTTGTAGAAAACTGAAACTTTACATATTTATTTAGTCACAAATCACAAATTTCTTATAACTTGTATTATCTTACACTGGACCTTCCAAATATGCAACAATATTTTCTAAATAAATTTATAATTTCGTCAAAAATGTACACTTTAATATTCAAGTATATTACTTGCCTACGATAAAAGTCTTACTCTTCACTGCAATACACTTTGACTCATGATCCCGACAAGCAACTTTAATTTACCAAATATTCATGAAGTACAGATACCAGGGCATGGATATCTGAGTTTAGCAAAGTTCAGTAGTGCGTAACTTGTCTCAGAAACATTTTATTCAGGAAAAAAGAATCAAGCAGAGAGTAGTGTAAATCATGAAAAAAAATCATTATGTTAATGGGATTAGTTCATTAATACGCGGACAACAGAATGGTAATTATAGCTCTTTTGTCCAAAAATTGTATTAAAGAAACACTTAAAGAGAATATGAACTGTGTTGTTAGGAATATGAAGTAGGGGCGGTGGCAGCCTCAGGAAGTTTCTTTTGATATTTGAATGAGAAATGACTGAAAGGGGTGCTGCAAAAACTGGATGCAAAGGAGACATTGTGCTTTCAGAAAAATCACAAGAGTAATAAGAGTAATGAGTAATAGTTGTTGATCAGGCACTAACTTTCTTTCACATGGGCTCTGGTTCACGTCCCAGCTACTCCACTTCTTGTTAGGAGCCAGAGACTTATGGGCCTTAGACTGGGTCTACCTGACAGCCTGTTGCATTGCAAAGCCTGCCTTGAGCAAGCAGGACTACAGCAAGCAGGATATTAGGCCAAAACATCCTCTGTAGAGCAAGCAGAATAGAACTTCCACCCTTGTTCCTGTTCAAATAATTAGTTCCTCCCCTGGTTCAATATAGATGATTAGTTCCTTCCCAGCTTCAATGAAGATAATTACTCCCAGGAAACCCCTCCCTTTCTCCCCTCCCCTAGAGAAGAAGGTATATATATATATATATGAGGAGTAAAAATAAAGAGAGAGGCACTCTTTTCCACCAAGTACGTGCGTCCGTGTGTTTCTTGGCCCAGCAGCCCGGGGGCTAGCAACCCGGCATTCCCAGTCCACCCTCAGGGTTTGAGCATCGTGTCCTGCAGGTCGGGACAACTTCTAATCCAGCTCTCTGCTCATTACTTGGAAAAGCAGCAGAAAGTGGCCCAAGTCCTGGGGCCCCTGCACCTCACAGATACAGCCTTCTTTTCTTTGACTCCATGCACTCTTACTATATTTATTTTAAATTTATATACTTATCCTGTATTTCCTCAAGTTATGTATGTATGTATGTATATAAAAAGTAAAGGGACTAGAGAATCTCATCTGTTGGTCCACTCCCCAAATGTTGTATTCAGAAGCTAGACCTTTAGCTCAGTCTATTGCATGGGTGGCAACAACCTAAGTGTATGAATCAACACCCGTTTCCTCGGAGGATGCATGCTAGGAAGGAGCTGGAATCACCAGAAGAGCCAGGACTCAGGCTAATATTGAGATACTCCGATACACGATGTTAGCATTTACATAGCAGCTTAGACACCAGAGCAAATGTCTTCTCAAAATTGTTTTGCTGCCTGTTCTTCATGCAGGAGGATTCATGGCCATGCTGTTGATTGAAGCATCATATTTTATTTAGTGATGTAGTTCATCAAGCAATTTGAAGTTCTATGAGTTCTGTGGGAAATATAAATGGAAAAATTTAATCTTAGAGTTGACCGAAAAGGGACAAGGCTCTTTCATTGGAGGATGCCAAACTGTCTGTTTCTGGACAAGTGTTTTTCAAAAAAAAAAACTGCTTTGTATTTCCGAGGCATGTTTCATCTGTTTTATTTGCATTACTTGTCAGTTAGAAACAATACTTTTCAGCTCATTTGTTGTAAACTATTCCTCAGTGTGTTTTTCTCTTAAGCTTCTTGCATAGTTGAATTGCATTTTGTTGTTGGTTCACATCCATTTACCAAATATCCTTCATTCATGACTGTTTCATGATAATTGCCTAACATGGGGCCCGGCGGCCTGGCCTAGCGGCTTAAGTCCTCGCCTTGAACGCCCCGCGATCCCATATGGGCACCGGTTCTAATCCCGGCATCTCCGCTTCCCATCCAGCTCCCTGCTTGTGGCCTGGGAAGGCAGTCGAGGACGGCCCAATGCTTTGGGACCCTGCACCCACATGGGAGACCCAGAAGAGGTTCCTGGTTCCCGGCTTCGGATCGGCGCGTACCGGCACGTTGCGGCTCACTTGGGGAGTGAATCATCGGAGTGAAGATCTTCCTCTCTGTCTCTCCTCCTCTGTGTATATCTGACTTTGTAATACAATAAATAAATCTTAAAAAAAAAAATTCAATTGCCTAACATGACATTCATTCACAATGAAAATGAGGTTTCTAAATTACTTGTTAGATATTGTCCCACTTAAATTCATTTCATGTGTACATATTTTTTTCAATTTTCATATTGATGGAGTGTCACAGTAAAAATAACTTTCCATGACTTTCCACAAATCTGAAAGTTAAACTTAGTCATACTCTGTTTACACTAGAAGTTCAGTCTAGAACATTCAACTCACCTTCTCATTTTTGAAAATTTCAATGAATTAAAAACATTAGCTTTTAGCAGGAACATTATGTTAAGATTAGTCTGAAATGATAAAACCTTTGCTTCACTTTCCTTTTCCTTTAGTGTTTCCTAACGGGGTCCCTCGTCCAGCGAGTGAAGCTCCAACACAGGTGCTTGCTCTTGTGAGGACTTATTGAAGGACAAACTAATTACATAACATAACAAAACAGAAAATCCAAGTATAATCCAGAAAGGCAGTAACTACAGCATATTTACAGGCTTCCTCTTTTCTTCTACTACTACTACCACTAAAACTACTACTACTCTACCAGTCTTTGTTCTCTCTCAAACTTAGGTTAAATCCCCATCAACAGCCAATTCCAACAGGGCTGCTTGGCCACGCATCAAACACAGGCCCAAATCCTTGGGACTTTGCACCCACATGGAGACCCAGAAGAGCTCCTAACTCCTGGCTTCGAATTGACTCAGCTCCAGCCATTGCACTCACTTGGGGAGTGAACCATCGGACGGAAGATCTTCCTCTCTAGAGTCTCTTCTCCTCTCTGGATAACTGCCTTCCCAATAAAAATAAGTAAATCTAAAAAAAAAAAAAAAAAAAACCTATGATGTCACACCACAGTCCACAAACTTTAAATGTTGCCTGTGCACTTAAATATGTAGGAGTCACCTCTTCTTCCTCCCTGGAGTCACTGAATCATTTCTCTACATATAACTTTCTTTCCTCCGTGTCCATGTTTAGATCTCAAATTATCACAAATCAGCAAAGAGAAAATGGCATCTTAAAGAATTGACTGCTATGTAAAAGTTAAAAAAAAAAAAGTGGCAAGAAATAGTGACCTAAGCAGGATATGTCTGGCAGAGCTGGTATCTGAACTCTATACAGAAATGTATAGCTTTACTTTAATTCTTGCCACCTTTATTACCTCAATAGCATCCAAAATAGTTACCTAGTCCAAGCAGTTAGTTATAGTTTCAGAGGCTTTGCTCCAATTCAAACAGGATAGGAAAATGGAGGAGAGTAGAAATGATTTCCTAAAAGCTTTGACTATCAAATCTGAAGTTTCTCTCATAAGAATACAGTGACATTTCTATAACTGTAGTTGGTTAGGAAAGTGTGTGCACTTGTGTGTGTGTGTGTGTGTGTGTGTATTTATGTGTTTTACTCCTTTCCTATCAAGTGACAGAGTTTCTCTCACTTTGTAACTGACTTTAGTCCTACCACAGCCTCTTCCTGATAGTGATGTTGATGCTGTCGCAGAGGGTATAATTTCTGTAGAGATGTTTGGAACAGCTGTTACGCTGCTACTTTAATGCCTACATTCTTTTTATTGATTGTCTGGATTAGAGTCCTGGTTCCTTTGATTATAATCCAACTTTCTGTTAAGGCACATTTTACAAGACTTCTGGTGATAGTTCAAGAATTTAGGTCCCTTCAGCCCAGGTGTGGAGACATGAATGGAATATTAGGCTTTTGTATGCAGCCTCGCCTAGCGCAGGCTATTGCAAGCATTTAGGGCATGAACCAGAAATGAACAATTTCTGCCTGATTATCTTTCCCCTTGTGTGCCTTTGTCTTTCAAATGAAATGAAAATAAGTAAATAAAAAATAAAATAGTGATCAACCCATATTCCCCAACAAGAAGACCCTTATTTTAACCCGTTATCAGATCCAGCACAAATTTCGCATTTGCTCCCTGGGATGTCTCTAGCAGGACGGTAGATGGCAGCCTACATTTCACTGGTGTGTGTTGACATTTTCTTTGTTCTCAGCAAGAAATAATGTACAATAATGAAGACAAAAATAATGTGTTGATAATAAAATTCCCATTCGGGATAGCCATTGTTGTTTAGTCACTTAAACCACTGCTTGAATACCTGCATCCCAAATATGGATGCCTAAATTCAATTCCCACTCCACCCTCCAGTCCTTCCCACCAGCAAGGCAGACCTGGTTGGAGCTTCTGGTTCCTGTTTTTGGTCTGGTTTTAGACACCTGTTCTAGACGCGTGGGGAGGGAACTAATAGGTATGATTCTTGCTCGCTCACTCTGGCTCTCACTCTCTCTCTCTGTCCTTCACAATACAAAGAATAACTAAACAGGGCCCGGCGGCGTGGTCTAGCGGCTAAAGTCCTCGCCTTGAAAGCCCCGGGATCCCATATGGGCGCCGGTTCTAATCCCGGCACCTCCACTTCCCATCCAGCTCCCTGCTTGTGGCCTGGGAAAGCAGGAGAGGACGGCCCAATGCATTGGGACCCTGCACCCGCGTGGGAGACCTGGAAGAGGTTCCTGGTTCCCGGCATAGGATCGTCGCGCACCGGCCTGGTGCGGCTCACTTGGGGAGTGAAACATCGGATGGAAGATCTTCCTCTCTGTCTCTCCTCCTCTCTGTATATCCGGCTTTTCAGTAATAATAAAATCTTTAAAAAAAAAAACAAAGAATAACTAAATAAACCAACTTTAAAATTCTTTGCTTAGAAGATGCTGAAAATGGCTACCCGAAAGGCTTTGTACACGAAGCTGTGTAGGCAGAGCATACTTGCTTGTCCTAAGGTAGGCTCTGGCTCTGCTCTCTGCTAAGCATTTCATATCATTATTCATTTGGATAATTAAAATGGATTATGGGAAAGTTATTCAGAGTTTCTATACATACATACAGTTTAATAGCATGTTATGTGATAGTGTGTGTTAGAGTCCTCAACACTTTTTTTAGCGCTTATAAATAGGCTATTATATGGTAGGATTCAAGTTCCTTAAAAAAATACTGATATTTCCATTATCTAATATCATAGGTCTCAAGAAATCCATTTTAAAATCACAGCAGTGGTTGAAATTTAAGTTGGGTGGTAGCCCAATACCTTAATTAGATATTTAGGATAGGCACATGTATGTCAAAATTTGACAACCTACAGAAAATGATATGAACAGGGTATACAACCTGATGTCAGAAAATACAAGTTCAAATCTGAACATCTATATTTAATAGACATTTAGCTTTAAACAATCCATAGACATTCCTTAACTCAGCTTTTTCTTCTTTAGGATGCTGTTAACTTCTACAAGGAACAAATGAGATAATATAAATGAACTGTTTTGTGGATTATAGAGTAGTCCACTCGATGAGATGTTATTATGAAAGCAATCACTGAAGAACATCTACCACAATAGAAACTTTTCTATGTACAAAACATGTCATAAAAGAAAAAGCATACAATGTGCTGGGTATGCTATCAAGTATTGCATATTGCTCAAGCGACATTCGTATGAGAAGTTGGCATTGCCAGTCTGAATGTCAAATGCACCACTGTGGCCACATTATAGAACACCATTCTGTGGGATATCTCTCACAAATTTCACACGCAAGTAGTATATATAATTTTCCTTTCTGAAGTAAACTAGATAGTGCTAGTTGCATACAAAGGAATGTGATTATAATTTATAGTAGAAATATGTTCTGGACAAGGGCTCTGTGCCCTTGTTTCAACACTTCTACAAGCCCAGTTCAAATATGCTCCTTAATGGCTAATGACTGTGAAAAACATGCTGAGTCCTGGGGAAAACCTGAAGCTATTCAAAATGTCCAAATAGAGATGTGCCATTGCGTGCTTCTTATTGTGCCAATGGATTTTTCCCTAGTGAGCCTGGAGTAAGTCCACAATATACTGCCATCTACGCACGCATAGGTCCCCAGGCCACAGAAGTCCTTTCATTCTCAGTATCCAAACATACACAAATCAGCTGGCATCGAGTCAGTAATAAGAGCACAACAATGGGCCATTTTCAACCACTGTGACAGAGAATGCCAGAATGGCTACACAGCTTCTACCTTTGTGCGGGAGGGAAATACTAGGTAAAGCACAGATAACTCAAATATATCTAATACATGCAAATTTACAAATCTTAACATTTGGGGAAAATGTGTACGTATGTACACTCATGCACACATATGTACAATGTGAGTGAAAGTGGATGTGCCGATTAAAAGATTTTACATATAGGCCAAATAGTGTGGCACAGTGGATCAAGCCACCACTTGCAGTGCTGACATCCCTTATAGGCTAGGCTTCTTCTACTCTAGGTGGCTCTCCTGGTATCCATATCCCTGAAAATGGGCTTGAGAAAGTAGCAGAAGAAGGTTTGAGTATTTGTGTCCCTGTGCTCAAGTTGGGAACCAGAAGAAGGTCCTGGCTCCTGCTTTCAGCCCGCAACGGTTTGGCCATCGTGCCCATTCTGACCAGTTGGGTAGTGAATTTCTCTCTGCAGCTCCTTCAAATAAACTATTTTTTGAAGAAATCATTTTACACACTTATAATTTTGATGCTGTCAGTCTGTTTTACAGAGCAACTGTGAAAGTATAATATGCAAATAAAAATATTAATAAATAGTATTTCTCCACCATCTTACCATTGCAATGAATAACATTGTTACAACCTGGTGTGACTTTTTTAATAAGAATACTGATGAATACAGAATAAGTCTTAATAATATTTTTTATATTATTGAAATTTTGACCAAATATAATTATCTTTAGTTAATTTGCTTTCCTAATATTATTTTGTACTTCTTACAATTTAATGAAATCTTTATATGCATAAGGAGTACAATCTGACATTTGCACATATGCAAATGTATAAATGTGTGTATCAGTGTGTATATAATATGAAATAACTACAAAAATACTAATTAAAGTAATCTACATATACATCTATTCACATAATTATTTCATGGATATTTTGAAAAACTTTAATATCTCCAAAATGGGTGCAACAAGAAACCATTAATTCTCCAGAGATAAACCAGTCCTGAAAAGACATATACAATGTTTCCTATGATACAGAGTACAAAATGTATAATGTAGAGGAGCAAAGTTGCTTTTTTTATTTGATTATTGTTTATAGCCATTGTCTATGATCTTGAGGAGCAGCAGGTTTTCTAGTTACTACTTGCTTAATTTTTTATTTAGTGGTGGATTAACCTTGTGAATAAAAAATAGACTAAAAGTATGATACTGCAAAATTTAATGAAAAAATAATAAAAAAAAGAGGATAGAGTGAGGGAGGGTAGGCAAGAAACATCACTATGGTTTTAAATCTGCAAATGTGCAATATGTGAAAGGTGTTTACCTTATATAAATGAAAGAATTGGGAAAACAAAATCAGTCTATTTTTCAAGCAAATTTTACTACAGAATAATCTCTCTGTACCTCTTAGCTAGCCTCTCCCATCTGTGTCCTCATGCACCCCAAGCTCCAGTAAGTATCCACTCATTGCTTATGTGGATATTACATTGTACTACCCAAATTTAGAATAAATTTATACAGCATTTTCTCTGCCTGAATTATTTCACTACGTATAACGTGTTCATCCATTGTATGCACAAATAGCAGAATTGTCTTTTTACAGCTTAATAACATCAGCAGATAAACTGCATGTTATCCATGTAGTCATCTTGTGATCCATCAATGCTTAGGTTGCTCTGAATCCTAATAATTCCAAATACGTAGCAAAAAATGGGAATACAGATATTTATTATCTTTTTGATACACCAAAATAAAATCTCTGTGTCATATGATAATTCTTAAAGAATAACAAATTAAACAAACAAAAACAAAAAACTGGGTAGATCTATTTCACAGAATACTACTAAGCCAAAAATAATATTGAAATTCTACCATTTGCAACAAAACGATTCTAAATGGAGACCATCATGCTCAATGAAATAAACCAGTCCCAAAAGAATGGATACTCTCTGATGTAAATTTAAGAATACCACCTACTGTTTCCCTAATGATTTTACTAATTTTGATTCTCACTAATACTGTACAATGGCTCTATTTATTCCATATCCTCACCAATGCTTATATTTTGTCTTTGATGACTGTTGGATTTGTTTTACTTTTTTTTTATAGATTTACATATGTATTTGAAAGGTGGTATAACACAGAGAAAGGATAAACAGAGAGAGTTCTCCACTCTGCTTGTTCAGACCCCAAATGGCTGCAACAGTTGGGGTGTGGTCTGGCCAAAGCCAATAGCCAGAACCTTGTTCGAGATCTTCCACATGGGAACATAAAAACATTCTGATTAAAATATAAAGGGAAATCAAGTTTGATTAACATACCTACCTCTTCATAATGCAGACATCTTCTACTTTGTATTCTGATTTTTCCTTGTGTTGCTTCTCCAGCTGGGAAGAGGTCTAATGTCATATCCAAATAATACTTGTAGAGATCAAACTATAGAGCTTTTTTTTTTTTCCCATTTTCTTCTAGTATTTTTATGGCATTGTGTTTAACCCCATAAATCATTTTCAATGAATTCTACCTGTACACAGTGTGAGAGGGACTCAGATTTCATTCCCTATCTAATGGGAATCAGTTTTTCCATTAAAATGTGTGTATTTTTTATTTGACTTTCTTGGTGCCCTTGTCAATGACTAGTTGCTCAGATGACTGTGGTTTATTTCTGAGTCATCTCTTTGATTCAAGATTCCTTTGGATTTTCAGTCATTTTGTGGTCACTTACAAACCTTAAGTTTGGTTCTTCTATATCTGTGAAGAATGCCATGAAATTTTGATAGAGGTTGCATTCAATTT
Source organism: Ochotona princeps (assembly GCF_030435755.1). Classification (NCBI taxonomy): domain Eukaryota; kingdom Metazoa; phylum Chordata; class Mammalia; order Lagomorpha; family Ochotonidae; genus Ochotona; species Ochotona princeps. Next base: position 55,408,321 of record NC_080834.1, read on the forward strand.
ATACATTACCTTTTAGAGTTATTGCCATTCTAACAATATTAGTTTTCCCAGTAAATACATCTCTGACATATAGTCTGATTGATGTGTGCCTTCAATTGCTCTCATCAATTTTTAATAGTTTTCAGTGCATAGATAATCGATATCCTTGATTAAATGTTTCTATTTTTTTCTCATAATTCTCAGTGAAATATTTCTTAATTTGATTTTCAAATTGTTCTTATTCTTTTATGTCAGATTCTTCTGGACTAGTTTTTATCTTTTCAAATAAAATCTAGAATTAACATGGCTAATCCTAACAAAAAAAATTTTAAAATAGAAGAAAATACAACAAAACACAATTTCTTAGTTTTTTTTGAAGGGGGCAATGTAAGGTAATGTGGAGGTAAAGTTAGAAAAATTCTAAGATAGTATCTTAAAAAGTTTCTTTGAAAGGTTTGTTTTGTCTCATGTAATAAAAGAATTAAAAATTAGCAAACGAGGATACAGAAAGACTTATTTATTGTATAAGGTAACACATTGCAATTCTTCCATATATAAGCTTTAAGAATATAACAATGCTTCCCAATCTCTTCCCTATATCTCTCCTTGGTCTTATTTTTGTTTTAATTTTTACAATGATATACTTTCAACTCTTTAAAAATCACAAGCCAACTCATCTACTAAATAAAGAATTCAATAAGCAATAAGTAAAGATGTACACAAATGTATTGTTTAATATACTTTTTCACTCTTGTCTGTCCAACTATAAGTCAATTAAAGGCTGAAAATCATGTATTACAATCTTGGTTGTTAGCTCTCAGAGAATTTCTCTTTTTAATCCACAGAGGAAAGATTTAATAAATGACTGTACAAAGAATTAACATTGCCCTTTTGATATTATACATATACTCATACAAAATTAAGTCATATAACATCGTGTTGATGACTGTCCCATATCCTAATGCCATTATCACTAAGATAACAATTCAGGAAATTAAAAATTCCAGACTGTTAGTCAGTCTCAGAAATAACAGGATTAGGTTCTTGAAAGTTAGATGGATGCTCCCTTTCTCATCTGTTTCTACTGATTCAGCTCTAGGCCAGCTTCCTCTAACAAAGACAATGGTTTTCACTGGTGGTATAGTTTGGAGCACCTGTAAGCACATTGGCATATTCTAATACCAAACTAAAAGATCTCATGCATATAATTCAAACATGCATTCTAGTATTAACCTTCTACTCCCCTTGCTCAAACAACTGACAGTACTCCTTAAAAGAAAGACACTCTTGACAGGATACATGATACACATGATGAGAGAGAACCACAGTTTGAGAAAATCCACCAATGGGAAGAGAATTTAGAACATGAAAATGAAATTTTTTATTAGCCCATGTAAAAATACTTTTAATGGAACATTTCTGACAATTGTTCACTCCTCTCTATTTGAATCCATGACATGTAACAGAATGATATTCTAATGTATAATGTGTTAACTAATTGCAAATTTTGAAATAATTAGAATAACAGATTTTGGAAGATTTTGACATAAAGACATAATATATGTTTGATGAGATAGATATTTTTGCCTTGATTTTAACATTACACAACATATACATGGATCAAAACATCAGATGGTACTACATAATTATGTATGATTTTTATGTGTCAATTTAAAAAATTAAACTAAAGCATCAGAAAGAATATGATTTTGGTAACTAATTCCTGTGAAAGAGAGGCTGCAATCTTCATTCCCAACATTATTTCCACCTCATGTTCCATTTGACTTTTTATAAAAACCTAATATGCACAATCTCTGTCCTCACTATAAATGTGCTATTGTGCATTTTATAGCAGTGCTATAAGGATTCAGCTGAACAATGTGGCAGAATACCAAGCACCAACATAAATGAAGTTCTGGAAAACATCAGTTGCCATCCTACGAAAAAGCCCTTCCTTGTTCTACTGATTACCTTTGTTTTTTATTCATTTTTTGCATTTCTATCATGGAGGTTGACACAAACTCCTTTCCAAGATAGTGAGGAAAAATTCTCTGGAGTGGTGTCCAGTATATTTATTCAAAATAAAAACTGTCTAAAACCCAGCTCTCTTTAGCAGTTTGTAGTATTGAAGCATAATTTTTACTGAACTTGACAAATTTTAGGATAGTCCAAACTGGCTTATAACTCTAACAAGGTATATGATAACAATTGAGGCTCAGAACAGTTTTAGGAGGAGTGTGCAGAGAACTCTTCAACACCTTAGTGAGGAGTAACTAATCTTTGTGTCCTATCTAGTAAGGTATATGTGAGTCAGTTGTGTATTAACTAAAATTGAAAAGTTAATGAAGTAGTCACGGGATGTGGTTAAGAACTTGCATTTTCTAGCATATCGGTCACTCTATACCATGTCAATTAACTCCATAATGTTGTAAATTGTTGTTGATATTATGTTGTGGCTTTCCATTGGATGGGATGATATACTGCCAGCTTTCAGTCCAGAGATGGTCTCCCAAGGAAACTGTTGAATTTATCTGGACAATAAGATGCCAAACTTTGTGTATGGTCCATGCCCAGAATGAAAGAATCATGACTGAATATGAACTGTAATACTGCAACAATGTGGAGTTATCTAATATGGGGGGGAGGGAATGGGGAGGTATTGGTGGAATCCTAGAGGCTATGAAACGGTGTCATAAAATGAAATTTAAAACAAAAATAGAATTAAACTGATTCTATAACATTTGTAAAATCAATATTGAATTTAATATCAAAAACAAAATTAAAACTTTTAAAACTGGAACTGCATAGTTAATTTAAATGCAAGGTTGGATATTTTTCCCATTTTTGCAATGAGTATAGGATGTGTTCAGCTTACATAATATAGAGTAAATATATTGCATAAGGTAATTGGGCAAATTCAAGTGGTTGTGAAATTCAACCCAAATCAAATCAGATATCTAAATATTTGTAGCTAGAATAATGGCCTCCCAAAGATATTTAAAGCCTAATTCTATTGAGACTATGAATGTGCTATTTAATGAAGGAGAAATTAATGTTGCATCAATTGACCTCACGGTTCGAAGGCAGGACCAGTGTGATCACATAGGTGTGTAAACACGGAAGAGGCAGGCACAAGCATGAGTGTCAGAATGATGAGGGGGAGAAGGCTGGTCTGACCTCTGCTGTCTTCACAGATGGAAGGGGTCACCAGCTAAGGAATGAAGGCAGCCTCTACAAGTTAGAATAGACAATGGGCCTCCAAAAGGAATACTTGTCATAACTCATCTTTGCAAATATCTTGTTGAAATCCTCTGGGACCCACTTCATAAGCCTTTTCTCTGGAGGTGTAGGCTGATACATTTTGTTGCAACAGCAAGAGAAGATTAACATTTCAACCTTCTAATGAATGGGGAAGTTTGCCATTGTGTTTGACCCAAATTAGCTGCTTGAATCCTCCAAATACCATGGCCTTCCCTTTACCACATGTGGGTAAACCTGAAGGTAAAGTTTAGCCATTTGACTTATAAATACATACTGATTCTTAGATTGTGTTTTAGAAAAGAAATATGTTAATATTCCTCATATTCTTTATGCTAATATTAATGGTCATATACTTAATATATGCACTCCCTAAAGCATATCTGATATATATTCAAGTCTCTGAATAAGACTTTGTTATCAGTTTATAGGATTAGAAACAATTAAAAAAAAGCTACCATCTGAAACTGGACAGTGATCTATTGCTGGGATTAACCAATGAAAAGACCTGACCTTGATGTTGTAAACAGGATTCTGCTATTCAGGAGACTGGGTTCAATGACTTTGATGAGTCTTTCTGGCTCCTGGCTTGCAGGAATTTTTCTGAATACAGAAGAAAATATTGACAGTGAAATTGTTGGCAGAACAGAATACCTGAAAATGCACCAGCAGAAGAAGGAAGCTGGTGATATTGCTCCTTCTGCATCACTAGCTGATCAGTTTCAGAAAGAAAAGTCACCACAGTTTAAGGAGAAATATATCTAAGAAGGAGCCACTTAAAATAATAATTGTGGGGCTATATGATTGTTCACTGGGTGTTGAGAAATGATTAAAGCTGCAACTATTGAGTCCGAAGCTTGTTCACAACACCTGGAATAGTCTATTGTATAACATTCAACACTGAAAATTGTTTATTGTTAATGAATTGAACAACTCTAGGGTAAACTTCTCAAAATTCAAATCAAATCAAGGTGCTCTTCTTTTTAAAAAGAAACAATACCACTACCAACAACAGAAATAAAAAGGCAAACTTTCAAATTAAAAAAAAAAAAAAACAGCTATTCCTTTTCCCCACTTCCCCTTGGTGGTCCTTTCTCTGGGTAACCAATCTGTTGGCTTTAGCAAGCTCTGCACTGCAGGGCATTTTCTATTTCCACAAGTAATGTATTTTTCAGCAAAACTCAATTCACTCTTCAACTTCTACCTTCAAAAGTCTCATTCCCTGTTAAACCCCAACACATGTGCTGATGTGGGTAGCTTGTCAGAAAATTATTTCCCAGCCCATGTTGCACATGAAGAGCGTGGGTAGGTATATAAATCTACCATGTCACAAAGTATAGTATTTGGTTCCCAGTCATTCTTATTTTCAATTTTTTTCCCATGAAGGAAGACAGGTGTTGATTCACATTCTTACACACATTCATTATTTCATTGATGAAGATGAAAACTCTCACACTGCCATAGGTCCAGGGGTTACAATGTTACAGTATTGCTACTACATAAAAAAGAAATGTACTTCTTAGACTAGCAACATCTGCATCAATTGGAAGTGTTAAATGTGTGAAGTGTGAGTCCCTATCTCAGCCAAAAATCTGAATTTTTACCAGCTTTCCCAGGAGACTCATATGCACAATAAATTTTTATAAGTTCTAATCTACATGTACTGCAAGGGGAAAATAAGCAAGTGGCAACATTTACACGTGTATTCCTGGATAAGCTGACAAAGGAATTATGTTTCTCAAATGATATAATGCTGTATAATATTAGGAGCAGCATTTTGATCTGTGAAGAAGCCTACACTTTATTGACTCTGTGACATTAACCATGTAGGTTAATCTCTGTAAGCCTCACTTTCCTGTATTTAAAAATGAAGTCAGGTTCTAATGCATATCAAAGCTTTCAATATAGATAAGAGGTATCTTGGATGTTAAATGTATTATTCTTACAATGTCATAAATGCAATCAATTTGAAAGGCATTGCTGGACAAGGGCTATCATCTGATTCATCTCTCAGGGATTACCGTGACTCCCAACTAGGGAGATTACAATTTGATATTCACCCTTGTTATATTTTGAATTTTACTAGAGGCCACTTTGTGCCTGTAGATCAAACTTTCCAAAGTTGAGTTCCCGTAATTTGTAAGATTAGATTTTACATCAAGTACATTTTATGGTTTTTTTGATTCTTAAATTGTATTAATCTCATTCTTAGCTCAATTTATTTTTGATTGCATTAGAAGTTTTTGTCATCATCATTAATTTTAGTAAATTTCATGTCGGGTATTTGAAATTACTTAAAATGGAGTGAAATATCCAATGATGTCTTATCCATTAACCTTTGTCCCGTCTTTGAATTTTGAACATGATTCAACAAAATATTTCTACAGTCTCCTCTATATGTAACCTTGTGATATAGTTGATTTATTGACTTTGAAAGAAGTACAAGGAACACAAATCCTAATGTCTGCATAAAATGTCTAAAATGCACCTTTGTCTTGTAAGACATTTCTTATAACTGTGTTTTGGAACAGTAGGCAACACATTATCATTATTTCTAAGGTAATTCTAAATAGTTAAATTATTAGAAAAAGGACATCAGCCATTATGAACTTCAAAGATATTCATTTACACTCTGAGAGCTGAAACACAAACACAACTTGTTCAGCTTCAGTGTGGAATATATACATTGCATAACAAATTTTTGCTTTCCTATGTCTACATATGAGCAAAACGTGCCAGGAGTATAGATGTTGGGGTTGTAAATGAATTTTGAGAGATATTTCAAATGAAAAACACAATCCATGAATTAAAATATGCTAAGAATCTATAACAAATAACTCTTTGTAGTGACACTCTATGATTATTTCCCTCATATATTTTTTTTTACTTTCTATTCTTTTTGTCAACTCCTGGCTCATGCTCTACTGTGCAGCTCTTCTGTGCTGCAAATCAACAACTTTATTATCCAGGTCAAATCATTGATTTTCTAGTATCCACTATATAATTCCACTTGGACTTCCTATTAACGTTTTAACTTATTATTTTCTCTGAGGAAGGAGAAGACTACATTTCTCCCTAAATTCATTGTTCATTTTATGTACTGATTAGTTGAACCATAGAGTACTCAGAAACCTGTCCAAATACTGTTCCTAGGGTGTCCAAGAGAACATTTCTGTATCCATTTAACAAATACATCAATAAAATTGAGTAAAGTAGAACACCCACCTTAAAGTGGGAAAGACATTCCATCGTAGGGAAATTTTATTAGGAAAAACAATTGAATAAGAAACTGTTGTATTGTATCAGTTGAAAATGTATTCAACTGCCTTCAGGTTGGACTTTATACCATTACTGTTCCAGTTTCACAGGTATTGCTAGTTGTGTTTGAATCACACCATCTTCTCTTCTTGATTTTCAGTTTGCTGACTGGAGATCTTAGACTATTTCAATCTTCACAAGCCAGTTTCTATAATTATGTGTTTACTTTTTATTACAAACACACATATCACATATGTACAAAATGTATTTTTTTTTCACTAAGGAGCCCTTGGATTCGCGGTCTTTAACTTATCATTCATTATTTTTTAATTCTCCTTATCACAACTAGGTTTGTTAAATTCCCTCCTTTGTATATGCCATTAAATATTAATCAACTCTGATAGTGTTCTAACTAGAATTAACTTTAATATTCTCAACAAAATACTATGTAAATATATATTTAGTTAACAAAGAAACTACATAATGATTATATAACTATGAATCAAAATGGTGTCTGCAAGAAATTGTACACTTTTTGGTACAATAATATTTTTAGGGGTTAGTATTATGGTACAAAATTACCATCTGTGATGCCAGCATCCAATACGGGCATCAATTTCTGTCCTGGCTGCTCCACTTCTAATCCAATTCCGTACTGATGGCCCGGAAAAGCAACAGGTGATGGATCTAATTGTAGAATCTGCATCACCCAAGTAGGAAACCAAGAAGCACCTGGCTTGGCTGGGCCCACCAGTTGCTCTTGTGGGCATCAGGAGAACAAACTACCAGATCAATGATCTCCTTCTTTCCCTCCATCCCTCTCTGTAATTCTGATTTTTTAAAGATTTATTTATTTATATTGCAAAGTCATATTTACAGAGAGAAGGAGAAACAGAGAGAAAGATCTTCTGACTACTGGTTCAATCCTCAAGTGACCACAATGGCCAGTTGATCTGAAGCCAGGAACCAGAAGCTCCTTCCTCATCTCCCACATGGGCACAGGGTCCTATGGCTTTTGGCTATCCTCTATTGTTTTCCCATGTCACAAGTAGGAAGCTGGATGGAAAGCAGAGCAACAGAGGTGCAAACTGGAGCCCATATGGAATGCAGTTGTACTCAAAGCAAGGACTTTAGCCACTAGGCTACTGTGCCGTGCCCCTGATTTTCAAAAAAAGGAAGAAAAAAGGAAAAGAAGAAAGGAAGGATGGAAGGAAGAAAGAAATTTGAAAAATAATTTTATAAGAGTTGTAATAACAGGAGACAATATGAGATAACAAAATATAAATTTTCTTCAAACATAGAAATTAAGTTATGTATTTAAGGACAAATAATACTGGACTCAACGAGATGGCTCTAAAGACTTATCCTCTGGTGCCTGCTCATGTCCCAGCTGCTGCACTTTTGATTCAACTCCCTGTTTATGGGACTGGAACAGCAAAAAATTAGTCAATTTTTCAAAAGAACAAAAATAAAATTTGATTCCTGAGGATAGGTAAGAAAATTACACCACTGATAAGAACATAACCATATAGACCAAGAGCAAGAAGGCCATAACTGCATTCTGGTAGTGACTTTTTTATACCATTTCTGAAAATACTTGATTCTTGCTTGGGCGTGAAAGAAATTATCAGATAGTAAAGCACAGATAGATAGACCATGCCACAGAATTTTTGGATCAATAGGAGGTTCAGAGTAAGGTTAACAATTTTCAACTCTAGAGCCCAGTGAAAGTAGCCTAGTAGCTAACATCCTTGCATTTCACTCACTGGGATTCCATATGGGCACTGGTTTGTGCCCCAGCAACCCTGTTTTCCCTCGAGCCCCCCTGCTTGTAGCCTGAGGAAGCAATAGAAGATGGCCCAAAGCCTTGGGAGCCTGCACTCCTGTGGAAGACCCCAAGGATACTCAGGGCTCATGGCTTCGGATGGGATCCTCAAAGCACAGCCCTGGCCATTATAGCTGCTTGGGGAGTGAATCAATGGATGGAAGATCTTCTCTCTGCTCCTCTCTCTATAACTAGCTTTTCAATGAAAATAAATGAATCTTTTTTAAAAAGAGAAAATTTGCAACTCTAATAAGTATCTATGTGTAAATAACAAAGGGATAGTATCTACAAATGTTCCCCTGAACTTTTTATTGTATGACTGCTGTAGAAGTTTAAATCAGAGGTCTATCTTCTATAGTGTCTGTATGTTATGATTTTAGTTTCTCATATTACACGGCTTGTAATATTTCTTGTGTATGCAATACTTTTAAAAAAACACTACAGTTCTTATTGCTTTGGTAGTACATTTATCCGTGAAAAATAATGATGATGTAATAAATATTGTTGCAACACCTGAGTGTTTTCCTGAGACACAATCTTTCTTTTTCTAGAAGTTTATGCTTCATAATATATATGCATGTATATACTGAAATATACTATATATTATTTATAATATGTATTATTTACATATATTGCTTATATTATACATATTAAATATATACACGCATATATATGTTGAAATTGCCCAGGACCTGTAATATTATTGGAAAATACTATTTAAAGTAGAATGAGAAAAATTGTCATGGTTGCACATAAAAAGGAGCAGGATCCAGCTGAATCAAAGATAGTAAGTAGTTCAGAAAAGCAAAATGGTGCATTTCTGATCGTTTTATACTTTCTTACTTTCAAATATGTATTGAGTTTAGCTTGCATAGTTCCTTACGGCTTATTATGGTTGTTTTTTGTGGTGATGACGATGATGAGTGTTTCAGACAGAAATGTACTGATTGACCATTTAAGTTAAAATTTCCCTACAGATCAGAATAAAGCCTGACTTGCATGCTTATGTGGCCTGGCTGCCTCTGGCAGGTATCTGAATTCATAAGCCCAGGAACAAATTGCAGCTATGCTAGAGGGTGAGTGAGTTTAACTGTGATGCACTGGAAGGGTCAGCATAGTCCATTCTTGTAGCTGGAAGAATTTTCTTATAATTTTAATCACAATGGAGTTGTTTAATACGAATGTTCAATATTATTATACAATTCTATCTTAAGTTGTGATACTACTAGATATTATAATCACAAATAAAACAAATGTGTTAAAATCTCTAAGTTATATTTGCACTTCTTTTTTCCAATAAAATAATTGAATTCCAAATTAGTTTAGTATGATCTCTAAATTTTATGATTTCATTTTGTGAATGGAGCAGGCACTGCAGCCAGTTTAAAGATGCCACCTGCAAAGCTGGCATCCCATGTGGATGTCTGGTCAATTCACAGCTGCTCCACTTCTGATCCAGCTCCCAGGTAATAATCTAGAAAAAGCAGTGGCAGATGGCCTGGGTACTTGGGTTCCTGCCACAAGTGTAGGATACCAAGGTGAGGCTCCTGGTTCCTGACTTCAGCTTGGCTCTGCCCTGGCCATTACAGTCATCTTCAGAGTAAACCCTCAGACAAATTTCTAAATTTCTATCTCTTCCTCTCTGCATTCCACCTCTCTATAACTTAAATGTTCTTTTTTTTTTTTTTTTTTTTTTTTAAGATTTACTTACTTTCACTGCAAAGTCAGATATACAGAGAGGAGGATCTTCTGTCTAATGACTCACTTTCCAACTGACCACAATGGCTGGAGCTGAGCCAATCTGAAGCCAGGAGCCAGGAGCTCATCAAGGTCTCCCACATGTCTGAAGGGTCCCAAGACTTCAGGCCATCCTGGACTACTTTCCCAGGGCCACAAGCAGGGAGCTGGATATGAAGCTGGGCCACAAGCAGGGAGCTGGATATGAAGCTGGGCTGCCGGGATTTGATTAAATTTTCAAGATAAATAATGTGCTAGCACAGTGGAATAGTAGGCTAAGCTTTCACCTGCAGCACAGGCATCCAATATGAGCTCCAGTTTGAGCCCCAGCTGCTGCATTTCTGATCCGTGTCCGTATTTGTAAGTTGGTGAAATAGCAGAAGGTATCTTGAGACCTTAGACCCCTGCTCCATAGTGAGGGATGCAGAAGAATTTCCTTACTCCAGGTCCCTGACTCCAGATCCACTCAGCTCTGCTCATTACAGCCATTTAAGGAGTGAGCCAGTGGATGGGACACCTCTGTGTCCCTCTTTCTCTCTGTAGCACAGCCTTACAAATAAAAATAAAGTGTCTTTCAAGACTAACAAATAAATAAATCTCTCAAAAAATTTTTTTTGGAAACATTACATTTTAAAAATGTATTTTTGATGATTTTTACACAGTTGATTAGGGTGGAAAGAGTAGAGGATTAGGGGAAAGTAAGTGAGATCATTGTCTCCAAATTTTCTTTTTCTTGTATTCAGGGGAAAGGGAGAAAGTGCACCTAGCCTCCCAACTGCCTCAGTACCCAGGGAGGAGAAGAGACACCCAATGTCATCCCAGGGTCTCTGATACGGAGCGTGCTCTGAAGGTTCTGCTCAAGTGGTTTCAATAGTTCGGAAACGCTGTTGATTGCCTTTCTTCAAAGATGAGGAAATCCTCCCAAGGTCTATTGACTGACACAGTTCACCTTAGAGTAGCACAGATATTTGTTGTCAATGCTTATCTGGGGTAGTTTACCAATCTGTTTTGCCCTCCTTCCTCTGCTGTGATACCAGCTGTCCTCTAAAGGACCCAATGATGGCCCCATCTTCCATGTGCATCTGGGAATACCAACCACTGCTCCATGTAAGCCACTGAGGAGGCCCAGTTCTGACATACGCATTCTGCAGTCAGACCATTGATCCTGCAATTCTCTCCTTGGTTGGAGTTCTGAGTCTAGCGGTTCAGCATCCACCATCATCAGCTGGAGCGGGAGGTGGGTGCAGGGAGCTCGGCTGGGCCAGGCTACAACAGCTGCCTACAAATGCGAAAGTAATACGGGCAATGCCTGCCAGGGTCACAGCACCCATTAGCATACCTGAGACCTGGGGAGAGAGGGAAGAATGTAAGCAAAATAGGAGGGCACAACAGGCTCCCCTGATGTGTCACTGCTCTAGTTGGCAAGCTGGAGAACTGGAATCTGGGACAGACCAGGCCAGGAACAGGTACAATACCCACTGGCCTGAATGTGATCTGTGTTAGGGGTGAGCCAGGCTGGGCTATATGACTGTATCCACCGGTACATGCACAGGCCAGAGTAAGTGCAGGCTGGTTGGGCTTTGCGACAGCATCATCTGGCAAGTGCTGGGACTAGGGACAAATCCTGTTAGGCTAGACTGCCGAACCACCTGGAGAGTGCAAGATCCGGGACTGGGTGTGGTGCTAGTAGGGAGACTGTGGGAACCTCTTTTATGGGTTGCAATACCCATTGGTGAGCATGAGAACCAGGACTGGGTGAACTTTTGACTAGACAGGCGGTGGCACCCACGAGCACGAGTGTTGGATGGATAGTGGGGTTGGTTGTGTGAGCTAAGCTTCAATGCCCATTGAGTGTACAAGAGCCAAGTGGCATGTAGGACAGACTGGACTAGTCTGTTGCATTGCTGGCATGCACAGGACCAAGGGTTGGGGATAGGCCTGGTGGAAATAATTGCAGACCGTTCCAACTAGACTGCAGCTCCTGCTGATACACATGGGGACCAAGTGTGTGGTGGGCAGGGTTGAGCTGGGCCACAGCATTGATTCGTTTTTATAAGAAACAAGGCTGTAGACAGACATGACCCACCCAGCAATTGCAAATATTGCACTGCTTTTTTTACCATTCATATTTTTTTACTAATTAAAGCTGATACTGTTTCTACTCTTTTCAAAAAATGTTATATGGAATTCACTACTTGCCAGTTATATACAGCTTTTCAGTGCTTTTCATCTTGATTATTTTAGTCTTGCTCTGAACACATACATGGAAACTATCACTAGAGAGTTTATGAATTATATTTATGATAACATAAGCATCATTGTAGATTTTCACTTTTTATTTTATTCTTCCAGCACAGGCTATTCTATATTTTAGATCAGCAATATCTCAGCTTATATAATAAAAGATGATTTCTTACATTTTTCAATTAACCATAATTAACCATAATTAACTATGTAAAGATTGTCAACAACCATACAATAAAATAGATTAAAAAAACAAAACAAAACAAAACAAAAAAGGCAAAAAAAATTTGCTTTAGTCCATCCAATTTTATTTGTTAGCTTACTTTTATGTATGTGTCTTTCAACATGTTTTAGAATGTTTGACATTTGAAATGATCACTGTTACATTTATTCCAAGTTAAAAGACCTTAAGGCAAACATGAACATCTGTCAAAGAACTAGTGAAAGTCATAGCCAGGTCAGGGAACATCTTTGGCATAGTAATGTTTATGGTCAATTTTAGGAAACATTATTTCAATAAATTAAAAACGCTTAATGCACAACAGGATTAAAAGATTTTGTTGCTACCTGTGTAGAAATTATTTGCGATTCTATCAGAGAAAGTGTAGAAATACATACTTATCCTCATTAAGAACTTTGAATAAACATTTAGTAAGCTTCTGCTCAGTCCCTAAAGTGTTACGAAGTTACCATTGCCAGATCCTATCAGTCTAACAGATTGAATCATGATTATGAACAGGTTATCTTTTATAGACCCTGTTCTGATAAACCAAGTATTATTATAACAATATAAATGTCTGATAGTAGAGGCCGACTGGCATTTTTTTCTACAATGTTTTACTTTGAAGCACCTTTTAACCTATTTTGCTTAGTTTCAGATTTTGTCTGCATTGCTGTGGTAATGCCATACTTAACCTGCTTGTGTTGAGACAACTGTTCGGGGATGAGAAACAGCAAGTCTTGTTTCATGCAACAACACAAAAATGTACCCTGGATTGTCCACGCTCTCAAGACAAGGTGTTCTGTCAGATTCCTACAAAAATCATTGTTTTAAATTGGGAAGAAGAGACTTTGAATGATAATATTGATGAAAGGAACAATCATTTCTGTAAAAAAAAAAACATAAGGATATATAAAGGAAATGCCGTGCTAGCAGGTGGTCAGGAGAAAAACCAAGTTTAGCCAGCTGGAACTGAATTGAGACAGTTGGGCAGAATGTATTGGTAGCAGAAGTATGACTAAAGCACTGGGACCTGCACAAAAATAACAAAGCAGGGTAAAATGGAGTCAAAGCGAAGCCAGATTTTTGCAGCCAGGCAAATTCTTCTTGTTTCCCTTCACTAATTGCAACGTAATTCTTGAGAATATGACATTTTGAGACAGACTAGGAAAGCATAAGACTCAGAGAAATCTATTAAATGCACACTGATTTGAGAGGGAGGCATTTCATAGATTCCTGTGATTTAAATCGAATAACTATTATTAAATACATTCTCTAAATGCTTGTAAATTTCTTTAAATACTCATGAATTTATTATCAACTATTAAACTCCATGTCTCTGGTAGCAACTTCAGTTAATACTGACATCAGATTTATTTCTTGAGTTTTTTCTCCTTTTCTTTGGCTCCAGATTTGACCTGCTTAAACATTTTAAATTGCTTACTTTTGGAATCTGAAAGCATTTAACCAATAAACTAGAGTAAGAAAAATGCTAGTCTGGAATGCTTTTAGGAATCCAATATTACAAGAAACATTATTAAATTATGTAACATGTGGTTATATAAAGACACCCTACAAAAATAAGTTATCTTTATTAGTCTCACATGGAAATATTTTATTTTTAATTTTTGACATAATTATTACATCTCAGTTTAAGAAACTAAGAAAGTTTCTTAGCTTCAATAATTGAAGGTATTGATTTGCATATGCAGTGTTAGGATGTGAAAAAAATTATACAGGATCTGACTCACATTTTATTTGGAAATGCCTTTGAGAAGAGCTTATTTAATATTTGGGAAATACACGTGTAGTTTGGAAAAATAAACATTACCTGTAATTTATAATTACTTTATTGTTCTGTCTGTTCAAGGCATGTTTTATTGAGCTTAACTGTGCCAGACACAGCGCAAAGGAGGAAATGAGAGTAGTTTATAATCCAGACCTTACAGTCTGGTGTCAAGAGAGATGTGCACGCCCACAGCTAGAGTCAAAAAATACTGTGGCTGATACTTTAGAAGAATGGAAAACAGAGTAAAGCAAAATCCATAAGAAGAAAAATTATAATTCAAAGTCACATTATTTGTGACAACCTCCAGAACTAAGCAATATTTTATAGGAGCTGTGAAGTTGAGTAGTTTACTGAGCAGAGATGTAGACTAGGAGGTGAGTGGATATTACCCAGAGAAAGGTGTATCCCAGAGACCCAGCCCCACATGCTACTCCATCACACCTGGAATAGAAAGAAGAGTAAGAACTTGAGGCTGATAGAAGAGCTGTACACGTCCATGGATTAGAGAAAGAAATGTGTCCAAGCTGAGACTGCGAGTACATGTAATTCTCAACTAAGGAATACAACGAATTTAGCACATAATGGAGAAACACTAAAATCGGTAGACTTGTATAATGATGTAACAGAATTTCAGCTTCATATAACAACAGCTTTATAACAATTATGTCACATTCACAAAAAAATCACACGCAGCTTAATAATTCAGAAATAATAGGAATAAAGTTCACAATACAAGCTAAATCTTGACTGTACATAATGCAAGTCTTATCACAGTTACACACAAATTGTGAAATTTTTTCTTAAGTAGCACATTTTTTGTCTTTTTATCTTCCAAATATGTTAAGAAAAGATTGCTCTGAATAAATGCCCAAACTCACTTAAATATGTTGCTTCAGAGTGGTTCTTTTGAGAATTAATTTGAGGTTTTTGCACATAATATTATAATAGAATTGTCTTGTAATACTGATATATTTGAAATGAAAATAATAAAAATCACCTTAACTATTTTTAAAGATCACCAATTATACAAAAAATCATTTTAAAAGGTGGAGTTCAATATTCAAAATAAATTTGTGAGAGTTTTCTTAAGCTATTATTGTGTAATTAAAATTACTTTCTGTATTTTAAATATGCTAAATTAGATGCTTATTGTTGTTATGAAAGACATCTCCTTAGAAAAGTTATAGCATGTATAAATATTTTTAACAAACAAAAGTCTCAAATTCTTTTTTAGTATTACATCTTTACATGGACTTTAAAATGACTCCAAAATGGGAATGCTTTAAGTTTTCTTAGGCATTTCCATTTTTCTATAAAACCTATGGTTTAGATTGTTTTAAAAAACATCAAAATCTCTTCCAGCTAGAGCTTCTAGCTATTTCCATCGCACTGAAGAGTCAGATGGACTGCAGATCTGAACCAGGAAATTCTGTCTCCCACTATGAAATGGTCAGTACAATAAATACTGCCATTTCATTTCCATGATGTTTTTTGACCTTGACATAGATACTTGCATTATCTGACAGTAACGTTTAATTTGCAAAAGTAGCCCCAGTCATTTTTAGGCACTCAGCATGCAAGGAATCATTCTGGAGTTTTGTGTTGGTTTTTAGAGAGGGCCTTGTAGTGACCACACTGGTACCTTCCATTTTTCTCTTTAACAGTTGGGTTGCTGATATCACAAATCATATTTCGGTTGGAAATGAAAGGTGTACCACTGCCAGCATTTTGTTAGAAATAATGACACACTTTACTACCTGTAAGTGCTGACTGAGTGCTTCTGCCTTTTCTTCCCAAGGTGACTGTAACACAGATTGATGGAAGATTCTGCAGGACGACAAAGGTTAAAGATGCAGACCCGGAGCTAGAAGCCAGCACTGACACTGATGAAGTGGATTGCAACGAGAAGGCTCACATTATTGTCCTATCCTCCGATAACCGATGTAATATGAAAACTGACTACAGAAGAAACCAACAAATTAAATCCATTAATCAAGCATATCTCTGCTTAACAGTTGTTCTAAAGAGATGAACAAATGAAAAATTTACTATTTGTTTTCATGCTTGCAAGGATGGAGGAAGAAAATTAATTATAGGGTACTGGCCACGCTATTAGTTAAGTTTTTCTTGAGGAAACTATTTATTGCTTTGTCAAAGGACAAATGAACCTCATTAGGGAGATTAGTTTCAGTTGGTAGCTTTGCATTAGGACACCCTAATAACACACACTTCAAAAGATACCCTGAGTAAAATTATGATCATTGAAATCCATTTTTTACTTCTTAATTTACTACCTGTTCATAAATGACCACTCTATTACCTATCACAGAACCAGAAAGAAATTGGATGTAGACCCACCTTTCACCCAAGTGCCTGAAGGAGAACTCTTTCAGTGTGAGCTCTGGGAGTGTTATGATGATTAATTTATGTATGCAGGGGTTATAACTTGGCCATGGCATTTTACTCTTAGGTTGAAGTGTGTTGAGCAGGGCTCCATGCCCAAAGCAATTTTTGATAAGCTCCTTTGAAATTCTTCTCTTTTGAAAACATTTTAACTGCCCTGAACAAATAGCAAGCTGACATCTGGTATTCCAAATTTACCCTTGAATGTACACAGTGCAAAACAAAGCAAGGAAAATGCCACTGTGCTATCAATCCTGTCTGGTCAGTGGACTGAGCTCTCTAAATCTGCCATGGTGAATACAGCTCAGTTTCAGTGTTCATTTAATCTCTGGCCTTTCTGTCAAGGCCATGGTGAGGCTGCTAGCAAGGGGGCCAATCATGGTTTTGTGTGAGTGGGATTGCCAGACAGCACAAACCTGTCCTTCCAAACCTAGAGTGAAGCCAGACTAATTCCATAACGTGTGTAAGTCAGCTGTGAAATAACAATGAATTTTTTGCACCCATCTGACCCAGACTGGATACAGGCTACTGACCCAAAATGGAAAGGTTCCATCTATCTCATTACCAAGAGTATAAACCACCAAAGACACATCTATTCAATTCTGATTTTCTTTGTTCCCAGGAGTCTCTTCTGCAGAAAAGCAAACTAAATTGCCACTTCCTGTTTTCATTTCTTTTGTTGGTTTGACTTCTCTAAGTAGCAACAGCTTTGGAGTATGGTGATTGAATTAATCAAATCCCAGTGGAAGCAAAGTTTGGTGCTTGAACCTTTGAGCTGTAGTACTGAAAATGATGGAGATGGGATTTTCCTTGCTAGACACAAAAGTTTTTCTTCACACAGATTAACTCATGACATGATAAAATTGCTAGTGTTTTGTTTCAAATAAAATTAGGTGAGCATTCCACTATGATAACCCAATGTGTGGAATGACTAAGGTCTTTCAGAGTTAACTTCAGCTTGTTCTTTTACGAAAGAAACATCACATTTGAGAGAAGGCTAAGGATTGTATGGATCTTAAAAGACTACCTAGTACACAAGATCCTTTTAAAGAAAAATATTACAAATCTGTAAATAATAGAATGAAGCTCCTTTCTCAAAAACAAATTCCAGGGCCCGGCGGCGTGGCCTAGTGGCTAAAGTCCTCGCCTTGAAAGCCCCGGGATCCCATATGGGCGCCGGTTCTATTCCCGGCAGCTCCACTTCCCATCCAGCTTCCTGCTTGTGGCCTGGGAAAGCAGGAGAGGACAGCCCAACGCTTTGGGACCCTGCACCCGCGTGGGAGACCCGGAAGAGATTCCTGGTCTTGGCATCGGATTGGCTCAGTACCGGCCCGTTGCGGCTCACTTGGGGAGTGAAGCATCAGATGGAAGATCTTTCTCTCTGTCTCTCCTCCTCTCTGTATATCCGGCTTTCCAATAATAAAAAACAAAACAAAAAAAAATTCCAGGCATAGACTAAAGATGAGTATAACCTGCCCATATCAGGAGAGATCTCAGGAGCACAGTAGAGAAATGAGGTATTGTCATGGCGAGTGAGAAAAGCCACCCAGTGAGAACTGATAGGATCACCAATTGGAGCAGCTTAGATTTAACTCAGTCTTAAGCCTTTAAGAAGCATTCACTTCACACCTCAGCAAGCTGTACTGAGAAGAAAAGTTAGGTTAGAGTGGAAAAGGTCTTCAGCACATTTCTGTGAAATTGCATAATGAGAAAAATGCATAGATTTCATTTTCATGCATCAGAATAAATTCCTTTTTCTACAAATTCCATTAAAACCACTTCAAATATACTACTGATTGATCACTATACAGCACTGATTGAAGATTGTTTCTGTCATAGTTCCAATGTATTTCTAGCCTTCTTTATGCTTCTGCATGTTAATGGGGTAGCACACTTATCCAACCAGAGAAATGCCTCAACAAGGCAGGAATCTAGGTGGAAGCCATTGGCAGGTGTGGGAGCTTTCTAGCAAAGCAGCCACAGAGGGCACAACTTCAAGTCAGAACACATGAGAAAGGTAGCAACAGCCTCTTGTATAGTAGATATGAAATTGAACAAATAATTAAATGGTACAATGTATCAAAACTCTAAAATGAAGACAAAAATACCTTGTCCAATGCTATCCAACATGAAGGGATGACAGTGGAGAAATCAAGCCAATTATGATCATGATTTTAAATGACAATTATTGAACTATTCTTACCGAAACTATAAAATATGAACTATTTTTATTGAAGCTAGAAAATGCATTAATTATATTAAATATATTAAGACATTATTAAACCTTTCTTCAGTATATTATAAGGGATAGGTATATATGTGTTCTTGAAAGTTTGTGTGGATTTATAAGTATATATACATGTGTGTGCACTTACATACACGTATATAAACCCTCTCTGTATTGCAGGAATTAAATTGATAACTACATTTCAGAGCATTTCTGGATAACAACAAAAATTTTCAAAAACAATTAACTAAATATAATAATAATAATTGTTTTAATATGTATAAGTGATTGTGATCATTGACAAGCAATGGTTATTTATAGCACAGTTTCTCACTGTTGTGCTATTGGAAGTTTGAGAAGAACAATTCTTAGGGAGAGAGAGAAGAAGCATTCCGCTTATTTTAACGTGCTTCATAATATAACCAGTCTCTATCTGTTAAGTACCGATAGTGCGTCTTTTAGTTAACATTAATAAACAACAAAAAGGACTCCAGATGATATTGTGTATTCCTATGGCTAAAAATAACCTCAGTTAAGATTCACTAATTCTGAAGATGAGAGGAGATCATTCCATTCTATTTTCTGTCTCTGATTCTTGTAAAATCCTATAAATATTTTTCTTCCGACTTATTCAGTTTTTCAATTTTTGTATATTTTGTTAATATATTTATTTAAAGTTCCCTTCTACTACCCTGAGAGTTCATTAATTTTGGCACTAAGGAGAATAAACGTAATTCTAAAGCTGAATCGAACTGTTGTCACAATATTGTTGCTTTATTAACAATTATTAAATTAATTAATAGGCATATTTCAACAATATCCACCCTGAATATGATGAATCAGCTTTTTCTCTTTAAAGCGGGAGATTACTGGTATGAAATTAAACTGAACAAAATGAGGGAGGTAATTTATTTAAACGGCTCAAAATCTGTTGATGCAGAAATAGAACAGGAAAAAATAGCATTTTTTTAAACTTCAATTAGGAAAGTATAGGAGTGTAGTGAAGTCTTTAGCCACCCCCTCTCCTTACTGTGTAAAATCTGCCATCCATGGCTTTACTTAAAATATGTCCCCACCTTATTGAAGCAGACTGGCTGGATCCAACTGATAATTATTTCATTCCTGAGCATACTGTTGGAAGACTCATGACATTGTTTCCCTTCATCAGAGGTGCAGTGTGGCAGGCCCAGGCGTGGCCATGCAGACATAGCTCAACCTTTCTTGCAATTCGACTGGGTACCATTGGCTGTTGCTTTTGTGGACCATTTCCCATGAGAAAGAGATTCTTTTGTGTGACCTCTAATGCAGTGAAAACTATTTGACTCAATTTCATCTTTTCCAGAGCAGATCTAAAGAGAAATTACAAAAGAAATGTAATAGCATTTTCGCTCCTTTCTGCTGGAGGGGTTTGCAATGTGACTGCTTTAAAACTTACTATTTTGCAAAAGCCCATTTTCTTCAAGAGGCCGTTGGCACTCAAATCAGCCACACAATAAACTTGCCAGAATCAGTCTCTCTTGAATGATGAAAAAAAAATCACTGCAATTTTATAAAGCAGAATGACTTGCTCTAAAATATTATTTATTTATTTCACTATACAGTGTGTGTAAAAATTGAGATAAAATGAGTGTTTCTGGTTTAAGTTCAATGCTTGATCCAAAATGTGGTGGACTGCTAAGCAGATACTCAACTGTACTTTCTAAAAACATAACAGTGTAAGTGCGGACTACTCAGGCACTCACAGCCAACAGACTGGATTCAAGTCTCAGTTCTGGCATTTCATTCTTTGCAAGCAAAATTATGTAACAACACCTTGCCTTGCTTTTTTTTTTTTCTTGTAAAGTCAGAATGACACCAATGCTTTTATATTTAAATATACAAAAACAATAACATATATATATATATATGTATGTGAGTGCATATATGTTTGACAAGCTGTAGTCTACATGTGTGTTCAAGAACGGGTAAACATTCACCAGAGGACCCATCCGATGCAGGGAGCCACTGGGCTAGGGATACACAAAACATTGACAAATAGTCTCTCCTTCCCACACTGCTTTCTACAAATAATGCAAGTTACTCTTGGGTCTTCAGGTTTCTTCATCAACCCATATTTAATGAATCAAAGTATAATAATGCCCTTTGGAATATCTCAATATTTCCCTTTTCTCAATGAATAGTCACCTGAGTAACTCCCTCCTTGGCTGCCACACTTAACCGCTTTTAGGATTAGCCAGTATTTGACCATGCTGTAAGAATTCCTTACTGAGTTTTTATAAAACGTTCCTATTTCTTTGTTTTCCTTCTACTTCAAAATCGCAACCATATCTTCTTTTTGAATTTTTCTGTACATTTTACATTTTTATGATACCTTAGTTCCATAAAATGATTTCAAATGTGCCGGTTTCCCAACTTCATCTTTCTCCTCTATCCATGGTGACAATACAGAAACATTCCAAGTAGGTATGTACCTTTTTTTTTTTAAGATTTATTTATTTTTTTTAATAAATATTTATTTTTATTACAAAGTCAGATATACAGAGAGGAGGAGAGACAGAGAGGAAGATCTGCCGTCCCATGATTCACTCCCCAAGTGAGCGCAACAGTTGGAGCTGAGCCAATCCGAGGCCAGGAGCCAGGGACTTCTTCCGGGTCTCCCACACGGGTGCAGGGTGCTAAGGCTTTGGACCATCCTGTACTGTTTTCTCAGGCCACAAGCAGGGAACTGGATGGGAAGTGAAGCTGCTGGGATTAGAACTGGCGCCCATACGGGATCCCTGCGCATTCAGAACGAGGACTCTAGCCGCTTGGCCACGGTGCCAGGCCCTAAAGATTTATTCTAATTTTTTTGAAAGGTCGGGCCCGGTGGCGTGGCCTAGCGGCTAGAGTCCTCGCCTTAAGTGTGCCGGGGTGCCAGGCCCTAAAGATTTATTCTAATTTTTTTGAAAGGTCGGGCCCGGTGGCGTGGCCTAGCGGCTAGAGTCCTCGCCTTAAGTGTGCCGGGAACCCATATGGATGCCGGTTCTAAACCCGGCAGCTCCACTTTTCATCCAGCTCCCTGCTTGTGGCCTGAGAAAACAGTACAGGATGGTCCAAAGCCTTAGCACCCTGTACCCGTGTGGGAGACCCGGAAGAAGTCCCTGGCTCCTGGCCTCGGATTGGCTCAGCTCCAACTGTTGCGCTCACTTGGGGAGTGAATCATGGGACGGAAGATCTTCCTCTCTGTCTCTCCTCCTCTCTGTATATCCGCCTTTCCAATAAAAATAAAAATAAATATTTATTAAAAAAAAAAGAAAGAAAGGTTGACTTACAGAGAGGAGAGGCAGAGAGAGATCTCCCATCGACTGCTTCACTGCCTAGAGGGCTGCAAGTGCCAGAGCTGGGTCCACCAAATTCAGAAGCCGGCAGCTTCTTCTGACTTCGCCATGTGGCTCGAGGAGCCCAAGGGCTTGAACCACCCTCTATTGCTTTCCTAGACCTTAAGCAAGAAGTTTGATTGTGAATGGAGCAGCTGGAACACGGACCAGTACCTATGTGGGATGCCAGTGCCATGGGTAGAGAGGCTTGGCCTACCGCATCATGGGAGCAGCTTCAGAATCACG
Organism: Ochotona princeps; assembly: GCF_030435755.1. Lineage (NCBI taxonomy): Eukaryota > Metazoa > Chordata > Mammalia > Lagomorpha > Ochotonidae > Ochotona > Ochotona princeps. The sequence continues at coordinate 55,430,863 of NC_080834.1, forward strand.
GAAAAGATATGTTGAGTGCTGTCCACCGGATTTTTGTAGGCTTATACTTTAATATTTTCTCATGATACTCCAAATTTTGGGACATGGCTTAAACTAAAAAAAATACATATACACACACACATATATACCAACTCAGCCCTATATGAAAATCAAAATGTTGTCTGGTTTCCTCTTTTCAACATTATGTTTATTTTTATGCTTTTAAAAATTTATATAAAGTGAACAAATTTTACATGTTTCACAATACATACTTAGATGTATAATGATATTTCCCACCCTATCCTCCATCTCTTCTCATATTCTACACCCATATTACTCTTTCCTTACCATGTTTTATTTTTTCATTATTTTTACATTGGTATGCTTTCAGCTGACGTTGCAAACTTGGGCTTAACACTCCATTAGGTAAAGAATTCAACTAAAAGCAAGTAGAAAAACAGGAACATTTTCTCAAAAACACAAAGGTTTTCTACAATAATCAAACAGCATGGCGATCCTGCTCATGTAGACTGTATTTTTTCACTCTGCGCTGTAGTTACCACAGATCAGGGAAGTATTCTGCCTTTGCTTTTCTAGACTAGATTCTTTTCCTAAGCACAGTAAGTTCAATTTACAACCAACACGTACATCAAAAAATGTGCCTTATAGGGACCATTCTCAACTTGAGCTTGATAAGCATTAAAATGGCATGTACCTCCAGATATCTGTGTTAATTTGCCACTTTCTCTAATGTTGCTTTATCCAGTCTCTCTTGTCTTTTAGTTCCATTTTCAGAAATGTATAAATGTATCAGCAAATATATTATAGGCCTCCAAGTTGACAATTTTATCACTTGTCCCTGTAGCAACCTTGGCCATCAAGGATGAGTTGTCTTTTGATGCAGCAGGAGTCCATGGCCTGACACTTCCCTTATCTGCGGTCCACACCCAGAAGCCCTTAAGTGTGTACCAGGAAAATAGCTTTCAATTCTCACCCCACTTATGGACTGTTCTCTCGTCTCCCAAGCTTTACTGCTATTGTTGTTGAATGGTTGCTAAAATACTGTATTTGAAAGTTACCTAGGTTTCTCTAGAAGTTGTTAGAGAAATTAAGTTCTTTCAGCACAAAAAGTACCTAACTAAAAAAATAAAGTTTTATTTTGTTCTAATTTGTAACTAGCAGTTTTCTTCTCTGTTAATTTTCCTTTTTTGCTGTTTCCTAAAATTGACTATTTCTGTGCAGTAATAATGTCAATATCTATGTGGTTTATTGCTCTAATCTTAACAATTCCATTGCATCCTCACAGAATACACCAGGCACAGACTGACAGACTAAACTAAGGCCGTGTATTAGGTTCTACAAGCATCAGGTAAACACAGAGCACTAACTCATTAGGCTTTCATATTTAAATGGAAAACATGAGAAGATAGTTTTTATCAGAAATTCAACAGAGAACTGGCACATTCTGGTCATGGGAATGATCCATTTGCATTCTGTAAAGTTGGCTTAAGAACTTTGATGCCAGCATTGTAGCACAGTGGATAAAACAATTGACTATGACTCCAGCATCACATGTGGGCACCAGATCATGTTCTGACTGATCCACTTTCAATTCAGCTCCCTTCTAATGTCCTGGAAAAGGCAGAGGAAGATGGGCCAAGCGTTTGGACCCCTGTCAACCACATGGGAGACCTGGATGCAATTCCTGGATCCTAGCATTGATCTGGTAAATCCCCTGCCTGTTTTGGACATCTGAGACGGAAACTGTTGGGGTGAATATCCTATCCCTCACCCTCCTGTCTCTGAAACTCTGACTTTGAAAAAAATAAACGTGTTAAAGGAAAACAAAATAAATTAAAACAACAAAAACCTAGGCCTTTTCCATGCAGTTACAGAGGAGCAAATGCATGTCTCCCTCCCTTTGGGAAAGGTGGAAATAGGTAGCCTTCTTCCTTCATTTAAACAGAAAATGCATTGTTTTTGTCTCTAACTAATGAAATGTCTCTGAGTTCAACTTTTTATGCCCATGTAAGTGAAATCATCCCATATTTGTGGTTCAGTGCCAGGCTCATTTCATTGCACAATGTGTGCTCTGGTCATTCATGCTGTCACAAACAGCAGCAACCCTTTCATTTTAGGGATAAATAATAGCCCAGTGTATATACATACCAAATCCTCTTGATTCGTCCATCCTTCCATCCATCTCTTGACATTTTCATTATTTCTATATTGTGGTTGTTGTGAAGATTGCTGTAATAAACATGGGATGCAGAGATTTCCTCAAATATTGATGAATTTCTTTGAACATTAGGGAATTACTTCAAGATGCTGCCTTTATTCCCATGGATATATGCCCAAAAGGGAGGTTTCTACATTTATTAATATGTTTCCAAGAACATCCATACTTTTTTCTACAATGACGGCAAGAGTCCACAGTCACAACAGCAATGTGCAAGGCTTCCTCTTTGATTATGTTTTCCAAAAGCCTTGTTAACATCTGTCTTGATGACAATAACTACCCGAATAAGCATGAATTTTTTTTCTGTTGTGGTCATGATTGGCAGTTTCCTGGCAGCTAGTGATGTGAAACACCCTTTCAGATACCAATCTGAGCATTACATAACTTCTTTGGGAGATCATACATGTGGACCCCTTGCACATTTTGTAACAGGGCTTTCCTATTGGTTTTGTTCATTTTTTAAAATATTGAGTTTTAGCAAGAACCTTGCATATTTTGAATATTAATTCTGGACTAACAGTTTGAAAGCATTTTCTACCATCTGGGAGGTTGTCTTTTCATTTTGCTGATTCCTTCCTTTGCTGAACATAAAATATTTAGTCTTATGGAGTGCAGTTTGCTTGATTTTTTATTTAATAAAAGAAATCTTGTCAATATAGTAACGAAATGGCTATGGTTGCAGGCATTAACTTAAACATAGTTAAATATACTTCACTAACGGAGCATTTAATGTTGAAGAACTAAAATTTGACTTTTGAAGAAAAGCATTAAAACTGCCAAAGTTCCTGGTTAGGTTGAAGTGTCGAGGCTTACACCCTTATAGTATATGAGTAAAACAAATTTTGTAAAAGCTTTGTTCATGCAAAACTTTCTGAAGGGATTCATTGACTTCTGGCTGGTTATCTGGCTCATGGGATAAATATAAGACATACAAGTGAAAAGGGTACTGAATATTCTGTGTCAACAATAAATAATATATTGTTTTTGCCTGCTCAGAGAGTAAAACCTGATTTTAACGAGTCTCAAGCCATCAACATGAAGAGACTGAATCAACCCCGAACCTGCCTGGCTGAAACATGCAAGGGTCGAGCAGAGATCTGGGAAATTCCTGTATCCTCGATCAGTTGGGGATAGACAGATGGGATCCAGACTGAGAACATGAAGAGATATGAATGAACATCAAGGCTGGGGTGAACAATGGGAGTAGCACAAGTACTGATTCCCCAGGATGCCAGACAGCCTGTGCATTGGTGAAAGGATTATAAAGGAAATGAAAGCCTTATCCAACAAGAGGAAAGCTGACAGTCTCAGTGCAGAAGCTCCACATCTCCTATACCACCTGCCCCAGCTGGTGCTGCTGAGCTCAAAATCTGCTCAAAAATGCTTATTCCAGGCAGGCCAGGGAGCCCTAAGGAAGTGGTTGACCTTTTGTGCTGCACATTGATGTCCTGCAGCACTTACAGCCGTACCTGGGCTTATTCGTGTGTTCATGCACCAGATTTGCTTTGGCCACAGCTGAGTCCTCATTTCTGCGATGTTCCCTTTGATAACTGAAACTGGTAAAAAGAGCACAACTTAAATATTTTTGTTGTTGTTGTTGTTGCATTAGAAAATAATGTGTGCCATCAATATACAGAAGCTTCTGTTTGTACCAATCAGCACCAATTCTGTTTCTTCCTTGTCAGTGCCATTTGTATAAATTAGACTAACCAGAGAGGTAAACCTGAATAAAAAAGTACTAACAGTTGGCACACTCATCTTGATGCTAGCATTAGAATGAAATATCTTGGTACACAATTTAGTGAACATTATATTATTTGTGAGTTTGTCACAATCCTTACTATGTTGATACAAATGCCTTCAACACTTAATCTCTATTAATTCAATCATCTTTGTGTATCAGTTAGTACAGTCCCAAGGTTTTATTCATTGTTCGTCTAATATATTGATTTCTATGTGCCTTACCATCTTTGTATCCTAGATAGAAAATTTTAAACATGAGATGTAGTTCTTAGAATATGACACTGAAAAAAAAAAAAGAATATGATACTGAATGTGGACCTGCAAGTTGCATAACAGGCTAAGCCAATGCTTTTTATGCCAGCACTGCATAACCCAAGAAAGTAGTCTTCAAACGTTAAAGAGAGATAAAAACTATATATATATTTTTTTACAATCAAACAGGTAAGCCATTTAATTTATAAAGAAAAGAAAAGCTTTGTTAGATCACCATCCTTGAGCTTCGGCGTCCAAAACCATGTGGTCTTCATTGGTTGGAAATTTGGTGACACTGTTCTATCTTTAAAAAAGATGTATTTATTTTTATTGCAAAGTCAGACATACAGAGGGGAGGAGAGACAGAGAGGAAGATCTTCCATCTGATGATTCACTCCCCAAGTGACCGCAATGGCTGGAGCTGCACTAACTTGAAGCCAGGAATCAGGAGCCTCTTCCACCTACTTGGGTGCAGGGTCCCAACCCATTAGGCCATCTTCGACTGATATCCCAGGCCACAAGTAGGGAGCTTGATTGGAATTGGCACCCATATGGGATCCCAGCACATTCTAGATGAGGATGTTAGCCACTAGGCAACCATGCTGGGTGCAGGTGACACTGTTCTTACGGAGAGACTTCCAAAGAACATGGAGCATATCATGGTTTAAAAAAAAATCAACAGGGGGACTTTTTAAAATAAATGTATCTTTTCAGATCATAATGGAATGAGCTGTAAATTAACAACTTCAGCAATTCTTAAAAACCTGCAACATATGAAAACAGAACTTATTTCTGAATGCACAGTGAATCTTACAACAAATCAAATGTGAAACTAAAAAAAAAATCTGGAAACAAAAGATGACAAATACCTTTTTAAGGGGTTCGGCCAAAGTAGTTTCAGGAGGAAAATGTAAATCAATTAGTGTTTTCATCAGGAAATTAAAAAGACATCAAACAAATGATCCAATGACAGATCCCAGAGGCCTAGAAATATAAGAACAAATAGAGTGAAAAATCAGTAGGAAGAAAGAAATAAAAGCAGCATCTATTTGGATCTTATTTATCAATGTACTGATTTTTTAGTTAAGAGATAAGTAATTGTATTTAGTTAAGAGATAAGTAATTGACAATTGCTACAATCATTGCGTATAACATTTTTTAGTTTCCACTTTGATCATTGTTTGGTATTTTCATAATATCTTCTTTCTCCTCCTTTACAATCTTCATTTCTTTGTGAATGACTCCTGCTTTTGAAGTACTTTGATTCATTGCTTCTTAGTTCTGTTCGGTTTGGTTTGTTTTAAGATCTTGATTTATGGTTTTCATGTGGATCACAAATAATCCATTATTTCAGACTTAGCAGGCAATGCTAAAGTGTTAATCACTTAACATTGAGTATAAATATAGGGAAAAGAACAAACAGACCCAAAAGGTTAAGAAATTCTAACTAAAAATTCTGAGTGTGCTCCACTTTCCCCAACATTTTTGAGTTTTGCCTATCAGGCTAAACATTTTCAATATTCAGGTCTTTTAATATTTTAATACACTGCTATAGGTTAATTTGTCCTCACAGCAAAGATATTAATATTTCAACATGCCACATTACAGAGCTAAAGCCTTCTGAATTTGCCTGTCTAGTTGCTCTTACTCTTGCCAGTTAATTTTCCACCTTCTTATTTTCTTCTTTAGACGTGCACAGCTTGTTTACAAGTGACACACACCCAAATTAATCTAATCAGGAAGGTACTGCACGTCTGGAGACCGATTTCAAGCAGTTTACCCTAGGAAGCAAGCCAGTACGATTTGTCCAGTATTAGGCTTTACCAGTCTAGTGCTGAGGCCCAAGATACAGTTTCAAATCCCTATTATCTTCCCATGATTCAAGAGTCATGATCAACGCCACTCTCTGGCATTCAAATATCCCTGATTAACATACCTGGTTTTCATAGTTTTAGATTCCTCTGAAGTCCCTGGGACTTTTGCCGAGCCCACCACACACCAGGAGAGCGACACCTCAAAATGGTTTCAGTCTAGAGTGAAGATCTCTGCTTGATGCCAGACAAATCTAGGGGCAGTGTTTCTGACTCTGGGATGTTTCATGCTCACTCTCGCAAAATTAAGCATCTCTCCATTTCAGGTTTCTTGCCTTTAGGGAAGAGGCTACACCAGTGATCCTTTCTGTTTTCTTTGATGTGATTTTTCTTAGGATTGTAACAACGCAAGGCACTGTGGTCATCACAGTTTATGCAGCTCTTGCAAAGATAAACTGATGTAACTTCACATTGTGTCTGTGAGGAGATGGTCAAAGGGATTATTATTATTATTATTATTATTATTATTATTATCCAATCACTAGCTACATTCTACTCTTAAAAGTAACTTCAAATTTTACAAAATGACCAAGTGCACACCATATGCCTCTAAGAAACAACCTCAAAAGAAACAACACTTTCCAAGATGCATAGATAATGAAATTTTTAATGTCGATTTTGCAGGACAGAATAGGAAATGTTTAGAAGCGCATCCGTAATGACCAAGTTTCTATTCCGTAGTGTAAATGAGTATACATAGCTAATGTGTAGTGTGAGAATAAGCTTTATGTTTACTATTAGCTAAACTATTAGCTAACATAAGTTTTAGAAGTTTTAACTAACCCTCCTCACTAACACACACAAGGAATTTTGTGAAAAATAATAGAGGGCCCGGTGGCATGGCCTAGCGGCTGAAGTCCTCGCCTTGAAAGCCCCGGGATCCCATATGGGAGCGGGTTCTAATCCCGGCAGCTCCACTTCCCATCCAACTCCCTGCTTGTGGCCTGGGGAATCAGTCGAGGACGGCCCAAGGCTTTGGGACCCTGCACCCGCGTGGGAGACCTGGAAGAGGTTTCAGGTTCCCGGCATCGGATCGGCGCGCACCGGCCCATTGCGGCTCACTTGGGGAGTGAAACATCGGATGGAAGATCTTCCTCTCTGTCTCTCCTCCTCTCTGTATATCCGGCTTTCCAATAACAATAAAATCTTTAAAAAAAAAAAAAAAAAAGAAAACTAATAGAGCAGGAGATTGTAGTCATTCCTTAAATATATGTATGAAAATGCGTGTCTCAAAAACATTGTTGTAATATCTTAACTATATGCAATTTTTCCAAGGTGTTCATTAGTCACTGTGTTACCTAAAACGCAATAATTTCATTGTATTTAATGAACATTATCAAATGTTTCATGTTGAAACTGTGTTTTCTACAAATATTTACATTTTCTCATTTAAGAGAATTATTTATAATAATTATACAAGAAGCCTAATTACTGAAAATTCTGTTTTTTTCTGTAAAATCTGTCAGATTGTAATACATTTTTTGCGCATTTATTACCAACTTTTAAATTAAAAACAAAAATATAGATTTCAATTAGCTAAAACTATATGTCTCTGCGTATAATATTTGACCTTTCTTGTTAGATTAGCTGCAAATATATTACGGCTGATCTCATTATTAATTATTAGTACAGATTCTGTCATTATTATGGTTATTTGAGATACCACCTAATCAGGACAGTTTTCACAGCGTTTGTGGAAAAAAAATAGATTATTCGGAAGAGGACCCTTTGCTCTGTATAATACCAATAAGGACAAAAAAATTCTCCAATTATACTATGATTCATAAAACTTTCAGCATTCCAATACATATGAGGTCTGTGATGGATATATATTTCCCATTTGCAATAGAAATCCACAAAACTTACATGTACCATGGTAAATATTTCATATTCTCACAATAAGATATTTCCCTATGTACATTAATTTTTTCCTGTACCTGAGGCAACATTTTCATTGCATCCTAAATAAGAGATGTGAGAATAAAAGCAATATAATCACCAACAAGCCCAGACAACACTAAACTTGGCTAATGAAAAATATATTTTCTTTACATGCTGTTTTCTGTACACTAAAAAATTACTAAAATTGAGAGTTAGAGTCTATGATGGTGGGTTATCTCTACAATATCACAAATATTGTAGGCAATGTAGAGACTGTCACAACAGTAAAAACTACATATTAATTCCAAAAACACAAACTACACAATCTACAGCTGAACCATGAGTATATATAAAATGAAAATAGAGATTCACGTAAAGTTGATTTTTAAACCTTATTAGCCATGCAAATTTATTCTTACTAAATCATTTCTGGAACACAATGAGGTGCTTATGTGGCAAGATATAAGAGAAGCTGCCAGGTAAATAAACCTTTTTTGAATATTGATTTATAAACATCCAGCTCAACTGGAAATGTATAATTGGAAACATAATTTTGAAGGAAATCCTAAGTATTAAAATCAGCAAGTGTTTTAAAATGTTTTCTTATTTATTACAAAGGTATTTTTTTTAAATATTTATTTATTTCATTACAAAGTCAGATATACACAGAGGAGGAGAGACAGAGAGGAAGATCTTCCATCCGATGATTCATTCCCCAAGTGAGCCGCAACGGCTGGTGCTGAGCCAGTCCGAAGCCGGGAACCTGGAACCTCTTCTGGGTCTCCCACGCGGGTGCAGTGTCCCAAAGCTTTGGGCCGTCCTCGACTGTTTTCCCAGGCCACAAGCAGGGAGCCGGATGGGAAGTGGAGCTGCCAGGATTAGAACCGGCGCCCATATGGGATCCCGGGGCTTTCAAGGCGAGGACTTTAGCCGCTAGGCCAAGCCGCCGGGCCCTACAAAGGTATTTTTAAAGTTAATTTTATTTGCTTCACAACAGACATTCTAAAATAGTTCAAAACATCTTGTTTCTATATCTACCTTTATTTGTATCCTATATTTTCAATGATATTTCTATGGCAATTGATTTAGTGGTAATGTTTCCCTTTGAGCTAAAAGCAGTCATGCTTACTGTTCGTTAGGGAAAAAAAAATAGTTTCCATATAACACAGGATTCAGGATATGTAGTGCTACTGTCCTTTACCACAAACCAAGGTATATGCAGGTGTGTATTTGTTGTATGCGAGCAGATGACACTGGCAGAAATATGCAGATACATACTGTCTTTCCTCTGTCATGAAATATGAAGCCCTCTCTGTCTAAGCAGCATTTCAGTGCATTCTGCCACCATTTACAAAATCAGCTTGCGATTAGACAAACCTTAGCTTTTTCTGAGTTCTAGACAATTCTATCAATACGGATAGAATGTTATGGGACTCAGAAATCTGCTGTGTCTGACCGAACAAGCAGGCCCAGTTGGCTGATCCGGGTTTATGGGGAGATTACCCATGATCTGGTTTTCACTGCTTTTGTCCAGATGTAACTGTGGCAACTGAAGAATTTTTCTTCACTTCCATACTTTCTATGGAAGCTTTAAAGTTAAAAGTGGCCAGGAGTAGGACTGAAGCAGTGCCTAATTCCAAAGACTATGTTGTTGCCCGTGTAATCCATCTCTGGGTTGACAAAAGAAGGAACAATGTGATAATATTACACAGCATGTTCTAGAGTTTTAAATAACGTTAAATATGATTGCGGATAACCGGTATAAAGTACAAAGTAGTTTGAAACCTTATAATATTCAGTAACTGTACTTATTCACTGAATGTTTTATTTTGAGTTTTTAAAATAGTACAATCCCAGGATTATTATAAACACATGCTCTTTATTTTAATATCTGGTATGAACAGACAAATTATTGAACTGATTTAGATTAAAGAAAATGTTGTCCAATTGCCTCTATTTCCAATCTGCCAATTTAATTTTTTCCATAAAGATATCAGACATATATTAATTCTTCAATTTAAAAATGACTTATTCTAGGCTAGAACACTTTATCCTGAAATAGTAAAGATAGTAGAGCCGTATACTTTAAGGAATATGTTTGTCAGAGCCCAAGGAAAATGTCTTCTTTGTAAGGAAATAAATAAAATAAAACATTTTATTTTCCTAGTCCATTGCTTTATAAAACACATTTATAAACTGAATGGCAATGAAACCTTTGCTAATCTAAGTAGCATGCCTCTAAAAGCAAAAACAAACAAACAAAAACTTCTCCAGAGACCCTCCACGTTGACATTGGCTGAAATCAGGAGATAATTAGGTTTGAAAAATACTTCATAGTTAAAATATTCTTCCCAAACGGTTAGTGTCATCCTTGGGGAAGAATGTAGGTCAGTTCTGAATTTAACTAGGGTGGGCAATTTCTTCCTAGTGTGCTAGAGCAGTAGTATGCTCACACAGCTAAGGGTGGACTTATTAACTGGGAAGAGCTTTCAGAGGTAACACAGGGGAGTGCAACAGGAACTCCCCATCTTCTGCTCCCCTGAATTCCACCAAGATGTCCTTGAGATACAAATGCATTTTCAAGTCTCATTATGTTGATCATGCTATATAAAATCTAAAGGTCACTTTAGTAAGTCAATTTTATCAAAAGCTGCATTAAATTACTAAGTAAAAATAAATGTAATTTCCAACAATATTTACAGAAGATTGCAAGTTTGCATTTCTCTTACATATTAAAAGTAACTGAACTTGAGCTGTGGTTATGCAACAAGGTGGAGGAATCCACCATGGTGGGAGGGTTTGGGGAGGGGTGGGGAGAACCCAAGTATCTATGTAACTGTGTCACATAATACAATGTAATTAATGAAGTTAAATAATAAATAATTAAAAAAAAGTTAACAGGTCTATTGAATGACATATATTCTATTTATTGAAGCATCATAACCTGAGCGTTTACATAAAAATGTAGGTAAATATTTCATAAAGTACTGTATATCAACATAGGGTTGTAGTTTTTCTCAATTTCAAATAAACTTATAAAAAGTATGAAGGCACCATTAAAACAGCAGACTATTCAAACTAAAGAATTTGTGCTTAGAACTCATTAACTATACACTGTTTTAAATGTTCCCTAAGAAATAAATTTTGTTATCTAAATCATGTAAAAAAAAATTCCACTTACAGGAAGAATCAAGATGGTGGAATAGGGTAAGGACATGTTTAAACAGATGAAGAAATATTAGCCAGTGTGAAGCAGAGAGGGCACATTCCAGGAAATAGAGGAGGACAGAACAGCAGCAGAGGGTTACCTGGAGACCAACTGACAAAGGAAAGCAGCAGACACAACAATGTGGTGTTGCAGCATTCAGTGAAGAGCAATCTGAACTCCACCCGCAACAAGCTGGGAAGGGATGGTTATCGGGAGTTCCAGAGGTAAACCCAGACAAAGAACTGTTTGTTCTGCTGATCTATTTGATTCGACCAGGAGCAGAGAAAGAGCGGCAGGTCCCAGATGAGCAGGACAGGAACAAGTTTATTACAAATGCTGTGAGTAAATTAAGGCACATTTGAATCTCTGGTTATTGTGTTTTTATAAAAAAAAATAGTTTAATAATTACATTATAGCTTCCTTCCCACCAACAAGTATATCAATGTAATCCTCTATGGACATGCACATTAAGCCATAATTTCACAGTTAAAATACATTTCTCATGATGGTGGGAAGGACCATTATTCACATTATCCAATGGATAAAAGAGATTGAAAAGAAGAAATAGGAAGTTCATATTAGTAGGAACATTACAGGCTTAAAAGCAAAATATGTATTTACTGATATTTACATATTTACTGATGATACTGTGCAATACAGTTTGTGGAAAAAATTCATAAATGTCACAAACTGCAACTCCTTTAAACATTCAAAGAAGACCTACCCTTCGCATCAGCCAATCCTGAAATACGATGGCATAAAACTTTGTAAATTGAAATATCATTTTCTCTCTAGGTTATCTGCAATCCAGTTTGAGAGTGTACTTCCATTTTTTTTTTTCAAAGAACTCACAATCCTTCTCTTCTATCTATGATTCTTCCCCGAATTCTTTCATGTTTGAAAGTCAGAGGCTGAAGCAAGCCTAACAGGAGATTCTCATTCTCCCTTCACCCTTAGTAAAAGTGGTGATAACACACAGAAACTCTTTTACAGAAAAAATATTAAATTCACAACTGAGAATAATTAATAAAGCATATTGATGTAGAACAACTACAAAACTAGTTAAAAGAATTGCCCGACAAATGTCAAACCCTGACAATGAAATCATGGGAAAATCTACATACATCTGTAATGCTCAGAGCAAGGAGACAGGCAGCTATCACACAATTCCTGGGTTCCCAGAGGGAGTAAAGCCAATAGATGTTCTAGCACAGAGTTTGGGGATGAGTAATATCTGATCAGCACATGCCTCTGGCTGACTCACAGTGGCATCCATCAGAGGGATAGGACCTTTAATTTAGTTTGGGATAGAAACATCTGAGCTCTAGTTTGTCTTGATCTAATGGGACATTCAGTATTAGTTCTGTATTTGGGGCCTCAAGTTCTTGAGAGCAACAATATCTAACACCACTGTGTTAGCTAGAAGGATGTGAAATGTATTTCAGAACAGAAGCAACTCTAACAGGAGTTTTGATTATAGATTCTTGTGGAATCTTTCAGAAAAGATGCCAGCACTGGAAGGTTAGCTGTCTGTAACTTCTTTAATGATGTAAGTTTTACTGAGTGATTTTGAGCTAAGGAAGAAACGCTGGGGCTGGAAAAGTCTGCATAAAGTCTGCTAAGGATGGGGTACAACTGCTATTTCCAACATGACCCTGTGTTTTAATAACAAAAAATGAAAAACAATATATGAAGGTGCTCCAGAAGAATTCACAAAACTAACTGGAGGTGTTGCTATAGAATCCCAGACTCTGATCCATTCACCTGATATGTACAAGAAGCCGTTGAACTTATCTGGACAATAAGATGCTGGACTCTATGCTTGGTATATGCTTGCAATGAAAGAATCTCAACTGAACTTGAATTGTGTCAATGCAGCAAGGTGGAGGAATCCACCATGGGGGGAGGGTTTGGGGAGGGGTGGAGGGAATCCCAGTACCTATAAAACTCTGTCACATAATGCAATGTAATAAAAAAAAATAAATAAAATAAATAAAATTTTATAGAAGGTGTAAATAAATATAGGGCTATTTTAGTAAAACTATTTTTAAATGCATGCCTGTAAAAAGCTGTATAAAAAGTTCTTGGAAATTTTCCATAATTAAAAAAAGAATGCATGGGTTTCAAAGCTTTTCCCCACAAATAAGCTTACAATTTACTCAAATTTTTCCACAAAGTTTTTGAAATACGCTCTTACATTTTCTTTCTCGTATTGTCCTTCTTGGAAAAGGTTAAAAACAAAATGAATTATCCATTTCTTATTTTCTGCAACACTTTTTAGAAATATCATTTGAGGTTCTGTAAGCAGTCTTCAAGATGGAATTAGTTTTGTAGGAAATTGGCTAGCAGCTTGCTTAGGAGAGTAAGGCTGTTGAAAGAAAGCTGAGGTGAATTGTCAGTGTACAATAGCTGGAAATTGTCAGCTAAATATACACCCCTCAGCAGGTATTCTGTGTAAATAAGGTCTGAGTGACACAACCCACAGTTTCTATAATTTTCAGGCACCCTAACAAGATGAAGGGTGGAATAACCATTCAGAAGTTTTCCCTCAATACAATTTTGGTAACTATTATTGTAAAGCCCTTAGTTAGAACAATTCAAGTCTAAAATGGTTGTTGCTTAAATAACAAAAGACAATATGCATCCCTTGTGTTAAAAATAATTTCAAAGAGAATTAGCTATAAAAGATATTAGAGGGAAAACCTTAAAAGAAACAGCTATTAACATTTAAATATGGATGGACGTTCAAACCTTTTAGGGAATGTTTCTAAGATATAGGTAAGATTGTTCTAATTCAGAATATAATTATGTTTATTATAGATACAGGTTTTATAATTTAAGATTGTGAGAGGGACACAGAAAGAGAGAGGAGAAAAAGTAAGGCAAAAAGAACAAGTATTCCGATCCACTGGTTCACTAACCAAGTTCCTAAAAGCATTAAGAGTTGGGCCAGCCTAAAACTGGAAGTCTGGAACTCAAACTATCTTTTTCATACAATGGTATGAACCAATTCACTTAAGCTAGTACTACTACCTATTATGGTCTCAATTAGCAGAAAGCAGGGGTCAGGAGTCAGTGCTGAAAATTGATACAAGGAACTCCAATCTGGGATATTGGCTTCCTGACTTTTATATGAACCATGAAGCTAGTCTCCTGGTCTATCACAGAAAACAATTGATTGAGGATGACATTGGAGATGGTGACAGATTTCATCCAAGAATATAGTAAACGAAACAAGATTTATTTAGAACACAATGAAACAATAGGCAAGAGGTTGACTATTACCGTAAACTGCATGATCTGTAATTTGAGGATTATAAGCCTAGTGGCAGCATCTTCTCCCTAAGGGTAACCATCAACAAGTTCTTGCAAGGGAACAGTAGACAAGACAGCCCCAGGCCATCCATCACAATGTGAACTACAAGCCAAGAAGTATACTTGTACCTACAATATATTTTTAATGATTTTTTTTAATTGGAAAGTCAGATATACGGAAAGATCATCTTCTGCTTCACTCTTCTAGTGGCCATGATGGTCACAGCTAAGCCTATTCAAAGCCAAGAGCCTGAAACTTCCTCCAGGGTCTCTCACGTGGGTATATTGTCCTTAGTCTTTGGGCCATCCTCTAATGTTTCCCAGGGCACAACCAGGGAGCTGGATCAGAAGGGGAGCATCAAGGACACAAACCAGCACCCATATGGGATCTCGGCAGCATATGCAAAGCAAGGATTTAGCCACTAGGGTATCACACCAGGTCCATAACTACAATATTTTTTAGGATGAGTTTCTTCTGGTCAATAGTTATTGACAGGTAGGTGATTTCCATCTGAGTTTAGATTGGAGATAGCACCAAATGCCATGCATGCATCATGCACAAAGTCCACTTCCCAAGGGATAAAGAATATTGACATTTGAGGGAAGGTCTTATATTCCACAACTTCCTTTCCTTGGGCAAGCGCACTACATTGACCCTGCCTGATTTCAGTCCTCTGGGGGCTGGGAGTGTTCCTATATCCTGATTTCAGAAATATAACAGACGATAGAACTTCAGGGAAAAAATGTCTGTATGCATGAACAGAGGATTGTAGATACTTTTCTGGAGGACTCTGATGTCAGACAGCTTGAACTGTTCATTGCCTTACCATTTCAAAACAGTTGCTTCATTCTGGAGAAAATGAACTGAATTCGTTTATTTGAAAGAGGAAGTCTAAGATTTATAGCATAGAGGAAATATGCTAGATGCATCATTAGGAGTCAGCAAAGAAAATAGAAATTACATTTTTAAGTCTGAAATATTTTTTCTTAGGCTTAACATTTCTTGACTGGCAACTGCAGGGACAGATGTTCATTCAGAATTATTGGGAGTGCATACTCCACATTCTATTTTAATGAGGCACAGTTTCCCTGTGGGCAGCTGTAAGGGCATCTAGAGCCACTGAATTTTGGACAACTTATTTCCTCAGTAGGAAAAAAAAATGGTATTTAAAGGGACAATTTTCTTGCCAAAAGTGGCAAAACATCATAAGCAGATTTCAAAAGTGTCTCCTACAGTACATCACAAGTGACTTTTATTACCAATCAACATTAGAAAACAATGTTCTAAAATTAGAAGTGAGCATAGTAAGAGTTAGATTTTTAGAATCTCTCACTTTGAAATGCAGCTCATCTCTGGAAGGTGTAGTTCCACCAGTGTCTTTTGTAGTAGTTACCATCAGGCATCATGCATAAAAGTTTTTCCTTTATAACTCTTGGCTTTTAACCATCCTGATTTTATTACCTCCTTGTGATCAAGATTGTTGTTAGGGTACACCTCTGATCAATCATCCAGTCAGTAGGTTCTGTTTGTCCCTTATTTTCAGGCTGTACTTGACCTTGTTGGTCTTATTCAAGGTCAGAAAGATCTTTGAGCATCAGTAGTCAATGTTAGCAACTGTTTAGCCACATTTAAGCATCATAGAAGTTTTTAGAAGGAGTAATCTTTAGCTGACTTAGTTAGAGTTCATTGTTAAGCTTTGCTTTTTCTGTTTTGCAAGCACAAGGCATCATCTCTAGATATAAGCCCAACATTATCTTTCTGAAAATGGTTCTTTTGTAGCACAAAGTTTGAAACAACTTTGAAGCTTAACAAAGTTTAAGTTAACAACACTAGTAGCAATGAAATGAACATATCTATACTCTAAAAGCAAATGCATTTTAGCTTTTTAATTAAGCATTTGCAATAAGTACAGTAACAAAAGTTGCTTTGCCATATAATAATCCTATTATCAAGAAAAAAGGTTCTCACCAACTTCATGTACATATCCACATTGAAGTGGAAAAATCAAAACGGCGTAAGTAGCTCTTGCATCTGGTACGAACTGTATTCTGTTACTTATTCTAGCAAAGGTGAATTGAGGTCCAGCCACATCCAGATGGAAAAGACGGAAGCTGGCGTAACATCTGAGCCCTTTTCCATAAAGCAATCTTAACTCTTTTAAGGCAGCTTCCTGAAGAAGTAAGAACTTAACCAACATCAGAGAATGAGAGAGATAAGACTGTGACAGATCAAGATGAAGGGCAACACTGCAGCTTCTATGAAAGAATCAGCCTTCCTGTTTGGGAAGCTGATCCTGGAGCTAGGCAAAGGAAAGGGACATGCTTCCTTTTTTGAGGTGTGGGAATGAACCTGATATCTAAGAGGCAGGAAAAATAGGTACCTGCTTTGAGGGCTGTGTCCACTGAAGGAGTGCTACTGGTGCTGCTTTGGCATAATGGACGTCGAAATTTTTCTCAAGAACGAAGCTCTCTGATGCAGTATAAGCCCAGCCAAATCTTTAAGGGAGAAGAAACAGGTTTCATTTTTTTTAATTACCTTTGATTTTATGACACAGTTTCATAAGCTCTGTGATTCCCCAACCCCTCCCCATAACCTCCCCCCATGGTGAATTCCTCCACCTTATTGCAGTATTACAGTTCAAATCCAGACAGAATTCTTTCATTGCAAGCATGTACTTTACATAGTGCCCAGCATCTTATTGTCCAGATAAATTCAACAGTTTCTTGGGGAGACCATCTCTGGTCTGAAGGCAGAGCTGGCAGAATATCACCCTGACCCATTAAAAGCCACAACATAACATCAACAACGGTTTACAACCTTACGGAGTTAATTGACATGGGATTGAGTGACCAATGTGTTAGAAAATGCAAGTTCTTAACCACATCCTGTGATTACTTCATTGACATTTCAATTTTAGTATATATACAATTGGCTGCTATACACCTTAAAATGGCTATAGGGTACTATTTAGCTGTCTCATGTCTATTTTCAGTTTTGTATTTAGTAGTGTGTAGTGTTGAAGCATAATTTTTACTGAGCTTGGTAGATTTTGGGATAGTCCATGCTGGCTTATAACTCTAATGAGGCATTTGTCAAGAGTCGAGGCACAGAACAGAAATAGGCTTCATTTATGCTTCAAGTTCAAGTCTCAGCTCAGGATGATTCTAAATGAGGTGTTCAACTACAAAGCAGGAGAAGCAAAAAATTTTTGACTTTCGTGAAGGACATAAGATGCCCACCAATATAGAATATATGGGACCCTTATTCATATAAAAATGGAGACCTGAGAACCTACAAAGAAGGAACTTTGGATTTCAGAAGAGGCAGGCTATTCTTTGGAGGCCAGAGATAGAACAACAGAGAGGTGGGGCCCTCACCACTGATGGCAACAGGAAGCAGGTGGAAGCCTTTCATTCACCTGGATGAGCTGCAATGCACACATCAAAGAGTGGCCACATCATGGACAGAAATGTCCCTACATGCCTGTCTAAAATGTCACGAGAGATGACCTGCGGTACCAGCACGGCAGGTGGTGAAAGCAGATAATGAGTATGGCTAGATTTACTGAACACACTGCGAGGAACGAGCAGGTAGGAAGCTGAGGCGAGGATTTACTATTGCTGCAACTTGGACCATAGCTGATGGGGATACTGGCAGTGGCAGTCCCTCCTAAGTTAAGGCGACGGCTGCCATATGCTGGCAAGGGAGCAGTGAATAGGATAGCAGGACTGTACGGGTAGTGTGGACTATATCAAACAGGCGCTTAGAACTACAATATTTTTTTTTCAGTTCAAGTAGTTTCACTGAAGTCCTGTAATTTTTCTCAGATGTGTTATTTGCATGTCTTGGTGGACTGGGGAATTAACAGAAACTTTATCTTAGGAACTCTACTAAGTGCCCTGGGGTCATGCTCCAAAAGCCCCACATAATATATTTTTTAAAATCATTTATGGATTATCATTTTAATTGAAAAGCAGGGCATTATGCAGAGTGATGGGTAGGATGTGTGTGAGAGAAATATTCCACTCGCTATCTTGACTGTTCAAACATTCACAGAAGCAGTCAGGCTGAAGTCAGGAGCCTGGAACAATGCACAGAGAAATGAGTACTTGTGCCATTGCCTGCTGCATGCCGGGATGATTTAGCTCAAAGTTGCATTTGGAAATATAGCAGCCAGGGTTTCAACTGGTACCTTAATATGGAGTATAAAATATGTTAAGAAGCAATTTAACATGCTATGACAAAATGCCCATTCTGAAATGCTAGCATATTTAAAGGTAAAATAAAATGTCACAATAACTTTATTTATAAATGCATCAGCTAAAATAACAAAATTATTACAATGTATGCCTTGTTAAATATAAAAGTTCATTAAAGGGCCTGGCATGGTGGCACAGTGGATTAAGTCTTTGCCTTGCATGCTCCGGGATCTTACGTGTGGTCATATTCATGTCCCTGTGCCCTGCTTCCCATCCAGCTCCCTGCTTGTGACCTGGGAAAGGAGTCGAGGATGGCCCAAAGTCTTGGGACCTGCAACCACTTGAAAGATCCAGAAGAGGCTCCTGTCTCCAGGCTTTGTATCAGCACAGCTCCAGTCACTGCGGCTGCTTGAGGAGTAAATCTTCAGATGGAAGATCTTTCTCTCTGTCTCTCCTCCTCTCTGTATATCTAACGTTCCAATAAAAATAAATCTTTAAAAAATTCATTAAGTACATAGTTATTGAGCATTTTCTCTAAGTTAGGCTTGAATAGTTTCATTATATAAAGTCTAATTAAAAATATGAAGTAATTCATTTGAAACATGTCCGACTACAATAAGAGTGGTAAGGACTAATAAAGCTAAATTTCACTCCTATTTAAGTAAATTTAGTACAAAGCCAGTAGGACCCTATTGATGAAACTATTTTACATGCAAAAAATTTATTTCAAGAAAAGAATCTTTAAGAAATAAGGAATAAATATTGTGAGTAATCAACAGGCAGTAATATTTGCAAGCTGTTTTGTAGTAATCAACAGACAGTTCTTTGTCTCCAGTCGCAAATAAAACAGAAGTCATTCTCTTTGGTCAGAGTTTTAGAGTTAACACACAAAAATGGCTAACAGATGCGATTATTGGAGACCACCTGTGAAGGCTTATAATATGTAAAACATTGAAAGGTTTATTCTGACTCATACAACTATCTCCATAAAAGTGCTAATGGAAAAATCTGAAATGATAAACAGAAGTTAATGTCATGAATGCAAACAATGGTTTCAAACAAAGAGCTTCAAGTGTGTGCCATATTTAGGTGCATCACCACATTATTTACATCATCACTTCGGTAGGGCTTCTGAATTTAATGCACAGTGGAGATCTTTGAAACATTACTTAGAAAAACACACAGAATTATCTGAGATTCTGCAGGGAAATTAATGCAACCAATAACGAAAAGCAGTTGCACTCATATTGCTGGTGTATTTTTGGCAGTAGTCTGCGTGTATGGGAAGGAAAGGTGTTGTCTGTTTTCTGTTACCTACTCAGTATGATGAGGCTAAGTAGCAAACCAGCATCTAATATCTAATTTCAGTATTACATTCTAGATAGCATGGCATGTTCTCAATAATAGCCACCTTTTAAACCTGTGGAAGTAAGTGTTAAATACAATTTGGAATGATGAAGTTGTGGTACTATCTTGTCAGTGCAAATTATCTCTTCTTTATTTCATCCTAGTGTTGATTCTTTGCCATGTTAAACTATGTTCTGCTTCTAGGAATG